>NC_069382.1:137328785-137953785 GCF_027475565.1 Acinonyx jubatus
CCAAAGAACTAAATGAAAAACCTCTATACCTTTTAGTCAGGAAAATAAAAGGTTAGAATAAAGCCATTTCTATAAGTTTAATAACATTTTTTAAATATTTTGTAGAGAGGAATTGGTCCTGTTTAATTTTCTGGACACAATGTCAGTCAAGATCTACTTTCTGTGTCTAAACGAATAAGTCTTTATCCGTAATCCATTTGTGTTGCATAAGGTTGCAACGACAATTAAGTGGGAAATGACTCCTAACTTATGTGTCTACTCTGCCTGGAAAGAAAGTTTTGAAGGCATCTATATATATTTCATAACAATGTCTGTTCTTTATGGATTTGATCCATAAATATTTATCTATCTGAAAACTTTGATACTTGGAATGTTTTCCTTAAAGCATTTGGTGCTCCAAGAAAAAACATTTGGTGCTAAGAGTTACAGCACTGATGCCTTTCCCCAAGTTAATTCTATTTTAAAAATTTATATTTCCTTCCCAATGAGATGCAGAGTCAAATTTGAGACCCTCCATTAAGTAGGGCGCAGTACCTGCCATCTACAGATAATTCTTATTTTGACAAAAAATATAGAAGGCTTAAACCTGTATTTCAGATTGTTTGAGAAATGATTTGCTTATATTCCACCTGAACTTTATTTGAATGATTTAACATCATAAATTATTCAATATCTGTTTTTCTAATAAATCTTTACTGGATGTAAGATCTGGGTGTCTCTGTGAAGTTAGTAACTTTAATAGCTGTGTATCACTGACCACTGTTTACTGCTCAGAGGCAATTTATTGGTTTATGTTTAAAATTAATACACTGTCTGTATTGTGGCCAAAAGGCATCTAAAACATTTTTGATTGATCACTTCACATATATTATTTTTGAATTTTAAGAGAGCAAAATATAATCAGGCCACAATTACCAGTATTGTAAAGCACTGTAACCTCCTCCTTCATGGCAAAACCCGTGGTTAGCTTCTACTAAGTGGCAGATAGCATCACATTACTTTAGGAAGTTTATAAGTGTTTTATTACCAAAAAAGTTTTTGGTGGGTATGTAATTCAGGAAAGAAATATATCCATTCTTTATTTTAATATGAAAGGAACTGTATAATGTAGAATCAGAATAACTGGTACACCTGCCATATATTTAAAGAAAGAAATGGGCAGGTGAGGCTGGAGAATGTTGTCTGTAGATAATGAAGTGAGTGCAGCCATGTGTTCTAGTCTCGAGGTTTAATTTTGGTATATTCCTACACTTACTAGGATCTAATTCAGTCAAATTGGTCAAAGGAAAAAAAAATTTTTGAAAACTCATAATGCAGCAAGCCCTGTGCTATTTTTTAAAAGTGTACTTTATTTCGGTGCTCTTCTGCCAAAAGAAAATGCTGATAAAAAAGTACACAGTAGAACATGCAAATTTATATTAAAATGTGCTTGTTCAGATTACTTTACGAGAACTATATTAAGGTAGTGTGTGTGTGTGTGTATGTGTGTGTAAGAAAGAGAGAGAGGAAGTCAGTGTGATGTGGTACACATCATCTTCTGTTAGGAATCAGGTGATGGATGTCCCGGCTCCTAGAGTGAGCTACAACTAGCTTGCTGAAACTGAACTGATCAGCTTCTCAACCATAGACTAGAGGTGCACTGGAGAGGTCTCAAGTTCCTTCCAGCTCTGACAACATTTCTGTGAATACAGTCATATTGGAGGTTTTAGTACTTATATATTTCATATTTTTAATGACTTTCCTCATTTGGAGAGCACAGCAGTATTAGCTCTGTAAACTGCCATTTAGTTACCAAAAAGACATTGAACCATACTACATAATTTTATAATTAGCCATAATAGAGCAATTTCTCAGTTAATTTCTTACAACTAGAATTTGCCAAAGAGGCAACTGATAATAAAATTTATGTCTGATGAAACCTCTGAAATGATGAGTAAGATAGTGGGAAACATATCTTGTGTATTTCACTCTGACTTTACAGTCATAGCAGGTGTCTCAAAGGCATGTATAAAGATGTACAGAAATCGTTACAATATATTTATGTTACTAATTTTAATGAGGAGGTACTGTGTACTCTGCAGAAAGTTAAATTATTCTTTAAGTGAAGTTAAGAAAAACTGAACTTTTCTCTCCTTAGTCGAAATTGGAAAACAATCTTCATTGACAATAACTGTGCTTATATCCCCCATGGGAAGTATTCAGTGGAAGACATTTTACTGAGTAATTTCAATACTACTCAGGATATGTAGTATTTTAGAATTGCTAAACTTCCACAGTTACCATTGTCTTATTGTAGAAGAGAACTTTGGAAGTAAGAATTAAAAGAAAATGGATGCTTAACGTTGTCTCCTAATTACTATAAAGTTATTTATGTTTTAGGTAAATAATATTCACAAGATTGTAAACGTCAGTGGATAATCCAAAAGTAATTGTAAAAGTTATTAAAATGTACATTTAAGTAGATCTCAATTTGGTTAGAAACATCAAGAGTTCATCTTCTAGAATGTATACTATCCAAAAGATACGCATTGCCTTTATGCACTAAGAGGCAAGGTGATTAAACAATGTAGATGCAAAACAAAGGAACTGAGAGCTTCCAAAATCATGGATGATAGAAAAAAGAAATTGTTACATCATAGGCTAAATTAGAAGCGAATGTAAACCTCTAGCCATGCTTTTGTACGTCACCATCTGATTTGTGTAAGTAGCTGGGGAAAGAAAAACTCACAATATAAAATAAGATTGACTAGTTCTAGCAGATGACACCTGTAAATAGAATTACCAGTTGAAATTCTGATGTGAAATGAGATGATTAATATTATCACGCTAAAGTCTTCTTTTGAGTTCTTTTTTTAACATCTTATAATCCGAAAAGTCTCTGTTAATTAAATAGAGCAATGACAGACCTTCATCTTCTTTAAATACTTTGTTTGTGTGAGGCTGTCACATGGGGAGAAAGATTATATTTTAAACAATATGTTCAAGTGTAAAATATCTTCAACAAATTCTTAATGTTTAAAAAAAATGGAAGAAGCTCCATGACTTCTATAATTAATTTCATGGGATTCTTCATAAGGAGCGGAATATTTCAGAAAGCTTTAAAAGATTATGTATATATATATATATATATATACACACACACACACACACACACACACACACACACACACATATATATATACATACATACACACACACACACGTATATAGTTAATTTTTTAAATGTTTATTTTTGAGAGAGAGTGCATGGGGAAGGGGAAGAGAGAGAGGGAGACACAAAATCTGAAGCAGGCTCCAGGCTCTTAACTATCACCACAGAGCCCATTGCGGGGCTCAAACGCAGGAACAGCGAGATCATGATCTGAGCAGAAGTTGGATGTTAACTGGTATATTTTTTAAAAGGGTATCAAAGACCAAATTATACTGGTAAATATTCAGTGTGTTTTATCTCATTTTAAAGGATACTGATGTGATTAGAATAATATGGCATACCACTAAAAAGAAAATCACAGTGGCATTAATGTTCAGTATCTCTGTATTCCTACAACCATCCAGAAAGCATTGAGATGATATGTTTATATCAATGATTTTTTAAAAATTCAATTCAAATGATAAAGACCAATACACAAATGGTTTCAAAATTATTAAATCCATTGAACTGGTAGAGTAAACCTAGTATACACATCAAATTATTTTTTCTAATCATGTATAAAATGGGAGGGATTACTATGCTTTAAAAAAGATTGCCCTCAACTCTTCGAAAATCAGTCCAAAAATTTCAACCCAAGGACATTATGCATATGTCTATAATTTCTAACTCAGAAAAAAAATGTTTTTGATAAATCAATTAAATTGAAAAGAGAGGGCTTGTGTTACTTTTCTATTGCTTCTGTCACAAATTACCACAAACTTAGTGGCTTAAAACACAGATTTATTTTCTTACAGGTCTGGAGGTCAGAAGTCCAAAATCAGTTTCAATGAGCTAAAAAGTTAAGGTTTCAGCGGATTTTGTTCCTTCTGGAGGCTCTGAGAGGAGAGTTTGTTTCCTGGTCACTTTCAGCTTCTAGTTTCCTGGTCATCCTCTGTAACCTTTGGCTTGTGGCCCCTTCTTCCATCTTCAGAATGTATTATTCCAACCTCTACTACAGTCACCTTTTGTTTTTCTGATTTCTTTCCTCAACATCCTTAACATAATCACACGAGCAGAGTCTCTTTTGCCATGTATGGTAATAGTCACAGGTTCTGGGGCTTAGGACATAAACATCTTGTGGGGGCATTATTCAGCTTACCACAAACATTAGAATGATTTACCTTCACTAAATATTTTCCTTGCATCTGACACCCTAAGAAAATATACCAGTTGAGTTCAACTGTCTCCATTAAATCCTTGCCTGCCCATATTCTTTAGATCTTGTCATCACACAAGTGATTTTGTTTTTGGAGGAATTCCATTTGTCCCCATTCTACTGCTTTATATTTTACTTGAAATTCTTCTCAGAAAAGGAAAAATGCCAAGGGATAAATTCTTGGAACATTTTTTTTTTGTCAGATGATAAACCTCACACAAGGCTGAGAAGCATATGGGCAGTTTTTTGTTGCCTCTGGAGAATTTACCTGGCCTATCTGCACAAGCCCAGAAGTTAACCTAGATTTAGTCCCTGTAATACTTTATGCTATGGTACTGAAAATCTATTTAGAAGGTATTTAAATATCACTAGAGACAAAGGACAAAAGTAAGTGGATGTTGCTAACATCAGAAATACACATGTAAAAAAGAACTTGAAAAACCTTTCTTAAATGCTTGTATTGACTATTTTGTCCCAAATCCTGTGGCATTCACACATGACACACCCTGTGTTTATATAGGTCATTGGCTGCGATCTTACCTCATATATATATTTTATATATTTATTTCTTTATTTTTAAATTTTTTTAACGTTTATTATTGACAGACGGAGAGAGAGCATGAGCATCGAAGGGGCAGAGAGAGGAGGAGACACAGAATCCAAAGCAGGCTCCAGGCTCTGAGTTGTTAGCACAGAGCCCGACGTGGGGCTCAAACTCACAAACTGGCGAGATCATGACCTGAGCTAAAGTCAGACGCTTAACAGACTGAGCCACCCAGGCACCCCTATATATATTTTTAAGTTTATTTTGAGAGAGAGAGAGAGTGTGTGTGCACATGGATGAGCAGGGATACAGAGAGAGAATCCCAAGCAGGCTCCACATTCCATGCTGAGCCCAGTGCGGGTCTCGATCTCACAATAGTGAGATCACGACCTGAGCCAAAATCAAACGTCAGATGCTTAACTGACTGAGCCACCCAGGCACCCTTAAAATGGAGTCTTAATCGTATTGTTTGGTCCCATGTATAATGTCACTCCAGAACACACACTCCACAACAGAAAATTCAACAAATAACTATTGAATGCCTACTGAGGGCCAGACAATATGTGGATCACTAGGGAAGTGATATAATAAATAAGTGAGCTTACATTCTACTGGAGAAGAAAATACCTTAAGTGAATAGGTAACAAGTAGGATGCGTATTTTAAATGTGTGAGTGCTGTGTTTGCAAATAGTGAAGATTTAACTGGCTTGAGGGTTTTAGTGAAAAACTGGAAGAAGCAAGAACTTGGAAGGATAAGGACAGAAAGGAAGAAGGAAAGAAGAATGTTGTGGACAGTGAAAAAGCATGCCCTAGAATTAATAGAAATTTAAGCTACCTGGGAGGACCAAGAGATATGAATTACAGCATAGAGAGCCAAGAAGACTGGAAAAGATGGCACAGGGTGGTTTAGGAAGGATCAGACAGTGTAGGGCCATGTTCACAATTTTTACTGTCTCTTCAGGTTGAAAAGTCTAAAGCATTGAAGGTCTAAAGCAGGAAAACAATATTTACTAGGTTGACATTTTGAGGCATAGATTAGAGAGGAGACTATCAGGGAAAGGGTGTATCACAAATAATTCAACATCTCTCCTAAAGTCTCACATCACTGCACTGTCTGGATATTATATTTCTGAGCTTGTTATACCCTCTTGAATTATGGGAGCCTTTAGTTTCTACTGCCTCAATTAAAACATACCCCTCAGTTTTAAACAGATGCCATGTGTTTAAAGTTAGAACTAGTCATTCTTGCTTCACACTTGTATTTTTTTTTCTGTTACTTTTAAAGATTCAAAAAGAGTACTACTATTTTGAATAATTTGGCCATGGTACTACCTACCCCCCCACTCCATCTCTGTGGGACTTGTCACCCCTGTGCCTAGATCCCTGGGGTCTGGCCTCCCCCTGTGTCTCTTCTTAGATTCCTTACCCTCACATTAGCTAGAAGTGACCTGTGAGTGCTAGGCGACCTGTGACCTGTGGAACCAGTTCCACAATCACAGCATGTTCTGCCCAGAAGATCTAGTGTAATGCACATTTGGATGTCACTCCTCAACTCTTGAGGCTTCTGCTACACCTTAGACAAAAGACTCCCATTTTAATGTTATGTCATAATTTGTTTAAAAGGGTTTTGGGGAAAGAATAGCGAAGGGGGATAAGATCTCTGGTTTTGTGGATTTTACATTCAAGTGAGGAACTAGAAAATAACGGGACTTCCAGAGATGGTCTCTTAAAGTGACAAATATATAATACATGCCATGTGTGCTATGAAGAAAATAAAGCAGGATGAGATAAAAACTGAGCAGAAAAGGATTTACAGTTGAGGTGGTCAGGGAAGGTTTCTCTGAGGGTGTGAGAATTCCAGATAGAGGGAAAGCACATTCTCAGGTGCTGAGACAGAAATGAGCTTGGTAAGAACAAGAAGTTGAATGGAAAAGGGCAGGGGGGTTGAGAGGGAGAGAGAGAGTCTGTGACAGGAGAAGAAGATGAGGCAGCAGAAAGCAGAGCGTGTAAGCAGCCCCCAAAGGCCCCAGAGGGAGAGAAGACGATACTCTCAGATACTCTCACCATGATAGGAAGCAAGCTATTGGAGTTGACCAGGATAGTGATGCGTTATGCTTTAGACATGGGAAAAAATGACTCTAACTCCTGGGTGGAGAGTATTAGGAGTCAAAAATGGAAGCAGGGAGATGTGTGTGAAGTACTGAAAGATCTTCTCTTCCTTAAAATTTTGTGTAAGTTCATGCATATGTTTCCCAAAGAACAGCGATTCGTATAGAGGAATTGTATTTCAAGTTGGTATTATTCAAAGCAATATGAGGAGTTAAAAATATCTTGTACTCTAGTTGCCTGTGCGCTTGGGTAACTGGAATAATAAACTGCCTTTGCTCTCTTCTTTGCAACGAACGAAAGAGCATGACAGCCTTTGTCTTAAGAACTTAACTCAGAGAGGAGGGGCTCTTGTAAGTCGTCTCTTCGAAGCTTCAGTTCAGTTCTCCCACGTGACATGAATCTCCGATCCGAGTTCTGCAGCGGCGGCTGAACAAAACTGAATTTCTCTGCATAAAACAAATCTTGGAGGCATTCCCCCCTCCCCTGAAATAGAAGGGAAATAAAATGGAGAAAAAAGAAGACAGAGAGAGAAAAGGACTGAGCAACACTGTAGGAGGTTAGAGCATAAATTGAGAAAATGATAGGAGATGTTTGTGTTTTTAAGAATGGAAATGCCTGGTGCTCTGTTTTCAATGGCAGGCATTCCTGCAGTGTAAGCCCCACTGCCTGATAGTTTCACTTGTCTGCTAACTCCGTTTTTGTGTTACTTAAGGAAGTTGCTTGAGTTCAGGAAAACTTTCAAGGCAGGATAAAATGATCCTTAAGATTAATATAAAAATGAGCTTCTCTGAAAATGTGCAAAAATATTGAGAACTGGCCATTCAAAACTGATGAATGGGTTTAAGGTAATATTATATAGATCTTATATAGTAAGTTGCCCCCACCTATTAACTGTTTTCCTAGAATAATATATATATTCTACACACACACACACACACACACAAACGTGTGTACATATATATACATATATATACACGTGTGTGTGTGTATATATATATACACATATATACATACATATACACATATATATAGTAAGAAAGGAGAGTGATCTTAAAGTCAATAAAACTCACATTTATTTCAAACATTGTTCAAGTAGCAATCAAATTGATAAACTCTAAATGATAGAAATAAAAGGGATCAGTTTCTCCAGATTTCCCCTAAAATATTATATCATGTGCCAATGAACCTTGAGTTCTTAGGAAGAAATTATTAGATTCCCTACATGCGATAGGAATAGCATTTACATCTCTCATATTTTTTACTTTATATAGCTATACACACACATACACACACACGCTCCTTCTAATAAACATATTTGTGTTAGAAAATGCTATAAATGACCCAAACTATGAACTTTTGTGTACAGCTTCACAATCCTAATGATATCCGGATTATTGACATAAGCATTTTGACATCTGAAAATAATGATTTCTTAGCACGTTCAAAGAAAACCAGGCAAATCACTTAACACTCATAACTTGCATTTATATATCCTTTTATAATTTTCCAAAGTACTTCCACATGTATTTTTCATTGTTTTTATTTAATAAATATGTATTGGCTACATACTATGTATACAGTGCAAATTTGGTGAAAACCTACACAAATTGAGTGTGAAATTGTGGTATAAGGGTACGGGTGGAAAAAAATGGCCTTCCCATGATGCTCAGTAAAAAAAGTCTTGCAGCATGAATCCTGAGTGGCCCATTTAAAAATAAACCCTGATCACATAAAATGAGATTTAATGCTAAATGAGGCCTGCTTTATATGGGAAACCCTAGATAAACTCTGTACCGCTGAGAGTATCTCATTTTGCTGCCACACAATTTTCCGTGTATATTAACAGCCTTCCTGAGGAAGCAAAATACTTTTAAATCATTTAACGTACTTTAAAACATTACTTTGGTCTAACTCACAGATAAGTTAAGCCACATAAAAATTTAATATCCCCTAAGGGTAAACAAAACAAAACAAAATACCATAAAAATGATGAGGTTAAGAAGGTTGACATGATTCCTAGGAAAAATGAAGGTTTCTGTAGGAAATTGTTTCAGGGCCAGCTGAAGGACATTATGATAGAGATCATTGCTTTAACATAATTTCAGAGGCAGTTAATGTTGAACAAGAAGGGAAAGAAAACCCAAGACAGTAAAAGGATAATTAATTCAGTCTTGGTTTTAATTTCCAAGGATCATATGGTGAAGTGACACTTCACCATGGAAAACTGAACTCGATTTATAGTTTGCGTTTTTATCTTGTGATGATTAACTCTCCCAGGTATTTATTCTACTTTGACATCGATGTTTCCCCTCCATTTTACCAATTGACCTACACAAAGCAGGTGAAGAACAATGCTGCAGAGGATGAAGCCAGGTATCACAATCCTTCAGCACCTAATGTTCCCATAGCTCCTGGAGAATGGCGGCATGATGTGTCTGGGGTGGATGGAGTCCTGGGGGTAGGAAAGGTTAGTTGTGCTTAGTAGCCAGGAATGTGAAGACCCCCCCCCCCCCATACCTAAATTCAGGGAGTTGGTTCTGTTGCCAAAAACTGACCAAAGAGGTCAGAAGTCAACGCAGCCATTTTACAAGGGATGAAAAGCAAAGGTAAGAGCAAAGTCAGGCAGAGAAGAAACCGCCTTGGATTCACATATTTAGTTGATTTAATGAATACTGGTGATGCCTACCTAGTGCCAGTCTGTGTACAAGGCGATGGGATATTGCAGTGAGAAAGACAAACTGGTCTCAGCAATCTTACTGGCAACTGAGGACAGACATTGAACAACACAATTCCAGGTCATGAGTTCTGTAAAGGGGAAATATAAAGTGGTATTGGGGCATGTAATGGGAGGGGAATAACCTAGTGTGAGTCATTAGAGAGGGCAGTGAAGTTGTCGCTGAGACTGTGAGGGTTTGTAGTGTTTCCTTCCTTCCCTCTTTGCTTTAGTCCTCTTCACTTAGCAACATAAATATAACAGAACAGCGGGGTGCCTGGCACATACTAGGCTCTCAATGAATATTTGTTAATGAGCCAGAAATTGATTATTCAGACTTCCAGTTCCTCCATGACTGAGTATTCCCAGTTCCTCCCATGTCCTCCCTATTGCAATCCAAAATTCCTGCACATAACACAACAAAAACATAGGAAGCCCGTGAAAGGTGGAAAGAAGAAGGCAGAGGCCATAGAACTCGAGGAATAATACGCAGGTCCCTGGGTTTTCTTACTGCATTACCCTGGAAAGGCTTCCCCAACAACCTCCAGCTGGGAATCCCCAATAGGACATAGAAAACCCCAAAGAAAGCCTCTTTCAACCAGCTAAAGGATATGGGAAAGGGGGCCTACCAACGGAAAGCTTTTCTGGCAACACTTGGTCAAATCCAACCAAATAACAACAGAAACAGGCCACGCTCACCCAACCCTGGTGTTTATTTACACGGGAGCCAAGTGGGAAGTTGCTGTTCCAAGCCCCCGTGCCTCCATCATTCAACCCCTTCCCACTCCATGGAAGCAGCCAGTGAGCTCTGATTCTCCTGCTGGATTCCATCTTCCATCCAGTGGAAATAAGAGGCAGTGACTTGAGGGGCCACCCTCAACTAGCAGCCACGAGGCTTAACTACAGGTTGCAAGGCTCAACTAGTGACCACCATGCCTCACCTCCACCCCCTGAGAGCAACAGCAAGTTCAGTTGAACCTTCACACCCAGAAATTCTGTTTTTGGAATTGCTGTGACATACATATTGTTTGGCTACTTTTATCATGTTTATAAATTGACAGATGTGCCATTTCCTCTTTTTTTTTTCTAAATTGTAGCCCAAGAGTTAAGCTTTCCTCTACGAAAGAGTATAATTAATGTGTGTGTGTGTGTGTGTGTGTGAACATTCTTTTGAATTAGTATAACTTGTTCATTTCCATTCAACACTAAAAGGCCTCAAGGCCACTGCTATAACGAGATTCACATTTTGGAGCCAACAATAGTATAGCAATGCATTTCGTGCTGTTGTTCCATAATTTGCCTAATCAAATAAAATGAGATCAAGCATTACATTGGAAGGATCCAACCTCCCCATTCATACAAAGCTATATTTAGCTAATCACATAAGAAATTACTCTTTTGCCAGGGTTTTGTTTAAATTTTTAAGCTAGTTACAAAACAGAATTTAATTTCTATTCCTCTTCTAAACTCTAGTGAGACTATTTCCCCTACTAAGAAAAGCCAAAATAATGAAAACAATGTATGGAGCTTGATTAATTAGTTAAATCAATAGATATTTACTGATTACTGGCAACATGCTAAGGCACTTTGCTGGTCACTGATTCACAGCAGTGAAAAAGATAGAAACATGATTCTTGAATGTTACGAGGCTTCTTATCTCTAATTTTAATAGTTTTTTTTATTGCTGATATAACGAATTACCATAACTCTGATGTCTTAAAACAACACAAATTTACTATCTTCCAGTTCTGTAGATCAGAAGTCCGACAGCATTTTTTATGGAGCCAAAAGGGAGAATCTCTTTCTTTAAGGTTATAGGATTAAGGTGTCTGGGTTTCTGTTTGGGACAACCCCATCCACTGGCTCGTGGCTTCCTTCCTCCTCCTTCAACGCCAACCACGGCAACTCAGACTTCCTCACTTTGCATGTCTCAGACCTAGTCTTTTGCCTTTCTCTTCCACTTTTAAGGAATGATTAGATTGGGTAGAAAACCCAGGATAATCTCATTTCAGGGACCTTCATCTTAATCACATCTGAAAAGTTCCTTTTGACATGTAAAGTAACATAATCACATGATCTGGACATCTTTGGGTGAGGGGAGTATTATTCTGTCTATCACACTAACATAGAGAATGAATTTAAGAATTTGGCCTGTGAAAATATTTCCTTGAAATAAATTTATTTCAAGTAACAATTTAAATTCATATCATATGCTTTGAGAATGAAACTGAATTAAAAATTATTCAGATCTACATAATGGCATTTGAAAATTTATGTTTGTTTTAATTTCAGATCAATCCAATTTATTGAAACTCAGGTGGAAAGATTCTGGTTTTCCTCATGCCAACCAACACCTCTTTACTAGTAATTTTGAAAGACTCAACAGTATTGTTCTTTGTCTATAGCTATTGGCCACACATCCACCATAGCAAGTCCCTAATGCTGAATTATTGCTTTCAATTTTCCTGTTACAAAGCTAAAGAACACTGTGAGAGGACATTGAGTCAATCACAATTGGCACCATTAAAAAAAAGAATGTGTGTGTGTGTGTGTGTGTGTGTGTGTGTGTGAGAGTATGTGTGTGTAGTTTTCTAGTGTCATATATTGTTCTACTGTTATTGAGAATAAATAACTCTTCTGGAAGGCAATTAGTATGTTCATTCTCTAGAATCAAATAAATTTGCTTTATGTTTTCTAAAAAAAGAAAAAAATTAAAGACAAAATTATAACCATATGATTAAGTATTGTAACAAATCAATAATAATAAAGGATTGGAACCCATCTAAATAACAATAATAGGGCAGCAATAAATTAAATTCTGGTACATATGATATATTGAAGAATACTCGATCACATGGGAAATGTGTAGTATATATATGCGTATATAAGTATATATATGTATATATATATACATATATATATACATATATATACTTATTTAAAAATACTAGGTTATAATATGTAGCTATACTATGATTTCATTATAAAAACTATTAAAATCACATAATAAATGCACATGAAGATTTAGATACATAAATTTAAATATAGCAGTTGATGTACAGAAAAGAGTGATGCTACGGAATTTTATTTTTAAGAAATTATAATTTTACTCAAAAGCAGATATATTTCCATTTTAAAATGCCATTTGGATTGGAATCTCTGATGCAGCTATTTATAAATATCCATAATAAAAGGAAAGAATGAAATTAAAAGTTAATAGTGTGAGATACAAAGACTACAATAGTGAGATGAAGAGGAAATTAAGTGAGTTAAGGTAAAAACTAGAAAGAAACTAAAATTTGAATAGCTAGATCAACAAAAAACAATATTATCAGAATAGATGCTGCAGAATCTTTAGTCACATTGAAAACACAGAGAATCTTTTTAAATTAAGAAAAAAGAGACAAAAGATAAAACCATGATGATGAACTTGAAAGACCTTACACTCTAAATCACTTACCTTGCTTAATCTGCTAACTTATGTCGCAAGAAAATTTTCCACAATCTAATGACCAAATAGGCTTTTATTCAGCGATTCATGAATCAGGCAGCATCCAATCAACAGGTAGAAAGGAACTCCAAAGAGGTGCATGAAGAGAAAGACTTTTATGGACCAGCATGAGCAGAGACAAAGAAATTACACTGGGTGTTTGCTGAATGGTTAAAACACACTTCTTTTACCTAGAGCAAAGGGCAGTCGCAGAACCTGGTCAGGTAGCATGTGTTGAGATTTTACATACGGGAGAATAAGAATGTGTAAATTATTTATTGAATTTGGTGTTTAGAATCACTTATGTTGAAAAAAAATTTTAAAGTCATTTCAAAAGTAGACATTTATAGAGCTAAAAGTAAATTATTTATTTCCAAGTAACTGAGGAAGACAAAAATAAAGCTAAACAAAACAAAGTTGTTTATATGAAGATCATAAAAAGTAGCAATAAAATAACCATAAAATAAAGACAAACTATGGAAACTAAAGTTCCAGAATGACAGACCAAGTATATCATTTACAATCACAAATAAAAATTACTTAAATTCTTTCTTAAAATTCAGTGGTTTCCATTTTATCATAGAAAGATTAAAATAGAATGGAAAGTAAAAGTAAGTCTAATTCAATGACACAAAAATATAATAAATAAAATAAGTATAGCAAAGCATAAATCAAAATAAAATTTAACATATCAAATACAAATAATATAAAAGATGAGCAGTGGGGCACGTGTGTGGCTCAGTTGGTTGGGTGACCGACTTTGGCTCAGGTCATGATCTCACAGCTGGTGAGTTCGAGCCCCGCGTCAGGCTCTGTGCTGACAGCTGGGAGCCTGGAGCCTGGAGCCTGGAGCCTGCTTCGGATTCTGTGTCTCCCTCTTTCTGTCCCTCCCCTGCTCACACACTCTGTCTTTCTCAAAAATAACCTTAAAAAAACTTAAAAAAAAAAAAAGATGAGCAGTTAATGAAAGATAAAATACAGAAATCAAAAATTCAAAATATCTGAAGACCATATATGTTACAATGACTAATGTTTGACTACTTAAAAAATTCAGTGGCTCATATTGAGTGAAAGAAGAGACAAAATAATCATTCCTTTTATATTATGCCCAAGGATAGGCAAAACTAAACTACAGTGAAAGAAATCAGCAAATGGCTAGATAGGCAGTGTGCAGAGTATTGGGTTTACCGGAAAAGAGAATGAAGGAATGTGTTGGGTATGAATACAATGCTCTATAACTGGTCACTCTTGAAGGGTGGTCCAGACCAGCAATGTAAGTACTACCTGGGAACTTGATGAACATGAAAATTCTTGGGTCCCACACCAGACCTACTGAAATAGAAACAGGAATTCAGAAGGAGGGACCCAGGAATCTGTATTTAATAAGCCCTCTCACAGATTTTAAATGTATGCAAACCTTTGAGAATCAGTACTTTGTTTTGGGTGATAGTTACATAGATGTAAGAAACTATCAACAGAACTAAGTGTTTAGAAAACTTTTTATGTAAATTATAATTTTTTTTTAAAAAAGTCAAATATAAAGATTCACTGTTCAAAAAAAAAGGCTTACATTTTGGAGTAAATATAAAAATACCATAAAAATAAAACCCACTAAACAATGTAAATGTCAGAAGAACATAAACTAATTATCAGCAAATAAAGTTTAACAAGGAAAACACACATGAAAATAGAGGAGTAGGTTGCGGGGGGCAGTGGGGGGGGGCACCTGAAGTTAAAGGAATGTGATGTCCCATGACTGGCTTAGATATACAAACTGGAAGAAAAATTAATTGGCTTATTTCAAAAACATCTATTGATCCCTATGTGATATGAGATTAATATATAAAAAGGAAAATGCAAGTCAGTTTTATTTAATTAATTGGACAGAATTTTGTATAATTTTTAATGCTCTTTAAAACATTTAGAGCATGAGATATCAGAGATCTTTTAGGACACAGATTTCTTCAACATCCTGTTCAGAGATGTGACTTAAAAACAAAGTTTATTTCCATGGAATAGGGAAATTCTCTATATTCAGAAAATTTAACCAGTCAATTACTGGGCAAGTACTAACAGCTGTGTTCCATTATAGACAAAATATGAATTCTAAGGTAATCAATCTATCATACTTAATATGTATTTGTATAAATCCCTGATGCCTTTTACAAGATAAATGTAGTAGCTCAGAGTAGTGTATTGAAGCATTTAAGGAGCAGTATGTCAGTGTTGTTAAAGTAGGAGTTAGTGTTGTATCATTCTAGGAGAAAATTTTAAAGTCCTTTGATGTCTTTGTGGGCAATTTTTAAAAAAGTTCAAATGCTTGATAAATTTGTATACATTTGCCCCATGATACCATTGTGAACTTTTTAAATGGTTAAATTTAATACACAGGAAAAAACATAGATTTCTGAATGGAGAAACAACCCAATTTGGTGATTTTCACAAAACTCATTTATTCTAAACGTAGGACATCATAAGGACAGTGAGAATCCAGCATTGTTTGGGGATGGTTCTCTAAATTAAACAGGAGAAACAGGAAAATGTTTAATGAAGGATCTCCTGTTATAAAGTCAAGTTGTAGGACAGAGTTTTTTATATTAACTTTGGACAGTGACACAGGAAATATCCACCAGGATGTGCAACTGTCATCTCACACTCAACAACTACCACAGCAACGACACAAATAATCTCTCATCTTGGCCTCTGCATAGCTTGGCATTTCCTATGTCTGTCAACTCATCAACTAATCATGACATCTAGAAATCATAACCAATTTCCTCCTTTCTTTATTCTCCTATTTCTTACTAGCTATCATTAGTTTTCCCTTTCTCTTCTTAAATATTCCTGTTCCAGTTAATCTAATCTTAGGTTGCACTGTCCAATAGAACCTGTGAGATAATGGAAATCTGTAAATCTACACTGTACAGTAGAGTAGCCACTAGCCATATGTGAGCACTTGAAATATAGCTAGAAAGACTGAGAAACTAAATTTTCAATTTGACTTGCTTCATCCATACATGCATTTGGTCATTTAAAAATATCTTCTGGGGGGTGCCTGGGTGGCTCAGTCTGTTAAGCATCCAAATCTCTATTTTGGCTCAGGTCATGATCTCATGGTCATGAGATCAAGCCCTCCTTCGTGGAGCTCTGCACTGGGCATGGAGCCTGTTTAAGATTCCCTCTCTCCATCTCCCCCTGCCCCACCCCTGCCTCAAAAAAATCTTTCAGGGGACATCTACTATGTACGCAAGCATAGTTAAGCTTCTAATTCCAAAAGGGTCCAGTGGCAGAGAAAAGAAAGTGATAGATATTTGTGCATAGGGGGTTATAGGAGAGTGGACAAATACCGACTAGGTACTCAGAAAAAACTTCTTGGGGAAGGTGATGCTTTAAATGAGACTCAGTAGGTAAAGAGTACAGATGAAGGAGGAGGAGAGAGGCATATATAGTATTAATGAAGCAAAAGAGAACTGGTCCACTTGGGGGGAAATTATAGAAGTTTAGCATGGCTGAAATCTGCAATTTGAAGTGAGGAAAATGTCATGAGATGAGCTTAGAAAATTACTCAAAGACTCCAATGTCATGTCTAACCATTCCCTGCCCCCTATTTTAAAGTGCTTAGAAGATAATTGTTTGGTAATGGACTAATGAGGACTATTTTGTTAATTAAAATTTATTTTTAAGCAAAAGAGATATAATCAGATGTGGAGTTTGACAAGTTATGCAGGAGAATGGATCAGAGTGTGCAAAATTTGTGGGGCTGTCAGTGGGAGATTGTTGCCATGGTCTTAGCCTGTAATGACAGAAGAGAAAGAAAGTAAAATGTATTGGAAAAAAATTATTATGGGGTTAGAATCAGCAAGATTTGTGACTGATTACCTGTATGGGGTGAAGGGAGTTGGTGAATCAAGACATCCCACAGGTTTCTGACTCTGGCCCCTTTGACTCGCAAGAGTCATTAATGTGGAAAGGTTTGACTTGGACCAAAAATTATTTCTAAGATAACTCACTCAGGTGGCTCTTGACAGAAGACCTCAGTCCATAGACACATGAACCTCTTGACAGAGTTCCATGAGTAGTGTCCCTATGACTTAGAAGGTTTCACCCCAGAGCAAGTGTGAGAGGAGAGATGAAAGAGAGAGAGAGAGAGACAGAGAGAGAGAGAGAGAGGACACAATGCTTTCTAATGACCTAGTTTTGGAAGCTGTGTACCATTGTTTCTGCCTTATCCTATTCGTTAGAATGGAGTCATTAAGTCCAGCTCATAGTCAATGGGAGGAAATTAGGCTCCACCTTTTGAAGGGGGGAGTGTCAAAGAATTTGTGGACATATTTTAAAATTACTGCACTAATATAGGGGACAAACAAGCTTATTTATTCCAGCAGTAGGCTTCACTCTAATTACTGTGGGGGAAAAATGAACTTAGTTCTGGTCCCACCCACTTGCCTCTGTGAAATATATAAATGGCAATTTTCAATAGACTGTCAGGGAATACCTGTAGCAGGAATATATGGATGGAAGTAGAGCCCAAAAGTGATTGTAAAAACTGATAGTCAAATTGTGTGAGAGAACCAAGAAAGAGTGATGTGTATAAGTTAATGAATCATAATATTTGGAAAAGGAAGAAGTGGATATAATACACAATGACTTTAGGTTATAAGTTACTCCTGAAAAGGAAGAAACAGGGAAAGGATGGCATCTTTTATGTTTTATTTATTTATTAATAGAGTTAAAAAATATGGCAAAATGTCTGTATTCGTTTAATCCAAACGATAAGTAATGAGTGTCTGTTATATTTATTATGTGAATTTTTATATTTGAGACACGTGTGTACTTGAAATACTTACAATGTTAATAAAATTCCAAAAATGGATTAACTTTTGAAAGTCCTGAAGAAAGTTAAGTAGGGCAAGGACTGAAAAATATCCATTGGATTTAGTAATCAAGTGGTCACTAGGGACCTTGATAAAAATAATTTCAGTGAACTAGTGGTTGTGAAAGCCAGATTTCAGTGGGATAAGAAGTTAATGGGGAGGTTGGCTGGAAAGGTCAGATATTGGACTTCGTAGATCAAAAGAGATTATATTTTTGTTACCGCTTCCTTCTAAAACAAGGTGACTTCAATTTATTTATTGACCAAGGTGTGGGGAAGCCAGTAGAGAAGGAAGTCATGCGATACCAGACCCGAGTCCCCAAAGAGCAGAATAAGATCCAGAATGCACATAGAAGCCTTGTCATGAATGGGACGTGGGCCTTTCTTTGTCTTTTTATGTGGTGGGGAAAAAAGGTGAGAAGGTGAAAATAGAGCTTCTAGAAATAGCAGGAAATTGAGGGAGTCACTGAGATAAGAAGGATAAGAATGGATAAGGCTTATAAGCATCATAAAAGTCTGGACATCTGTTTTAGGAATCAGAAACCTATCACAAAACACAGTGCCTGGAACTACCTGCCTGAGCTATACAGGCTGGTTTCTAAGAAGCAGATGTTGAAATGGAGTTTTGGGTGCAAATGTTTATTGGGGACCAATGCTTATGAAAAAGTGGAAATCATCTAATGCTTTTTTTGTGGACCACAGGGTGAATAGCCATGGAGCATTCATATTGTTAAAATAAATGTATCAATATGGAGAAATCCCAAGAATAGAACATTGAGTGAAAAAAGTAACTTGCCTAAAGGTATCTGTCATAGGGTAAAATTTGTATAAATTTTTAAAGCAAACAAACCAACAGTATATGTTATGGATAAATATAGACAGAATAAAAGTACAAAAACCCCTAGGGGAATGATACACATCAGTGTAGGTACCTCTGGTCGGCACGAAATGGAAAGGAGCGGGAGGTTCTGTGAGGCAATTATGTCAAGCCTCATTCTGGACACCTAATACAATAAATAAGTAAATAAATAAATAATACAATAATATAATAAATAAATACAATAGATGTTAACTAATATAATAATAAAACATATTAACATATGTTTATTCTCACTGGTATATATACAAGTATCTATTATAGTATTTTATTTTATTGTTATTATGTTTAAAAGCATTCGTACTTGATGATTTTAAGGAACCAAACACCATCAGGGCCCCTTTCCTAATTATACAAGGCCAATAATTTCCAACATGATATGTGACTTTCATCTCAACTTTCTGAGGGCCAAACCTCTATGAATTAATTGGTGATGAAATGAAATAGTCAAGTCAGTGGCATACTGTTTGAATACACACACGCTCATATGCATGAACATCCTCTTCATGTAACATAAGCACCAATAACCTCATTAAAGGCTAAGGCCAAGTGCATCTGTCTTTCCTCTTTATCTGATGAATTCTTCAAGGGTAGGACAGTGTCCCTTTACGCTCTGCTAGCCGTCCCTGGCATATTGTGAGCACTCAATAAATAATAATTACTTCAATCCCTTAATAAACAATCATGCATTTCCTCAATAAATAATACTTAATGATAATGTAATGACTGAAAAGAATGGCAAAACTTGAAAAAAGTTCTAAATGAGATATACCTGTTTGAACCTAATTAAATATAATTTTCTGAAAAGTGTACTTAGAAATTAACCCTGTAGATTTCATATACGTATTCTATGCCTTAGATTTTAGGACACTATTGTTCTTTTAGTTCATATTATCACTAATGTCTCAGCTATATTCACATTTATATAAACCTGTTATGCATGTGTGTGTGCATATATGTGTATGTGCATATCCCTCTATAAGTGTGTGTGCATATATGTATTCGTATATATATTTGTGTATGCACAAATACGTTTTTTCCATCTCAGTCTATAAATCACTGATTCTCAGCAAGACTGTGAGGCATTACAGTTCTCTTTGTGGGTGTGTATGTGGGAAGAATATTCTCCATTTTGCAACACCATTGATACTATGTGGCCTAACTGTGCCCCCAACCTTTTAGGCCCTGTGTCCTCAACTATCACAGGTGTTAGCTAATATTATCACTATCATCTTACTATTTAGCTAATCTCATAAACTAATTTGTAATGAGGTATTACTATGTCAATGAATTGTTTTCTTACTTTAATAAGGACTGTTGGTACTTTCCTCTGAAAAAGTGATTGACAGTATGAATTCAAGACATACATACCGTCCAGACATGCTGTGTTGGAAATGCAGTTCCACAAGGATCCTTTGGTAGTACTCAGATTATGACATATGTAATATTCTTGCTACACAATTCAGATGAAAGATAAATTCACCCTGACATTTGTTCTCAGATATCTAGCTTTTTCATCAAACAAATAAAACAGTAGAAAATATTGATTTGATTTTACTTTACTTTTAGGTTGTACAGCATAGTCTTACTAAAATTTAAACTGATGCTGGTTGGCTCAGTTGGTTAAGTGTCTGATTCTTGGTTTAGGCTCAGGTCATGATCTCATGGCTCATGAGTTCAAGCCCGCATCAGGCTCTGAGCTGACAGCACAGAGCCTGCCTTGGATTCTCTCTCTCCTTCTCTCTCTGCCCCTCTTCTGCTCTCTCTGTCTCTCAAAATAAATTAAAAAGTGAAAAAAAAATTAAACTAACTTTCAGAAATGCATTTTGTGAATAGAGTAGCAAAATCATGTGACATGCTGTAAACCAATCTAAGTTGATATGACCACAGTTATTCACCAACTTTCCATTTTGATTTTCACTTGGACATCTTCTTGAAGACTCATCCATTTCCTCCTTTCCCTTCTATAACTACAACTGAAATTAAATACTGTTCATCTCATTCAGGATCCAGGATGTACCTCTCAAAAAAATGAATGACTGCCCTTTCTGAGTTGGTTCCATAGAGTAACTTTAAAGAGTGAACACCATACTTGAAGAACTATGTAATTCAGACAATGCTTTCATTGATGAGAACAATTTTGCTTAAGTGTGAATGCTTTTTTTAAAGAGGATAATATGAGAAATAGATGTAATAAAAGGAATGAGCCCTTTAGATGACAATGGGGTGATAATAAGCTTGTGATGCTGTGCTTATGACTTATTTTGTTATTTTAGTCTAATGGCCTGAAAGGTCCTTTAAAAATCATCTAGGTGGATATATATTACATGAAGATAATAGTGTAGGTGGTTGTTTCCATTTGACTTTAAAATAAACTTCAAAGTCAGGAACTTTTTGTATTATGTTGAATTGTTCAATTATGTACTTTTGAAAGGCATGGTTTTCATATGCAAAATATCTTCCCAACATGTGCATGCTTTAAAAGAATTCTTTTACTCGAAATGTAAAAACACAAAAATAAATACCTCAATTCAACCAGTGAACTTGGTTGATGAATCCTCTAATAGAATAGCGTGTCAACTCTGCCCCTTTTAAACTCACCTTTGTCTCTAATGCCTGAGCTATCACTGAAGATTAAAGATGGGATTCAAAGAGAGCTATTCTTCATATTTTACCTGCTTATTAAATGCCAAGATAGTTTTTTACTCAATTATACATCTGCCAATGAAAATGGTGAGCAAAGACAACACCAAGGCCATGTTTTCCTTTCCATCATTGTCCCCTAGTGAATTACAAGGTTGCGAGCTCTCTTAAAACAATTTATATTGACCCAGGCTTCATAAATCTGGTACAGGAAACTGAGTTGCTGAGCTATATGTTGTGGTCATGTCTTTCTGCCAACAACATTAATCACTTGCTCAAGAAGAAGTAGCTGTTCAAGAGTGTTCTGTCTCAGGCTCTTGTCAGAAAGGACGTCTCAGCAGAAGGCTTTAATGTTGCCCTTTCCCCTCTGGCTTTCTACACTCCTCTCTATAGGTAGGTTTTCAGGCTCTAACCTACCATGTACTCTTTATTAGGTAACGTCAAAATGAACAAAAATGTACAAAGAATCATATGCTCGTGAGAAGAATATTATATTTGTTAGCCACAATTTCTAAAGAATGGAGATAAAATTAAAAAGACACTAGATACATTTGCATATGAAAAAAGTAATCTTCCATGTTTAGAATCACTTGAAGTTGGAGATGTATTTGAGATGAAATGATTTTTATTTGTGCCCTTGCGATGAACTGCTTCTAACTCATTTTTTAAAACAAATAATTTTCTCCTTAAGGAACTACTAAACTTAACCAGAAACCAGCCAGCACATCTGTCTCTGAAATGTTCCAGGGGAAGACATTAACAGGACTCTGGTACGTTATGCATCTGGCCACCAACATTTGATTTGGAAAAAGAAAGAGGGCTATGACTAATATACAGGAAATTATGTTATTTGACACCTTATTATATTAGAGAAAAAAACAAAACAAAATATTAGGCTAGAATGAATGAAATGAAATAAATGAGATTGTTTTAGGTATTATATACAATAATTACTCCATTTCTTCCCATTGCCTTAGTGAATAAACAGAAGCATTACTATAATATTTTTACTGAAAGTAAATGAATAATATGCCCTTTTAAAATTTCAATTTTCGGGGCGCCTGGGTGGCTCAGCTGGTTAAGTGTCTGACTTCGGCTCAAGTCATAATCTTGTGGTTTGTGAGTTTAAGCCCAGTGTCAGGCTCTGTGCTGACAGCTCAGAGCCTGGACCCTGTTTCAGGTTCTGTGACTGCCCCTCTCTCTGTCCCTCCCATGCTCATGCTCTGTCTCTCAATAATAAATAAATGTTAAAAAAATACTTTAAATACAAAAATAATAAAATCTGAATTTTCATGTGTCTTCCTATAACTATTATTAAGTAACTCTTATAGGAGACTTTTGTTCTATGCGCAGAGCAGTTTGTAATCAACCAGTTGATTATTTTAAAATGGAAGATATACTTCGTTGAACACTATTCTCCCTGACACTACTGATGAGTGCCTAGAGCATTTCTTTCTTTCTTTTCGTTATTCTCCTGCTTTTTTAAAACTTCCATGAAGTATAGAGTATGTAGGGGATGCTTAGTTTTAGTTCTCAAAACAAATACGTTAGCATTTGATTACAGAGAGGCAAATAGAAGAGTGCTCAGAATTATTTTTTTTCTAGCCAGTATAGAGCATGTGCTACACTTTTAGAAAATGTGGTTCTCATCCTTCGTTCCTTCGTTTGTGATAATTTTAGAAAACCACTTAAATAAGAGTTTAATTGTATACAATTTATCAGGCTGATCTCTTTCATATTGCTGGCAGTTTTAATTACTGTTGATAATATTGATTTGCCAGTTATACTGAGTCTGGAAGTAGAAAGGTCAATTGAATCGACTTGTTAAAAAGTATAAAATGGTAATAATTATCCCCAGCCCCAAATGCGAAGTTGCCAGGTAGTGGCAACTTGTACAGCCATCGATCGGTTCCCTCAGCATTATCTGTATGATAAAGACCATTTTTAATGCTACAGTCTCATGATGGATATAGAACCAGATTGCTGAAGATTTTTCCCTACTTATTAAGTCATCTTATACCATCTGTACCTGGACTACATTTTGCTTACAATAAAATTAAAATGAGTCTATGGGTAATGAAGACATTTAAAGGAATGCTGGATAATACAATTCAAAGCATGAAAAACAATACCAACACTAATATTTTGTACACATACGATGCAGTAAGATAGTGAAGCCACTGTATCAATAATATTTATTTTTTAATGATGTAAAATAATGCTTACAAATCATAAACACACACACAAAAATTAAAGAAGGAAAAGCACCTCATAATCATAGAGGGATTAATGTGATTTTAGAACTTTTACTTCCACTTTTTTTTTCACTCCATATGCTACTTTGTATTGGATGCAAATTTCCAAATTAAGATATCTGTGGAATCCTAATCTGCACTGAAGCAAAAACACTGTGCGTGATCAAGAAACTCTTCTTGCACACATGGAAATCATGTAAGTCACAGAAAAGAATATCTTTTTATTTTCTAAATTTTTTTAATGTTTATTTTTGAGAGAGAGAGAGAGAGAGAGAGAGAGAGAGAGAGAGAGAGAAAGGGAGCTGGGGAAGAGGCAGAGAGAGGGAGACACAGAATCCAAAGCAGGATCCATGCTCTGAGCTACTGGGCACGGGGCCTGACGCAGGGCTCGAACTCACAAGCTGCGAGATCATGACCTGAGTCAAAGTCAGATGCTTAACCGACTGAGCCACCCAGGCACCCCAGAAAAGAATATCTTAAAAGGGGTATTTCAAAGGGTAGGTGTTTGACAATATCTTTCCTCCTCAAACTGTAATTACTTTACAAAACTAAGATCAAGTTTGATATTTCAACATTGAAGTATCAGTAGGTTTCTAGGAATATCCCAAGAAAAATAAACAGTTAAATGGAAGGATTGAGATTATGATAGGCGTTTTGAGATTTTCATGCAGAAGATTATTTTAGATTTTTTAAAAATATATATATAGGGGAGGTAAATGACAAGAAATGAAAACAACTACTTCAAGAAATGGCATGGTAATTACCACAACACAACACAATTGAGTTGATCCATCTTTAAAAAGCTAATCTACTTAGAAAATACTTGAGCCATATTCTTTCTAGAAGCTCTTATAGCGTTGTCAATGTGCCATAGAATTTTAAGTCTTTATCTCCAGTGAGGTCTCTCTTACTCCAGACTCGTCTTACCCACTGTCCCATACCAATCATTTGGATAGTTCAGACTCAACTTGTACTCAACATGTCCAAAACAGAACCTCCCACATTTTGCCTAAGCCAGAAATCAAAGGGGGAAATGCTCTTCCCTTCAAACTCCAGATTCAATCAATGGTCGAGTCCTGTTATTATACTACTTAAACATCTGTAGCCCGTGTTTCACTTCTCTCTATCCCATGATGATTCCCTACATTTAGACCACCATTGCCTTTCATCCAAAGATGCTAAAATAGCCTCCTGGCTGGCTTCCTGGTCTGCTTTCTCTCCAATCCACATTGCAATAAGGGAGAGATATAGCAGGAGCCATGGAGAAAGGGAGGGGGGACTGAGTGAAACTCTGATTTAGACTCATCCTTGACAAAAATCTTTAAATATTTTCTTTAAATTTGTTTTTTTTCTTTTTTCTTTCTTTTTTTAGAGAAAGTGTGTGAGTAGAGGAGAGGGGCAGAGAGAGAGAAAGGGAGAATCTTAAGCAGGCTCCATGCTCAGTGTGGAGCCTGATGTGGGGCTTGATCCCATGACTCTGGGATCACGACCTGAGCAGATATCAAGAATTGGATTCTCAACTGACTGAGGCACCCAGGTTCCCCCAAATATTTTCTGAGTATGAACAACTGGAAGTGGATTGCAGTGGCTCTTATGACCTGGTTCTTGCTTTCCTCTCCAGCATGTCTCTCTAACTAAACCTCTT
Organism: Acinonyx jubatus; assembly: GCF_027475565.1. NCBI lineage: Eukaryota > Metazoa > Chordata > Mammalia > Carnivora > Felidae > Acinonyx > Acinonyx jubatus. Next base: position 137,354,282 of record NC_069382.1, read on the forward strand.
GCCTTGAACCCACTGAAATATACTTCAATGCAACACATCCCTCCCTTCTTGAATCTGCGAACATTTTTGTCTTTGTTGAGTATGATGTTCTACCCTTTGCCTGGTTAGCCCCTACTCAACTTTCCAATATCATCCCTCGGAACACTTTCTAAATGTAAACTTCACTGGCCCCAAAGGCTTGGCTAGACACTCTTTCCCCCTACGCTTCCAAAGCACCTGTATTTCCTTCAGCAGAGGACCTATCAGTCTGCATTGAGATTCCTAATTACTTGCAAGGTATAAGGCTAGGAATTGAATCTTTTTAACCATTATATCCTCAGGTTTATATTTTCCAGATTTCTCTCAGTTCTCATATGTATGCATTTAGGCTCCATTCAGCTGGACCATCCAGAGCCTGGTGAATTCGCCCCTCTTTTTCTTCTCTCCATTATTTTCCCTTGAAATCACTCATGTTTCCCCAAATCTTACTTGTTCTTCTAAGTTCTGTTCATTTGGCACCCTTTCCAGGAACCCCTCACCGGTAAAAAGTGCACAACTCCTTAGAGCCTTTATAACAATTATATAACACTTACTTGGACTTGCATGTTAGAGGCCTTTTTGGTAGTCTTCTCTTTCTTATAGCACATAGACAGAAACTATATATTATGCGTCGGCGTACTCTTAATTCCTACCACTTAACACTAGTACCAGGAAATAAGTGTTTAGTGTATAAATAAATGCCTGCTGATCTTTGGACTAGTTTAGAAACTCACATGTCACATATACTAATCTCTGTCTTGGTGTCTCTCTTCCTGACATGCCTTCTCTCCACCCCCCCCCCCCCGAAGTCCATCTGTCCTTTTCCCGATTCACCTCCTTAAGGAGACATTTCAAAATCATATTTTCCAGGGAAGCCTTTTTGAATCCACCTGCCACACCCTGACTTCTCCCCCACTCTCCTTGTCTTGTATGCTTCCTTAGTATTTTATTTTATATGATATTATTTTATTTTTTAGAATATTACTTTGTAGATGCTAACATATCATGTTGGTTGTTTTCAGGTTATTTCGAGGATATTTATTTTGTCTCCTAAAATAACTTGTAAGTTCTGGACAGAAGCTTTCCAATACGACTCTCTGCCATGATGGACAAAGTCTATATCTGTGCTATGCAGCAGAATACTCTCTAGACATATTTAGCTACTGAGCACTTGAAAAGTGTCTCGTGTAACTGAGGAACCAAAATTTCAATTTTATTTAATTTTCATTAATTTAAATGTAAATAGCTACATGTGGCTAGAGGCTACAATATTGGGCAATGCAGTTTTCAATGCCAAAGAGAGTATATTTCAAATTATTCCTCTTCCCTAAGGTGTCTGGTACTTAACAGGAAGCAATGCCTCATGTTTATAAAGTATTTTACAATAAATATATAAACTCAATTAAATACAGAACCCTACTCAAGTTTCAGAATTACTCTTTCATGCAGGTAGGATAAATATTATTAAACCCATTTAATTTTTTAAAAAGTTTTTTTTAACGTTTATTTACTTTTGAGACAGAGAGAGACAGAGCATGAACGGGGGAGGGTCAGAGAGAGAGAGGGAGACATAGAATCTGATATAGGCTCCAGGCTCTGAGCTGTCAGCACAGAGCCAGACGCAGGGCTCGAACTCACAAGCTGTGAGATCATGACCTGAGCCGAAGTCAGCCGCTTAACCAACTGAGCCACCCAGGCGCCCCTATTAAACCCATTTTAAAATAACCGGGAGGGTAAATGACTTATGCAAAGTCATATGGAAATCACTGGCAGATTGGAATCTGCCCCTTTAAAAAAATATATCCTAATCCTTTTCTTTTCAATGTTATGTTGCCACTCAATAGAATCTACCAATAAACTGAATTATCAAAGCAAGAATTTAATTTGATCACAGAATCTTCTTACCTGGTCATTTATTTCTTCACTCAAAAAATATTTATTGAATCCCGGCAGTGAGTCAGGCATGCTACAAGCTGGCAGTAAACTGATGAATATGTGGTTCCTTGCTCAGAAGGGACTGATTGTGTGTAGGTTGGGGAGTGGTGATGAGTGACAGTGAGTACGCAAGTCGGTAAGTAAATAAATAAATGAATACAGATGAAAAAAAGTGCCGTGAAAAATATAAGCTGGGTGGTTAGGTAGAGAGTAACTGGGGAAGTCTTTTTCAGATAAGGTTATTCGAGGAGAGTTCTTAGAGTATATAAGATATGAATTGAGATCTAAAGGATGGAAAGAGTTGGAAACTAATTCTGGGGAGGAGGAACAGCAAGTCCTGAAGCTGAGAGGGATTAGCTGAACTTGAACTAAAAGGAGGTTAATGTGTCTAGCGCCTGGTGGATAGGGTAGGGGCTGTCTTAGTCTGCTCAGGCTGTGTATTACAAACTGTGTATTACACAGCATACAGAAAAATTAATTGAAGATAGACCATGGACCTTAATGTAAAAGCTAAAGCTGCAAAGCTTATAGGAGTAAATATATGAGAATATCTTCATGACCTTGAGGTAGGCAGAGAGGTCTTAGGACAAACATATATAATATAATGCATCAATTGTCAACCAATTATAAATACACAATAGAATACTATGTGCTTTACGATTAAATACTACATAGTTATAATACAATTATACAATACAATATAATAATTGACAATTGGACTTCATCAAAATTAATAAAAACTTTCATTTGTGAGGGCGCCTGGGTGGCTAGGTCAGTTAAGCGTTCAACTCTTGGTTTCAGCTCAGGTCACCTTCTCATGGTTCATGGGTTTAAGCCCTGCATCGGACTCTGCGCTGACAGTGCAGAGCCTGCTTGGGATTCTCTGTCTCCCTCTCTCTGCCCCTCACTCTCTCTCTCTCTCTCTCTCTCTCAAAAATAAATAAACTTTTAAAAACAAAAACAAAACCTTTTGTTTCTGAAAAGACACTGTTAAAAATGAAAAGACAAGTGATACACTCGAAGAAAACATTTACAATGCATTAATCCAATAAAGGATTATATCCACCATGTATACAAAAGGTCTTAACTGTATATTAAAAGTATAAACCACAAAAAGATGGGCAAAGGACACTTAATGAAAAAAGATATATGAACAGTCAATAAGTATATGAGAAGATATTCATCATTAGTCGTTGAAGAAATGCAACTTTCCTGCACTCACTAGAATTGCTAAAGCGAAAGAGATAGGCAATACCAAATGTTGGTGGTGATATGGAACAAATCAAGTCTCAGATATCTAGTAGAATTGTAAAGTGGTTTAACCAGTTTAGTAGATCCTGATAAACTTACATATACACCTACCTTATAGGCTAGCAATTCTACTCCTTTGTATTTACCCAAGATATATGAAAACATGTATTTGACAGAAACTTGTACATTCATGCCTGTGGTATATTTATTTATAACAGCCAATAACTGTAAACAATCAAGTGTCTATCAAGATAAAAATAGAACCCAATTTGCGTTATATTCATTTGATGAAAAAATAGTAACAAAAATACTGATACATTCAACATCATGGATGAATCACAAAAATATACTGAGCAGAAGAAAACAGCATGAAAGAGTATATACACCATGATTATATTTATAAGAAGTTCAAGTTCAAGCAAAATTAATTTAAAGTGATAAAAACTTTAAAGTAAAGTTTCGGGGCTCCTACGTGGCTTAGTCGGTTAAGCGTCGGACTTCAGCCTAGGTCTTGATCTCGAGGTCTGTGAGTTCGAGCCCCTCATGGGGCTCTGCGCTGACAACTCAGAGCCTGGATCCTGCTTTGGATTCTGTTTCTCCCTCTTGCTCTCTGCCCCTCCCCTGCTCACACTCTGTCTCTCTGTCTCTCTTTCAAAAAATAAACATTAATTTAAAAAATAATAATAAAATAAAGTTCCAGGAAGGGGTGAGGATGATTGTCTAGAAAGGAAACCTTCAGGGAGTAAAGGAAGTCTACATCTTGAGTGGGTGATATTACATAAGTGTGTCATTTGTCAACATTCAACCAACTCCACACATAAGCTCTGTACATTGTACTATGTGTAAAATATATAAAAGAAAAATGTAATTTACTAGTAAAATGTGATGAGTAATAAGAGTAAAATGCAAAGCATCTGACTGAAATGGAAAGGATCAGGAGTGAAGTTTATAATTTAACCCATCTCATTCGGGAACCCATGTTGGGCCCAGACACAGAGGACTGGACTGACTTGACAATAGTATTTCACTCTACCAGGCACATCGGCCAAGCTCAGTGGCTGGATACTTCTTTTCTTCCTACCTTTTAAGTACAAACAGATACTCCAATAACTACCAGGAGATTCTGATCTCAAGAAGAAGGTAAGTTAGAACTTGGGATGCGATATAAATGCTCCCATTAGTGATATCCATTGACTTCATCAGGTCCTGAGTTTGAACTCTGCTAGGACGGTGGAGAATTTTCCATTTTGGAACTCATTTATGTTGTTATTCTGCTGCAGCCTGAGAGCTCTAACCTCCAGGGCACAGGGCAAGCCTCATCTGTTTAGCCTCAGTACTAAGAGAAGGGTGGTTCAGCTGTAGTCAGTTTGGCAAGGGTGGAGATGTAAATATTTTATGTTTTCACTTGCTAATTTTAAGTACATGCATAAGGCCAGTGGTTGAATACTAGCTTTAAATTCAAAATCAAAATAAGGCAAATTACAACTAATAAGTCCAAGACATCAGATTAAAAGAATTTCAGCTTTTTCAGAAAGATGCTAGAAAATAAAAATGAACATACCTGGGTAAATATTTGAATAAGTAGATCTTCATGACCCTGGTGATACTCCTTTTAAAGGCCCTGTACAACTAACTACCTGTTTCCCTGACATGCTTCCCCTTTACTTACCATCTCTTCAGATACACCTGCTGTATTTCTGCAGCTAAACTCTCAATTTTTTGAGCCCAAACACTACCATGTCACCACTATGATGTCATTGAGTCTATCCTGTGACGTATGTACTATTATAATTTCTTATTTACAGATGTAAAAACAGAGAAGCTAAGTAGCTTGCCCAAAGTTGCACAGCCTCTAAGAGAATCAGGATTTTAACTCAGATCATCTAATAGACATGCTTGGTCACCAAGCAAAACCAGCTCTCCTCACCTTGCCCCTTTCCTTCGCTTCCTCAAGCACTGATGTGCTTTTGCATATAATATTTAATATAATTCTTGTAATGACTTCGAAAGATGAGATGTCAAATCTTTACTGACTAAAATAAAAAAACAAACAAACAAACAAACAAACAAACAAAAAACCAGAACACTGAATTTCAAAGATTAACTTTCCCAAGTTTGTATGGCTAGAAAGTGTTGATGGCACCTGAATTTGAATCCTTATCTACCTACCTGCAGCTCTGTGAGTTTTTCTACCTAAAAGACACACTTTTAACGTACAATTTCTCCCAGGCCCTTTTGTGTTTTAGAAACCATTTCCATATACGGCTTACTTAATTAGGTTTTACTGAAGCTAATTTTAAAATAGTTTACATTCTTTGGGCAAATAAACTTGAAGGGAACCCAGAAGTGAGTTGGAGGTAATCAGAGAACTGGGCAGTTGTGGATATGATTGAAACAGTGTGGCATTCACACATATTCCATATGTATTTTTCAAAACCTTGAGATCTCTAGTCAATATAAAATGTTAAATTTCTCTAAGTCTTGTTTTCCTTATCTTTAAAATAAAGGCATTGAACCTGCTGATTTTTAAGATCTTTTCCTACGAATCATTTTCTTTTCTATTCTGTAATATGCTCTGCCTATGTACTTTTGTGTTTTTTAAAAAATACAGAAGTATACAGGGCTTAGTATACTAAACACCTTGGAGGCTTAGTCGGTTAACATCTGACACTTGATTTTGGCTCAGGTCATGATCTCAGGGTTCGTGAGATCGAGCCTGGCATCAGGCTCTATGCTGTTAGCACTGGTAGCCTGCTTGGGATTCTCTCTCTTTCTCTTTGCTCCTCCCCTACTCGCATGCTCTTGCTCGATCTCTCTCTCAAAATAAATAAATAAACTTAACAAAATGCAGAAGTGTAAACAGGATGGATTCATTATTTCATTTGTTCATCTGATTTTCCATTCCACAAATATTTATTGAGAACCTACTAAGTGCTAGGCAGTCTGTTGACTCTGGGGCAACAAGCATAAATAAAGCACAGTGTCTGCCCTCTGGAAGATCCCTTCACAGAGTTGGATAAAGCTACACAGTACAGAGGGATGGTGCAATTCTCATGGGTGACATTCTTCTCAGAGATGACAGATGACAACTGCTCTTCCTTTCATTGCAAAATGTACAAAAGGTCCGTTTACTTCATAAGCTAACATGCACACCTCCCTCTAACAGTGCTGTTATCTTTTGTGTAACTTCTTCAGAACCAGGAAGGTTTTTTTTTTCTTCCTCCCCCCCCTTTTTTTTCCACATAAATGAATAATACAGGAGACAACCAATAGCCAGTTTATACTCCCTGCTGTCCTTCCAAAGCTTCATAGCCCAAAATAAAGGTGCTGCGGAGGTGGAGAACCCAATTTCCATTCTAAGTTTCACACAGTGGGTTTCAGTCAATTAAAATTTCTGTTCCTAAGATACAGTTGCTTATGGAGGCAAGTAGCACCCACATTTTCTGGAAACAGTGATCCTGGTCTAGAGGAATGGTCTTTCCCCAGTATCTGCTGAGACCCCAAAGGATTCTATTCAGTTGCTGATGCAGGATTTCATCTCCTTTCTCAGGCATCAACTTCCTCTTATTACCTGGGTTTTGACTCCTCTAAGCAACACAACAAACATCTTAGGGGGGAAAACAACATGTTTGTCATTCTTTTTATCCTCACTAATGCATTGGAAGTAGGCCATCTGGCTGCCTTTTGGGTAAATCCATTTTATAACAAGATTTTTTGTGTGTGATTCAGTAATTAAACCCCTTTGGATAGAGTTCAAGATGGACCTGCCTTATGCTGAATTTTGCTTTAGAGCAAACTGTTAGTCACAGGTGCCAGTGAATTCGTAAATCAGGATGAAAAATCTTTATAGATTTTGGAAAATTAGTCATCTCTCTGAGTTTCTTCTGGCCTTAGGTACATTCTTCTTCAGAGGTGAGCAAGGTGAGAATATCCTTAGGATTGCCCCTGGTCTAACATGGCTAAGATTGTGATCTGCCATCTATTCTAAATCTAACCTCCTAGGGCTGAAGTGTTGAAATTAAGATAAGAGACTATTAATATTGTTAGTCATTGCTATAGACACCATAGTAGATTTATTCACTCACTCATTCATTCATTCATTTATTCAGTAAACATTTGCTAGCTGAAGGTACAGAAATAACTAGAAAAGCTTGTGAACTCAACTTCATTATGACATGATTTATTCTATTAGAGACCCAATGTTCTTTGTGTGTGTGTGTGTGTGTGTGTGTGTGTGTGTGTGTGTGATTTATTGTGTGGGGGCTTCAGTTGTCAAAATCTGATATGGCATAACATCTCCTTTGGAATATTTTCTAAGAATAATTTATTTCTTTGGACAAATGGCCCCATCTCTTAAACCCAAAAAATATAAATCAGTACAAAAATATGGTTAAAAGTCAAGTAATCAGTCATGTTTTGTTGGATATCTTGTAGGAAATATTTCCTCTTGTTGGCTAGTTGTGCTCCCAATTTCTTTTGCCATGAGTCATGGAAAGTTAATATTCCATTTGAGAATTTTCTTCTGGCCACTGATTCTTATGAAAATCCCTTTGCAAAAAATCATCACTTTGATTAGACCCTATTTGCCTTTCTTCTTGCTTTCTCCTTGGCATCCACTTTCTGGCTGATGAGATGACCTATTCCTTAACATGCTTATGTCTTTCCTTAACTATGATCTAGTTATAATGTCATTCGTTTCAGCAGCCCTGAGAGCTTGTTTGACAAGGAGAGCAACCCTCTATGACAGTTAATTGGGTAACAACTCACTTTTATATCAAGCTAAGTTGTCTGCATCTTTTAAATAGATAATGAGCTTAGAATCTCTCCTCAGGCATAAGAGTGGCTTGCTTTGGGAGGAGTAAACTCTTTGAGTTGGGGCATTTTCCCTCCTTGGGCATAGATTTGCTTTACTTTTGGACCCCCATGAATGGTCACTGTGGTCTAGTGTCATTGAGTAGAGACAGAGTGTTCCTAAATTCCTGGAAATTCACCAGATGGTACCAGACTTCAGCAAACTGGTGACTTTGGCTTCCTTGTGGCTTCTGTCTTGACTGACATAAATCAGCCTCCACAAGTGGACAGCTGATGTTTGTAGTCAGAGAGAAATGTGCTCTTTGGCTTAGGTCTAGATTCTGCAAAGACTAAAGAGGTAACAATGGGTTTGGGTGCATTAGAACAATTGTTGGAATTACATCTGGGGTCACACTTGGGAAAGGTTTTCATCTTGCTCTCACTGAGATTCTTAAAAGCTGCTTATACAATTGTAATTCACTTTGAAACTTTCTGAAAACAAACTTCATCATGAGATTTCTAAGGAATTTTTAGTACTGGTTGGGTCCCATACTAAGAGAAAACTATCTAAGTAGAAGCCAAGACGTGCTGCAATCCAGACATGTTTATGAGGAGGCAAATTATCACAGGTGTAAGAACCTCTCAAGAGCTCACCAAGTTTAGATAAAATTAAAAATAGTTCATTGCAATATTGTGAAATGTATTTTTGTCACACATTCTTGTGAGTACTAAAGCATGATTATTTCAAAGGGTTGTCAAACCGATCTTGAATTCGCAGAATTTTTTGTGTACTAATGATTTATTTTTTGCTTGTGGGTTTGGTTCTTCTTGGCCACAGTGGATTGTTCTCTGTATAGTGTATGGGTTGGAAGGGCTTAAAAGGCATATTGGTGAGGTTTACAACTTGTTAGCTGGAACCCTTCCTTGTTAGTGAGGGGTAAATTCCAAAGATTCCCCTGCTGAGAGCAGACTTGAGGACATGTGCCTCCTTAGGTAAGAATAGGATGCTCTCTCTGAGGCACCCAGTTCTGATGATCTGGGCTTGCATCAGTGGCTCTGAGACTTCATCAGAAGTCTACGTGAAAAGGGGCGAAAGGCACAGTGAATATTTAGAGTTGCAAACTTAATGTACATCAAGAGCATTGCCTGTGCTGCTCAAATTGGTGACCAAAGCAATGTAGTGTATTACTGTGTAAATGAATGACCTGGTTTTTCAAGAGTTAAACTTGGAAGAACCCCCAGGAGAGAGGCAGGTGGGGTTCCAGGTAAGGGACCACACAAGACTTGATTTTCTCTGGCAGAACTGGCAGAAATTATGCCATTGATGGAAGAGCCATTATTACATGAAGAGGCCAGAAGCCTTTGAAGGTTAATAGAGTTTTAAGTTTTATATTTCTTCTTGGATACATTAAGCCATGCGTTTAAATTTTGTTTGAATTAAACTATGTACAGAGGTTTCAAGTAAAGCAAGTGGTCCACCTATCATACATTCTCCATCCTTGAGTTCCACTTCTCAATGTGAACTTTTTTTTTGCTTTTGCTTCTGGTATTCATCTCCATTTGTCTAAATAGCAAAATATTTCTTTATTTAAAAATGTTAGACCTTATTATTTGATTTTTTACTACAGACAATAAATATTTACCCCCATCCCTCCCATAGCCCTCTCTCAGGTGTACATGGGACTCTCCCCTATCATTCTAATACAGTTGTTTTGCCACTTTTGATTAAGTCGGTATTCAGTATTTACATTATTTTTGGTTATATAGATGTCAACTGCTAAGCCACTTGATATAATAAAGTGACTTTCCTATATTTTTACAATTTTTGCATTTTGCGTTTTGAGGTCTTTTTAAAAGCTAATAATTCTTTTTTAGTTCATTTACTTATGCATTCTTCAGTCATAAAAATCTCTGAAAGAATTGACCAAACACATCAAATAAGAGGTCAATTTAATGATTTTTTTTTCTTTGAGTTCTTTAATATTTCTCCAAGAGCTTTCAGTTTTCTTTTTCTAATCTTCCCTGTCAATTGCCAGATCTTCCAGGATTTTTTCACAGCCATCTCGTCCTTGTTTTGTCTTGGATCTCACATTGCTTTCATGTTTTCTGCCCTATTGATTCACTCCCTAATTTTGTTGGAGTGCATTCTCCAGTAGCTTTCTGAGAACAGCTGTGTAAGAGATGGATGTTTTGAAGCATTGCATGTCTGAAGATATCTCTATTCTATTTTATCAGCCATTGGTACTTTGGCTATAGGATTCTGGGTTGTGTGTCATTTTTTCACTATCTCTTATTTTAGCTTCCAGCACTGCAGCTAAGCAGTTTCATACTATTCTGATTACTGATCCTTGGTAAATGACTTTCTTTTTTGTCTCTCTGGAAGCTTTTGCAATCTTTTCTTCCTTCCTTCCTTCCTTCCTTCCTTCCTTCCTTCCTTCCTTTCTTCTTTCCCTCTTTCCTCTTTTTCCCCTCTCCCCCATCTTTCTTTTTTCCATTTAGGGTGTTCTTGCTGAGAAATTTGAAATCACAGACACATGTTCTTAAGTTCCAGAAAATTGAAAACTTCCTTGTATTTTGTCATCAATAATTTCCTCTTTGATTCTTTTGAAAGATTATTTTTCTAGAACCCCTATAAGTTGCAGGTTGATGTCCCATATTGATCATTTTCTGACCTCCCCCCTCTGTTTGTCTTTTGGTTCTACTTTCTCAGTCAATTCCTCAACTTTATTTTACAGCATTCTTATTGGCTATTTATACTTCTTCTCTCATATCTTTACTCTCCTAAAGCACTTTCCCATTTTCTGAATGTTTCCATTTATGTTATTCTGTCCTTATTACATGGTTGTAAACTCATTTCTAACTTCTGTGGGAAAATTAATTGAAATGTTTCCTTTAATCCTTTTCTTTGGCCTCTTCTTTTATGTTAGCGTCTTTTTCCAATGCCAGGTTTTTCTTTATATTAAAGAAATAAGATGTGCCCCTGTTTCTAGAAGTACGGAAGATTATTCTAAAATTTCCTCTTAATTAAAATAAACTTATGGAAAAAATTATATAAACTTTTAACTAAATGCTTTTTAGGCCTGCACAAAAGAGTCTGCAGAGACTAAAAACAAAGTGAAAGAACCTTGAGGTTAAGACACATCCAAACATGCCTCTATTGCGAGGAATTCTAAAGAGAGAGAGAGATTGCTGGATTGGATGGGAGGCTGGATGAGTAATTCCAGCCCTACCGTCTTTGGACACCCTTTAAATATATTTTATATAATTTCTCATTACCTTAAGTTTCACTGCAGCATATACAAAGTCTTTATATAGTCTCCCCTCCCCCCAATTTTACCATTGTGTAAGGCTATGAAAATCACAGTGAAGATTAAGGAAGAGGGTCAGATACCAACAAGATTCTTTATGGATGAAGTTTTAGAGACTTTTGATCTAATGGGAGAAAGGGAAAGCTTTCTAACACTTAGCAACAGAACTTTAGTGGAATAAAAAATATTTCTATTATTTCCTTCCACCCAAAACTCTTTGTAGGGATAAAGTGAGCTAGGTTTTCCATAGGTGACAGCTTCTTTCATTTTCCAACTTGAATTTGCCATGTTTCAATATGGATTTTTGTTTTGTTTTGTGAGGCAATAAGCATGAGGTATTTCTGTGTTCAACGTTTTATCAAATCTCCTGTTGATGCTTGCTTAGACCTTTCGTAGCAAATGACTATTTCATACTTTCCAATTGGGATAGCATGGCTAAAACAGGAAGATTTCCTTTTCCCATTTTAATGACAGATCCTTATTTCCCTTTCGTTGTTTTTCTTTTAAACAAAGTATAAAATATCTTACCTCACTAATTAGCCAAGAAAACGAGATTTACCCCCTCATCCTTTTGAGTTTAAAAGAGAAGTGAAACTCTAATATCAAGGGTCTTTAGAATAATGTCTAGATTAAAAGTGCTTCAGAAACACAAGTATTAGAAAAGAGAGAAACATATGTCTCAGGAAGCAGGTGGCTGTACAAGAAAAGAATGTCTATACTGGCTGGCCTGCATTTCTGGAAGCCAGAAATACTGCACAAGCACAGCCTTAATATAACCATAACAGACAGCAGGGTATGACTTAATAATCAAATAATAAATAACAAAGAAAAAAAATGAAGCTACAGGTGTTAAATGGTGAAGTGTGAAATGGAAGTCCTGGACTATGGAGCAGAACTTAGCAAGTAACTTAAGCACTTCTGCAGCACTGTAAAGTCTCTGGATTAAACTAAAATCTTTTTTAAGAAAATAAATTATATATATATAATATAAATGTTTTATTCAAATGTACTCCATCTATTATTTTTGTTTAAAGTTTATTTATTTATTTTGAGAGAGACTGAGAGAGAGAGAGCGAGAGAGCGAGAGCGTGCATCTGAGTGCGGGAAAAGCAGAGAGAGGGGGTAAGAGAGAATCCCAAGCAAGCTCTGCACTGTCAGAGTCAGAGGCTGAAATCAGGAACCATGAGATCCTGACCTGAGCTGAAACCAAGAGTCAGGTGCTTAACTGACTGGGCCACCCAGGCCCCTGTACTCCATCTATTGTGGCAGAAATTGTTTCTAATTGGCTGATCATCATCCATTCAATGACTTACTTAACAAACCTTAACTGAGTGCCTGTTCTATGCCAAGTCTTAAGCTAGGCACAGTGGATGCAGAGATGTCCCAAAGCTCATAGTCTAGTAATAGAGACAAACACCAGCTTTCCAATTAGCACTATAGGAAGATGAGTTCTGTGGTGAAAGGAGGCAACAGATGCTGGGTAAGAAGAACTACCTAACCTAGCCTAGAAGACTTTCAAAGGCAGCTGATATTGAGGCCACATAAGAGTGGAAAGGTTAGGAGGGTTCTTCTAGGGAGGGGAAGAAATATATACAAAAGCCTGAGAGACTTGGCTCAAATCAGCAATTTTGAGTTGAGTATATTGGTATATACAGTGCAAGGACTAGATGGGTAGACTTAGATAAAGGTGTTGCCTAAAGTCACTGTGAAGGCATGGCAGGATTTAGAAAGATCAAACTAGTGGCTAAAAGTGGAGGTTGGGAGACCAGATAAAAGGCTGTTATAATAACAAAGTGAGAACTAATAAAGTCTTAAACCAAGGAAATCACAGTTGACATAAGTAGATCCCCCAAATTTAGGAAGTACTCCAAAAGAGCAGAAATAACTGTAACTGATGACAAATTTGATGTGGAATAGGGGAGTAAGGGAAGATGATGAGTCAAAGATGATATTCAAGTCTCTGATTTAAAGAATGGGTATGGGTGTTGCCAACTATATAGTTAGGGTAATCTGAGAAAAGAAGCAGATCTGGAAGGAAGCTAATGGGTTCACTTTGAGATGGGTTCTGTTTATGGCATATTTTTTGGCATCCAAGTGGAAATTCCAGTAAGTGGTTATATATAAAAGCCTGGAAGTCAGGAGGAGGGAGATCTGGACTTAGACATGTACAATAGGGAATTATTGAATAGTCATAATAGTTGTTGTCATCATTAGTATAGATGTATTTGTCAGGTTGGCCAAGAGATAAAGGTAGAGAAATATTAACTTTCAAGGAGAAGTGGAAGAAAGAGTATGTTATAAAAGGGACTGAGAAGGACTAGCTGGTGAAGTCAGAGTATAACCACGTGAGAGTGGTCTTCCGGAGTCAAGGAGCTCAAAGAAAGAGCTGGGTCACAGAGGTAATCGCTGCAATGCAGTCAAGTAAATTAAGGATCAAAAAGTTGAGTGATGATATAAATCATCATCCAAAATAGAATAAATTTGAGAGAGAAGGGACTGTGATGGTCGCTTTAAGCGTCAACTCAACTGGACCATGCAGTGCCCATATATTTGGCTAAACATTATTTCTGGATGTGTCTGTGAGGGTGTTTCCAGATGAAATTAACATTTGAATCATTAGACTGAGTAAAGCAGATTGTCCTCACCAGTTGGGGTGGGCACCATCCAGTCAGTTGAGTCTGAATAGAACAAAAGGGCAGAGGAAGGGAGAATTCACCATTTCTCCACCTGAGTCAGGTGAGTGCGAATATTGGTTTCTCCAGCCCTCAAACTGGGATTTACACCATTGGCAATTCTGGTTCTCAGACCATCAGACTTGGATTAGAATTTACACCATCAACTCTCCTGGCCTTTGGTCTTGGACTGGAACTACACACAGCCAGTTTTCCTGGCTCTCCAGTTTGCAGACAGCAGATCTCAGCTTCAATACTTGTAATAAAACCCTTTCTATATCATTTATCTCTATATCTGTATCATCTCTATCTTTATCTATCTGTGATCTATCTATCTATCTATCTATCCATCTTATATCTACCTGTAAATCTCTTTATCAATTTGTCTACACATTCTGTTGGTTCTGTTTCTCTGGAGAATCCTAATACAGAGATTGTTACTGATAACTATGATAGGACAACAAGTATAAACCAGAAGTTCTCTATGCAAAGAACTAAATTTAGAAGAATTATTTCAATGAAGTAGTTGGAGTGGGGTTGTAGATGGCAAGAATAAAAGAGTGAAGTGAATGATAAGTAATTAAAATACTTTTTAACAGACTATTTTTTTGAACTGACTTCTATTTAAAAGGGGAGAGACTGCAAATTAGAAGGGGATAGCAGGTTAAAGGCAAATGTTTTGCCTGGCAGAGGCTTGAGCAGCCCTGTATGCAAAAAAGAACAGGTCAATGAAGGGGAGAAGTCAGAGAATTTACCATAAGAGAATGAATGATTGAACCACTGCTGTATGGGAACTGGAGGGGATGGCAGGATTAGCTTTAGAAAGAAGGATAGAATATCTTGCCTAGAGAAACCACAGAAAAAAATGAATGGAAAGCAAATATAGCAAACATATGGGTGGTGAGTATGAGGTTGGCCAAATTTCCTCCTGATGGTCTCTGTCTTCTCTGTAAAGCATGACGGGAGGCCTAGTGCTCAGTATGGATTACATACATACATTGATAGGGAGCTTGGGAGACAGGTAAAACGGTATGATTACTCTGGATAGTGAGGGACAAGCTGATTAGGAACATGACAGTAGTTTCAGGCAATATTAAAGGCCTACTGGGCACTAATAACTTGCAGTGACATGGACCTACAGAGTTTCATGTTTTATTCTCCCCTATCAATTTTAAGTAGTGGGGATCATGGCATTGGTACCACAATATGATGCGTGAAGGAGTGGTTTGAGTTCTGGATTATTGTCCCCATGGAACTGGGGACAGGAAGAGGCTGACTGATGGGTTAGACTCGGGAAGTCAATAAACTTCAAGTCTCACTAAAGTTGGGAAACAAACATGTTATTAGTACAAACACAGTAGCTCGAAGGATAGGAAACTGTGGATAGGTTGGACATAGAACTTTAAGATTTCAGAGGTGTGTGAGCTCGGGGTGGTGGTGAAGTCCCGGCTGTGGCCATGGTTGCATGTATACAGTGGAGATGAGATATGTTCTGGAGTTGCTGTTGGCTAATTCAGCCACATGGTTGCAAAAATTACTAAGAACAATGATAAAAGTTAAAGCAGAGAGGAAAACCTTAAACCAAGTATCACTGAGATGACTGAAGTAAACAAAGAGATGGAGATAATGTGCACGATATAGCTCTTATTTTTTGCAAGAATTTAGAGAAGCAAAGATTTTGTGTGGCCACACAGAGTTGAAACTGCAAATGCTGCCTTTCAGTATAATTCTTCAGTGGGCTTTTAGGCGTATGGTATCATCAGACAGAGATTTTCACAAAGACATTGAGATCTAGGAAATGTCCTGTGAAGAGGAGAGTGGAAGGGTTTACAAGAATAAGAGGATTGTCATGTGATAGGAATAAAAGACGAGCTGGGAATAACAGTAATGAAGAAAAAAGTACAACTGAGAGGTCAAGCTGCATTTTTGGAGGTGAGGAAGGATGAGAGGCATTCACTTATCGAAGTTTCTACTCTGTTCTAGCCTTCCTAGCACTTAATAGCCCCTGAAATGTATGTGTAGAGCATGGGCTGTAAGCTCCAAGACAGCAGAAATTTGTAGCATTTTGTTTATTGCTGTATCTAAAACACACCTGGCACAGAGCGAGTGTGCCGCATTTATTAAAGGAAGGAATGAGCGAATCCTGGGAGGTGGGACAATGGGTAATGGGCAATGGGCAGCGGTTAAGAGCATGAGCTCTTAAATCAGAGAGCTCTGAGTCAGGACCCTGGCCAAATCTTGGGCAAGTTGCTTAACTTGTTTAAATTTCAACTTCCTTATCTATGAATTCTAGGTTAGGTTGGTAACTATACTTCAGAATTTCTGGAAGCATCTGGCACCTAGTTGGCACCCAGTAAATGGCAACTATTGATGGCACTATTACTTTAACTGTTTTATTTGTTGGGAGGAAATCTGGTAGGACAGTATATAATTTGTAGCTAGAGCTCTGATATATATATATATATATATATATATATATATATATATATATCTTGATCTTTGGCATATATATATATATATACACACACATATAGCTAGAGCTACAAATTATATGCAATTATATGTATATCAGAGCTCTAGCTACAAATTATATGCTATATCTATAGTGTATATATATAATATATAATATATAATATACTATATATATTAATTTAACCAGGCTTTCAAGCAGAATATTGGTTAAAAATCCCAGAAACGTTATACCAGTTTCAGAATTAGTTAACTCCTTAGAAAGTGAAAAGCCTTCCTTGCTTTTAATAAAAACTGCAACATTTCTACCTGGTTACTTTTAACAAATGTTTTTTGTGTTTTTTTTTTTATATCAATTTTTTGCCTACACCTGGACACCCTAAGCAGAAATATAGGATGTTCTTTTTTTATTCTGTGAATAATACAAATATTTTTCCTGTTTCAAATCTACTCAACCTGGGAAAAGGTAAAACATTATGGGAGTGTGTGGCTGTGCTTTCTAGTTAGTTTGCACCTTTCCTGAATTTTCTTTGACTTTGTAAACTCTTGAGTTCCAATGACAATCACTGCCTACAGTATTCAATTTTCCTAGATATCCTGAGTGCACATGAGTTATGAATAAGAAATATTAACATGAAATTATTTTAATTTACTTAATAGGAAATAAACTGTCTCCAATGTGCCCATGGATAATTTGGCTATGATCTCTATCAGCAAACCCCTTGACCTACCTAATCTGCTATTTTGTTTCTCTCTGGGTTTGCATTGGGATCTTGTGTTTTAGATGAATGTCGGCTTCCCCCCCAACCCCCCGCCCCAGTTGACTCTAATTCCTTCTCTATCAGCCCTGAAAACATCTTGTTGGGGGTCAGTAGCTCATTCCTTTTCCAAAACTTCACTCTAATACCCTTAGAATGTACATGACTCATGGGAAAGCCAGGAAAATCGCTTCCAACACTTTTACACTGATTCTGGCCCAGCCTACAGTTTCCTCATGCTATGATCCTTTTGCTTTTTTGCTTTCAAAATCCACAGACTGCAAAACAGCTCCCACCCATTGAAATGACTTTCCTCGCAGATCACCAAAATCTACTCTAATCTTTCCATGTGGGGGAGGTGACTTGATTCCTTTCAGTGTTGGAAACCACCTCTCATTTCCCCCATCCACCAGCGGACTTTGCGGCCTTTTCAAGATTTTGCTCCAATGCCAAAGATCAAGTCCAACCTTCTGTGACATATTCTTGATTTATGGTTGTGGGGTTTTCCAAATGATGTTGAGTGTTCAACCCGAATATTTTAAATGAAAACTTGAGACATTTTTTTTTTTTTTTCAACAGAGCCATAGTCGTGAATCATGTCTGCTCTCCTGGGTCAGTTTGTCTTACTGGACACAGAGACCTCCTAAAAGCCCACACAGTGTGGGGGGTGAGAGGGGGTCTCCACATGATGGTGTGATGCTGCTTTGACACTGCAGCTGGCCAAGTGGTCACTGGTTGATTTACCCAGCAGGAGATTTTGCAAAAATTAATTTGATGAGAGTAAAATAAAACTATGCCTCCCCCCCACCCCCGGAAGCTGTAGTAAAAATGAAGCAATAAATAATTTTGATTATTTTGATTAATTTTGATTAACTAACCCTAAAGAGACAATAGAAGAAACATAAGGTCATTCACTGGTAAGGGTAGTTGCTGGAACCCTACTGAAGCAAATGCCGGTATTGTTTTCAAGGTCAAAGACTAAAGACAGTGAAGTTAAACTTGGCTTGTTTCTCCTATGGCATGTGCTGAATGTGGAAATTCAGGGAAGTTTAATCTCTTTTATACACAGATTGAATTATATAGTCATGAATTTCTGCATTACTAACTAGCTTTAATCCAATGAGAAATAACTTGATAGAGGAAGAATACAGTGCCTGAAACAACCAGAAAACCTGAAAAAATTTTTATTCTATGTTGTGGCTGTAAAGAACACTGCAGTATTAAGCAGAATGAGATAAGAATTTTTACCTCTTTTCTTTCTGCTGCTCAATTTGCTACTGAGCCTTCTCTTACTCATAAATGCTGAATAATCTGTGAAGGAATTAGAATGTAAATCAGGCTTATGTAACTGTACCTGTAAGTGCTAAACTTGTTCGAGACTAGATGCAGTTGAGTATTAAGGAGTTTGTTTTTTCAAAATCTTTTTCTTGATTAAAAGATCAACTCATCCACACACATCCACACACACACACATATTGTTAAATTGGTTATTAGATAAATATTCAGGTATGTAATTATTAGATTGTTGTGTATGAGCAAAGAAATGGGAGAAATTGAAAGCACTGAGGTAGTTTCAATGAACTCATAATATTTGATGTATTTTATTACTTAAAATATGTCTCTGAAGGAAGAGAAAGATGAACGAATAAAGTATTGGGGGCACAGCTTCACCTGAAAACCTCATGTGAATTTTGTGCTTTACTGTGTATTTACATCTATATAATGTCTTATACCTACAGTATCCTTTTAAGAGGAAGAAAAATAATGCCAGTTTTTCTTCCCCAAATCTTTGAGTAACATTAGTTTTCCAGAGAGACATGTTCCGTTTTTATCCAGTAGTTTTGTGTACCGCTGAGCCCACGGGAGTTGCCCTAATTCAAAGGGTCAAAGCTCTGTCAGAACAGTGGACACACTAGGGTACCTATATAAAAATGCCAACTCCTGTGCCTCGCCAAAGTCCAATTAAATCTGAGTCTCTGGGAAAGATTCTTAGCATTGATATTTTTAAAAATCTCCCCAGGTGAATCTAGAATTTGCCCAAGGGTAAGAACCAATGCTATAGGTGGAGGCTTACTAGAGCTTGAGGACCAGGGAGGAGGTTATATTAGATATGATCTGTCGTTATACCTTTCTGCACATCAACCTCTCTTTGAACTTTTTCCCCTCATCACTGGGACCCTAGAGTAGCGAACTGATTGCCACGAAGTAGAAACACGGTCTGCAATGAAATCCACGCCTAGTGTGTATAGCCCAATGGGATCCAGCATTCAAGTCACTAATTCTACAGCAGAGAAATAGAACTACTAATTCTAAACACGTTGGGCATGGGTTTTTTTCTCCCTCATGGTAACTTCCTACATCTGAAGAAAATTTTAACGTGATAAATTCCAAATTGTTGAATTTTGAATGTATTTAATAATTACAATTTTTATCAGTTTGACTTTCTAAAACCCCACCAAATTCTCCTGCAATATTTTCAGTATTTGCTGAAGGATGACATCCCCCTTGCCTTAATCATGTGCCAGATTACTCGTAAACCTGGACCATATGCCACTGCAATTTGCTGATGGGCCCAAGCTGTTTTGGTAGATAAAAAATCCAAGGGGATTAGAATGGCTCAATCCTCACTGTGAACAGAGCAACGGCATTAGGGCAGCTCTGTGCTTTCCGCTCTCTCCTTGTCCATGCATTACCTAGTTTCTCTTCGTTCAGGTCACTGGTAACCCCAAACCAGAGATCGCATCAATGCCTGCAAAAGATGTATATTTCACCCTGATAAGGCTTTCTGTAGCTACGTTGACAGAAACCAAGTTTCAGAGACCCGGATCATGCAAGCAAGGGAGTAAAAATCATTATGTGCAAAAGTAGGAAATATTTCCTCACTTTTGGCTTTAGGATGTTCCTGGGGGGTGGTAAATACTCTAAAATTGATGAGTAACAAAGCATCTTTCTCCTTTATTTGGCTCCTGGTTTCTGCTCGTACCGTTAATGGTGATATTCTCTGTCATTAATATTTGAATGACTACAAGTTTTTCAGTTTATAATAAAGTGAACCTCTATGAATTCACTTCAGAACTCCTCTGAATCTTGAAATCAGAATCAGATGGCTGATTAAATTGTTAAAATTCAAAATGACCTTTGGGAAAATATAATTTTCTGGAAGACACTTTCCCACACTCCCCTTATCCTTTCTTTGCAGGTGAAACTTTCCTCAAATAAGGAGGTCATTGTGATTTATTTCTTGTGTCTTGAAATCCATTCTCTTGATAGCAGCCCTTGTTTTAAACCTCTGACGTGGTGTGCTTAAAGATAAAGCAGTAAAGCATTTGGTTTGAAGTATACTGCTAAGAGCGCTTTAAAACAGTAAGAAAATGCTGGTTATTCAGATTTCTAAGTTACCATTAAATAATTTGCATACTAAATAGTTAATAGTCCCAGTAGTGGGGAGTTTTTTTCATTAATCACACATTAATTAATTAGTTCGTTGATTTACTAACTTCTTACATTGTCTCTTAATCAAGTTTCGTTTAGTTAAAAGTGACACAAACATAACTCTACCATAAGAAACAAAGGAACTTTTATTATTATTATTATTATTATTATTATTATTACTATTGCTGTATAAGCAAGACTCAGGTACAAGATTGCAGGATTCCAGCAATGTAACCAAGACTCCCTTTCTCTTGATCTCTTGCTGTTGGGGGGAAAACCACACTTAATAACACTTCTGACATCAGAGGTGTGGGTTGTGGGTTTATTCCCAAACTGCCCAATTCTCCAAAACCAGCTGAGTGTTCACAATTCAATTCAATTCAATTCTGACACAATCTCCCTGGAGATAGCATCAGATTCCAGAAGTTAAGGGCTCAATCCCACAAGACTGTCCCCACTTCAGATACCAGTCACAAGCCCCAGGTTGTCACCTATATTTCTGACTGCCTAGCTATAAATCAGGGTTCCCGGGGGCCTGGGTGGCGCAGTCGGTTAAGCGTCCGACTTCAGCCAGGTCACGATCTCGCGGTCCGTGAGTTCGAGCCCCGCGTCGGGCTCTGGGCTGATGGCTCGGAGCCTGGAGCCTGTTTCGGATTCTGTGTCTCCCTCTCTCTCTGCCCCTCCCCCGTTCATGCTCTGTCTCTCTCTGTCCCAAAAATAAATAAACGTTGAAAAAAAAAATTAAAAAAAAAATCAGGGTTCCCACAACCCCCTCTTTGGGTTCAATAAATTTGTTAGAAAAACTCATCAAACTCAAGGAAACATTCACTGATGGTTACTGGATTATTATATAATAAAGAATATGATAAAGGATAAAAATGAACATTCAGATGAAGAGATACACAGGCAGAGGTCCGGAAGGGACCCACGTACGTACAGAAGCTTCTATCCTTATGGAGTTGGGATGAGCCACCCTCCTGGCAGGTGGATGTGTTCACCAAACTGGAAGCTCTCTGAACCTGGTGCTTTAGAGATTACAGGAAGTTACACGGGTTTTAAGAGTTCTGGGTGAGGAATCAGGATCAAAGACTAAATGTCAGCAGGAACAAGAGGCAGAGACTAATATATGTATCTTCATGCAGAAGGAGGACACAAAGATAGGGCCCACCTTTCTAAGGTCTCTGGAGAGGATTACAGAGGGTGTTTAAAAGTATGTTGAACTAGCAGCCTGCCCCTCAGGCCACATCTCTGAAGATAAACTAATAGGCCTTTCTCACAGAAAGACTGGTTTGAGCTGGTTGCTTCTGTACTGGGCCCTGGGGTAGAGCCAGGGTGAGTCTGCATGAACTATTTAGGAACTGTTTCCCAGGGCACTATAGCCTTGTGGGTCTTGTATATGCAAGCGCCATTGACATTCAAAGCTAGATGTTTTGGGATGTGTTCTCTCAGCACAGGTCTTAAAAGTTGGGTACCAAATGTGGGTAAAGCACTTCTTCTCCCAGGAAGCTGGGGGTTATGAGTTCCCTCCTGATGGCGGATCACTGCACTGGGGCTGCGGTTTCGGATGAGATTGTGTCTCAGGCTCTCCTACCCATTTTGATGCAGGTTTTTCTCATTCATCTGATATGTGTTGTCTGGAGGGAATTTAGGTTTCTCGTGTTTTCCAAATTATCACTTTATCTGCTATGTTTCCATTTTCTCTAGTTATGGAACAGGCTGTAACATAAGGAGAGGTGCAACACCATTGAGGAAGGAACTATATATATTTCTTATTATTTCACACCTGTCTTTGTTGGTCTCATTCTCTCCTACTCTATGTAAACTTTTCCATGTGGCAGGTGATATGTTTATACATAGCCTCGAGTTCATATCCTCCCAATTCAAGGAACTCACAGGAATGAAAAAGTTCCCAAAAGCTTCTGCATGAAAAAATCTAGGGATGGTGGCCCCTGTATGTATACCTGAACTGGTGACCATGACCATTGGATTGATACTGTGAGTGGTCAGGTCAGAGTCACATACCTCACTTTGTACCCAGGTTCCAATAAATGAGTTTTTACTTGGTCTCTTCTTGTCTTTTCCACACTGGTATGGAAGGCAAGGTGTTATGGTAAATGCGCACATAATTAATGTGACCGCCGTGAGCTGAGGATTTCAAGTTACTTTCCTAGTGATTTTTGGAATACTCCAAGCTAGTGAAACATAGTTTTTAAATTATTATGCTTCTACTGCTGAACTCCATCCCTGAACTGGCCTACAAAGTGAATCCATTTCTAATTTTTTTTTTTGTTCTGAGATCAATTATAACATAAAACCCACAAAAAAAATCTCTGCCACATGGAAAATATGTTAAGGTAGATTGATTTATAGCGGTCAGAAAATAAAACAACAGAATTTATGATGAATGCCCTGAGTTATAAGAAATGTCTTTCAGCTATCAACTTAAAAAATGTCAAAGTCCCTTTGTGTTAAATGGAAGCTTAGTAATACCAAACTTGTATAAAGATGTATTTACTAGGTTCTGATAGTTAAATAAATAACCACTTAAAAAAATTCTTAAAATCTTCAGATCTTAAATAATTCCTATAAAGAGAGTATAAGATGTGGGAAGTGTGAAACCAAAAATGTTTTCACTCATTAGAGATGACCTTATATAATTTCACCACTTCTGAGTTATCAGGGCATCTGTAACTTGTGAAAATGATTTTCATATTTTATTCCCAAATATTATGTATTTTCCCTTTATTTTGGAAAACATGTAAACATACAAATGCACATATTGAGGGACATAGCTTCCATATTTAGTTACACCAAGTTGTTAGAATATGAATTAAAAAAATCTATTTGAAAAGGCATCCCAACAAAAGCATAACTAAGTATAGCAAAATTCTGTGTCCTTGTTCCTTCACAGAAAAGGTCACCTTTCCAGAGGTGCAACAAACTGGAGCATTGGGATTAGAGAAACGTCAATAGAGTCAAGTACATTTTTCACTTGTGGACTGAAGGCACAGTAGGGTAAACATAATTTTTTTTAATTCTTAAAAAAACAAAAAGCAAATAGTGAATGGAAGATCAATGTGCTGGTTTAAAGGTTAAGCAGATAGAGAAAGGGAAGTCTGTTTCCAAATCTATTTTCATACAATCAGTTTTGAGAAGGTCATGAGAGGCAGTATTTTAAATAGGTTAGAAACTGCAGACTGATTTTTTAGTATGATTATGCCAGTTGACATCTGTATTGGGTGCTCACATGTCCTGTCTTACATCTTCTTGGGCCATTTTTACTCCAGTTCTTGGTGCAGCAACCAGGGGTGTGAGGCTGTAACATGACAGGACTTTGCCTCAGCTGCACAGCCACATCCGGGCTTCCATGGAGTAGAATGAGGCTGAAATTGAGTCAGCTGGTGCAAGTGCTATAGACACGAGGAAGCAGGAAAAGGTGACCAAGGATAGGATAGGGTGCAGCATTTAATAAGGTGGTTGCTGAAGACCTCACAGGGAAGACAGTACTGCTATGAAGGCCTGAATGGAGTGAGAGAGTGAGCCTTGTGGGCATCGGAAACAGAGTGCAGAAGCTCTAAGGCAGCAGCATTGTTGGAATGCTCACCAGGGCCAAGTGTTCCTTGACAGAAACCAGACAGGCAGAAGAGCAGGAGAAGAGGGGAGAGGATGGTGCCAGGATGTAGAGATCCTCACAGTCTTCTCTAAAGATGGTGGTGTGGTCTCTGATGAGCCAGGAATGGAACGGAAAGTTTTAGGAGAAGGGCTGACATGATGTGGCGGGTGTTGAGACTAGAATGCAGAGTGTGTGGGCAAGTGTGGAAGCAGAGACATCTGTTAGGAAACCAGTGTAATAATTCAGTCAAGAGACAATAGCTTTGTGAAAGGTGGAAGCAATAGATGCGGAAGAAGAGGTAAGAGTCTGGATATATTTAGAAGGTAGCACCAAAAGAATTGGCTGATAGGCCAGATATGAGGAGAGAAATGAAGGATAATTTCAAAGTTTTAATTGAAAGACAGGAGGGAAAACATTGCTATTAGCTGAGGTTCCAAAGACTGACAGTTGTGAAGTTTGGGGAGGGGGTCAGGTTTTGGATACAATAAGTTTGAGATACCTACTGGCCATCCAAATGGAAATAGAAATAAGGCAAGAGGGTGGGCACATGCGTCTGAAGTGCAGGAGGAGGTCTGGGATGGGTTGTAAATTTGGGAGTCATCATCCTATAGATGATATTTAAAATCACAAAACCGGATGAATCGCCTAGGTCGTGTGTGCAGAGAGAAAAGAGAGGAGGCCTGAGGGACTGAGCTCTGGGTCATGCCAAGGTGCAGATGTTGGGGACCTAACAAGAAACTTACAAGGGAGCCAGGGAAGGAGTGGACATGGAGGTATAGAGCAACTGGGAGAGTGTGAAATCTTGGCAGCCAGATGGAGAAAGAGTTTGAAGAGTGTCAAACCCTGAAGGGAGGTGAGGGGTAAGGACTGAGAAGTAAGCACTGGATTTAGCAATGCAGAAGTCACTGGGGACCTGGAAGAGCCAGTTCAGTACAATGGTGGGGGCAAAACTGAGAGTCAGGGAGAAGAAACTTAAAAACAATGAATACCATGAATGCAAACGACTTCTAAAAGGAAGACCAGACCAGAGTGGACTTAGAGCTGGAGGGGGTCTGTGAGTAGAAGAGAAGGACTCTTTCTTTCTTCTCTTTCTTTCTTTCTTTCTTCCTCTGGGAGAGATGATAGCATGCATACAAACTGTTGGAAGTTATTTGGTGGAGAGGGAAAACGGGAAAAGAGAAAGAATTGCAGGATGATAGGAAGCTTGGAAGACTGCATGTGCAAGAAGGCAGAGAGGTGGCTAGATGTGGTGATGCAAGAAGCTGTGGGGGTTGCATTTCCATTGTTTCTCTTTCCCTGTTGAATAGGAAGCAAGGTCAATGGCTCAAGTGAAGGTGGAAGCAGAAATGTGGGGCATATGAGCATAGAGAAGGAGGTTCCAAATGGTCCTCTAGTTGTGAGGAAGTGGATAGATTAGGGAAATGGATGTGGTTTCCGAGGAAAATCAGGGGCCTGGTACACAGTGGTGCACATTTGAACTTGTGTGCTTTTCCCAGCCGTGTTCAGCCTGGGGGAGGAACAGAGCAATCAGAGTTGAACTTAACCGGGATGAGGTTTTTGTCAGTCCAATAGGCTAAAGTGAGAGATGTGCAAAGGAAGGGAGGGTTACACAAGACAGGATTTCCATGATTGCAATGGTTTTATGCTAGAGAGATTCGTGTTTTCTTTCAAATAAGTTTCCTACTGTGACTTCAGCCTTTCTACTAAAGGTAATACCTCTTCTTCATCCTACTTCAGAATTCCAGAATCGTTGTGTTTTCTTTCCTCTCACTCTCCAGTTACCCCAACCACCAAGCAGCAGCATGGTGTCACAGAAGCTACATGTCCCACTGGTGACACTGTCACAGAAGATACATGTGGGAGCAGACCATACACGGAGGGGTTAGAGCAGGGTAAGGTGGGAAAAGCCCCTCAGTGTTAGGATATGGAGGTTCTAGAAGGCTGAGTTAAATACTATTCTTAATTAGGCAGGCATCCTCAGAGTGAGCATCCCAGGAGAATCAGGAGGAAGCTGCAGGGTCCTTGGTGAACTAACCTCAGTAATCTGACTTAAGGAGGAACTTCTTTTTGTAAATAAATGTTATTGGAACACAACCACATCCATTTCTTTGCATGTTGTCTATGGCTGTTTTCGCACCAACAGCAGAGCTGAGTGATTGCAACAGAAACTATATAGTCGGAAAAGCCTAAAATCATTACTACGTAGCCACTTAGTGGAAAAGGTCTGCTAACTCCTTCTCTAAAAAATAAAAGTGTCCTAAGCGAGAGCTTTCAAACTGACCAATCATGGCCTTTGTTGTAGAACGGAACCTCCTAACATGCAATGAAAACCTACAGTATTTATAGAGCACTATCCACAAAAAGATCAAATTTCTCAGTGAGATTAGAGGGAAATTCCTACCCCTCATTTCCCCTCTCCAGAGATATTCCCTAAGACAAGACAAAATACATGAACTGCACCCAGATTTAAACATTAATTTTGGGATGTTTGCCAGACCAGATGGTTAGAAAAGCTAAATACCATTGATTTATTTCTTACCCTTTATGAAGCAACATTAGAGACAATGGACCTTATCAGAACAAATGAGAATAAACAACAGAATGCAGATCAGAGGAGAATTAAGAACAAATGCTATTGGATTTTATTATGCTATAATTAATTTTGTATATAGAAAAGCACTAATTATTAGCAAATTGTAAACTCCACCAACCAAGCTTTAGTTTATAGCAGCTGGGCAAGGATGGACTCTTCTGTTTTATGAATGTCACTTTTCCTCGTGTGACACTTTTCCATCATTTCCGGTACCCAGAGGATGTTCTCTTGCAAATGCAATTAAATATCCATCAAATACCTTTTGAGCACTCTACACGTTAGCGACCAGGAACACAGGATCCCTGCAAACAATGTCTCAGTATAGTGGTGATTTGCACCCAGAGCTGCAACAATAGTTCTTACTTGTTTTGGATCACAGACCCTCACGAGAATGTGATCAAAGCAGCAAACCCCTTTTTTCGAAAAACGTGCAAAGGCGCGTATAAACAAAATTCTGCATGTGATTTTGAGAGTTTATTTTATTTCCTGAAGGTAATTTGTGAAACTGCATTTGGGGGCTAACCCTGTTTTTAGAATCTTTGTGGTATAGCATGGGCACAACTGAGTAAATGTGCGTGTGTGTGTGTGCATGTGGGCGCCCATGAGTATGTACAAATGTCTTAGTTCCTTCAGGAAATTAAGATGGAAACGTATTTTCTTTTTTTTTTTTTTTAATTTTTTTTTCAACGTTTTTTATTTATTTTTGGGACAGAGAGAGACAGAGCATGAACGGGGGAGGGGCAGAGAGAGAGGCAGACACAGAATCGGAAACAGGCTCCAGGCTCTGAGCCATCAGCCCAGAGCCCGACGCGGGGCTCGAACTCACGGACCGCGAGATCGTGACCTGGCTGAAGTCGGACGCTTAACCGACTGCGCCACCCGGGCGCCCCAAGATGGAAACGTATTTTCTAGGTGGGCGGATTGGTTTGTGCAAAAAGTGATGAGACAGACATGACAGAGGAATTGAGGGAGTTCAGGCAGTTTGGGATGACACTACCATAGGGAGGAAGACTGAGGCCTTGGGAGAAAAGGCTGAGAAGAAACTATAGCTTGGCTCCCACAAGTCTTTGTATGTTGTATGAGTACTTACCTCTTTTCCTTGGGGAATCGTACATCCTTAAGGAGCACACACACCATTGGAACTGGCATTGACCACAGAACACTTAAGGACCTACATTTGCTTGCTCTTGGCTGGTTGTTTATTGCTGAGTTTCTCTTCCTTTTTGTGTGGAAAGTATGTTACTAAACAAGGATATTTATGTGTATCCTTTCATGGTATTTAATTTTGTAGCAGTCTAGATTTTATTTTACCTATTTCACTCACAAAAACACTGAGAGCCAGGGAGATAGCTAACTTGCTCAGGCCCACTCAGCTGGGAACCGAACATCCTTTTTTTTTTGACTCTAGTTTCTGTCCTTTTCCCTCTAGGCTTACAATACCGAGCCAAATAAAACTTTTTTAAAAGAAGAACTGATCATTTCTGGCTAACGTAGATATTCCCTTAGGGTAAGTCAGATTATTAATTAAAACCATACTTTTTTTTTTTTTTGAGTCTAAAACATCTTTTGTTTACTTATTTCCATAGGGTATTTCTTTCTCTTTTTTCTTTTTGTCACAGGATATATTTATATATTTAATTTTTTTAAATGTTTATTTATTTTGACTGAGAGAGAGAGAGCACGAGCAGGGAGGGGCAGAGAGAGGGAGGCACAGAATCTGAAGCAGGCTCCAGGGTCTAAGCTGTCAGCACAGAGCCCAGCGCGGAGCTCAAATTCACAAACCTGATCATGACCTGAGCTGAAGTTGGACGCTTAAACAACTGACTGAGCCACCCAAGTGCCCCTATTTTTTTTTAACATTATATTCAAGTTAGTTAATATACAGTGTGGTCTTGTCTTCAGGAGTAAAACCCAGTGATTTCTCTCTTACATATGACACCCAGTTCTCATCCTGAAATGTGTCCTCCTTAATGCCTGTCACCCATTTAACCCATCCCCCTGTCCAACACCCCTCCATTAACCCTCAGTCTGTTCTATGTATTTAAGAGTTGCTTATGGTTTGCCTCCTCTGTCTCTATCTCTTATGTTCCCTTCTCTTCTCCTGTGTTCATCTGTTGAGTTTCTCAAGTTGCACATATGAGTGAAATCATATATCTTTCTTTGACTTATTTGGTTAGCATAATACCCTCCAGTTCCATCCACATTGTGGCAAATGGCAAGATTTCATTCTTTTTCATCGCAAGTAGTAGTATTCCACTGTATATATAAAAACCATACTTTTTAGTAAGTATTTTTATTTAGTAGTTTTATTTAGGCTGAGAATTTTGGAGGGTATGTGTTAGAGATCCTTCACTCGTGCCTACCCTTCCTTTGGTTTTTATTTTAAGAAAGATAAAGCTGGAGAAGGGCTCATAGCTGGGGTTGAAGTGAGCAAACTGGACAGACTGGAAAGGATTGGCAGGGCTAAGGCCTGGATTACAAGACCCTGGGAAATCCTCCAAGATAAGAATTCCAAGCAATAAACAAAATGACTGTACAAGATAAAGAGAATTACACATTAGGAATTTTTTAAAATGTGTTCTGCCTTCTCCAGAGGTGGCAAAAATACATAACCACGAAGTGAAGGCACTGGTGGCCCAGGGACAGGGGAAACTACCTATTCACAAATAAAGCCCTCTCCAGTGTCAGGTATGGCTTGAATTCTCCCTGTGAACTTTGCTTTGGGGCATAATGGTTTATTGGCAAAAAGGCTGTCCAAAATTTAAACCTAATGAACACCTGAACTCTTCTTGAAAACTACATGCCAGTTAAAGACCGCAGATTCTGAGGTGATAAACTAAGAAGGGGACAGTGTCTAGTAAATTCGGGTTGTGATAAGCTTTAGACCACTGAGCCATCAGGGAGATCAGGCTTAGGTGTGGCACTTTGACGTCAGATTAGCACAAAGTAAATACTCAAAATTCAACAAAAAATGTAAAGATAATGGTGACGGACGACGCCAAAGAGGAGGAGGCTTCCGTGGATGAATCTGGCTTGCTTCACGATTGTGCTTAGGGCCTGCTCTGCAGGTCAGACAATAAGATTCATCACGTGGTGAAATAATTTGTAATGGACCATGAATCGTATTCACAAGCCAAGGGAAAACACTGTCAAAGGCCTCTCCCACTGGTGCATAAATGACAGGGAAGTGTTTCTGGAGTGGGGCTTGTTGAGTACTGTTTGTGTGTTCCCCTCTGCAGGACAAGCAGCCTCTAGTCCTGCTAACACACAACCGGTCAAGTCACAGATGTTTATGTGGAAGTTTCTGTGACCTTTCCGGAATGCTCTCCCCTCAGCTGGATCCCAAACACAGTCCCATTTCACAGCCTTGCATCATCTAGTAGGAACCCAGCCAGGTGGAGACGGAACAGCCTGGGAAGGGGATGAACAGGAAGAGCCCCAAGGATTCTACAGTGGGTCCAGAAACCCCTTCGCTGAGTAAACTTGAGGAGCCCAAGGGCACTTTCATCAAGCACAAGGACAGTGTGAGAAGAGACAAACCAAATGCAAGTTGAGAGTGTGACCACGTTGAAGGGCAACTGACACTTGTCACAAGGTTAGAAGTTTTGTATGTTTTTTAGCACTTGGTAATATGACAGACATATTTACTAAAGCCTAAGAACAGATGCTCTTGATACAACCATAGGGCGTGAAGTCCCACAGCATCTTCATAACTGAAATACATATTTTTTAAGGTCCTTTCAATTGTTCAGTGTCACTGATCACATTGTGACCTATTTTTTTTTTAATGTTTATTTTTGCAGGAGAGAGATAGAGCACGAGTGGGGGAGGGGCAGAGAGAGAGGGAGACACAGAGTCTGAAGCAGGCTCCAGGCTCTGAGCTGTCGGCACAGGGCCCGACGCTCGAACCCCCAGACCGTGAGATCATGACCTGAGCCGAAGTCAGATGCTTAACAGACTGAGCCACTCAGGTGCCTCTCATTTTTGTTTTAAACCTGTTTCTAAAGTGACTCTTCAGTATTGTCGATAGATCCATAATAAGAACTAAAATTATTTTAAGGGAGTATCAGTTATCATTTACTCTTCTCCCATTCCCCTAAACTGAAAGACATGGTCATGATTGCAATTCTCAGAGATAGGAAATGATTTTCCCCTCTATTTTGGTTCTTTGAACGGTTTTCCTTGCTTCATGGTTTCCAAGCTGCCTATTATTGTGGAACCTTTTAATCTCTCTGTGCCTGTGGAATTGTGGCTACCAAATGGAGGTGACAACAGAATTTACTGGATACAGTTGTTGGAGAATGAAATGGAATGATAGATGTAAAGTGCTTAGCAAAATGCTGGGACACAGAAAGTGCTCAGTAAGTGCTGTGATCGTCTTTATCATCACAATCATTATTCATTTAAATTCAGGTTAGTCAAGGATACAGTAATTTTTAAATGATAAATTTTATGTTTGAAGATAGCATATAACTTCTGATTATTAACTTTACATAATTATCACTGCTATCTAATTTGAAAATGCCCAAAAAATTTTTTCAGCACCCTCCACATTTGCTTGGTAAGGGTGTTATATGTACGTAGGAAACATTTTTTAATTATTTTAGATTTTAAAAATAACCAGATTTAATATTCAGGCATGACAATGTTGAATTTGTGATAAATCTGAAAAGCTGAATGATTAAACTTTGTTGATAATCATTGCATTATATGTTTTGTCTAATCTTTAAATCTACTGTGCCAGCAGAGAGACTGTGATGTTTTAGAATTTGTTTATTCAAAGAAAACATGGAAACATTTGCGTACTGATGTGGAATGCTTAAAAAAATGTGCCACGCAGAGGAAAGTTGGAAGCAATGTCTGTGAACCTCAAACTCATCTTGCTTCTTGCATTTTTAGGGCACCAGATTCCCAAGCTGTGTTAAGAAATGTCCAGAGATGAGTGGAAGTGTTTTGAAATCAGTCTGCCACAACATGGACACCGCCCTTTGTTTAAAGGCGAGCCAAGCATTGTCTCTGGACCTTCATGCGCACATCCCGGTGACATAACTGGGAGTGTCAGGTTGAGATCCCCCTAGACTTGGCTACATTGTGTGCTGGATTTTTAAAACAACCTAGCTATCAGAATAGTTTCCAGGCTTAGAATCAAATGCAATGGGGATAAAATGCCCCCATAAATTAGTTTTCTGAAAGCTTCAAATATACTTTAATTGAGGTGAATCCTGATATAATAAATGAGTTTCCCAGGTTCCTGTGTAGAAATATAATGCCTCAAATTGGGTAACACTATCATGTTTCAGAAATCCCTCCATTCTGGCTTACCATAACGTTAGGTTTCCTAATAATCACTTGTCTTAGACATTCTCTGAAGGCAGATTCTAAGGCAAAGGCTTTTGTGCAGGTAGTATATTCATGAATTGCTGGAAGGCAAGAAGGAAATGATACTGGAAAGCAAGATGTGGAGGATCAAACAGGAAGGAGGAAAAGCCAATTTAGGGATGAGTTACAAGGTTGGCCACACCAGTGGTACTCAAAGTGGTATTCTGTTTTTGTTTTTGTTTTGTTTTGTTTTGTTTTTCTAAAGAGCCTTATGTGTTTCAGAAGTGACTAACTAGGGTATCAAAATGGTGGACACATCTTTTATCTTCTGTCCCCCACTGGTCAAGGGAAACCACATTAATGCTCCTTTGCACTTCTGAATGATGCACAGGTTCTTATATACTTTCCACACAGGTGCATCAAAACCAAAACCAAACAGGGGCACCTGGGTGGCTCAGTCGGTTAAACATCTGACTTCGGCTCAGGTCATGATATCAGGGTTTGTGGGTTCAAGCCTCACGTTGGGCTCTGTGCTGACAGCTCAGAGCCGGGAGCCTGCTTTGGGTTCTGTGTCTCCCTCTCTCTCTGCCCCTCTCCCGCTCATGCTCTGTCTCTGTCTCCCTCTCTTTCTGAAGTAAATAAACGTTAAAAAAAAAAAAAAAAAAGCAAAATACCCAGGTAGAAACTGAGAGATACTTACCACAGGCCTCAGTCAAATGTTGTCAGGTTGCCCCTATGGAAAGCTGGGTGAAGCTTTCAAAGAACAAGTCATCATGGCAGTCCTGGAGTAGGATGTGGAGAGGGTTTGAGGCAGAGTTCAAGGCACGTCTACTACAGTCCATCCCTTTTACCTCTCAGTTTCTGTCGTTCCCATGACAGAGTCCCTTTTAAGGTGGTAGGCAAATTTGAGAGGATTTAATAAAAGGTTAGTTGAATGAAGGTTATCCTCACTGCTTGGATGTAAATCCTAAAGCCATAATCAGTATTTTCTTTCCTCCACTATGTATTTTGAATTTCCGTTATATTTGACTAGTAGGAGGGTCTAACTGTGTGCCCAGTGGAGCGACTCGGGACCTTTATCCTGAAGCCTTAGCCGCCTGGCCCTTGTTGGGCTGTGGTTGCTGTACCTGCTGATTCTTAGTTACCACTAAGTGCTGAAGCACCAAAAGACATCCCAGGGAGCCTCCTTTTTTTCAGATATATTCCTCCCTGTCCCCAAGGTGTAGCAGCAATACTAACTCCCCCATGGTTGTTAAGGTCAATTTTTATCCCCTGTAGAGTTAACTCTTTGCTTATTGGTTCCCTGGCATGACGAGCCCAACACAACCAGATGGTAGTTGTACCTCCAGCTACACTAGAATGCTCGCAGTGCACCCTGGGAAATAGAACTAATGATGACATAATGTAAAGGATGGTGATGAGAAGCATGCATTCTGCAAGTGTGTCACCAGGAGTGATGGTGAGAAGTACCAGCCCCACTTCTACCCTTGGTTCCCACACCTGTATATCCAATGAACTGGGGGCACAGAACCAGAAATGAACCATTCGTTCAGAATACAAACCACATTCTGGAAGACTGCACCTCACAGGATGCTACTTGAGCTGGTGCCTTTGCCAAACCTCTCTACTATATTCTATAGTCCACTTTTCTACTTCAGCTGATATCATACATGGTACGTCTAAAGGGTTCTGTGGATATGTATCTATTCTTTTGCCTCTTTTGGGGTAAAGTGGGTCTATTCTCAAGATGAAGCAGAGAGAAGAAGGAAAGTATATGACAAATACATGTGCAGTTTCTATTCAACTTAAATAATGATTTCGTGGTGGACGCAACCTGTTAGGGCAACAAAATTCATTTTGCAAATTATTCAGTGAATCCAAAGTGCCATGCAAAAGTTGTGGTTGTTTACAGTGATCACAGCATAGGGAATTTGGCTAAGAAAGCCATCCAGACTGGTGCAGAGCTGTTTTTTTGATTACAGATAGAGCCAGGCTGATGGCCTGAAGTACATGGGCAGCAAAAGAGAAACGGAAATCCCTTGATGCCTGCTATCTCCTCCTCACTCTCCTTCTTTCTGCAACAACTGCCTTAGCTTCAGGCTCCTTGAGTACTGTGGGCAATTTAGAAAAAGAAAATACAATTTGAAATTCTGAATTTGCAAGGGACTATAAGAATAATTGATAGTAATGAGTTTAAAAATCAACGTTTGAGGGGTACCTGGGTAGCTCAGTTGGTTGAGTGTCAGACTCTTGATTTCTACTCAGGTCATGATCCCAGGGTCATGGGATTGAGCCCTGCATTGGGCTGTACTGAGCATGGAGCCTGTTTGAGATTCTCTCTCTCTCTCTCTCTCTCTCTCTCTCTCTCTCTCTCTCTCTCCCACTGCCCCTCTCTTCTGCTCTCTATCCCTCTGTCTAAAATTTAAAAGTTTTTTAAAAATCTACTTTTTATTGCCATCTTACTAGCTGCAAAATGTTTTGAACCATGAATTTTTGCAATAGTGCAGCACAGTACATTTTTACACTTTGAATAAAGAATAAACTTCACAAAAGGGGAGCGGGCAGAGTGTGTATACAGGCCATGAGGTAGGCACAGCACAGCACGTGTGAGGGGTCAGGACAGTCAGGAGAGGTAGGTCCGTGCTGCTGGTGGAGCTCAGACATGGCGGCTGTTGTTACTCACCTAAAATCCTCAGCAACAACTGGGCTGTGAGGGCCAGGGAGCAGCTGGAGAAAACAACACCCTGTGTTTAAGAACATTAGCTTCAAGGGGCTGGAGGTAAATATGTTAGATTCCCCCTTTCTGTCTCGATCCCCATGCAGCTTATTACGAAGACGTCTTGGGTTTTGAGCTGTTCTCCACAGTGAAAGGAACTCACCCGGGCACCACAGATGGGCACCTTCTCTGTTCAATTTGCTACAGGGTGTGTCTCCATCTCCCGGCAGCATGAGATGATGGAACCGAATGTTTCAATGACACCCGTGAAAGTGAAAGTGAGGGAAATACGGCATTGGGTACATAAGAGAAATGTGTAGTCCAGTTTCCAGACCAAACAGAAGCTTCTTCTATAGAGTACTCAGAAGAGGAGTCTGCCTTAGCTCTGGCCCCAGAGGGAAGAAAGAGCTGCCCACAAGACTGTGACTGCTCACGATATGGAGTCAGACCTCAATGCCAAGGAGCGTGTACTGTGTTTCATCTTATCGTGCATTTCAATAAACATGTATGATACATCTGAAATGTAAAAAGCAATACCTGTTAGTGTGCGGCAACGTTGTACGTGACACCATGCCAATGGTTTATCGTTAGGCAAATCTCTAATGGTAGTGCTGGAGTTGCTCTGTAGACATAAAAGAAAAACCCAGATGTCAATTCTGGTAAGGATGATCAAGGATGGACGAAGTCCAATGCAGTGGAATTGAAATCAAGTGATTGGCTCTTCTCCTCCATGACAGTGCTACATTGCCACTGGTGATAGGGCATTCAGTAATGGTAGCAGCTAGATCATTCTGGATGAGAGAGAGCCCATGCTGTATAGTCCATATGTAGTCTTTATCTCTGGAACAATGGCCACATCATTCATAACTCATTGTGTCAGCCCCACTCGGCTCAATAAATACGATGATTGACACAAGATGGATCATCTTGTCCAGTGAGTTGTTGATTTCCTTTTCTGTGTTGAATGCTCTTCAGTAGCTATTAATGTAAGCCATGAACGTTTGCATACTCTGTCCACTTCCCTTGTTCCATCAACTGGTCTATTCTCCAGACTTTCTTGCCTCTGATTTTTTATTATTGTTCCCTCAGGCACAGGAATCAATGTATACTCATAACTCAACCTTCCCATAACTCAACTATCCCTTCCACACATGGTAAACAATGAACTGTACTGCACACAGTTTTTAACATTGATAGAATCTTCTTAACCACAGTCTTTTGGGGCCACCTCTGAGTGAGGCTGTGGTGTGGCAGCAGTACATTTCTGGCTAGTCCCAATGTATTATGTATTACCATCTGTGGACCAGACCTGAGGTTTTCCTTCTCTGTTATTTGGACATAATTGTTTCAGGTTGGGTTTCCTAGGAAGCAGACTCTGTTTAACATGCAAGATTTAACATGAAAGACATTTATTAGAGTGTGCTCTTGAGAACAATATCTGTGGAAGGAAAAAGGAGGGGGCAGGATTGGGCAGGAAGAAAATTGAGTTGTGACTGTCTGTGGAATGCCTTAGCCCTGAAGAGAAGGCTGAAGACCAGAAGACTCTTGAGAGCTGTCCTGAGCTGGATAAAGGCACCAGACCTTTCTTTGTATCCTTTATCAATGGTCACAGAATGTAGGGTACCCAAGAAAGGAAGAGATCTTAGGCAAGGAAGCTCTGTTCAGCTGAGGCAATCCCAAAAAGGGCTGACAGCTGAGGGCTGGTTATCACAGTATGCGGGGTTAATGATTCCTTTATTCCTGAAGGGAGATCTGGGTAGCAAATCTCAGCATATGCCAGAGGGGTCAACCTTTAGAAGATATGATTTGAAGGAAAGGCATTGGTACAACAGTGATGGCTTCCATGGAAGTCTGTGAATGTACTTTGCTTGTTCTTTCTGAACCTGCTCAAGTCTGAACCTGTAAGAAACATTCTCCCCATTCACACACAGGATTGCTATTATGCCCCCTGAACCATTTGGTTTGGTTGGTAATACCCAGCTTGTGATGGGCAGCTCTGGCCACAAAGGTATTTGTTATCGCAGGTAAAATCTCCTGATCTGAATACCTATATTTTTAATTCACTGGAAGCAAGAAAGCCAAATTCCTATCTGGAAATTTACCACATTGATGAAGAACTTATCCTTAGAAACTTATTTAACTTTGCTTTTAATCTGTATGTTTATCGATGACCATAGCAATCTCATGGAGAATTAGGGTATTAGAATACTGGGGCACGAATCAAAGTTGAGCATTCACGTATGAACTCATTCTCTTGAACAGAAAAATTTCATGGATGTAACAATGAAATGACTGAGCAAAAGAACACGCATATGATAGGAATGCTTACAAGATGTTTTCAATTTGCTTTTTTGGCAACCAGTATCTGAATAGACTAAAATTGCAATTTCTTTGTGTATTCTGTTTTATTTCAGAATATGGATTTATAGAACCCTTAGGTTGCTATAAATTTTAAAACATTTTGTAGTCAGTGTCTTTGCCTATATTTACACACCTATGTTAAAAAATTAATCCTCTGGAAGAAACACTATTTATTTATCTATTTATCGGTCTATTTATTTTATTTGAATATAGTTGATGCACAATATCACAGTAGTTTCAGGTGTACAATTTAGTGATTTGACAAGTTTATACATTATGATGTCTTCACCACAATTATAGTTACCATCTATCTCATCACATCGCTATTGCAATATCATTGACTATATTCTTTATGTTCTGCTTTTATTTCCGTAAGTTACTCCTTCCATAACTGGACACCTATATCACTCTTCCATTTACCCATTTTGCCCAAACCCCCTCCCCTCTGGCAACCATCAGCTTGTTCTCTGTATTTATCGTTTTAATTCTGCTTTTTGTTTATTCATTGTTTTAGATTCCATTTATGAGTAGAATCATATGGCATCTGTCTTTCTCAGTGTGACCTATTTTACTTAGCATAATACCTCTAAGTCCATCCATGTTGTCTCAAATGACATGATCTCATCCTTTTTATGGTTGTATAATATTCCATTGTGTATAAATTCCACATTTTCCTTATCCATCTGTCTATTGATGGACACTTATGTTGCTTCCTTGTATTGCTACTATAAACAATGCTGCAATTAACATGGGAGTGCATATATCTTATTGGGAGTGCAATTAACATGGGAGTGCATAGTGGAATTATTGGATCATATGGTAAGTCTATTTTTTATTTTTTAAAGAACCTCCATACTGTTTTCCACAGTGACTATACAAATTTACATTCCCACCAACAGTGCATGAGGGTTCTTTTTTCTCCACATCCTGACCAACATTTGTTGCTTCTTATCTTCTTGATTTTAACCATTTTAACAGATGTGAGGAAATGTTTCATTGTAGTTTTAACATTTCCCTGATGATGAGTGATGTTGAGTATATTTACATGTTTGTTCGTTAATAATCTATTTTAAAACCTGACAATTGTAGTTGAATTTTCCTAATGTCTACACCTATCTATCTATCTATCGATTGATTGATTGATGTAGATGTTGGGAGAATTTATGTATAAAATATACACATATAAAAATATATATATAACATGTAAGGTACATGTATAATAACAAGTAAACTATCTATATCTACCCATCTCTCTCTATATATATAACAAATATATTATATACTCCTGGTATAAAAATATATAAAACCTTAAGAGAAAGTTAACAAAATTACATGGACTATTCATATCTCAAATCTATAGGATTATGTGGTGGTTTAAAAAAAGTTGTTTGCATACTTGCTCATCAAGATTTGGGGTCTAAAGTTCCCTCCCATTGAATCTTGTAATTGCCAGGGAATTCCTGGTTCTCTCCCAGTGACTCTTGTAATTAAGATAATGTACTAGATGTAACTATGTAACTTCAAGGTCAGATCAGAAAAGATCATGAATCTTTCAACTGGCTCTCTTGGGAAGTTTGCTGTGGGAGAAGTCAGAAACCATGTAGTACATCTAATTATCTTGATATTTGTATGCTGGAGAAGACACAGGTAGACACTCCAGCAATGGTGTAGCTAAACTTCCAGCCTACAGTCAACTCCAAGTGTCAGCATTTGAGCGAGCCATTTTTGACATCCAGCCCATTTAGACTTTCAGATGATTGTAGTCCCAGCCAACATCTGAGTGCAATAGTATCAGAGAACTTTAGAGTAAATAGCCCAGCCAAGTTTTACTCAAATATATAACCAATACATGAAGAACAAAGTAAAATGTTTGCTCTCATAATTTTGGGGTAATTTGTTAGGCAGCAATAACAACCAATTAGTATGTGCCATTTTACTCTGCTCTGCACATTATCTCTACCAACTCCCTTAATCTTGTCTATACTGCACAGTGAGTGTTACTGCATTTTAGAGATGAATGAAGTGAGTTTCAGAGAGGTTAACACTCTCATAATGTCACACAGCTAGGAAAAAGTAGAGTTGGAATTCAAACCCAAGCTTGCCTAACTGAAATCTAAAAAATAAAATCAAAGGAATCTTAAATTTGTACAGTAAGGCCTACTCTTCCAGCAGAAAAAAGATAAAAAATTGGCAACATATCTGAGATCAATTGAATTAGAAATACCCACGTTCAAATAAAATAATTAAAACACTTTCTAGAGTTCAGCATGTGCAAGCTACAAATGAAAAATTTGGTTGAGAGGGCCCTAGTGAAAAACAAATTTAACTATTACCATATGAACATTGTTGCCTGAATAGTGAAGATGCCAAATGGCTGAGCAAAAGGTATTGGAAATAATCTGTAACAACTTCTGTAAAGATGTTTTGGCATGAAAGTGTACAGCAATTTCATTTTGAAATACTGAAAAGCATGAGCGAAAACATAATTAGTATCCATAAAAAGTGAATAATTACAGCGCTTTGCTTTAAATGACCTTTGATGAAGTTCTAATTCTTCAATATACCATTACCCATTTAACCTAACATAAAAAAGGAGAAATCATCTTCTATACTTTTCATCCCTTTAGAGGTCTACCGTCAAAAGGAAATATCAAACTTAAACTGCCCTATCATATGCCAAGACTGAGGGACTATAATTATGCTCGTTCACACACAAGACTAAACATATTTTTTAAATTTGTTCTGATTGTATTTGTGGCTTGCAACTTATTTATCCCAAATAAACATTTTCCATGTCTCTTCTGTCGGACTTACAGTTTTTTACATATTAACTCTAAATATTGGCAAAGAAACTTCTCATCACTGAACAGTCCTTTCATCCCTTCACCTCTGATTGCTCTAGTGTCTTCTTCAAAGGTTCTTTGCTTTATCCCAGGTTAGTGTTTGATATATTGGGAATAGGTTGGATGTTTCAAGTATGTCTATTAGAATTTGATTTGTTTGATCCATAGTTCTCAAATATTTGTGTGCTTACGAATCTTCTGGGGAATGCATAATAAAAAACTAGATTCCTAAAAAAGAAGGGGAGGGGGCGCCTGGGTGACTCATTTGGTTGAGCATCCTACTTTTGATATGATTTCCACTCAGGTCATGATCCCAGAGTCGTGGAATTGAACCCCGCTAAGAGTGGAGCCTGCTTAGGATTCTTTTTTTCCTTCAGTCCCTTTTCCCCTTCTCACGCACACTCAATCTCTCCCTCTCTAAAACAAATACACAAAAACAAAACAAAACAAAACAAAACAACCTAGATTCTTGAGCCACATTGCCAGAGATTCTGTTTGGAAGGC
Source organism: Acinonyx jubatus (assembly GCF_027475565.1). Lineage (NCBI taxonomy): Eukaryota > Metazoa > Chordata > Mammalia > Carnivora > Felidae > Acinonyx > Acinonyx jubatus. The sequence continues at coordinate 137,394,865 of NC_069382.1, forward strand.
TGTGGGGTAGATCCAAAGGATGCACATGTATAAGAAGGACTTTAGAAATTTCTTTTGCAGATAGTCTGAGTATCACATTTGGGCAAATGCTGTCCTAAGTATTATGGCAGTAATTTTAGTAACTACCATTAGATTGTAGGATGCCATTTACCATAAATTGCTAAATGTATAGACCTCATCCATATAGTTTTTAAAAACAAGAAAAATAAAAACTTTCATACTTTAAAAATATTACTCAAAATAAATTAAAACTTGAATACTTAAGGTAAAAACACAAATATTTATTGTAGCTATTTGGATATATTAAAATATAATTTATCAAAATTTAAGTGTATACAACAAACAGGACAGAATACTTACAGTATAATGTTGATCATAATTATATAGGATATATACTTATCTAAGAGTATACTTATCTGAAATAATTTTCATAGATATATAATTATCTAAAGCCATTAACATTAATAAAATAATCATTTCTTAATTTAATATCGCTATCTACCTTAAACTTTTCATGAAAATTTGCAAATAATAAGAAGTAACCTATGTTGAAGTGGTAACATAGAGGTTACATAGTGTTCATGAGCTGGTTGCTTATTTATTTGTGTATTCTTTTGTCTTGAAGTGTCAGAAGTTGATGTAAAGCCTATGAATGCTCCTAATGATTTAATTGCTCTTAGACTTGATTTATCTTTGCCAACATAGAGTCCTTTAGGCTATTTACCTCCAGTGTTTCTACATAGAATTTTTCCTCATAATCTACAAAATTATCTTATATTATCTCAAAATGATCAACTGAAATTAAAAATGAAACAACAAAGCCATTAAAGTTTCCCCCACCATAATTCATTTTTGTATTAACTCAGCAATAAACCTATTAAATAATCTCTATTACGAGACACTCCCTTAGCCCTCACAATATAAAATAACACAGGGCACCTGCTCTCTAAGGTACCTGTTCTGATAAGCCTCTGTACTTCAAAATCACAAGTAAGTTGTCTAGAATTTTTCTGAAGTAATTATTTCTCTTCTATATCCCCTCTTTGTTATTAAACTAGTTAGTGTTATATATTAAGAGAAGGAGCTTTCAAATCTGTATTTTTAAGGACTCTATTCAAATCCTCACTCACCAATGAATTGCGATGGGAAATAAGAACAATTTCTTTATAAAATCAAGATAATAATACTTAAATTCACAGAATTTTTTTCAAAGTATTTCAAAACATTCAAAGATAAAAGAAGGTAATATGCAAGCTCTACCTCCAGTAGGGTAATAGTATGAGGAGTTCTGTGGATATGCTTCCCTGAAAAGCTAATGACAAATATAAAAAATCAACCTGTAAAGGGATGTAAATGAAGAAGTGTTTATTCAAGAAAATCTACTACAGTTTGGCAAGAACAGTGAGAGTGGGTGGTATGTGAATGAAGACCCACTCCCTCCTTTGTTCTCCCATCTCAGCCACGTGGAAAATCCAGTCTAGGTTTGTATAGCTAAGAACCCAGGGCTCCCTCTCATCCTAGCTCCAAGTCAGAGGGCAATTTCCCAGAAGAAGCAGGACAACCGCATTTCTCAACCTGCTCTGAGCTATCTGTTGCTCAGGCTAAGTTCTGGGTCAGTATGACTGACAAGTGGGGCTCCTTTCTTCCACTCTGCTCTCACTCATGGAACAGAGACTCTACCTTGTGTACAGCATCACCGAGAATCCTGAGGCTTGCTTTTTCTTGGTTTGCCATGCTGAGAAAGACAAGCTGAGAAGACCTGAGGCTATCTGCCCCTTTCCACTCAGCACTCAGGTACTAAAGCAAATGTCTCAGAGAGAGACGAGAGACTTAACCATCGTACCATACCTAGCTCCAGAGTTATCACGAATATATTTTGCCTAGAGAGAGATTCAGGATATATATTACAGAGCTTTGAATCTCTTCCCAAAGGAACTGACTTCACTTGCGACAGAGTATGGAGAAATTCAAGCCTAAAGGTTGCTTTCAAAATCAGTAGGAGTTGCGGTGCCAAACAATGGGTAAAAGATTGGTAGAATCATTGGGGACATAGGCAATAGTGTTGGCTAGCTAGTTTGCCAAAGAGAGTCAGGGAAAGAGACAGCTGGGAGGAGCACTCCTTGGGCTAGAACAAATCTCAAACAATGGCCTAGGAGCTATCCTTCAAAGGAGCCCAAATGTGATTGGATCAGTCTGTTGAACTTTCTTGCCCCAGGACATTGTTGAAAATAATAAAACAATTAGCTCACAATTATTGTAGTTTCAGCTAGGTGTGGGCACAGAAAGAGACCAGAGAGAGTCCTGCCAAAACCCTATCATACCAGGGTCACTGTGGGCTATTCAAGGCTGTGACCATGGGCTATTCAAGTAGTGGGTGGGGGTGGCATGGCGTGGGTGATACACTTTGCTAAAATAGTCCAGCCAGTCATTAAACAAATAGAAAAGCAACAGCAATGACAATCCTTGGAGGGGAGGGACCAGTACCTGAATTGCTGCAATACATTATCCATAATGTCATTTCCAACAAAAAAGTATGAGGCACGCAAAGAAACAAGAAGATACAATCCATACATTGGGGAAAAAGCAGATTGTGTGAATGACTACATGTCAGATTTAATAAAGACTTCACTTCAAAGTAACTATTACTAATATGCTCAAGGAACTAAAGGAAACTATGATTCAAGAAGTAAAGAAAGATATTATGACAATGTTGCAACAGACAGACAGTATCAATAAGGACATAAAAATTATTTTAAAAAAAAGAACCAAATGAAAATTCTAGAGTTGAAAATTTCAATAACTGAAATGATAAATTCATTGGAGGGGCTCAACAGTAAATGTGAACTAGTAGGAGGGATAATTAGCAAACTTGAAAGTAGGTTGATAGAGATTATGCAATCTGAAGAGCAGAAAGAAAAAAATGAAGGCAAATAAACAGACACTCAGAGAAATATGAGACCCTACTAAGTATACCAAACCACAATCATGTGAATACCAGAAGCAGAGGAAAGAGAAAAACAAAAGTATTGAAGAAATAATAGTTGAAAATGTGCCAAATTTCTTAGAAAACATTGATCTATACATCAAGGTACATCAAAGCAAACTTTAATCTCCACATCGGTAAACTCCACAGGATAAATGCAAAGGGATCTACAAGTCACAGTAAAAATGCTGAAAGCCAAAGGCAAGGAAAAAATCTTAAAGGAGCAAGAAAAAAATGAGTCATCATTGCAAGGGAACTCCAATAAAGTAAACAGGTAAATTCTCTCAGAAACGAGGGAGGCCAGAAGACAGTGGGATAGCAAATCCAATGTGCTCAAAAAAGAAACTGTTAACCAAGAAACCAATATTCAGAAAATTCTGAATCATTTCAAACGAGAAAGTAGGAAAAAGACATTAAGAGATAAGCTAGAAGTGAAAGAATATATTATTCATAGATCTACCTTTGAGAAATACTAAAAGAAGTCTTTCAGGCTCAAAGCACAGGATCTTATATTTTCAAATTCATACAAAAACAAAAAAAACAAAGGACATCTGTAAAGGTTATTGTGTAATTATGAAAGAGTGCAAATGTTTATTTTTTGTCTTCTCTTAAGTATTTTAAAAACCAATTGTATAAAACAAATCAATATATGTATAATGAATTATTGAGCCTATGACCTATAGAGATGAAATATATTTGCCATTAACAGTGAAAAGGAGGTGGGAGAGAACACAGCTCAAGTGGGCTAAGGGAATGGCTCCAGATGGTAGCTCAAATCCACAGAAACAAATGCAATGATAAATAATGGATATTCTTGGTCTTTCCCATAACCCCTCCTTGCTAAATGTGATATTGATTTCACATGCTGTTTCTTACCCTCTCTTGGAATCCCAAGTAGCTCCTGCACTGATATGCTTTTGTGATGCAGGAGGAAAAGGAGACAGAGGACAAGAGGCAGGACCCAACAATCAACAAGGGGTCTCTCCACTTCATTGCCAGGGGGAGTCAAAGCCAGGGAGGGTTAGAGTTTACACATGAGGACAGAGGAACTAAAGAAGTATGGTTGTGGAGTCTCATCATGATATTCAATTAATTCAAACAAAAACTTGAGAACTTATTTTGAAATTAACATTTATTTTCTTATCTGCTCTTTTGATAGATAACTCTCTGAGTTATACTAATCTTACTGGGAAAGTGCCAGATACATTCTCTACTAGCTTTTCTCACACCTGCTTCAAGCCTTTCATTAATATATATATATATCTTTTAATCCTATCTCTTGGACATTTCACCACTTGGTTCAAATAGTATGTTCTTTTCCTTTTTAAATCAATAACGTTAAGTAGCACAATAACTATCAATATTTTATCAATAATATTAATTGTTAACATTTGCTAGCCAAGTAAGTAGTTTGAAATAGTGTAATTGAGTAAGGGATGTGTATTTTTGTATAGTTTTCACTATAAGTATCTTGCTGTCTCTGGAGTATCTGTTTAAATTCTTTGAATACCAAATTTCTTACCTGTTAAATAATGGAGATGGCTTGATCATGGGTCACAAAGATCACTTCAGCAGGTCTATATATACCCCAAAATTATATGTGCAATTTTCTCATTACATAGGTTTGTATTTGTTTGGTTTTTATTAGAAAAATGCATAGCTTTCAAATGATTTTCCAATGGGAAAATGATTTCCTTCAAAAGGGTAGAAAACTCTGCATGGAGTTTTCCAAGGTCTCTTTATAGCTTTAAAATGATATAACACCACTAACTAAATCTATATTTTCAGTCTTGAATGTTATAAACTTGCTTACTTCTTGCCACAAAAAAAAGATTATTTCTCAATCTATTCAATGTTCAGTCATCCATAAAGGAACTGGCTCAATGATTACAAATGTGTTCTTGGAGCCTCCTGGTATGAGCTTCGATCTCTACAGTCCTTCAATGCACAAAAGATTTGTGATTGGTCTTTTACTAGTATCAAAAGAAGTACCACCTGATTCTGGTTTTTATTTGTTTGTATCAATTTCTTTCTTTAGCTCAAGAGTCTTAACAGATCAGTCTGTCCAGCTCTGAATGTTGAGGGTGAGGAAACAACCCATTCACTGACTTTCTTAAAACCACATTTCATGTCTCGAACAGCACTGGATTTAGTACCATTCCACTACGCTATTCAGTCCTTCTAGATCTAGAGCCTTTGTGTTGAAATTTTACAGTTCTGTTTTATACTCAGATAGGCGTGAACAATGCACATTTTTTAAGAGCTTATTTATTTATTTATTTATTTATTTATTTAGAGAGCAAGGGGAGGGCAGAGAGAGGGAGAGAGTGAATCCTTAGCAGGCTCCATGATGTCAGCACAAAGCCTGTGGTGGGACTCAATAACATGAACCATGAGATCATGACCTGAGATGAGATCAAGAGTTGGACACTTAATTGAATAAGCCACCTTGGTGCCGCCTTTTATTCTGATAAAAAACAAAAAACAAAAAAAACTTCACATTTAATTTTCTGGAATATGGTCATTTGTTGAGTTGAAAAAAGTAGAATACACTGGAAAATATGATAATGTGATTAAGTCAGTGGTAGGATGAAGTAAGAAAAAAGTACAGTTTTCAAACCATAGGAGATTCTTAAATACAGAGAACAAACTGAGGCTTTATGGGGGTGGGGAAAATGGGCGATGGGCATTAAGGAGGGCACTTTTCAGGATGAGCACCGGGTATTATATGTAAGAGATGAATCATTGGGTTCTACTCCTGAAACCAAAACCACACTGTATATTAACTAACTTGAATATAAATAAAAAAAATAATAAAATAAATAATACATTGAACAACAACAACATAATATTTAAAAGGCATGTGTGCTGGTAAGCTTTGAAGTTGTTTCATTTCCAGTGAGGAGAATAAGATAATTTAATTACATCTTGTCTATTAACTGATACACAGTTTACACTTGTTATGCTTGAAAGCAGAGAGTGCAACTTTAGTTATAATTTAACACTGAATTCTTATCTTTAGAGTCTTAGCTAACACTTCTTATAGTCATCTAGGATGTGTCTCAGTACGCAAAATACAAAGAGAAAGAAGAAGGCTTATTTTATGTGTAATGTTAAATGCAGAGAACGTAAAATCTAGGGAGTTTAGGTGAGCTCTATAGAAAACAAAATCACTGTCTCTAATGCAATAGGGATTCCTGTTTGACTTTCGTTTATAAAGAACGGTGGAGTATTTTCCAGGTGATTGTTCCTGATGTAAACATGTGGAGCTCATAGAGAAAAATCCATATGCATAAGCAATTTTCATATAACCAGCTGTGGAAGAATGTAGGGCAATTTCTAATCCTATAAAACAGGATTTACAATTTATCCTGGTTAAGAAGGTATATCAGTCAGTGTCCTGCTGGGACAAAAGAAACCATTTTAAGTCTTTCAAATGAAGAAACTCGATGCAGGGAGTTACTGATAGATGCAATGGAAGAACTGAGAAGCCAAACCAAGTCAGGTTGGGGTAACCCAGAGATTAGTCAGCAGGAAGTCTTTACCTTCCTAATGGATAGGGAACCAACAGGAAGACATGATATTATCAGAACCCAGGAACTGGGGTATCTGGTGAGAGGACAAACCCATGTCAGATGCTGCCTGACAGGAGCTGGAGCCACAGATAAAGTGTAGCACCTGCAAGAATGGCTGCTGAAAAACAGAAGTGTCCTGTGTTTTTCTCTCCTCCCTCTCCCTTTCCATGAATTCCTCCCATTACTGAATTTACTGGGAAGCTAGAGAGTAGGCAGCCTGGTCAAAGTAGATGAAAATAACGCAGAGCAAAGCAGGGAAAGAAGGCAGTGTGCATCTGAGAGGTAGAGGCCAAACATTGGAGGATATCGCCTACTTGCGGAAACGATACCAAATGCTAAGACAATTATATGACAGCATAAGAAAATATGTAACCAGGTGCTCAGAATTGTACAGATAGAAACCACCAGGGAGTTAAGTGTGAGAAACGCCTCTGTTAGAAGGAGCATGGGTGCAGAAATCAGGAAAAGCTGAGATGAGACAAGACTTGACCTGTGAGTTGATGATTTGGAAGGACAACAGGAAAACATCTGACAGAGGAAGTAGAGCATAAAAAAAGGCAGATAGTTATCCTGGAGTATGTGTGTGAGGCGAAGGTGGAGAAGGAAAGAAGCAGGAGGTGTGGTCAGTGAGAAAACCAGAGCAATTCCCCCCTCCCCTTTCACCCTTACTTCCTTTCTCCATTATGTCAAGTATTTATTGAGTACCTTCTATTTGCCTGATACCTACAGTAGCCTCTAATAGGTACCAGATATGCAGAGAACATAAAGGTCTAGCTCTTGCCCTTGGGAAGCTTATAGTTTAATTGAAGAAATAGAAAATAAATCAGGAAACATAGAATATCTATAATTTCAAGTGTTGGAAAGGCTATAAAGAACACAAACAGGACTACACTGTATGTTAACTAACTTGAATTTAAATTAAAAAAAAAGGACACAAACAGGGTAGCATCAAATAGAAAAATGTTTAGTAAATAGAGATATATCAGGGCTTTTGACCCTTCCTGTGGAAAGTGCTAAACAGTATTTTGGAAACATTTCTGGCACTGTGGAAAAGGATTCATTGCAGACTGGACTCACTACACTAGGCTGTGACAGCAGCATAAACAAAAATTGTGTCAGGAGTTGGGGACATGGGGAACACAGCTGAGATATCACAAGACTTAGTGACAAAGTTGACTCTGGAGAATGAATCCAAGCTTAATACATTTAAGATACAAGTCCAGAATAATAGTGGCGACATCAGTAAAGGAAGACATAGGACAAAACAGCAAATTTAAAGGGGAAAACGATCAGTTTTGAAAATATCATCTTAAAGACAATATCCATTCAAGGTAAATGGCGACTTACAAAAGTAATGTAGGAAAGCTAATTCTCCCAGAAACAGATCCACTTATAGATAGTTAATAAAGAAAAGTTAGGGCTGTGGGGACGGGCAAGGGTGATTCTTATAAATTTGGAGTTATATAGTTGCATACTAGCAGGGCAATGACAGGTAATATAAAATGGGATTATTCTCACACAATATGATTATCTATCTAAAATTTTATTCTCACCCTATATGATTATCTATCTATCTAAAATTTGTATGCCCACTGAAGTCTAGGAAATGTGAGATAAATCTTAGATACTCAGAATTGTTTCTGAAACACAGTAGGGACTCAAGCTGTTTAATGATGATTAGATCTTTGAGAAGGCAAAGATATTTCCCAAAACCATCTGAGCACTGATTCTGCTTTCTTTCCCTGATTGTTATGTGTCCTTGTATATGAAGACATTGATACAAAAACACAGAAAAATCTAATTTGTGTGAACGTTCATATGAGTGGAAATGCGTAGGGTAGACCAATGCCTAAGGCATTGACAACTGTGGCAGACGCTGTGTCACTCAACCCATCTCCAGTCAGGTGTCTATTATTTCCCATACATGAGCTCTGTTACTTCTCAGAGCTAGCCACTGAGTCTCTTGGTAGGCAAGTGCCCTCAGACCTTCAGATCCCACTTTCCTACTTGCATAGAGATCTAAAAATACCTGGGAGTTGAATCCTATAGACTCACCACCATGGGCAGTGAGGAAGCAATGTCCAGGCAGAAGAGAATTAGGAACTCAGTCCCATGGACGTTTAATTTAGAATGACTTGGAGAAGTCACCCACACTGTCTCCAGAGCTCCCCAGTGGAACTAAGCCAAAGTCCCATGGACTTAGCTTGGAATGGTTCCCTTGAGTGGCTTCCTTTCCTTGCTGATGTCACTTCCCTCCACCCCTAAACATTTTTTTTTCTGGGAACACTTGCTAATAAAACATTTTCATATGAATCCTTATTCCAGAGCCTAAAACCAGCCTAACTAAAGAGTAGTTGCTTTTGGTTTGCTGCTCTAATAAATTACTACAAAATCAGTGACTTAGAAGAACACAAATATGTTATCTTGCAATTCTGAAAGTCAGAAGTCAAAAAGAGTTAAAATCAAGTCACTGTTAAAAGCTACTCACTGGACTAAAACCAAGGTGTTGTAGGGCTTCATTTCTTTCTCAAGGCTCTAGGGGAGAATATTCTCACAGATTCTAAAAGCCACCTACATTCCCTGGCTGATGACCCTCTTTTTCCAACTTCAAAACCAGCAAAGGCTGGCTGAATTTCTTCTCACATCATATCACTCTGATCTCCTCTTATGACTCCCTCCTCATTTTAAGAGACCCCTGTGATCACATTGGGCTCCTTAAAGTCAAGTATTAGCAACCTTAATTCTATTTGCAACCTTAATTCCCACTTTTCCAAGAAACTTAGCATAGTCCCAGGTTCTGGGGGGAGGAAGGAGGTACCACTCTTATATGTTATAATATAGTATATTGTAAATCCTGAGTATAAAGGCCTCCTGGTATAAAAAAAGTAGACTGTTTTCTTAGATAAGGCATTATCCTACGCTGTTCAAAGTGTTATCCGTTTCTGCCTTTTTAGTGAACTGGAGGGCCAGGAAAAGTCACATCAAGATAAATTACATCTGTGTCTCACTTGTGTGGTCCATATTGCTTCTGTTAATTATTTGTGTCCATGGCTAATTAAATCCAGAATTTAATCTAATGTGTGTGTGTATATGGGGAGAATGGGGGAGTCTCTTCTTGCCAGTCCAAATGCCAGAAATTCAGCAGTGATGTAGTTGTAATGCACAGTTTTTTTTTTCCACTTGGAAGTCAAGAACAAAATATGTGAGCAATGCTTCTCTGCTTGTGAATTCCCTTTAATCTCAGTGTTTGAGGAGACACTGAGTGTCAGCTGCATATGGACATTACAGTAAGAGTTCAGAGTGTAAGAGGGATTCGACTAGATTGTGTCAAAGATACATTCTATTGTATCTTTTATCATTTTCATTGTACCAACACAACAGATTTAAAAACTGACTCGGGAATTGTCTTTCTAACTCAACCAAGGAGCCGTCAGTCAGCAGGACAGAAAAGGAACCTGTCCCTGCAGCAGTAATTGCCTGCATTCTGAAGAATGAATGGGGAAAGGACGGAATTCTGAGTCATGTTACAAAGGAAACTTTCGATTTCCAGGCAAGTTTGGAAAACTTTCCTTGGGAGACTCTAGCAAGGTGCACAGAGCCATGAATTAAGTGCTTATGCGAGAGAGGATTTTAGAAGCCAGAAGAAGCTAGATGTTTAAATATGCTTATGCTATTTTATTTGAAGCCAAAAAAGGAGACACTAGAATTGTTTGTCGTATCTGAACTGTTGCTGGGAAACTAAGAAAGGTATTTCCAAAGCAGGATGCCGGCGAGCACTGAAAAACCTTGGGGGCTGCTTGCCAACACTGTAAACTCCATTTGTCACAGAGCCTGTGTAGTACCGAGTTTCTTCTAAATTTATCTTCTCCATTTGTTTTTGTCATACGATTATAAACAATGTGAGGTTAGACACATGAAACAGCTATATGTGTTGCTTCTTTTAGCTTTGTCAGAAGCAGCTTTGTTTAGTATCAACTGCACTGTTAGAATCTATGAGGACTCAGACCCATTAGATCCTAAAGTTTTGAGGGTTGGAGATGCTGTCTTGCTCCTTTCCAGATGTTCTGAATTGCTCTGCCCGTGGCTAGTACGTCCTAAGTATTACATTCCAGGCCAGACTTATGAACCAATGAATGAATGAAAGAAGAGAATGAATTACCGATGAAAAATCAATAGAGAGGTGTTTCTTCAATGCTTTGTGAAATATAATATTAAGCAGACACGGTAAATAGAACCAGATGAAATTGTTAAGACATTACTATTTTTAATCTACAAAATGGTCATTTCTCATGTTCAACTGAGTAGATAACTACCAGTAGTTCACTACTACTGACTAGTCCCTCCAAATATATTCAGAATAAATCACACTTTAGTAGGCCCCTATTTAGAGCCAGGTATTCAGGTAAGTGTTTTTGCAGGAAATTTTATTTCACCCTCAAAAGAATCCTGCGGTAAGCAAAATTCTGAAATGGCCTCCAAGATCCCCATACTTGAATATTTTTATACATTGCTCTTGGGACTGCGAATCTCATAGGGTTTACTTCTGTAATTACATTACGTTAGGTGACAGTACTGACTTTAAGAAAGAGAGACTGTCTGGGTGGGTCGGATCTAATCACAAGAACCCTTTAAGTCTGGGTTTGCGGGTCAGACACAGAAGTCAGAGATGAGAAACAATAGGTTTTGTGTGAGAGGTTTCTCCAGTGCTGGCTTTGCAGATGGCGGGGCCACGTGGCAAGGAATGTGGCCATCTTCCAGGTGGTAAGACTGGTCCCACACCTGCAGCTGGTCAGAGAATGAGGGTGTCAGTTCAACACCAGAAAGGACAGGAATTCTGCCAACGGCCCTTGCACTCTGAAAAGGACCCTGAGCCACAGATGGCAACCAGAGACCCAGCTGCCAGCTGAGTTTCAGCTCGGTGAGATCCTGAGCAGTCCTGTGTGATACACAGAAAACAAGAAATATTACATTTGTTGTGTGTTGAAGTCCTTATGTTTAAGGTAGGTCATTGGTTACACAGCAATAGAAAACTCATCCGAATCCCCTTTCACTTCATTTTACAAACGAGGAATGGAGACTCAGTGCAAGTAACTAATTTTGCCAAGGATAGGCAGAAAGATTTTAATACAAGACTTTGACTCTGTCTGTGGTTAGTATTTTTTTCTAACGGGCCCTACTCTTTGGAAGGAAAAGAGGGTTGGAAGAGGAAGTAAGAACTAGAGAATTAGAGTTCTGTCAAGTCAATGGTAAAGTCTCACGTATATGAGGTCACAGAATGTCATAGGAAATGTTCCCTTACGTGTGGCTTTACTAAAGTTTTTAACATTCTGGTTGTTTCAACAAGGAGCATACAGATCAAAAGATATTTGGCAAGAAAGAATCACATGGTGTTGGGTAAGATTAACTGTGCTTCTGAAGTGAGAGACGCATCTGTGGTTTGTGGGAACTTCCAGAATTCATGTGATTCCTCCTTATTTATTTCTTCCTTGCTGAGAAAACAACACACCAAGCCCAATATTTGATGAACCAGTTTCTTGTAAATCACATTATGCTAGTTCAGCATCATATGTTGCTGTTTCCTGTGGATCTCTAGGACTAAGAAATGCAGCATTTAGCAAGATAGCCAAATAGGTTCCATATCTTATTACATTAAACTCTGTGTGTGTGTGTGTGTGTGTGTGTGTGTGTGTGTGTGTGAGGTGGGGGTGATATCAAACTATGCAATCTACTTAGAATTGTATTTTATTTTTTAAAAGAAATAGATTTTATTGTTTTATTGTTTTCAGCTGTGATGGTGATGGTCACATTTCATATAAATCATGTAACTAAGAAAAGTTCTGAGGAGGCTTTTTAAAATTATTCGTCATCCCAAAAACTAGAAATAATTTTGCTGTTTTTAATTACCTTTATTGTAGACATAGTTTTATGTATATATACAGATAAAAAGAATAGAACAAAAATGAACATACTGCAATAATATCTAATAATAAATAGAGTTTTACTTGAGACAAAAAAGTAAAGATATGCTGAACTTTAGATTTATTCTGCTGCCTCTATTAGACACCACTCCGTGCTGGGACATGTTGGCAACCCACCTGTCTCACGAGGTCACCAGATCACCAGGTGCACTGGTCAACTTCAGGTGTGTCCAATGGACATCGCCTCTCATGGCACCTCTCCATCCAGAAAAAAAAATATTTTTTTTTTTCTCACCACATGACATGTTAGTTCTAGAAGAACCATTGCAAAAGCAGAGGTGGAAGAACTCTTTCTGTAGAAGGTCAGAGAGTAAATATTTTAGGCTGTGATGATTTCTGTGTGTGTAGGGGGAGAAGGGTGCGTTTTACAATCTTTTACAAATTTAAAAACCATTCTCCGGCCCAGAGCTGAACAAAAACAGGCCAAAAGCCAGAAAGAATAAAATATTATGCCAAACATTAAGAGATTAGAGTAGTTTTTAGCAAATTATTTTATTAAAGTATAATATACTATAGAAAATACCCACATCATGAGCTTAGGGCTCAAAAAGTTTTCACAAGGTGAGCTCACTTGAGTAATAAACTGAAGTGGGGTGAAGAAAGCTACATTTTTGGCAGCTCGGAGGTCCCCCTTCCGCCCATGGCGGCCATGGAAGTGTCGCTCCCATCTCTCTGTGAGAAAACACTTGTCTTCATCTGCCAGGAGTGCAGTGAGCTGGCCGCCACTTTTCTGTGGCAGCTTAAGCTAGTCGCTGAGCACACAGGTGGTTACTAAGGCCTGACCATTTGTGCCTGATGTAGAACTCCTCCATGTGGTAATCTTTTTGGAGAGTTTCCCCTTGGATTGGATGAGACTTTCTCAAATCCGCATTTGACTTTGAGGCTCTTCTTGCTCACGTCTGTTTCCTTTCACAGATGTCAGATCAGCATAGGGTATAATGGCTTCCACTTCCCAGTCAGGCTTCCATTTCACTTCTAAATCTCAGTTGTTACTTCTCAATAAACCTATCGCACCCCTAATCTACCTCGGCTTCTGCCCCCTGGAGGACTCAGACTGACACCTATCCCCTTCCATCTGTTCCTTCACCTTCTCAAGTGGACACCACACTAACCTCTAACACGTAGGTAGCTTCCTGGATTGAACTTGATATCGAGAGAATCATGCACCGTGAAGTCTTTTGTAATTGGCTTATTTTGCTCAGCATTTTGTTCGTGAGATTCATCTTTCTTATTCTTGTAGTTGTAGATTGTCCATTCTTGTTCTTTAGTTTTCTGTGTGAATGTGTCCTTTGTGTAAAATATACCACAATTTATTTGGCGACCCTAAGGTTGATGGACATTAGTTTGTTTCTAGTTTGAAATTATTACCAATAGAACTGCCATAAGCATTGCTGTACCTGTCTTTTGGTGAACATTTCATTCATGTATTCAGTTTCAGTAGATTTTGCCAAACAAATTTCCAAGTTCTTTTACGAACTTCTAGTCCACAAGCAATGTGTGAGTGCCTGTTGCTCCACAGAAAGAGTATTTTTTATTTTAGCCATTCTGTTGGGGGTAAAGATATATCACATTATAATTATCATTTAAACGTCATTGAAAAACAAGTGAAGTTGAGTACTTTCTGTGTGTTCTCCTTTGTCTTCAGGTATTTTGCACCTTTTCCATTCTGTTGTATTCTGTTGTGTGCATTTTTCATATTGATTTTTTTGATGTTCTTTAAATATTCTGGGTAGGAATGTTTTGTTGAATGTATATGTAATTCAAACATATTCTGCTATTTTTACTCTTTTAATGGTGCTTTTGATGAAAAGAAGTTCCCGACTACAATGTGGTCTGATTTATTAAATTTTTTTGTTAACACTTTTTGTATCCTGTTCAGAAAATATTTCCCTACTCCAAAGTCATGAAGATACTCTCCTATGTTTTCTTCTAAAATCTTTATTGTTTTAACTTTAATGTTTAGATTTTGACTTTATTTTTGTACGTTAAGTGAGACAGTGGTGATAATTTATTTTTTATGAATATTCAACTTGCCCAGCACCATTTATTGAAAAGACTATCTTTCTGCAATGCATTGAATAGTCACCCAGACCGTAAAAGAGATGATGATTTCTCTACTCTCAAATTCTGTTCTATTGGCTTATTTCTTTTTCCTTGCACTATTACCATATATTCCTAATTATTAGACCTTTGTAATAAATCTTGATATCTAGCATTGTAACATCCAGCCTTGTTCTTCTCCAGTAATGCCTTGGACATACTTGGGCCTTTACATTTCCATAAATTTTATAATCATCTTGCCAATTTTCATACGGTTAGATTTAATTTATACATTAATTTGATGACAACTTACAATTTTACAATACTGAATCTTCCAAACCATGAAGGTGGTATAACCTTTCATATTTTTGGATGTTAATATGGTCATGACAATTTTCTTATGCGTATTGTCTTCGTGGTACATGTTTTCATATTTATTTATTCCAGCTATCTCTTAAAGTGAGTCATTTATAGAAAGCATGTAGTTGAGGGGCGCCTGGGTGGCTCAGTCGGTTAAGCGTCCGACTTCAGCTCAGGTCACGATCTCACAGTCCGTGGGTTTGAGCCCCGCGTCGGGCTCTGGGCTGACTACTCAGAGCCTGGAGCCTGTTTCGGATTCTCTGTCTCCCTCTCTCTCTGACCCTCCCCCGTTCATGCTCTGTCTCTCTCTGTCTCAAAAATAAATAAACGTTAAAAAAGAAAAAAAAGCATGTAGTTGAATCTTACTTTTTTATATAGTCTGACAATCTCTGATTTTGAAATGGAATGTTCACTTTACATATAATTCAATCAACTTATTTAATTGCATTTATGTCCACCATTTGCTATTTTCTTTTTATTTGTTTCCTCAGGTTTTTATCCCTGTTTCTCTTTTGCCTTCCTTTGAGATAATCGGACAATTTTTAGTATTGCATTAAAATTTTTCTTTCGGCTTTTTATTAAACCTTTGCATACTTTTAAAGAAACTAATAGAAGAAAAATGCACATAACCATCATCCCCCGTGTTCCTCATTTATTTCTGTAAGTCTGATTTTTCATTTGGTGTCACATACCTTCAGCCAAAAGAACTTTTAGCATGTCTTGCTAAAATTTTCCATGTTTTGATTTTTCTGGGAATGCCTATATTTTCTTTAGTTTTTGAAAAATAACATTGACACTGAATATAGAATTCTTTTAGCATTTTAAAGATATTATTTCAAAAAAACGATATCATTTCATTATCTTCTGGCTTCTCTTATTTCTAATAAGAAGTCTGCTATCATTTGTATCACTTTTTTCCTGTGTATAATTTGTTGTTTTCTCTGGCAACGTTAAATATTTTTTCTTTATCTTTGGTTTTTACCTGACTGCTTGGTTTCATTCATCTTCTTGCATTTGTAAGCTTATGTTTTTTATAATATCTTGGTAAACTTTAGCTAGTATTTTTTTTTTCGGATCTATTCTCTCTTGGCCATGTCTGAGATTATATGTTATTTGTAATAGATTCCTTGATATTGTTCTCTAGTCCATTGAGGCTTACTTTTTTTTAATCTCCTATTTATAGATTGAATATTTTCTATTAGTCTGTCATTAAGTTTACCGATGCCATCTTTAAGCAGCTGTTAAGCCTATTCAGTGAGTTTATCATTTCAGATACTTTATTTTAGCTTCTAAATTTTAATTTGCTTTTGTAAAAAAAACATAGCCTCCATTTCTCTGTTGGAATGGTCTATTTATTAATATATTGTGACCCTCCTTTACTTGGTCTTGGAAAACATTTATAGCTGCTTTGAATTCCTATAAACTAATCCTGACGTCTGGGTCATCTAAGGTTTGGTTTCAGTTGGCTACTTTTTATCTTTATTACCAGTAACATTTTCCTGTTTCTTTGAATGTCTCATAATTTTTAATTTTATCCTATGCATTTTGGGTCATCCATTGTAGAGACTCTAATTCTGTATATTCTCTGAAAGAGTGTTGTTTTACTTTGAGAAGGCAGTTAACTTGGCTTCACTCAAACTCAGCTCTCTCTCCTGCAGAAGGCCAACTGAACTCTCTACTTGCTAGCGGCTGTTGTCTCCTGCTACCAGAGTCAGTCCACTTGTCTGCAAACTTGGGTCAAAACAATGAGAAGTTCATACACTAAATTTTGGTGTTCTCCAGTAGCTCTCCCCAACACAACACCTTCGTCTTCCTGGTTCTAGCTGCTCCAAACTCTATCCTGGTACCTCTCCAGCTAGGAAGACTACAGCTTTTTACTATCTTGCTAGCACTGGGAAGTGCCCTCAGTTGAAAAGCCATGTCACATAGTGCAGTTCCCTTTTTCTTAAAAGGTTTTTTCTAAAAGTTTCTTAAAAGGTTTTTTGTTGTTGTTTGTTTGTTGTTTGTTGTTGTTTGTTTGTTTTGTTGTTGTTTTCTTTAAAGGTTCTTAAAAGGTTCACTTTCTTCCAGCTGTTGCCTGTTCCTGGTTACTCTTCAGTGGTGCATATGGTTGTTTGGTTGTTTTTGTATGTCTTAATAACTGTTATCTGTGCAATGAGTTCAATACAACTGTTCTGTCAAAAGTGGGACTTCTGTATATCTCTTTGTCCTTTTGTGTGATTTTCCCTATTCTACCTACCATTTTCTCTTTTAAGTCACATATGTTTTGCTGCTACTTTTAATGCAGATTTCTTCTCTGAATGTACTTGTTCTTCTTACATTTGATTTAAAGTTTGCTGGTCCAATCTCATCTCTTGATTTTTCTTTTTTTTCCTTTTTTTAAAATTTTATCTTTGAAAGCTTAGTTGTATTTTTTGTCTTTACAAAATACAATGATGTCCATAAAGAATTTGTTTTTTTTTTTTAATTTTTACAGTTCATGGCTTTTTCATTGTTTTTTTTTAATTTTCTTTTTTATTTTTTTAAAATTTACATCCAAATTAGTTAGCATATAGTGAAACAGTGATTACCCATTTAGCTCATCCCCCCTCCCAGTAACCCTCAGTTTATTCTCCGTATTTATGAGTCTCTTCTGTTTTGTCCCCCTCCCTGTTTTTATATTATTTTTGTTTCCCTTCCCTTATGTTCATCTGTTTTGTCTCTTAAAATCCCCATATGAGTGAAGTCATATGATTTTTGTCTTTCTCTGACTAATTTCACTTAGCATAATACCCTCCAGTTCCATCCACACAGCTGCAAATGGCAAGATTTCATTCATAATGAATTAGTTTTATGATTTCCTTTTCTGTTTTCTTAGCTGTTTACTCTTGTGATATGCATCTTTCATCTGCATTTAACCTATGTTCCAGTTCTTTATTTATCCCCTTCCCCACCTAAAAGTTTTATACTGGTTCCATTGTTGTCATTACCTTAAATGAAGCTAATTATTTGTTAAAGAATCATGTGGGGAGAAATCAGCTTCTTCTTGGAATTATGGTTGCGAGGACTCAATAAATGTGTTATTTCCTTTGCCTTGAAGACAATTTACTTGTCATTGTTGTTGTTGTTGTTTAGTGCCCAAGAGGTTTATTGAAGACGTCTTTACTTGGCAGCTGTCTGTACTGCTACCATATAATCACTTGATACTTTTACTCCTTCATGTTATTTTCCCCTCCAGTGGCTCCGCACACTGACACAGAGAACGTAAAAGTACCTGATCTACAGTTGATCCTTCAGGTCCACCTCCCTTTGCATTCTGTGGTCTGAAACGGAAGCTCTAACAGCGTCTTATCCATTCTCTCCGGTGATGCACATATACCCCCGGTTCTCGTCTCTCTCCTCAACGTTACATTTGTATGGGCCCTTGGAAATGACACTCCTTACTTTTAAGAAAAGTCTGAGGAAAAGAGGTCAAATCTCCTCTTTATCCTGCATTTTGGTCCCGATTTTATATTACTTTGCAAGTATGTTTTAGGTTTAAGTTTTTCTGTATTTTTAATATTATTTTCCGCTCGTTTCAAAGAAAAAGAATGAGAAAAAAAATTGCCGTATTTAACTGGGAGTCTCCACAGGACTCTTCAAAGCATTCAGTTTATATTGCGCCTTTTAGATAAAGATGATAAAGTGATGTCAACGATTTACGATACTTCCTTTGCGCTTCAGGTGTTTTAGAATTTCTTGAATCCTACAGTACAAATTTTACTGCATCTTGAATAAAATCTTCAGCCCAAGCAGTACTCATTAAAGGAGATAGTGTAGTATAGAGGTTAATGTCACAGTTTCAGAGTTATAATGGCATGGGTTAAAGCATCAGATGCACCCATACCTGTTGTATGATAATTGAGAAAATTGCTTAATTTCCCAATATCCTAATTCAATTTCTTCATGTTGGCAATGGAAATACCCACCTCACAGAGATGTGGTAAGGATTAAATGAGATAACACAGAGAAAACAATTGCTACATAGTATTGCTAAATGAACAGTAGTAATTATGATTATTATTCTAGATTATATTTTGTTGAATCAAATCATGATATCAATTATCATAAAATTTTATTGTACTTTCCATATTCCTTAGGTAGAAAGATATGTGTAACTCTCCCAATACAAGTAAAATTATTTTTCTGGAGAAACAGAAGAAAGGTTAATGATTCCTGTGTCTTAGGACCTTATTATCTAAGGGTTGAACTTGCTGGGAGAAAAATTTTGCTTATGGAAGTGCATGCCAGCTGCTGGCATGTTATCTTTTGTCTTGTCTATACCCTGACCTTTCAGCTTTATAACTTCCAAATGTTTATGTAATGAGAACTGCCCTTTTAAAATTGACACAGTGATTAAAATTGAAAATGAGATCCGAGACTGTTCTCTAATAAATAGGCTGGATCTGAGCATACATCTGTCCAGCAAAAATCTTCTAAGCAAGTAGGCACACAATTCTTTGCTTGTATGGAAAAAAGTGAAGGTGACATTTATACCGTTCAATAATTTTTCTCTCCATCTGCTTATTCAATGGTAAGATTTAAGTTGGCAAAACGCTACACTCACACTGATACTACTACTAGGCTATTTGTCAAATATTCAGCTTTTAGAAGCATGCATCCAGGGCCTTACTGACACATAAATTTCTTATATGTTCCAATTTATAAGAAAACACCCTTTCAAAACGAGGATGATAATCAAAGCAGAACCCGCCTTACTCCAGTAGTTCGTCTTGCTAACAGATCCGCCAGTTCCATCAAAGATTCCCGGATCCCATAACAGTTTATCCTATTTTCTTCACTTCTGCCCATTTATATATACATATGTATATATACATATGTATATATATGTACATATATATATGTACATATATATACATATGTATATATGTGTGTATATGTATATGTATATGTGCATAACTTTCTTCTCATCTGAATAAGAAGTATGAATGAAACTTTATCAAATTTATTGTATCCAACATATTTTTTTTGTTTTAAACTAGGATCTAAGCTAGGATTACATTAAGCCATGGTAACCACATCTCTTTCATCTGTGCTCTGCCTTTCAGGTAAATAGAAGGAGGTTTCTTTTATTTCAAAATACTGAATCTCCTACTTGTTCTTCCACTAAGTCCTATATCTGAATTTGAGGGACACATCTAAATTTTACTTATTTTCTAGGAAAAAAACATTGATACCACTGGGTCAAATAAATGTGACTCACTCTTTACATTCACACTGTTCTAATCATTTCCCTCCTGTGGAAGACAAAATGCTTATGGCATCTCAACATGCCAATTTAAAATATTTAAATATTTAAATATCTAAGTAATAATAATAGTTTTCCATTATTCAGAAACCTACCAAAATTCTGAAAAAATAGGAAAGTCTCACCACTTTGTATGTGTACTTTATTATTGAAGCATGACACCATTCTTTTTATTTTTAATTTCTTAAGGTTTATTTATTTTTGAGAGAGAGAAAGTGGGGTAGTGGCAGAGAGAGAGTGAGACAGAAGACCCGAAGCAGGCTCAGTGCTGACAGCAGAGAGCCCAATGCGGGGCTCGAATTCACAAACCGTGAGATATGACCTGAGCCAAAGTTGGACGCTCAACAGACTGAGCCACCCAGGTGCCCCAGACACCATTCTGTATGCTTTAAGAAAGGACACTAATTGTTAAAAGTTGAGAGATGTAAAGGATCTCGAAATCATCCAGTCCAACTACTTTCCAGTGCTTAGATTCTCTGCATAGATTTCTCCAAAGTTATTGTCTTATAAGCCTATGCCTGAACACTTTTATTAATAGAATTGACATGGTGATTTCAGACAGTAAATCCTGCCTTTGGACAATTTTGATTGTAAACAAAAAACGATGTTGTGATTAAATATTTTTCTGAGATGTTCTTCAATTGGTTTCATTTATATTCTGAAATATACTGAAAAGTTATATTCCAATTACCAAAACGGTTTTCTTTTTACTATTTCTGTTGTGAAAACTACAGGTCTTATAATAAAAATTCAAATAATATAGAAGGATATGCAATTAAAAGTATCTCTCCCTTATTCTATCCTGGTAGCTTTACTCTCTGGAAGTTATACTATCAAAATTTTCTTGGAGGATTTTGGAGAAAATTCTCACCTAAAAACTCATACCTACTGATATATAGATATAAATTATGTAGAGTTTTAAGTGCCACTTGGCATGTAAAATATACACTATTCTGGTTTACTTTTTAATTTTACAACTAATTCTTATTTCCCCATGAAAATGTACACATCAACCACATTCTTTTTATTAGCTGCAGAGTACTCTATTGTAAAAATCCTGACACAAGTTTACATGCATGTGCGAGACTATGCAATGGGAAATTTTTCAAAAAGGTTTTGTTGGGTCAATTTCTTTTATTTCTGAGCAAGAATTTTGCTCTTTTCAAAAATAATTAATTAGTACTTTGGGAAAACAGTATGGAGTTTCCTCAAAAAGTTAAAAATAGAAATACCCTACAATCTAGAAATTGCACTAGTATTTACCCAAAGAATGCAAAAATACTAATTCAAAGGGACACATGCACCCTGATGTTTATAGTAGCGTTATCTATAATATCCAAATTATGGAAACAGTCCAAGTGTCCACCGACTAATGAATGGATAAGAAAGATGTGGGACATATATATATACCACAGTAGAAGAATACTCAGCCATAAAAAAGAATGACATCTTGCCATTTGCAATGACATGGATGGAGCTAGAGAGTATCATGCTAAACAAAAGAAGTCAGTCAGAGAAAGACAAACGCCATATGATTTACTCATATGTGGAATTTAAGAAACAAAGTGAAGGGGAAAAGGGGGAAGAGAGAGTGGTGGGGGGCAAACCATGAAACAGAGTCTTAACTCGAGAGAACAAACTGATGGTTACCAGTGGGGAGTGGGGGGAGGAGGATGGGTGAAACAAGTAATGGGGATTAAGGAGTGCACTTGTCATGATGAACACAAGGTATTTTATGTAAGTATTGAATCACTATATTGTACACCTAAAACAAAACTACACAGTACGTTAACTACTTGGAATTAAAATAAAAACCTAAAAAATAAATAAGAGCACTGAATGAAATAAAATAAAATGACATAATACAATCACTTTTTTCAAGTTTCATAACAAGTCTTCTCTTTGACAGCATCAAACCTGAAATAAGTATTTTGTGCCTGAGATTCAATCTTCTTTAATTTTTAGAAAAACAAGATGGGGTTTTCAATATTGCCTTTGGTTCAGTACTTAAAACCTATCAAGCAAATATATAATTTTTCTACATTGAAACAATAGCATGTTTTTACATTAAATTGTGAGAAATTAGGAAGTGACTGGGGCGCCTGGGTGGCTCAGTGGGTTGAGCGTCCGACTTCAGCTCAGGTCATGATCTCGCAGTTCGTGAGTTCGAGCCTCGCGTCGGGCTTTGTGCTGACAGCTCAGAGCCTGGAGCCTGCTTCAGATTCTGTGTCTCCCTCTCTCTCTGCCCCTTCCCCGCTCGTGCTCTGTCTCTCTCTGTCTCTCAAAAATGAATAAACGTTAAAAAAAAAAAAGAAGTGATTGACACTTCTGTTGTGTTTCAAAGATAAACTTGTAGAAATGCATCCGTTTTTATAATTCTTCTATAATAAAACTTTTTTTAAAAAATTTCGAATTAACTTTAAATTTAAAGAAAAGTTGCAAATATAGCACAAAGAGTTCACACATAACCCTCACTCAGATTCCCAAGTGTTAATTTTCAAAACTGTAGTACAATGATCAAAGCCAGGAAATTAACATTGCTGTGCCACTATTAGCTGGACTACAGATTTCAGTGTTCCCCTGATGTCCCATTTTGATTCCACAATCCAGTTAGAATCCTACATCACAGTTAGTTGTGTCTGAGCAGTGACAATTCTCAGTCTTTCCCTATCTTCCACGATTTGACACGTTCTGAATACTGGTCAGTTATTTTGTAGAGTATCTTTCAGTCTGTTTTTGTCTGCTGTTTTCTCATGATTAAAATGAGGTTATTCATTTTAGCAAAAAAAAAAAAAAAACTGGAGAAATGATGTGTCCTTTTCACTGCATTATAACAAGGGGGAAACGATTTTCATATGGATTGTAACTAGTGGTAGAACCCTCAATCATACGGCCAATGTGGTGTTCCCTCGGTTTCTCTAATGCAAATTTACCATTTTTCCTTTGTAATTGATAAGCATCTTGGGGGAGATATTTTGAGGCTCTGTAAATATTCTGTTTCCCCTCAAATTTTTATTCATTGCATTTTTCATCCACTGGTGGATCTTGCTTGCAGCAATTATGATGGTGGTGTTTATCTAATGATAGTTTTGTATTTCTCTAAGTCCTTCTACATTTATTAATAGGAATTATTTTATTAAAAGGAGCTTCTACTTCCTTTATGTATTTACTCAATTATTAATTTATATAAATACAGACTCATGGATATTTATTTTATTCCAAAAATTATAATTAACTGCTATCTTTATTTATTTTCATATTCAAATTGGCTATTAAGAATATAACAAAATACCACAGACTGGGTGGCTTAAAAAACAAGAATCAATTTCTAACAATTCTGGAGACTGAATTTCAATATCAAAGTGTAGCCAGGTTTGATTTCTCCCTAAGACCACTCTCCTTCATTTGCAGATGGCTGTCCTCACATGGCCTTTTCTCCATAAATGCAGATCTCTTGTGTGTCTTCTTACAAGAACACCAGTTGTAGGACCCCACCCTTATGACCATATGGAACCTTAATTACCTCTTAAAAGGTCCTGTCTCCAAATACAGTCAAATTGGGGGTTAGGACATCAACATATGAGTTCAACAGCATAACAGCATATTTATCTTCCTGTTTGATTAATAGTCAAGGTTGGCTACCTTTCATGGCCTCTTCTTTACCAACAATCTGCTTCTGCTTAAGGCTGTCTTGTTTCCCTGATTCCTCATTCTGCCTCTCCCTCTGCTCCTCTGTAGTAAGGGCTATAATGACTCTCACATTTTCCACTCTGTCATTTTTAGTGCAGAGTCATTGTTTGAGCCCTTCAGGCCTGGTTGATTATTGGAAGACTGAATGTTATGAAAGATTGGCAGATGTTGATGTCCTCTTAAAAAACTTTCTTAATTTGGTACAAATTCCATTGGATTTGACAGCTCTCAGTCACAGTTAGTGGTTTTGCTGTGCTTTCCTAGTTTTATTTTAGATGGAGTTTCTCCACTCTGTTTTCCATTCTCTTTTTTGTGTTTTAATTGGCTTCAAGAAGAGTGGAGTGAAGTGCCTTTATTTGGCTATTATCTTCAATTAAAGAGAAACTAAATTATTCACTGTTATTAGTATTACGGATTTTTTTTTGAAAGAGAGAGAGAGAGAGACAGCAAATGCGTGAGCAGAGAAGGGGCAGAGGAAGAGAAAGGATCTTAACCGGGCTTCCAGGACCCTGGGATCATGACCTGAACCAAAATCAAGAGTCTGTTGCTCAAACGACTGAGCCACCCACGTGCCCCAATATTATGGAAATTTTAAAGAGAGAACTGTGAATATATTAATGGAAATTATATACTGATAAAAGTTGAAAATGTTCCCAAAATATAAATATAATAATAATAATATATTTTATAATATAATAATATTTGTTTGTGCTAAGTATAATAATAATTAAAATAAGAGCCACCAATATTTATTGAACTCTTACTCTATCCCAGGGATTGTGCAGGAATCCATAAGGAAAACCTAATTTACTCTTATAACCACTATAAGCCAGAGATAACAGTATTAAATTGTACAAATGGAAATACTCGTTCAAGGCTACACAAGTGATAAATGTTAGAGCTGGGTGTCACACACAGGTTTACCTATATAAATTATTCACAACCACCATGTCGTAGAGATTATCTTTGGAAGAAAAGAAAACAAATAAATCAATACAAAAGAAACAATAAGATACACCTCAATATTTTCTAATATTATTTTCTTTACTAATTATCCTATTTCCAATAACATCACTGCAAAATATGTTAACTCATCTTATCAATGTACTCATAGAATAAAACAAGCACATATGTCATGGTCACTACTGTATATAATTGTTCACTTACAAAAGCAATATATTGCCTCTATTGTGAGTGGCCTATTTGTTTCAGTTATTTATTTCTTTATATACCAAATCTACACAGGAAATGAAACCCTGGCACTGGTTACTTTACACTAATATGGCCAATACAGACTGATGCAGTTTTCTTTCCATGCCCAAACATCTATTAACATGGAGAAAATCTGGATTATCTGGTACTGAAGGTGCAAAAATGGGTTTAGCTTCCTGTGCTGGATGATTGAATGCATCCTTGGATGAGCCTATCAGGGTTTAATTGAACTACAAATCCAATGATAATTGGAATAGAGCTCCAGTCCAAAACGGGACGCAAATATTCTAAGCTTTAGTTAATGAACAGAAGCAAATGGAGATTTCTGCTTAAATTTATGGCATCCTTTGACTGTGTCAGTCATTCAAAAAACGCAATATGGCAATATTTGAAATGAATAGTTATGTAACAATAATTAGACAGTACCTACTCTGTGCTCAATAAATGAGACTAGAAAACTAAAATGTAAGATGGGAATATTTTAAAACAACTCAAGTCCTCATCTATATTTTAGGTTCTTCAAGGCTATATATTTTTCTTCATACAATGTTAAGGCAGTTTTAGGTGTATCGTAGTTACTAAATACATGTTTTATTTGTATGTATAAATGGTTAGTCTTTGGGGTGCCTGGGTGGATCAGTGGGTTGAGCATTGACTTTGGCTCAGGTCATGATCTCGTGGTTTGTGAGTTCGAGCCCCACATCAGGCTCACTGCTGTCAAGAAGAGCCTGCTTTGGATCCTCTGTCCCCCCATCTCTCTGCCCTTCTCCCGCTTACACCTTTTCTCTCAAAAATAATTAAAAACATTAAAAAAACATTTAAATGGCTAGTCCTTGGAAGAAATAGATTAGTAGATGAGGCATAATACATTGCATTCATTATTAAAGTCATTTAATTGATTTAAAAAAAAAGTGAGTTTACTGAATAAAAGGATATATACTAGTCAGGACTGCAGTTGCCATTGTCAACATGGTCATCTGGTATATTGAACAAGCTCAATGGTTTATAATCACCAGAATTAGGTAAAACACATGCAAATTCATTTAACATTGTCTAAACCTCTTACAAGATTTTAAAGCTGTGATGTTTACTTCTGAAATGTTTTTGAAAGTTTCATTACTGTGACTATTCACAATTACAAATGTACATAGAACTGAAGATAAAGGTGACTGCGTTAATCAAACTGACACAATTATGGAGAAGAGATTAGCGATTGCTAGGGGTTCGAGATAAGAGAAGAAAGGGAGAGGACTGTTGACTCTAAGCAGTAGTGGGAAGGATCCCTTTGTGGTGGTGGAATAGTTCTGGACCTGATTGTGGTGATAGCGGTAGGAATCTACACATGTAATACACATGTTGTCAATGGCACATGAAATGAAATGGCACATGTTGTATCTATAGCAATTTTCTGATCTTGATATTGTTCAGTAGTTGCGTAAGAAGTAGTCATTGAGAGGAACTGGGTGAATGACACACAGGGCTTCAGTAATTTTACAACTTTTTGTGAATCTATAATCATTTCAAAGTAAAAGTATAAAAAATGATTGAGCAGAGTTAATCTTGACTTGCATAAGAGTTGTGGTTTTTTTTTCTCACCACTTACATTTAAATGTTTTCTACAATTCTAGTTTGAATGATGCTATTTACAAGCTGTACATACTTGGGCTTTTGACAAGCAGTTGCAGGTGGCATATCAACTCATCAAATGCATCATGTACTCTTGTTTTTCAGTGATGAACACATGGCAGTCAATCTGATATTTTTCTTTAGAGGGCAGAATTTCTCAAGTGTTTTGGTCGAAACACTGTTGTGACACTTGCTCGTTTCTACCTATACTGCAAATATGGTTTTATATATTTCACCAGTACAATAAAAAAAAATGTGAAATACTGGAGTTTTCCTGATTTTATAGTTCCTCGGGGATTTCAAGTATACTTTGAAACAATATACCCATATTTTGTTATTCACATATTTTTTCCTGTGTTCATGTATATTATACTTAGGTGAATGGTGTAGATCTTCCTGATAATGCATAAAGGATGCTAGAAGACGCATGGATGGTATGTAGGTATATGTGTATAAAAGTCGATGAGAAAGGTATTAGAATTCTCCTGCCCTGCCAATCTCTGTCAATGCTAGGAACCTTCCACAGGCAAATATTCCATCTCATTGTTTCAATTTTTATTGCCTTAAAAACTAGAAAAAGTGAGCATTTTAATATTTATTTCAATTTGTGTTTCCTATGAACACCTATGAAGTATCTAGTGATTTGCTTAGTTTTTTCTTCCTAGGTAATGTTCTTTTCCCAGGTGATCCAAGGAACTGCTTCTGTTGATTACACAGAGCTCCTGTGGCATATGTTGCGAAGATCCTTCTTAAAGTATCATCAATAGGAGGACAGGAAACATGGTATATTCAAGGAATTGAAAAAAAGAAAAGCAAACTTGGTATGGCTGATGCACAGAGATTAAAGGGAGTATAAGCGAAAAACTGTGAGAGGTATAGAAATAGAGGCTACATAAAGGATTTTAGTTTTTATCCTAAAGCAAGAAGATGGCAGTGGAATGATTTATGTTGGGAGTGTGGATGGGATAAAGTACAGAGATGATGGTCGTGTTGTAATTGAGATTAATTGTAAAAATTCTTTCCTTTTCTTTATTTTTTAAGTTTATTTATTTATTTTGAGAGAAAGCAAGAGTGTGTGCACCGCACATCAGGAGTAGAGGGGCAGAGAAAGAGAGAGAAAGAGAGACACAGAGAGGATCCCAAGCAGGCTCCGTGCCATAGGCATGGTGCCCAATGCGGGGATCAACCTCAGAAACTATGACATCATGACCTGAGCCAACATCAAGAGTCAGTCGCTTAACTGAGTGAGCCGTCCAGGCGCCCCTGTAAAAATTCTTTTCAAATAATATATCTAAAACTCTTAGCAAAGAGAACGGCACATAGTTCCAGATATTTAACAAACATCCAAATTCATCGTTAATATGAATATATTTATCACTGTTAACATTTCTGTCAGGGGGAGACTCTGAAGTCTGGTGAGGCTGAATGATGATTCCAATGCGATAGCTATAAAGAATCACAGATAGCTGTTTCTAAGCTAAATCTCATTCTCATTCTGATATCCAGAGTGTGACTATGTCTACAGCAAGCGATTTGTGAGCTCACAACACAAATCTAGCCAGGGGAGCGATTCTTTTACAGACCAAAACATTAAGAATATTAAAAACAAAAATTCAATCACTCATTGGGTCACTCTCATGGGAGTCCTACCAAGTGCATGTGATTAATGCATTGGAGGCCAAAAGACTTGGTTACAATAGCACTTGCACAGAATAGGTTTTGGAAAACAATACTATCCTCATTATAGAGTTAGTCTGCCAGAATTTACAAGTGCCATTTTTCAAAATTAAATAATCTACAAGCTTCATGTTCACAAACATGCACATACTCCGTGAGCCCTCAATAAATACTAACTGACTGACTGACAGATAAACAGCCTCATAAACGGATAAACACTTCTAAGCGAACTGTCGCCATATATTTAAAGAGGCAGTATCAGATCTACGTGTATCAGCTGGAGATTAAGTATATGAGAAATGTAGCAAAAATACAAAAGTGGAAACATCTATTTAAATTGTGAGTTCCTCGAATAGCAAATGAAGTCTAGCATTTTTTAAATTATCCCAAATGAAAGTTTTATAAAGTAACTTCATTCAACAGAATAGGGACTCTTGAAAGATTATAAACAAATCCATCTTTGTAACTTCAGATCTGTAGGCTCTTCTTAATTAATTTGTAAATAATGGAGACTTTGGTCTTGTGTATTTCTTGTGTGATATGTGTGACATCTCTTGAGAAGGAGAGATATAAGGAAACCGCCAAGACAACATTAAAGATCAAGAAGTGGACATTTGATTACACCCTCTTCTCTCAGGTTTTATTATACTGAAGTCTTATTAAATATCCTTACCTATATCAACGAGCATATCCCTACTAATTTAACTGAAATGTAGCAACAATTGGGCTAACAATCTTGAATTCAGAACTTGCTTACTTTATGAACTTAGGCAAGATCTAACCTTCCTGAGTTTAAAATCATTTTATCTCAACAATGGGAATAATTCATTTCACCATTTCTTTTAACAAACTATTTTTTCAAATATGTATAATATCTGGCACAGTGCTGGACATTTCATGGGAATGAAGCGAGTCTTACTTGCTGATATTATTTATTAATTAATAATAACAGTGACAATTTCCCCAGTAACAAATCTCCATTTAAGCATTCTCTCTCTCTTGATAATGAGACTGTGGTGGGGAGTTCTGTTGCAGTAGCTGAGTTTACAGGGTGACAGAATAGAATAGCCTTTGTAGGATAGGACAAGTTGGGATTAAAGGAGGGTCTTGCTCTCTGGGTTGGCATAGCCAGGATGTTTGAAGTGTGTTAGTTACCCAGGCCAGACCCAAAAGAGAAAGTGAAGACCACACAACTACCACGTGCTCCCCTTATGAGGAAGAAAAAGGGAGTAAATGGCTTTCAGTAAGAGTTAAGGGGAAATCCAAACCCTGGATTGAAGACGTAATTCTCCAGCCTATTACGTTAAAGGTCAAAGAAAAGGATTTTGTGGCTGTTATCTGTTTTGTTTTGAGAACTTGGAAGCCCCATTCCTTCCAGTTGTGTTACATGTAGATTTCAGTCATGCCTGAGACTAACTAAAGATGTTTTGGTGGTCACAATCGCTCCATGGACGACTGCATTTTCTATGGAGGTTAGAGACTGCTTGCAAGAAGGACAATAAAAATACAGCGACGTATTTTAAAGGTTGATCCAAGTGCTACAATTTGTGACTACTGTATTAATAGGATATTAATTAATACTGCTAATGGGGAGGAAAGTGACTCATAAATGTTGAAAATTATGCTCTTTTTATATTCGTTTCCTCACTTGCCTTCTTTCACTACAAATGGGACTAAGCTTAAATGGAAGGTATAGGCTGAGTGTTGTGCTTTGGCATTACATTTGCCTTCTAAAACTACTTCAAATGTTTTCTTCTTAAAATCCTTAATCATTCCAAAAGAGGCTATTTTTAGGCCAAATTTAGTTGAGAAAGTTGATGTTTAGACTAGACAAAAGCAACAGACCGAATATTAAATAACAGGTAAGAGGTAGAATATGAAACTAGTAATTTTTAAAATTTGGGAAGATATACCATGTTTCTGATTGAAAAGCGTAAATATTACAAGGATGTAAAATGATCCCTATATAATACACATCTAATAAAATTGCAATCAGAATTCCAGCTCGTTTGAGCTGATCAAAATAAATAATATGTGGAACAGTAAGAGCATAAGAAAAATTCCCAAGACATTTTGAGAAAGAAGAATATTAGGGAAGAACTCCCCCATCAGTTAATAAAACATTATAAACCTGGAGACATAATCAAGGACAGTGAGTAAACAAAATGGTCCTGGACGTAATCAAACTGCTTTATAAAATAACACGCAAAAAGAAACTCAGGACTGCATACCTCAACCTATCTCTATCTCTGTCTCTATTCGTAACCAAATTACTACTATCACACTCCTCTCTCTCTCTCCATCTGCCAAAAACAGAACACACACATACTTTCTCTCCCTCCTCATTGATCTGCCCATTATCTATCTAGTTATTTATCTATCTGTCATCATCCATCTACCATTTATTTATCTATCTTCTCTACCTATATCTCTGTACAGATACGGAGTAGGGAAGAACATTTTATCCAAGATAAATATATTGGAAAAGACTGAGAGATCTGATTATGAAAAATATTTTCAAAGTTTTCAGAGAAAACATTTTCAACAACAGAATCAAAAGGCAAATGATATGATCAAAAATGTTTCTAACAATGTGCTAATGGGTTATTCTTAATACACAAAGAGCTTTTATTAATGAATAAGAAAATAAGCCAAGCAGCTCAATTGTAAGCTGTATAAAGAAAACAACTAGGCAAGCCAAACTCTATATGAAATGTTACCTGGGCAGTCCTGTCTGTTATTCACTAAGATACCATCTGAACTTCTGTCAAAAGTTAAGTAGTCACAATTCTATCTCCCTGCCCACATGTTTCTTTTTGTTTCTCTTCTTAATCCATAACCAGAGGATTCAGTACTCTGAATATGTTCTTCCCTAAAATTCCTTCATCCTCCAAAATTTGTAGACTTTCAATTAAAATTGGAAGTTGATTATAACTACTACTATCAGCTAGAAATTAATTTTTAAAAATACACACTAAGGTGAGAGAAGTCTTATGCCTTCTAAGGTGCCTGCATTTGCACAAGTAAATGACACAAATGTTATTGATCCTATTTTATAGACTCAAGAGGCAGAAGGATTCTACTGATTGCTTATGCTACATTCAGGAGGGACTACATTGAAAAGTAGAATGAAAATTGAGGGATAACTATCTTCTAAAGAGGTTAATCTTCATTTTCAGAGCTATAGCATAAATACTCAATATAAAATACTCGAGATTGTCTTTTCAAAATGTGCAAAAATTGCAAGAGAGATTTGTGTCACACACTGGATTGACTTTAAACTGTGACCCAGAGGAAAACCTTCATAACAGTGATATCTGATATTGCGGATGATAATAAAGTCAGAAGAACAGTAAATAATAAAGAACTATGCAGTCAGATACAGAAGCTGGATCACTTAAGTACCGGGGCTAAAAGATGGCAAATGCCAGAAATCAATGCAGATAAATGGAGAATACTACATCTTGAGAAGAAAAAGCGTCAATGTCTACAAAAGTAAAGGAAACAAAGCAACTCTGACTGCCCTGAGGTGAAATCAGGAGACTATAGATGCTGGAGAGGATGTGGAGAAACGGGAACCCTCTTGCACTGTTGGTGGGAATGAAAACTGGTGCAGTCACTCTGGAAAACAGTGTGGAGGGTCCTCAAAAAATTAAAAACAGACCTACCCTTTGACTCAGCAGTAGCACTGCTAGGAATTTACCCAAGGGATACAAGAGTACTGATGCATAGGGGCACTTGTACCCCAGTGTTTATAGCAGCATTCTCAACAATAGCCAAATTGTGGAAAGAGCCTGAATGTCCATCAACTGATGAATGGATAAAGAAACCGTGGTTTATATACACAATGGAGTATTACGTGGCAACGAGAAAGAATGAAATATGGCCCTTCGTAGCAACGTGGATGGAAGTGGAGAGTGTGATGCTATGTGAAATAAGCCATACAGAGAAAGACAGATACCATATGGTTTCACTCTTATGTGGATCCTGAGAAACTTAACAGAAACCCATGGGGGAGGGGAAGAAAAAAAAAAAAGAGGTTAGAGTGGGAGAGAGCCAAAGCATAAGAAACTCTTAAAAACGGAGAACAAACGAGGGTTGATGGGGGGTGGGAGGGAGGGGAGGGTGGGTGATGGGTATTGAAGAGGGCATCTTTTGGGATGAGCACTGGGTGTTGTATGGAAACCAATTTGACAATAAATTTCATATATTGAAAAAAAAAAGAAACAAAGCAAAGCAAAACAAACAAACAAGAAACACTGCAGCTTATTGCCTGAAGCACAGATTTGGGAGTTCTATGGAAATATTCTCCACAGCTAGCACTACATTGTATACATAGCCAATGATGAAGGAAGAAAAGACTGTGACACACTTCCCCTGAAATACAATATGAATCACAGGGAAATGGGAAGATTTTCAGACACTCTCAAAGAAAGTAAAGGAATCTTTGGAGTACATGACTGGTATTATTAGCCAGATCTACGGACTTTAAGACAGAATGGTAGACAGGGCATCAGAGACCTAATTTTAATAGCATTAGAAGTTAGAATTGAACTTTCTTCCACGTTTTTGTCAAAATAGCTTTATGAATTCCTCATAGGCAGTAAACTAAATATCATTTTAAGATTTTGAATATCTGTCAATAACTTTGTTATTAAAAGGAATCAGTACTTTTACATGAAACCAATCTTCTAACCCAATATATACCTCTCGAAATACTGATTCGAAAGGTGTACCAACTTTTTTCTACTTTAGAAAAGCATTTTTGAAAATAATTCCTGTTGACAAATGCTCGTTTCTTTGTTCCCTGGCTCCCTCTTGTCTCCACTTCCCTCTTTTTCTCTTCTTTCCAAATAGCAGTTGTTTTCTTTTTCCTAACTTTCCATCACTGCTGTATTTCAGTATCTTTTAGAAGATCTTAAACACGTATTTACATTCGTTTTTCTTCCCTCGAGTATTAAATTCTTTGGTATCTTTGCCACAATGGACATATAATGAATTTAACATTTTGGTGACTGCAAAATAAATTTTACAAGATCAATAACCTGTGATAGTCTTAAAAATTCTGGTGTGCTTACTGTGGGCCAGGCATTATATTAAGCGCTTAATTTTTTATTTTTATTACAATTCTGTGAGCGAAGTCCTATAATTGCCCCCTTCCCCCCTTTCAAGGAGGAAACTGACATTCAGAAACATGAAGGTCACAAGGCTAGTAAGAAGCAGAGGTGAGGTTCCTGAAGGGAAAAGTGTCTGAATCTAGGGTACCACTTACACCCTACCGTGTCACTGCTCTATAGGTCCTGGGACCAATACACTCAGCTCTTGTGGGGACACCACATTGATTCATGGTTTCCAAACAATTCAAGGCGTTTAGAAATATAACATTACATTCTGTAATCTCATGGCGGGTGAGGAACTGTGTCAAGCCCTGAGAGAGAGAGAGAGAGAGAGAGAGAGAGAGAGAGAGAGATAGAGAGAGACTTTCATCTCTCTGCTTCATTCTTCTCATTTCCTTATACTGGTTAATAAAATCTAATGAAAATCTATGAAATATTTAGTGAACAACTTGGCTTTACAAGGAGTATGTGCAGCCTGCTGGTTTCATAGATTTCCCAGACTATCATATAATTATTTTAGTTTATTTCCTTTTTTCTATTCCAGGGATAAAATGAGTAAATTAAATCCCAGCCCTCATCTTTGTTTCTAGGTTGAGATCAGAGCAAGCATACCTTCAGGTTTTGCTCATCAGAAAAGACATCCAGCTTCATTTCAATAGTCAACGGAGCAACTCTCAAAGATACCTTGCCATTAGAAGGAGAGGTAAGAAAGAGTGTCAAATTACTAAAGACATGACATCCTAATTAAAGGAGTCCTGTGTAGAATGCCAGAGAGGGTTCAGGCAGAGCCAAAGTGATTGTGAAATCTTGTCTCTCCAAACGTCAATATCCCCAAAGCTGGTTCTTTAATTAGAATCTTCTTTTATTTTGTCTAAGCTCAAGACATGAAAACTCACTGCAGTCACCCTGCCTGGAAACGGAGTTGCTTAGAACAAAAAGATGTGTCCCGGAAAGAGAAAGTCAGGGTTATAACCGGCGAGACATATAAATATGTATATGGACTATCATTTTCTTGTAACAAATGGTAAACAGCTATGCCAGTGACAGTGAGAGAGTCACGTGGAGGGTCTGCTTTATCACCTCCCTCTGACTGTTTCCCAGGCAGCGCTCTCTCCGGTCCTAAACCCGGGGCCTTCATTAGTCCCCGCGCATGGAAGCAGTGAATGTGTCTCTTAAAGTAAATCATTGGAGGATTTTTATAATCTCAAATAAAATTTTCTAATATTTTTTTCTAAGTTTTCCAGGTTTAAGGTTTTAATCTTTTATTATTTATTGTGCAGCAGTTTTGAAGAGCGTGGTGAGGAGTCCTGGATAAATAGTTGGATGGCAAGATCAGTGCCGTGCGATGCTCTATTAAAAACTAATGAGTTCTTTCTTTTTCATATTACCACTGTTCTATCTTCTGGTGCTTAAAAATTAATAGCATGTGGGCTTAGAAACCTTTGGCTGTCGATCAGCAAAATTGCTGATAAATATATTTTAGAGATTGCACAGGCAAGAAAGTCTGCATATAAATTTTCTCTTCAATCACCAGGAAGACCATAGGCATCCATTTCAACTGAACATATTTTCCAGTGTTTTCTTTCTTTCTTTCTTTCTTTCTTTCTTTCTTTCTTTCTTTCTTTCTATGATATCAGGACAAGGAAAATTACATATCAAAAAATGTATTTCGAACTTCAACTTTGAAAATTAATAGGAAAAGATGTTGATAAGACAAATAGTTATGGAATAAAGGTAAATATTTATTACTTCCCACCTATCAGGGTTTGAAAAATTAACAAATCGTCACAAATCATTTTTTGTAGAAATAATGAGAATAAATTCAATAAGGGGAAAGGTACCTTCTTCTTACTTTTTTTGAAAGTCTTGAGTGTCTGTATTTATTTCTGGTATTAAACAGAATTGATTTGCATCTACCAGTGAAATCTTACATATGGATTCACTTAGAAAATTAGGACCTGAAAGGGTCTGGCCTTTATCTAATGAGGAAAAAATAAAAAGCAGACACACTGAGAATCAGTACAAAATGTGAAGTCATAATGACACGGACTCTGAATATTATTCATGTGTATTTATACATTTGTGAGTTCAACATACACAGGAAGAAAGGCGGGAAGGCAGCAATAAGGGATGGCAGGTAGAAAGGAGAAGAGGAATGACTGAAAAAACATGAAGGAAGGACAAAAAATGATGAAGGCGAATGATTACTGGTTGAGTGTGTGATGAGAACTGAATCCAATATAAAAGGGTTTTAAGTCTTATGCTGCTCCTGTTGCACAATGCTAGCTGTATTTTTTCCCCTCAGTTTTGCAACAAAATATCACATCTATCCCTTCAAGAGAAGTATTAACCTTCCTTCTCTTAGACTGTGATTTTGAAAAGGCTCTCCTCTAATTTTGGATTATGTATGCCATTTGGACCTTCAGTTTATTTGCGGCAGCAAGCACTCTGATGAGTGTACTGTTTGTCCTATAATTGCTATCTTCCAGCAAGCATTTTGTTCCCTTATGATCTCCTAGAACATTTTATTCTCGAAAAGACGTGGCACAGGCTGATTCTTCATTCTAAAGATGCTCCTTGAACTTCTCCAGATTGTAAAATATTTTAAATTATCTTTTGAATAGTAAAAAGTTGGGGGGGGGGAAGGAATGCTCGAAACTGGGATCCATGTTTAAATTCATATTGAATATTTCAATTTTTATTTTGAAAATGAGAGTGTGTTATAGAATAGAGCCGGACACAGACAGCTCATTCATGATGTGCATTAATAATACAAATAAGTAAGTGGAAACAAATTCAGTTGTAGACACATACAGTAATTCTGAGTACTTTTTAGTAAATATATATACATATATATTGCTTTCCTTAGACAGGTTTCATCATGAATGCAGTACTGCTATTTTTTTAATATCTTTTAAATAATTTTTGTAATGTTTATTTATTTTTTGGAGAGAGGGGGAGACAGAGTGCAAGTGCGGGAGTAGCAGAGAGAGAGAGACAGAATCCGAAGCAGGCTCCAGGCTCTGAGCTGTCAGCACACAGCCCTACATGGGGCCCAAACTCACCAACTGTGAGATCATGACCTGAACCCAACTGGGACACTTAACCGACTGAGCCACCTAGGCACCCCTACTGCTGGTTTTTAATAAAGACTATCAGGGTTTTTTTTTTTTTTATAAGTAAAGGATAATGACTTTATCTGTTTTATGAATGTTATATTGTTGTCCACAAGCTATCTTTGTGATGTTTAAAAATGAGCAATGAGTGATTAGGAGAATATGCATTTTATTTTAAGCATATTTAAGTAGTTTAAATTCTCATTAACATCGTACCAAGGCCCATGTGAAAATATCTTGTAAGAATTTACTACAGAAAGAACTGTTTAAAATGTTTACATACTTGTAAAACATGATCTGAGGTGACACACAGAGTAACAGGATGGTTATAAATAAAGTTAGAGAGGTCAGAAAACATAGTCTTCAACAAAATGTGGTTGACGAAAAAAATTATAACAGGAACATATGACAAGGCACTACGATTTAGATTTAAATACAGCTCTGGGCTTCCAGATTGCCAAGTCAAATAAGAGTACAGTTTCCATTAAATGACAAAAGAAAACATACCAAATCATCTGACAAGAAAAGGTATAGTATCACTATGCAAATAATATGTAAAATAATTCTGCTAGGAAGAAGCCAATTCTTTTCTTCTTCCTTTTTCTTTTTTTCTCTTCTTTTCTTTCCTTTCCCTCCCTTTCCTTTCCTTTCCTTTCCTTTCCTTTTTTTTTTTTTTTTGGAAGAAGCCAATTCTTAAGACACAGGTTATAGATGGACTTATGCGATTATATAGATTGAAATTTCTGAGATGTTTTTGAGACGAGGAGGGATCATTATTACTTCCCATGACTACTGACTTTTCACATCCATGTACAAGCCCACATCACAATCTCACATACGGTAGAGTGAATGGCACGTCTCACACTTCTAAGGTGTCTGCCTGAAATGAACTCCTCCCTTGATACATTTAAGGAACTCCTACTTACCCTGTAAGCCTTACCACCGACTTTATTTCTGAATGGAAGCTTTTTCCAAGCATCTAAGCTTGCTCATAGCACGCTGTTAACGGCACTTTTCATTCTGTGTTGTCATAGTTGATTTACTTCTCCCCACTAGACTATAAACTTCCAGAAAGCATGGAATATTGTGGTTAATGTTTTATTCCTAGTCTCTAACATGGTCTTTGACACCTAGTAGATGTTCAATAAATCTTTGGTGAATGGGTGGTTGGATGAATGGATGAATGAGTGAATTTAGGGCCATGCTGAGAGTCTTGTTACCAGCGGGTTTGGGGTGAGGTAGCGAAGTGAGAAGTGAAGGGAAAAAAAGACTGTACCACATGTAGAGGTGGCTGGCGTGTCTCAGCTCTGAGCTCAGATTTCACCTCCTTCCTGGAGCAGCTTCCCAGACATTAAAAAGTCAGCATGGATATTGATTCTTAGGAGTGGAATTCAGTGAAGGATGAGGAAAATTTTTATTTAATCACATTCCCAGAGCTCAAGCTGTGGTACTCCAGGGCTGATGGAGAGAACCAGAGAAAATCTTGATACAATTCTATTCTATGAAATGGATTTTTATGCATTCATTTTAAAGAGTGTCTTTATCATACTTGCCTTTGAGGAAGGCAATTTATATTTAGCAAGAACTGCTATTAATTAGTATTCATGGGCATAGCCTTTCTTTCTGTTTGTTCCGATGTTCCAAAATTGCAAGGAAAAAAATGCCTGCCATTTAATTATATTAAATCAGATATGTGAACAACAGAATTCTGGCGTCAAGGACTGTATTAGCAAATTGTGCCAATTAGAAACACACAGCAAGTACTATGCATTTTCCTTTTGCATTAGTGGCTTTTAAATCATATAGTGGCATAGTAACAAATACAGCTAGCATGGTGTGACTGTCACATTTTCCACACATTCATTTTTAGCTACTTTGCCTTTTAAAGAAAACATACAGTATGCTGTAGGCCTACACATAAAATGCTTCCCAGAATATAAGAGATAATTATATGCTTAAGGAATAATATGCAAACATTCTTCCTCAGATAATTATGAACACTTATTTTTCCACATGGGAAGCCAGCCAAGGAGTAAGACATACTGCACTTCGGGAAGTCATCCATTTTTAATACATGAAGCAGCGCCCTCTCAAATACTACAAAAAGAAAGTTATCAAATTTCCTGTGATCAAATGAACAGCCAAAAGTAAAAAGAAATTCTAAAATGACAATAAACATTCATCACACAGTGCCCTGCTAAATAAAAAACAATCATATGAAGCAACAGAATCTGCTGTAACAATAAATGTTGGCAGCCATCAAAAACATTTGAATTTTAATAGATTCTGAAGATATTTATGTTTATCTATCTTCCTTCTTAAATATATATTTAAAGAGATGGTTGATATGGCTTGATCAAAATTTACTATCTGGCTCTTTTTCTATTAGCTCCATTTATTCTTTATTTCAAATTCCGTTTAGTTTTTTGCCTTTTCTGGGCTTAACTTAATTGGGCTTTTTTATGATTTCACTTTATCTTTTTTACTGATTTATTATTACATATTGATAAAAATTAGGAGTTGTCCTAGGAATTCTACTATATAGGTGTGTGTGTGTGTGTACGTGTCTGAGTTTATGTTCAAATAACATTACAGCATCTCACATGTAGTTAGGATCTTACAATAATGTATTTCCAATTCCTTCTCATCTTTTGTCATACTGTGCTGTGTATTTTAACTTTCACACATGCTACAAACACACAATACACTGTTACCATTTTTTGTTCTGTGTCAGTTATCATTGAAAAGTTAAAATTCCGAAAAAACATAAATTAACTTACCTTAATTTATTCCATTTCCAATGCTCTTCATATCTTGTGTAAATCTAAATTTCTTATATTCTTTCTGCCTGAGGATCTTCCTTGAACATTTCTTTTCCAGATAGTCTGCTAGCAACTTTTTGTTTGTTTAAGAAAATATTTGTTTCTCCTTAATATGTGGATGATATTTTATTGGGGATAGAATTCTAGATTGACAGTCTTTCTTTTTCTTCCAGTACTTGAAAGATATCACTCGACTGTATATTACCTTGCATGGTTTCTGATGAGAAGTCTACTGTGGTTCTTGTTGTTTCTCTGTAAGTGCTGTGTCTTTTCCCCCTGATTTCAAGATTGAATTTGTCTTTGGATTTTAGCATTTTGAATATGACATGCCTAGGTGTTCCCTTTGTCCTCCCCAATCCCATGCTTCCCTGAGCTTCCTAACTCTGTAGTTTGGTGTTTTGTCATTGATTTTGGAAAACTGTCAGTGATTATTTCTCTTTCCAGGTAATACTTGAGCTCACTTGCTCTCTTCTTCCAGGATTCTAATTATTCATATGTTAGGTCAGTTGATATCATCCCACAGCTCACGGATGCTCCTTCCTTTTTTACTTTTTCTCTCTTTGTGTTTCAAGTTGGGCACTTTTTATTGACTTATCTGTGCTTTCATGGATCCTTTCCTTGCTTGTGTAAAATGTGCTGAGTCTGTTGAAGGTAGTTTTCATCTATGTTCTTATGTTTTATATTTCTAGCATTTCCATTTGATTTTTATAGTTTCTATGTCTGTGATGAAATATCTATCTGATCTTAATGTGGTCTACCTTTTCATTAAGAGCCTTTAACATATTAATTATAGTTATTTTAAATTCTTTGGTATTTCCAACATCCGTGTCATATCTGAGTGTGATTCTGATGATTGCTTTGTCTTTTCAAAATTTTGCTTTTTGCATCATAATGTTCTTTGTAATTTTTGGTTAAAAGCTAGAAATACTGTATAGAACTGTAGATACTGAGGTAAATATTTTTTTAATATGTGGATATGTATATTCTTATCCTTATACTAGGCCTTTAGTGTGGAGAATTGTGGTAATATGCTCAGGAGTTACACCAGGTTTGCAGTTTGTTGCACAGTCTTTGAATTCTTCCACTTACAGGGTGTGGAGTATTCCAGAGTTTTGTTTCTCAATATTCTCTCCCCAGAGAGAATGTAGCCCTCCAGCTGCATCCCATTGTTATAACTACCAGATGCTGTTGGCACAGTAGTGGGAGGTGGGGAAGGGGGAAATGGTCTCTGATGTTCTGATTAAGACTTATCCTTATGCAGGGTGAATCTGGATCTCAGAGTGGTGTGGCCTAAACAAGAGCTCCTGCCCTGCCTTGCTCCAGCTAGAGTGTTTTGTTTAGTTGCATGTTTCTGCCCCTTTCCCAGAAGTAGAACTTTATTTTCCCCCTGTTTCTTTTCTATAGCTTGAATGGATTTCCAACAGTGCCTTAAGAATGGTTTTGTGGTTCTTATCCCTACAGACTATCCTCCTAATAGAGGAGTTAGGGGAGATGGGTTTGGGTGGAGTTTTGGCAGTGGCAGCTGTTCCCTCCCCACAACAGTTGTAATGACAGAAATTTTCTCAGGATTCTACACAGTCTTGTCTGTGAGTACCCAGTGTGATTCATGGAAGAAAAATGTGTTAGAGGAGGAAGACCTTTCTATGTATACAACTATAAGTGACTTAGTACTCTTCCATCAATATACATTTGGCCTATAGTAATTCACTGAAACAATTTAGTCAACTCGTATTACTGGCTTATATGGCATTTGGTGGCATTTGAGCCAAGTACACAAATGTTTGTTTCTTTTTTATGAATGAAACTTCTGCCCTGAAGTAAACGTTGTCTGATAGATTCAAGAAAAAAATCATTAATTTGCAATTTTGTTTTTTCTTTTTTTTTTTCTCTTTTTTTATTGTGAGGGTGAAATTAATTATCTTTATTGCTCTCTATATCGCTGGAATGAAACAAGAAGTTTATGAATGTTTTTAGTTTATCCATTATAGTGGTGATGTAGTGGCATCCTATTGAGCTTTTCAGTTGTGTTTTTCTGATGATGAATGATATCAATCATCTTTTCATGTGGTTGTCAGCTATTTGCATACATGTTGTGAAGTTGAAAGAACATTATGCCCAAGTTTTTTTGCACATTGCTTAATTGGGTTGTCTATTTATTATTGATTTGTAAGAGCTCATTACATATTTTGGATAGAAGTCCTTTGCATATAAATTCATTGCAAATATTTTCTCCCTGGATGTAGCTTCCCTTTTTATTTTTTAATTGTGTCTTTTAATAAAGAAATTTTTTTTTATTTATGTGAAGTTCAATGTATCAATTTTTTATAGTTCTTATTTTGCATTTCCTTTTTAAAAAAACTCTTGCCTATTCCTTTAAACAAAAAATTCTCATTTTTTTTTCTTGTGGGGGATTCATGACTTTAGATTTCATGTTTTCAAGCCTGTGATCCATCTCAAATTAATTTTTGCATGTAGTGCAATGTAGAAGTCAAGATTCAGCTTTTTTCCTTCAGTATTTATGTAATTGTTTCTAGCATCATTGGATGGAAAGTGTATTCCTTCTCCCATTGAATTATGTTGATCCCTTTGTTGAAAATCAGTTGGTCACATATGTGTGTGCCTATACTCCATATTCCTTCCATGAATACATTTGTCCATCCTTAAGCCAGTACAACCAAATATGATTACTACAGCTTAATTGTATATCTTTGTTCTTCTTTAATGGTGTATTGAAGTTGGATGGTGTATAATTTTGTGGTGAGAAGGTTCTGGAATTGAATTCATAAGACTCAGAGTCTTATATATGTTTCAATTTCACTATCTAAGAAATGAAATCAAGACTGAAAACGTCTAAGTTCTTCTACCTTCTCTTTTTCTATCTTTTCTTTATTTTCATTTTACCTTTTATTTACTTAAAATTAAAAACATAGTATCCACCTTGCCTACACATCATGTAAAAATGTTTTGAAACATCAATGCTCTACATAGAGTAACAAAGAATTTTATATTTACATTATGTGAAAAGTCGTATGTACCTCTTTGTAAGCTTCATATTTTTTTTTTATTCTTGATTTTGACTTAAAGACAAGGAGAGTGAGGGACACAAAGCCATAGCAGAATGACTGTACTGTTGTATTTCAATTAAAATGGGGCCTCTTTTCTTCTCGTCACCCAATACCTCTATCTATAGTCAGGCAAAAACCCAATTAGTTATTAATTGATGTGCATTAAAATTCATTAACTCTGCATGTGAGGCCTGGGCTATAATTAACTGTCTTTCTTACCTTTTGTTCTGAAATCTCTAGGTAAAAGATCCCATTGCTAATAAGAAGGAGGGAAACAGTTTTGCTGCCTATAGTTAGTTAGAAGTAAGGTCTTCAGAAAGCTGGGGTCTGAGTGCCCCAAATGTCTCATCATAATCAAGCAACATTGTGTATTTTCTTATGTGAAGTTTATCTTTGACATATTTGAAAAGGGGAAAAAATGTGGAATAGTTTACAACATTTTGATTTTATGATAGGCACACTTTAAGTTACACTTTGTATATGTCTTCGGCCAAAATACA
Organism: Acinonyx jubatus; assembly: GCF_027475565.1. Taxonomy (NCBI): domain Eukaryota; kingdom Metazoa; phylum Chordata; class Mammalia; order Carnivora; family Felidae; genus Acinonyx; species Acinonyx jubatus. The sequence goes on from NC_069382.1 coordinate 137,437,913, forward strand.
TATTCAAACATAAGATCCAAAGAAATATCCACTGAATGTGCAGTTTCTCCTAAATACCTTGAAAATAATAAATTTTAAACTAAATGTATTGAAATAACTGTACATTTTCTTAAAGACCCTTACAAATGCATAATAGACAAAGTAAGTTATCTCAGCCTCAATTGAAGTAAGTATTTTCCTAAATAGCTTGCATTCTAGCTTGACACTATGCTATTTAGGCAGATTTACAGTAAGAGTTGTATTGGAGTTGGTATCTGTAATCGACAAAAATAACAAAAAGTAATGATTATTCCTTAGGATCCCAAGTTCCTTAAAACTTGAGTGTGAGGAGAATTACACACATATTTTGAGTGAAGACCACTAACACACTTTTCAGTGGAATCCATCCATGGGTAGAGTCAAAAGAAAGAAAATCATGTGAAATGAGAAATAAAGAAAACTTAAAATTTGTAAGATTTAGAAAACACCATTAAGAACTTTTAATGTCTCCACTTCTTCACTCTTTAAATTGGACAAGTGAAGCCCTATGATGCAAATGACTTTCCCAAAGCCATAACTCCAGTAAGTGCTAGAACTATAGGACAAACTCGTTTCCTACCTAGTTCATAACTAGTTATCTCCAGGACATAATAAACTTAACTTTGAATTCATGCTTGAATGTAAAAAATCATTCCTCATTTTTATATTAATCTGGATATACTGCAGATGGCTCATGCTCCCAGAAGATAATAACTATATGTGACATATTTAGTTGATATTTATTTTAGTACTTTTATGTTCTAGGTAAATACTATATACTCTTCTAGGTATTTAGAGCTATTAAATCATTTAACCCTTAGATGAAGACTGTGAGAAAGGTCCTATCATTATCATCTCCATTTCAGAGATGAAAACACTGGAATTCGGAGAGATTAAGTAAACTGCCCCAAATCCCATAGCTAGAAAGTGGCCTGTGCTTGAAAAAAGCCTATGGTCCTAACCTCTGCATATGAATGTTTACATATCATAAAGGCCTATTGTGATTAAATAATATGCACAAGTCTGATTTTATAATATCATCATTATTTGGAAATTTCTCAGAATTTTAAAAATATTTTCAAATAATTACCTATTGAATTATAAATTAGACAATTTGCTTATAAGGTCTTGATGTTTTATTGAAAAAAAATTTTTTTAATGTTTACTCATTTTCGACAGAGACAGAGAGAGAGAGAGCAGGGGAGGAGCAGAGAAAGAGGGAGACACAGAATCTGAAGCAGGCTCTGAGCTGTCAGCACAGAGCCTGATGCAGGGCTTGAACCCACAAACTGTGAGATCATGACTTGAGCCAAAGTCAGACGCTTAACCAACTGAGCCACCCAGGAGCCCCAGTCTTGTTGTTTTAGATTCTCAGTAGTGCTGAAGCGAGCAATGGTTGAAGAACAAGATTCTGTTTCATTACATACATATTTAAAATGTTGAGAAATTATTGAATAAGATGTATTCTGATTCTTTTCGGTCTCTTTCCTGACTCCTTCTTCCTTCAATGTCCATTGCCTCAAAACTAGGTCCTCAGCCACTTTCCTTCTTCTACATTCACTACGTGTTTCCATTAAGTCATTGGGTTTCATTCCATGTATATGTTCATGGCAATTCAATTTCTTTAGCCATGACCACCGAGTTCCAAATTTAAATATTTGTTGAGTTGCCTTTTGACATCTCCAGATGAATTAATAGCTATCTTTAATTTAATATAACCTAAATAAAACTCTGTAATCCCTTTTGCCCTCAAACACAAATCAGAAAACAAAAACAAAAAGAAAACTTACTTTTAGGAAAACAAAAACAAAAATAAACTATTGAGACTACACCAAAATAAAAAGCTTTTGTAGAGTGAAGGAAACCATCAACAAAATGAAAAAGCAACCACACGAATGAGAGAAGATATTTATGAATGATATATCTGATAAGGGGTTAATATCCAAAATATATAACAGACTTATACAACCCAACACCAAAAAAAAACCAAAAAACAACAACAACAAAAAAAAAACCCGTAAATAATCCGCTTAAAAAATGGGCAGAGGACTTGAATAGACATTTTTCCAAAGAAGACATGCAAATGACTAACAGACACAAGAAAAGATGCTCAACATCACTAATCATTAGGAAAATGTAAATCAAACCACACTAAAATACTACTTTACACCCGTCAGAATGGCTGGTATTGAAAACACAAGAAATAACAAGTGTTGATGAGGATGTGGAGAATAGGTAACCCTTGTGCACTGTTGGTGGGAACAAAATTTGTGCAATCACTGTGGAAAACAGTATGGAGTTTCCTCAAAAAGTTAAAAATAGAAAAAAACATACAATCTAGTAATTCCACTCCTGAGTATTTACCCAAAGAAAATGAAAACACTAACTCAAAAAGATATGCCCCCCCATGTTTATTGCTGACTTATTTAGAATAGCTAAATCAACTCATGTTCATCGACAGATGAATGGTTAAAGATGTGGTATATATATATATATATATATATATATATATATATATATATACACATATATATATATATATATATATATATATATACACAGTGGAATATTAGTCAGCCATAAAGACCTTGCCATTTGCAACAACACGGTGGACTTTGAAGGTATTAATGCTAAGTGAAATAAGTCAGACATATAAAGACAAATAGCATATGATTTCACTTATGTGTAGAATCTAAGAAACAAAACAAATAAACAGAATCATAAATAGAACAAACTGGTGGTTGCCAGAGGGGAGAGAATTGAGAGTATGGGCAAAATAAGTGAAGGGGGTTAGGAGGCATAAAAGTCCAGTTATAAAATACATAAGTCACAGAGTGGGAAAGTACAGCATAGGGAATATGATCAATAATTTTGTAATAACTTCTGTGGAAACATATGGCAATCACTTATTGTTGTGAGCATAGCATCACATATAGAATTGTCAAATCACTTGGTTGTACACCTGAAACTAATGTAACATTGTGTGTCAACTAACTTCAATAAACAAAACAAAACTTACTCTTAGTTCCATGTTTTCCATATTAATTAATACCACCCCATCCCTCTAGTTGTTCACTCCTAAATTAAGTCATTCTTAACCTCTTACTCCCTCATTCTCTACATTTAGTCCTTTAGCACATCCTGTCAATTCTTTTTCCAAATGATATCTCATATTCATCCCCCTTATTTCTTCTCCACTGCTATCATTCTAAGCCAAATCACTTACATCTCTCACCTGGATTACTTGCACACCTGGTATTTGACGTTCTTGCTTCCACTCTTTCTCCTTATGATAAATTTTCTATATACCAGATAGAAGTTCATCTTTAAATGTAAATAGCAATTTGTTGCTCATATCACTTCCCTGCTTACAGACCTTCAATGACTATCCACTACATTTAGAATAAAACACAGCTTTTCACCATAACATCCAAGACTCTGTGTGATCTCAATCTTGCTTACTTGTCTGATTTCACTGTCACTCTCCTTTCTACTATTACATTCCAGCCATAAAATTTGGGTTTCAGCTCCTTAAACAAGTTAGCCATCTTTTACCTTTGCCCCAGAAATGTATTAATGAAGACTGGGAGTTAAAAAAAGAGAGAGAGAGAGAGAGAGCTAGAGAGCTACTGGTGTACCATGTATTTTTCCAACCACCTCTCGAGAAGGGGGTTTCTTCTTCAGCCCCCAAGCTAAGTAGTTTCCGAAACCAGTCAGAGCTCTTAACATGGCGCAGGAGAGAATGATGAACACAGGAGCTGTTCCCTAACATTCACCTGAAGATGTCTGACAGATGGTGACCTGATAGTGGAGGAGGAACAATATAGGGGGAAAAACCTGGGCTTCCATTGATGGAATGTTAAATGAGCCCTTGGAAAAGGGCAGAAATTGAAATTTATCCCTATCTGGAGGGCAGGGTATCCTCAATAGACAGTCTCTATGTATCTGATGGACTACGGAAAGCCAGAGGCTAAAGGGCTGTCATGAACATTCAGTTGGAAAGAACATTTTTCAGATCAGGAAACCCTTAGTGAATGGCTAGCAGTAGGAATGGTGCTATAGATTGAATTGTGTCCCCCTCAAAATTCATCTATTGAACCTGTAACCCCAAATGTGATGGCATTTGGAGATGGAGCCTTTGGGATATAAAGTTTAGATGAGATAATGAAGGTGGTTTCTAATGATGGGATTAATGCCCTTATAAAGAGAGACACCGGAAAATCACTTCTCTCTCTCTCTTTTTTTTTTTAAACAAAGAAATGACCTTGAAAATTATGTGCATTTAGTAAAAGAGATTACTAATGTGACATGTATGAAGACATTAAAATGGGAGAACTTGGAATGGAACACTCATGTGTAAGGGGAGCAGAAGAATAGGATCCAGTGAAGGTCAAGAGGAAGCAGACACAGAGGGAAAGAAAACCCAGAAATATAACGTCATGGAAGTCCAATGAGAGGAGGGTGTTAAGGGAGTGAAAAATTGTCAAATTCCGCAAAGAGACCCACAGTAATGAGGAATGAAAAAAGGCCACAGATTCTAAAGTTGTTGTGTTTTAATTTTCATATTTATAAAATAAAGGTATCTGGGATGTTGTAAAACAAACAAAATGAAACCTACACAACACTAAACACCAAGAATTACTTCTAGCAAGTCCAGATTTTTAAGAAGGGAATAATAAAGATTTAAATGATTTTTTGCACCCTTAGAGAATCGTATCAGGCTAGTGTCCTGTGAAACTCAGAGTAGTGTTTTTTTTCTTTTTTTACATTGTTTTAAGGTTTTTTCCCCATTTTAGAGCTACCCCTAAAAATTTGGTAACTGAATATCTAATAAATTTTTTAACATCATGTGAAATTATCCAATTTCCCCAAAAGTTATATCAAAATTATAAGAATAAAGTCCTTTCTTTATATGTGAATATAACTGGGACTTTAAAGCCAGGGGCACCTTGCATGTCATCTAGTTTTGTAGATGAGGAAACTGAAGTTTACAGAGGTCAAACGACACCCTCAGTGTCAGTTAGTTATTGGCAGAAATGGGAATAGACATTAATTCTCATGACACTTCTTTAAGAGAGTATTTTCACTATATCTCACTGGTGCTTCTTAAAAATTAGTGACTGGAAAGCAGAAAATGTTCATTATCAATGGGATGCAGCCCAAGCAGATGCTGTGGTGAGGTAGAGCTTATGGCATGGAGCAGAGACACAATTAACAAATACCGTTGGATTTACCATGGAGGAAGTGAATTTTATGACTCATAACAAAACCCCACAAAGGAGAATTTTGGCAGTTTCAGGTCAACTTTCAACAGCCCTTGCTTGATGGGCTGAGCTATCCTGGTTCCTCCAGGGGCTCATTAGATAAACAACTATGGTCTTTAGACCTTGAGATTTGGAGCTGAAGCTGCTTGTGCTGCAAAAGGGAGACCAACAATGACTGTTGATATGAATGAGCAATAGAACATTGAGATTTAAATTAGGGGAGGCAATTCTAGTTCTCTTTTGAGGACATAGAGATCTCATGCAAGGCGTGGGCTAAAGAGATGTTGTCAACTTATCTTAATCACAGAAACTAGAATAAGCAAATTCATATATGAACTATATCTCCTTCCAGTTTCACTTCTTAATTCTGGGTTGCATCAAAGAAAGTATTCTTTTCTACCCATTGGCTAAAAGACAACTGTTGCATTAAAATAAAATATACAGTGAAAATGGGAGAGTTATTTATTTCTCTGAGTAGTACAAATAATGATGAAATTGCAGCAAAACCTAACACACATCTACAGGGCAGGTAAATCCCTCATAGTTAACTCAGGCAGCCCTTCTAATGGTTGCTACAAATTTAACATTTAAACCACGGTACTGTAAATTTGTGGTTTTCTTCTCAAGACCTCTAGGACTTCAGGAAACCTGAAAAGTAATAATTTTAAGGGGAAAAGTCTCTCCAATATGTAAAAATGTAAAAAAAAATGAAGGCATCTTTTGCCAGGCTCATGGGCCCAGAGCCTCAGAACTGGTGGCAAGGAGATGTCCTGGTCCTATGAAGATAGAAGAGTAACTTTGAGCTTACTCTCTGTGTGGATGATATTTCAGAGTTCAATCAGTTGAATGAAATTTTGCTGACCTTCACTATCAGTGATGTTTTTGAGCTTGGGCAGGCTTAATTGCATTTTCTTTTGCCCCTCGAAGGGTTTCTCCTCAAAGGGGACTGCATTAGCCTGTTAGAAAAATCGTTCAAGTGATGCTAATTCCAGGAAGGGTTCATTTCTAGCAAAAGCCTGTGAGGAAATTTGATGGTTCAGTGTTCAGTTTTCAACTGAAGATTGGGAACTTGTGAAAATGATAAGATGGGACTGAGCCTTACTGGCCTTGTGAGAACTGGGAGGGTGTGCTAAATCTGCTGACAACTGGTACCTTGTACTTATGTAAAATTACATAAGTACCTTGTACTTATGTAAAATTCTCAGTCAACAGCAATCAATCGTGTTTGCTGCCTATATTAAATTCTAACTTTTATTCTGTTGGGGCATTTTCACTGTGGACTGGAAACAATATTCTACTCTGCTGGGAATAAACACTAAAGATATTGGTGCATACAGACCCTGTCATTTATTTAAAAATATTAATCCTACAGTCTCCCTCCACTCATGATTATGTTTAAAAACTCTCACGATATTATTTTTTCTTGAATCATAGATTTTATTAGCAGTCTTTTTTTTTTAATTTCCAAGATTTTATTTAAATTCAAATTGGTTAACATATAGTGATATTGTTTTCAGGAGTAGAATTTAGTGATTCATCACTTATATATACAACACCCAGTGCTCATCACAGCTAGTGTTCTCCTTAATAGCCATCACCCATTTAATTCATCCCCTGCCCGACCTCCTGTCCAGCAACCCTCAATTTGTTCTCCATAGTTAAGAGTCTGTTTTATGGTTTGCCTGTCTCTCTTTTTTCCCCTATGCTCATTTGTTTCATTTCTTAAATTCCACATATGAGTGAAATCATATGGTATGTCTTTCTCTGACTTATTTCGCTTAGCATAATACATCCTAGCTCCATCCACGTCATTGAAAATGGCAACATTTCATTTATTTTGATGGCTGAGTAATAAGCCATTGTATGTATATACACCACATCTTCCTTATCCATTCATCAATGAACTTTTGGGCTCTTTCCATAATTTGGCCATTGTTGAGAGTGCTTCTATAAACATTGGGGTGAACGTGACCCTTCAAATCAGTATTTCAGTCGTGAAGGGGAAAAAGTATTATTGTAGGAGAAGATTTGACAATGTAAGCTCAACAAATTCCTTAAAAACATAAATCTATGGTTATCCTGCTTATTTTCCTAATCGTGAGTTTTCTAATACTGCCTGTAATTTCTTCCTCCTTTGTTAATCAGGAAGGAGCAAGCCAAAGTTAAATACAAGCAACGTGATGAAGGCCATGGTTTCTCATGAGATGCTATCAAAATGCACCCATTTATTTTTCTTTGATAGCTTTGATAGCTGCACTCTCCACCATTTCTGAATCTGGAAGTTGGATGGGTGTTGTGGCTGAAGTAAAAAGACAGGACAGCAGCAGGTATGAGCTTGCCAGGCATGGCCAAGTAGAGAGCTCTGGAACAATGGCTTCTGTTTCATGCTCTGTTGATGTCCAGTGGGATGTCCTCACCTTCTGTTGCCCAATTACAGACTAGTTGCTATAAAAAAATGATGTCAAATTGTTAACACATGTTGATCACTCTTCTACTTTCCCAACTTGTAAGTTATATTCTATGAGAGGTAACCGCAGGAAGTCACCCCATTTGGAATGTGTCATGTTATGTTATGGTGGGAAGGAAGGAAAGGGGGAGAGAAAAGGTGGGTAGTGCATTCACTCAATGATTCTCGGTGAAATTAAATTGCTGCCAACTTGTGTCACTCCAACAAACTCCTAAGCAGATTTTAAAGCTTCTTAGAGATGTTTAAGAGGCTGCATTAGCCAGCAGCTGCGAAGATCACCAGGGGGCAGCTGAATGATTCTCTGCTTAAATTGGGCATAAGCCCAGATAACAGAGAGACTGGAAGTAGATAAAACAGGGATTTTTTCCCTACCTCTGTGATTCCTTGGGGATTATTGATGTACCCTAGGAAGACAGAGAAGATGTGGTGAGCATATTATTCTTATCATTACTCTCTACAGGTGATGAACAGCCCCAAATGACAATGTCCTTGGAAGGAAAAAGGGCAAATTTACAGTGTTTTTTCAACCCAGTAAAGCAATGCCATCGCCCAGCCCTTAAAAAAGAAATAACCACAAGTAATAAATATTGCTTAATCCAAATATGCAGAATGCAGAGGCTGCACATTACTGCCTTGAAAGCAGAAAAGTTTTCTTCTTTTCTGAAATCAGTGACCCCCAAACTCTGTCATTAGTAACAATAATTAAAAGGTGCTCTAAGAGGGAATGGATGGATGATTGCCACTAAGAGGCACATTCTCATTAATTTATTACCAATTTTTAACTTTGCTTCATTAGGACGTGTCTGTTGAAGGCCATTTAGGACTCAGGGGATTTGCCTGCACTTCACATTGCCTCCATATTGGTGCCAGGGCAGGAGGATCATTTCAGTTTGTTGTTCTCCATGGACCTATACGTACAGGGAGGTGGAAAGAAATCTACTGCCTTGTAAATCTTCCAATCAAGGAAGTGGTCAACTTCTTTAGGATGTTCTTGAGACTGAGTAGGTTTTTAGGAATCAGTTCTGGGAAACCATCATCGGCTAAGAAAATTGTGAAGCAGTTTGCATGTCAGTTTTGCTTCTGCGTCAGCGAGAGGTATAAATAAAATTCATTCCTGTCCCAGATAAATTAGGAACCTGGTCTCAAGGATTCTGAAAAGACCTTAGGCTTAAGCTCCCTCACTGTTTTTTGTTCTGTGTTTCCAGCTGACACACACTTCCTGAAGATTGCGTCACGCGAAAGGGTGAGCTCTCCTAGACGTTTGATCTCAGAGCATTGCACCAGGTGCCGCCACCCCTGATAGTACACGGTTCACCTTAGAGATGTTCTCTACATGAACTCGCTGAGCAGAGGACCTTTTTCTTTTAAAAATACTCTTAGTCAAATAAATTATTCCTATCATCTCTCTGCCTTAGGGCTAAACATCTAGATCTCTGTCTCTTGGTTTCCCCATGGATATCTCTTGTGATGGGCTCTAAAGACATGAATTGATCTATCCCAGACTTGGGTTACCACCAAAGAGACTGGAATTAGGCATTCACTGGCTGTCTTGTAGCATAATTTACTAGGGTTTGTCTTTGTCTCCTATAGAACAGCAAATGCCATACCAAATGCCCTTGAACTTTATTTGAAAGGATCAACTATTTAGGAGTCTCTAGGGTGAAATTTTCCCCATCATTATCATTGCTTTCATCTCCCCAAAGCCTAACACAAAACCTGGTATAAAGTTGACCCTGAGTAAATGAATAATTGAATAAAGTGTTCCCTCATGTCATGAATGCAGTGGCCCTTTATATTCTTTTCCCCACAATGTTAGGGACAGAAAATGTGATCCAAGATTATCTCAAGTAAACTCTTGAAAAAAAAAAGCTGGAAATTATATTTGCTTTAGTCATATAAATAAAAGTATTGCTTTCCTTAATTTGGTGGAAGACTTGGAAATCTGGATTATACTTTTAGGTATTTTTTAAACAAAGCAATTAAAGACAAGAGAACACCCAAATTGCCATGATAAAAATAAATGCACAAAATGAATCCACTATCGAATACTCATAGAGTACTGTTTACCAATAATTAACAAATCCAACTGATATTAAGAACTTAGCACCCTCTAATGGAGCAGACCACAGGGAAATATCAAAGAAGTGCTAACAGCTGGCTTGTTAATATTCTCAGTCTTTTTTCTTTTACAAGAGGAAACAAATGGGAAAGCACAAAAGCAATTACACAGCAGTCCTGTTCAAGATAAACCAAGAAAAGTAAAAGTACTGGCTACATTGATAGCATTAGCACACCCCAGATCATAAATTCTAACATTGGCTACAGGAGTATAAAATATTATCAGACTGAGAAGTACTAACATACAAGCAGCTGACTTTCTTCTTTAGAAAATAATAAGAGAAAGACCCAACCAGAGATCCTAATGGGGAGGAGCATTTATCTCATTAAGTCACTCCTACACACCATCTGCTTCCAAGTCAAACCCACATGAAGGAGCCCTTCAAGTAGCAAAAAGATCATAGAGGATGCCAAATTTTACCTTGCCCTCATGTTTTGTGTTTTATATCTTAGTTTATTTTGAACCACTGTGAATGCAGTTATTTGTACAGGTAAAAAACAAAAACTAAATACAGAGTTTATCCTTTCAAGAAGTTGCTATCCTGTGCTTCTTCCCTCCCTCTGTGCTTCTTCCCTCCCTCCTGGATACACAAATCAGGTCTCATCTCAAGGGTCACTTGGTTGAAGAAGACTTCCCTGACATGGAAAGCTCCCTGGCCATTTTTAGTGCATGTTTCTTGGATCTTTATTCTCATCAGATGTAAGTTCCCAGAGTGCTAAGACAACATTTATCTTTGGTACAGTTCCATTCTTTTTAGTAGTCAGTGGAGTGCCTGGCACATGGTAGATACTCCATCCGTATTTGCTAAATGAGCGAACAAGTGAATTAATGAAAAGCTTACATGGTAAAGATACAAGCGTTCCAGCATGGCCCTAAACGAAGTAGAGATTTTTAGATAATATTTCACAGGTATCAACTGGAAAGATACACTTGGAAACACTTTTTAATCAGCAGAACTTTATACTTATTGAGTCTAGAATATATATCTTATATTAGGTAATGGGTCTCAAAGATAGGTCTGTCTCAACAGCACCCAACTCATTTACTGTATGTGTGTGTGTATGTGTGTGTGTGTGTACATACACATGCATGTTGCAGGTGAAGGGGACAGTTAGATGCCCCTACCACTTCTTGTATTAACATGCTTAAATTCCCAGAAGACCATTGTAGAAGATATTAGTCCCTGAGTCACTGTAAACTCCAGTCCTAAAAGACCACTTGGGTCTCCTGAAAATTTAGACTCAGTTTTAAACCAGAAGAGAATCTAAGCAGTCATTATTCATCAGAAGCTCATTCTTTGGGCTCTCCTACTCTAGATGCTTGAAGTAATCATTTTCCTAACCATATTAGACTATCTTCCCTCACACAACAACTTCCAGTGGCACTCAGGACTCATGCTGAAGGAATCCAAGATATATGGAAATATTTGAGGATATTACAGTCCAGCAAATAAAATTTAAAGCAAAAGATGAGTAAAATCCAATTTTACTAAATGGGGCAGCATTATGATTTATTACGTTATACTTTGTGTAGTAATCAAACTATTTCAGTTTAAGTATGTCTGAAACAAGTATATAAAAACCAAAATTAATGTCCATGCTCCTTCATGAATACTAAATACTAAATGGCTTAGACAGTAAAATAAGACAAGGAAGGAAAAAATAGGTTTAAAATATCATTAACCTTTACTTCAATTTCACTATTTGGAGTAGAGGGGGCTCTTGATGTGATTTCCAGCTTTTAGCTGTTTTCGTTTTAGACGGTGATAGTCTAATGAATTATGAATCTGCTGCAAAATATCTATTATCTTTGTTTTGAAATAAGTATGCCTTTATACTTAATTGTACAATGTTGAATTTGGAAGTGTCTTAGTGTTTTTAAATTGCTCCTCAGGTTATTTTTATTTAATTTCAACTTAAAAAGAAAACCCAAAATTTGTAAATATTTCATTTTTTGTTTTCAAGAATGTGTGTGTGTGACAATTACTCTTTGTTTTATGTTCATTTCTGTGTTATATGTTATATATTTGCATACAATAATTCCCCTTTTGTCTCATCTTATTCCTACTTTTTTTCTTTTATTGATTTAAAATAAATTTATCAGGTGAATAAAATCAAAAGATACTAGAAATCAGGGTTAAACTTAAACCTACTTTTCAAGGAAAATAATTACATCTTTTTCTTGTGCCTATTTTCAATATATAATGTTAACATGGATCCAGCTTTTGAAAAAAATAGTGCTTTCAATTTATACTGTAGTATGAGAAATTGCTAGGTATATAGACCCAGGCTTCTATTCTACTCAAGCTAATATTCTTCATATTAAATGCCTAATGATTCCTAAAGAAAAATTGCGATGTATTACAGCATCTTTGCACTTAAAACACTATCTACTGAAATATGTTATAACAATACAATGTAGTAAACTTCAGTATGATTTTAAACTTCTTCCTATCATTATTAATGAAAGTTTTACTATCCCAATATACATGATATCATGGTAATCTTTCGATGAAATTCAGGAAGGATGGAGAAAGTAAGTGTTTGCATTGTATGGGTTGAAGAGTTTTAGAATGAATATATCAGAATGAAAAAGGGATGAAGCCCCTGAGAATGTTTATAAATATTGATAAAAGGGTGAAATGTGTAGCTAATGAGAGAAAAAAGTAAATTCAGGAAGAGTTGATGGATTCAGTAGGTATCTCTGTTAAGTCCATGGCCTAATGCAATAGGAGTAATAGAGTAGAAACTGAATGAGTAATAGTATTTTCAAAGTGGGCCAATTAAGTTAAATTTTCAGGGGTGGGGCAGCTCCCAGGAATGATGATGTCAGGTAAAAATCAACAGAATGTGTTGTGAAATAAAGAAGAGATAACAGAACTTTGAGACTACTAATTGACAAAGTAGTGACCAAAATGGTAGCAGCATTTGAGGCTGAAAGGTACCTATGATATAGATGCTACAGTTATCAGTGAATTGGTCAAAAGTCACTTGAATGTAGGCAAAACTTCAGGGGGAAGAAGGCAGTAGCCAGATAGAGCTCAAAGATGAGAGAGAGTCTTTAGCTCTGGGAAGTCAGAACAATGAATCTGTGATCTGATAGCCACAGTGAACAATTGCAGAAAGTCAGTTGTTTCATTTTATTTATTGATTGATTTTTATAGAGCAAAAGCAGGCTCCATTGTGAAAACTGCAAAGAAGCGTGGGTTCTCTATGGATGAGCCAAGTTTCCATAATGGAAAGAAAGTGGAAGGAACATTGTGTGAAGGAAATGAGAGAGCACAAGATGTTAGCAGGCACTGATGGTGTTCCATTCAGATCCTGTTCAATCCTTTTTACTGGTTATGTGTTTCCCCCACCTGTCCACATCCCCAGCCCCATGCCGCCACCACCATAGTTCAGTAGCCTGAACATTGCAGGCTTTCCAGATTTACAAATAAAAATATTGAGTGGCCAATTAAATTTGAATTTCAGGCAAACAACAAAATATTTTTTTAGTATAAGTTTGTTCCATTCAGTATTTAGTATTTTATACTAAAAAGAATTTGTTTATCTGAAATTCAAATTTAATGGGATGTCCTATACTTTATCTGGAAAGCTTTTAAGGGGGACAAACTTATAGGTGTAATTTAGGCTCCACGGCTCCTCTGTGGAATCAAGTGACACTAAATCTTTAACGGTGGATCCTTGCTTGACTTCTTTCTCCCTGCTCTGCTTCCTTCACTCTCTTACAGGTCTCTCTTGGTACCATAGTGAGTCACTTATGCAAAATTCCTTGTCTCAGGGTTTGCTTCTGCAGAATACAAATTATGGTGAGGACTTTATTTAAAGAGGAACTGAGTATAAAATTAAAGAGTTTGCAAGGAGGTCAGCAATGGGTCCATGAGTCAGGAAGAAGGCAAAGGAAAGATAATTCCCCCCAGTTTTACAGATGAGAAAACTGTCTCTTGGAAAGGTTTCTTAACTTTCCAGGCTAATACATTAGAAAGTGGTAGTGCTAGGGTGCCTGGGTGGCTCAGTTGGTTAAATGTCTGACTTCGGCTCAGGTCATGATCTCATGTTTCATGAGTTCAAGCCCCACATCGGGCTCTGTGCTGAGAGCTTAGAGCCAGGAGCCTGCTTCGGATTCTGTGTCTCCCTGTCTCTCTGCCCCTCCCCTGCTTGTGCTCTCTCTTTGTCTCTCAAAAAATGAATAAATGTTAAAAAAAATTTTTTTTAAAGAAAGTGGTAGTGCTGAGGATCAAATATAAATGATCTGGTGCTAAAGCCTTAGCACTTGTCGCCACACAATACTCTTCAGGGCAAAGGAACAAGAGCGCAAGTGCCTTGACAATACACCACTGAGGGCCATCTGCACAGTGAATAATAAACTGATGTTAAAGGAATGAGCCCAGTTTATATTTGAGGTGGTACCTCAGAGAAACAGAGATCAGAGCAGTGAGTGGAATAGACTGACTTCAAGCTCTGAGGCCCAACAGTAACATTTCAGGAAAACTGGTAAGGCTGAGTTAAGATGTTTCTAGGTGCTTCCTGAGTGTTGAAGCCACTGGAAACCCTTCTCCGTGGCACTAGGAGGGCCAGAACTGGAATGGATATCAGCTTTCCAAATGCCCTTAATAGTAGAACATGTACATGCTCTCAGAAAACTTTCCAGTGCGAATCACATATACGCTTATCGGCACACTGTTCTCCCTTATTATCTAAATTTTCATTGTGAAACATGTTCTGGGCTAAAAAACACAAACATTTTTAGGTGAAAACATGACATTAAAAGAATTATGTTATGGTCTCTTTGTGATTTTTTTTGCGATGACCTTTTTTTCCCTTTGTTCTCATTAATATACATTCCTTAAATATGAAATATTAGCGATATTTAATAAAGAATAATAGTGTTTTTCAATCAGAGGAGATTAAAAGTTTGGAGACTGTGTGGCTGGGGAATGTGGAATATATCTTTGGCATGTGGACAGCTGTGACTCGAAAATTTGGAGTTAAGAGGCAAGCAAAGAATGTTTTATTGCCAGTATCTAAAACAAGTTTTATTGGAAACTTTTATGTTTGTAGGTTTGAGTAGTTTTTATAGTGAAGAGTTCTGAAAACTGCCATAAAATTTTGCCTTGGGGGTTATGATTACATTTGTATCTTTCCCAAACTTATATAAATAAAAAAGACAGTTTTTACTGTGAAAGCTTAGAAGGTTAGAGAGGTATTTGGTCTGTGATGAACCCTTTATAGGTTTGATGTTATAAGGATTTATTTTAAAAATATCAATAAAAATACAACTTTAGAGGCCCTGATAAAGAAATTGCAGAAAACTTGATGTTGGAGTTTCCATTCAAATAGACTCACTAAAGATAATTTAATTAATTTATTGTACTATGCAAACTATCTTTAATATTGGCTGATGCTACAATTGTACATGGTTATGATATATAGTTTATAATTTTTTTGATGGCTAGGCAGTTATAGGAGGTGGATTTTTTTTCTTGCTAGAGCTGTGTAAGCATAAGCTGGACCATCATATGGTTGGGAAATTATAGAGGAAATGGACACATCTTAGAGGAGACTAGGTAAACCCTAATATCCCCTTCTGAACCAGACATTGTTATTTTTAATCTGTTAGAGGGATAACTTAAAAATAGTATGTGGATATGTTCTCCTTTCTCCTTTTCCTTCACACCAGAGGTTTTATCCTGTGAAAACACATTCTGTACCAAAGAGACAGAAGAGAAGGTAGAAGGCAGAAAGAGAGGGAGGGAATATTTGCAGTGTAAATCACGTATCACACATGATTTAAAATAACTATGGAAAGAAGAAAGTATTTCCTCATTTTCTAAATGAGGTGACTGAGCTAATATAGAGCCAGAATTCAAACCAGAGTATCCTTGATAACTTGACATGTATTCTCCTTCATTATCAATTTTTAAATTTTACTACTTAGAATGAAAGGATGAGGTGAAAAGTGAGAATATATATACACCATATATATGTGTATGTATATTCTGTCTATCATATATAATAATATAGCACAGATAATATGGGTTTGGCTTCAAAGGCAATTGTCTGGATATTTCTGGGTTGGTCAGGCATCTGAGAAATAACTGTTGGGCACCTATTATGTATCAGACACTTTACTAGACACTGTAGATACTGTAGTAAACAAAGCAAACAAAATGCTTCCCCATAGAAAGTTGGCATTCTAGGGGGAGTGGAGGCCAACAATGCACATAATAAGGCAATTCCAAGTCTTGATAAGTGCTTTGAAAGAAAAACCTTGGGCAAAACAAAAGAAACCCTAAATTTGATTTGGCTAAGACTGGAAGGGGCTGAAGATGGTAAGAAAGGTAGAATAGTGTTTGTTGAGAGCATTTAAAGCCATTCTAATGAACTGGGGCTTGATCGTGCAGGTAGTGGGGGATTCCATAAGAGTTTTCTTTCCTAGGGGCACCTGGGTCATTCAGTTGGTTAAGTGGCCAACTCTTGATTTCAGCTCAGGTCATGGTTTCACGGCTTGTTAATTCAAGCCCACATCAGCCTCTGCACTGACAGTGTGGAGCCTCCTTGGTATTCTCTCTAACCCCCTCCCTCTCTCTCCACCCCTCCCTACCTCTCTCTCCCTGAAAATAAATAAATAATCTTAAAAAATAATTTTAAGGTTTTTTCCCCCTAAAAAATTGCTTGATTAAATTTGTTTTAGACAGTTTCCTGTACTGATGGTGTAAAGACTGGAATGGAAAGGAAAGACACAAAAGACAGAAGAAAAAGAAGAGGGCTCTTAAAGTAGTCCAGGAAATGGTGATGGCATTACCTACGTAATGAGGATAGATTAGGAACTGTTAGTGATATATAAATACCGGTATTAGTGACCCGCTATAGAGAATGAGAAAGGGGATGAACTGCACATGGCTGGATTTGCTTGCCGTGGATGTAAAGATCATTCTCCTAGATTAGAGAGATGAAAGCTATAGGAAGGGGCAGGGATTTGATGTGTATTTGCCTGCTGATGAGTGATGTTGAGCATGTTTTCATGTGTCTGTTGGCCATCTGGATGTCTTCTTTGGAAAAGTGTCTGTTCATGTCTTCTGCCCATTTCTTCACTGGATTATTCATTCTTTGAGTGTTGAGTTTGATAAGTTCTTTATAGATTTTGTATACTAACCTGTGGGAAACAGAAAACCACAATGACCATAGGCTCATATTCATTTAGGGTCCAAGATGTCTGAGAAAACTCGAGATCGTAATGTTAAAAATAACCTGAAAGGACCTGAGTGAAATGCCCTTGGAAAATATGGTCTGTTCTTTAGTACACAGATAGGGATGTTTTGCTTAAAGGAAGCCGGCTGTATATAGCACAGTGCATTCACTCCCTTCTTTTTCTTTGCTTCTATCGTAAAGATTCTTATGGGAACATATGTATCTGCAAGATTGCTCTCGTAAGCAAGATGCATACAATAGCCGAATCAGATGAACATTGTTGACATGCTTTGCTAAGCTTCTGTTGTTAATCATTGCTGATCTGTTTTTCCTGAAAACGTATATAACAAGATACACAAAAAACCTTGGGGCCTCAGGCTGTTTGTTCGAGGTGTCCTGTGCCTTGCTATACTGTCCTTT
The DNA here is from genome assembly GCF_027475565.1 of Acinonyx jubatus. Lineage (NCBI taxonomy): Eukaryota > Metazoa > Chordata > Mammalia > Carnivora > Felidae > Acinonyx > Acinonyx jubatus. The sequence goes on from NC_069382.1 coordinate 137,455,394, forward strand.
TTCTCAGTTCCTTCGCCGCCCCAGGTCCACGGCCCTTTGAGGCCGACACTAACCCTTTATCCAATATGTCATTTTCTCCCCCAAAATCCAAGAGCACACTTTACACACTGTATGTTAGCCAATTTGACAATAAATTATATTTAAAAATAAATAAATAAATCACTAAATCAATAAATAAATAAAGATGCAAGACAATAAAAGGGGGGGGGGGCAAGGAGAGGAATAAGATGCTTTCCCAGAGATTATAAATTAGGTTTTGGACAAGTTGAATTTAAGGTACTTGTGGCATCATATAAGTTGACTTTTTTTCAGTAGGCACCTGGAAAGATAGCATTTTCCTGACAGCAGTTGGGATGAAATAAAAATTAGGAAGTTAGCAACTAGATGTGCTAACCAAAGCTGTGCTAAGAGGGTGGATTGAAGATGTTACAAAATTTAGGGGAAATGGAAGTTGGGTACATAGTAGGAAATACTGGTGATTAGCATGCCTTTTTCCCCTTAGTAATATCTTTAGAAGCTAATATAATAAGTACCCAAACTACTTCAAAAATACAGACAACAAAGAAAATTTCCCTGGAGTGTGCCTGGCACTTTGCTGCCCTGTTACCAACTGTCCCCCTCTTCTCTTTCACTCTTATTTCATCCTGATACTGTGCAAACTTCTTCATTCTAGTTAATTCTCCCTCTCCTCTTTCCTCTTCTTCTCTCCCTCCTGAACATGTACATCAGTTCTCACTTGAGTCTAACAGCATTTTATAAGATTCTCAACCTTTTCATTTTCTTAAGAGTCACAAATGACTCTTAATCAAAGAAAATTAAGTCATAGGAAGAAGAGTGCCCTTGCAGTGACCTTGTACAGATGAATGGGAAGGTTAGCATGGGATGCTGGAAAGGTCAGGAAATATGGTGCCCAAAACCCTGGCTTTCCAATCCAACAGTTCTACTTCCTAACTGTATGAGCTAGGTCGTTTATATTAACCCCTTTGAATTTCTGTGTACACTTCACAGGATTGTAACAAGTAAGTACCAAATGAAATGATATATGTAGATGTGTGATGTACAGGGCTGTACAGATACTAGGTTTTCATCTACTGTCTGGCTTAATAAATGTTTGTTGAATGAATGATCACCTCTATTAAGGACTCTTGGATCTACCCCTATAGACCCGTCAGTCTCTATAAAATTGTTTCTTTAAGCATTTATAGCTGCCAGGATTTCTGGCTTTAAGTATGCTTTTAATATACTCCTTTATTTTTTGTTGCATTAGTTTTAACTTAAATAATAAATATATTAAGTTATATGCGTATCATATAATTATTATTAAATTATGTTAACAATAATACTAACGTGTTTCTTTTTGATTATCCCCCTTCGATAATCTTGATTTCTCTTTTTCTGTAAATCTTTTTCATTCAGTTTTCAGCGATATACAAAGAACATAAAAATATTTAAAATGCTCTATAAAACTAAACATAAAGGTATAGCAACCAGAGAAGGCTATCGCTTAGTTAAGTTCTCACTCAGCCATGATTTTTATATTGCCTACTAAATTGTATTTACTTCTAACATTTTTTCTTACTGTAAAATATTCAAAACTGACTTGGAGGCTTGTCTTAAAAACTTGAAACTTGAAAGCCATGATTATTTCTTAGACCCTGTTGCAGACCCCTATATATAACTGTAGGACTTCTGAAGTGTATGCACTCCAGTCTGCAGCTTGCTTGCTTTCCTAACCGATACAATAAAGCTCCATTCCATGCTATGCTAAGAGATTTGTGTAGATTGAAGTCCAAATCCAGTACAAGGAAACTGTGGAGGTTCATGATAGTGAAAACATAACACTAGACTATAAGGTTTATGAAAACAAAGGCCATGTCAGATATTTTTAATATATTTCAAATATTTATATATATTAAATATTCAAATAGTATATATGTTTATATTATATTCAAATATATTTAATATGTTTCAAATATATTTCAATTTTCAAGATCTAGCAGAGACATCATTCATAAAAACTAACATTGAACTAGTAAATGGTGTGCGAAGCAAGTTTTAGATTATGATTTCATAAATGTTATTTCATGCAATTAAGTTTTTTTTTTCTTTACAGGCACCTGGGTGGGTCAGTAGGTGAAGTGTCTGACTCTTGTTTTTGGCTCAGGTCATGATCTCACGGTTGGTGGGATCGAGCCCCCTGTCGGGCTATGCTGTCAGGGCAGAGCCCGCTTGGGATTCTCTCTCTGTCTCTTTCTACCTCTCTCTCTCTCTCTCTCTCTCAAAATAAATAAAGAGTAAAAACTTTATTTCTTTAATAAATTAGAAAGCATGCAATTTTTGTCCGCTGGCTTCTTGCTCATTCTTTCAACATACCCAGCTTGTTCCTGCTTCAGAATTCTTACCTTGGATATTTTTTTTCTGAATGGAATTCTCTTCCCCTCATAGACCTTTATATAGTTTTTTCTTTAACTTTGTTCAGCTCTTTTCTCAGATGTCCTTTAGTGAGTCATTCCTTGACCATCTCATTTGGTCTTTTCCTGCCTTGTCGCAAATTATTAGTCCGTGTCTTCTTTTCCTAATATGTTTTTATTTATAGCATTTATTGCTACTGGAAATTAAATATTTCTTTGTACACTGGTATATTGTTTCCCCCCACCACTACTCACACACATTCACTAGGCTATAAGGTTTGTGCAGGGAGGGATAGTGTCTGTAGAGATCATTGCTCTATCCCCAAAGCTTACAAGGGTACTTGGTGGCATTAGGTGCTCAATACAAAGTTTGTTGAATCAACAAATGAATTTCTGATATCTCTATTTGATTTATCTCCCAGGAGTCCTGGAAGATCTTTGAGAGTAGAAATTAAATCTTATGTCCTACTAATCCAACCACAGTTTCAAATTACTGACTAAATATTTAAATGTACTGGCACTTGTGATGTGCATTGAGCGTTGTATGTAAGTGATGAATTACTGAATTCTACTCCTGGCACCAATATTGCATTGCATGCTAATTAAAATTTAAATAAGAAAATGTTTATTGGGATCCTGGATGGCTCAGTTGGTTAAGTGTCTGACTTTTGATTTTGGATCAGGTCATGATCTCACAGTTGTGAGATCAAGCTTTGTGTTGGGCTCTGTGATGTCTGAACAAAGACTGCTTGGGTTTTTCCCTCTCTCCCTCTTCCTCCTGCTCTCTCTCTCTCTCTCAGAATAAATAAATAAACATTAAAAAATGCTGAATAGATAGATAGATAGATAGATGTATTTACTGGGAACTTGTAAGCCAGGTGCTTGGATTTTCTCACTTAGTCTTTGAAACAACTTTCTGGGGGTGGTTATTATTATCCCATTTTGATAATAAGGAAATGGAGACACAGAAAATTTAAGTAATTACCTCAGAATCATTCAGTTATCAAGTGACAAAGTTGACATTTAAACCCCACTTAGTCTTATACAAAATCCCATGCTTTCTGTAACTAAGCTATGCTCCATTTTACATGGAGGCCTTTAGAACCCTCTTAAATGGAAAAAAACTGAATTTTATTTCTATTTTTTGATCCAACAGAAAAATTTTACACAGTCTACCTAAAACTAAACTTGCAATTCAACAAGTCAGCCTGATGCAAATGCTCTCATATTAGAAACATGTTTTCCAGCCCCCAAAAACTAACTCTCAGGCTCCAAACATAACCTCCCTAGACCTAAGGGTCTCCCAATTTTTTTTCTCCAGAACATTTTGCCACCATATCTTTGCATTTGAGTGAAAGTTAATGAGTTTCATATCCCCTCACTTGAGATCACATATACAACTTAAATGAATCCATGTTAATAATATGCTAGGTATAAAGTGATTTGATGGACAGCAAAAGTTGCTTATCCATTACCAACAAAAATCAACAACAAATATTTCAATACAGAATGGGACCCCAGTATACGAAATTAAGGAAACTTGCACCAGACAAATTAAACAGGCAAGAAAGACTATTGAAGCAGGCAAAAGTGAGTAAACTCAACCCTCCTGAAACAAAAGATAGGAGAAGTTTTAAGTACTGGGGTGAACTAGTGGAAAAGTACTGGAGGACATTAGGTGGGAAGTTGGTCTATGTGAGTAGCTCATCTGTGTTTGTTAATATCTAGGCTCCTACCCTCACACAGAGGGGGCACTGTCCTTCTTGTTGATCAAAGTTTAAAAAGATGCCTCCTAGGTCCTTGAAAAAGACATTCCCAGGTTGTAAAACAGTCAAGAGATTGGGAGAAGATTTACTTCTCAAAGGGGCAGAGAAAGAATTTATAAAATTTTTCTAATGTAAATCTTATAAGAAAAGGGAGGTCAGGGCCTTGTAGTCACAAAGAAAACTGTCCAAAGTTGAGTCAAGCTGTGGGCAATATCTGGTCACCTTGCTCAGTATAAACAGGTGGTCATCAAGTATAACAAATATTTCTATTCATAGTGTTGGATAATAATTGTGTTTTAAGTGACTATCAATAAATAACTTTGGATTTTTCTTTTGAGTCTGCCTTTTAGTGTGATAATTACTGCAGTTCATCAGATGAATTGTCATGAAGCATAATAAAAGGCCCTTTTGTCTCTTTTGGAGATTACAATCTAGTGAGGGCTTTTTTGGGAGATAATTCCCCCAATTTATTAACTAACCCAAAGGGCCAGTTCTACAGTGGGAGCTCCAGATCTTCTTTATGAAAGGTCTGTGGATAGAAAGGATCATTTCAGAGAGCTAAATTTTATACGCTTCAGAAAACAGCATTTGTTATGGTATTCAGTAGCTGTGTTCCTGAAAGTTATATGAGCATAGAAATTTTTCATTGGACTTTCATTTTAAATCTCCTGATAAAATTTATTCACTCAACAAATATGTATTGAGTACATTGTACACTATGTGCTAGATACATTTCTGGGCATTGGGGATTACTTTTCTGGAGCTTGTATTTCAGGTTGGGAGTTGGGAGGGAAGCAGTAATCAATAAAGGTAACACATCAGTAGATTATAGAGTATATTAGATGAGTGCTATTGGATGAGTGCTAGAATAGGTAAAAGGGACTGAGAGACCAAGGGGTAGAGCAGGGACAGGTTATCACATCAAACAGGGTTTTCAGGGGAGGCCTCAACAAGTAGGTGATATTGATCAAAACCTTGTTGGAGGATGTTAACCCTGAAGACATCTGAGGAAAGAGTGTTCTAAGCAAAGGGGACAGCAGTCCCATGGGTGGGAACAAGCCTACTATTCCTGGAACAGCAGGAGTTCAGTGTGGCTACCACTCAGTAAAGTCAGAAAGGGAATGGTGAATTCTGTACTTTAAAAACTGCATACATGAGGGACCTGGGTGGCTCAGTCGGTTAAGTGTCCGACCTATGGGCCAGGTCATAATCTCACAGTTCCTGAGTTAGGGGCTCTGCGCTGACAGCTCAGAGCCTGGAGCCTGCTTCGGATTCTCTGTCTCTCTCTGTCTCTGTCTCTGTCTCTCTCTCTGTCCCTCCCTTACTTGTGCTCTCTCTCTCTCAAAAATAAATAAATATTAAAAAAAAAACTGCATACTCTTTGGAGGGCAAAGGCTGAAGGTAGAGGAACAGTTAGGTGGTTATTAAGGTAAAGCACCTTTTAAAGCAGTTACACATTATAAAAGCAAATACTATTTTGCATACGAATTACTTTATAAATTACACATTTTATTAGTTCTAGCTTTGGTGTACAACACATTTGTATAAAATCTCACCTATAATTTCAAAATTTTTGGAGGTGATGGCAAATTAACTTACAATGAGACAAAAATTGCTTACTCAATACAAACAGTTTAACTATTTATTTATAGATTTTAGTTCTTTCTTTCACTTCTTACTTAATTGTCATCTATTGGCTGCCAAACAGATTTTGGTTGTTTGATTACCATAATCTTATGGAAATGATATGTACCTCAGTCTCCCAGGCAAGGAAGGCTTTTGTTTGAATAGCACTACATTGTTATCCCTGGAAAAAGAGAGGTATCATTATTACCCAGACATTTGGATAGCATGCTTAGCATCTATTGATACTACCCTATGGGCTACTTTTGACTTCATAACTGCACTGCGGGGCCCAATTCTAAATCCATATATTTATTATTTATTTTTTTAGTAATGGAAGAACATCTTCTGATGTTCACTGGACTTTACACGTAACACAGTAATTTCAGGGTCTCGTGTGAAATCAGAAAGATGTATTTATATGAATCTCGGGTCTCAACCAATTTTGTGATTCAATGACCCTAGCGGACAAGACAGCATTTCTAAAGGAGATATACCCAACGGTATGAAAGTAAAAATTATACTCTTGCTATGTATTGCTTTATTTATCTTAGAAAGCAAAAATGAAACAAAACTATTTTCATATTCTTCCAAGTGTTTATTGTCACCTACTTGAAAAAGAAGCTATTTTAACTAAAGGGTACACATAATCGTAAGAAATGCCCTATCCAGTTAACATCAAATATTCTATTTTGTCTAGTGATGCATGGTTCAAAAATTCTTTCACAATACAAAGAGGAAATTAGAAAAATTTTAGTTCCAGCTTTATTAATTTGGAGCTTTATTTGGCAACTCTGATTTCTTTCCTATAGGCAATAAAATCTCTCTGCTTTAGATAGTTAAAAATTCGACTTTTGTGCTCATCTAAAATAAGACTTTTGATATCCAATAATGCTGTGATCTTTAAAAGTCCAATAGTTTTTCTTGACTTCATAATTTCCTGACACATAATTTTACATATATATATATATATATATATATATCCCTTTATTATTTAGAACAGTAGCCCTAATCTTCAGTATCTATGTGAGTCACCAGAACATTAAAATGCAGCTTCTTGGTCTCATCTGACCCCTAAACTCAGGAATAACAAGTCTGAGAAGAACCCAGGGAGTTTCATTTATTTTTTTTAATTTTTTTTTAATTTTTTTTTAAATTTTTTTTTCAACATTTATTTATTTTTGGGACAGAGAGAGACAGAGCATGAACGAGGGAGGGGCAGAGAGAGAGGGAGACACAGAATCGGAAACAGGCTCCAGGCTCTGAGCCATCAGCCCAGAGCCCGACGCAGGGCTCGAACTCGCGGACCGCGAGATCGTGACCTGGCTAAAGTCGGACACTCAACCGACTGCGCCACCCAGGCACCCCGGGAGTTTTATTTTTAACAATGTTCCTGTGGATTCTGACCTACTTCCACAGTTTGAGAACAGTACTTTTAAAATATCAACTATTGGGGCACCTGGGTGGCTCAGTTGGTTAGGCGTCCAACTCTTGGTTTTGGCTCAGGTAATAATCTCACAGTTTGTGAGTTCAAGCCCCATATCAGGCTCTGCACTGAAAGGGCAGATACTGTTTGGGATTTATCTCCCTTTTTCTCTGGCCCTCCCCGCTTGCTCTTGCTCTCTCTCTCTTTCTGTCTCTCTCTTTCTCTCAAAAAATAATTAAACATTAAACAAAATTTTAAATAAAAAAATCAACTATTGTGACCTAATAAACATAAAATAAAATATACATATTTTAATTACACAGTCCCATGAGTTTTGAGAATGTGTAAACTATGTGCAAACCATCCTAATCAAGATATAGAACATTTGTATTATCCCATGAAGTTACATTGCACCCCATCCCAAGCAACCAGAGATCTGATTTCACTCACTATAAACTAATGTTCTTTTTTCTAGAATATCACATAAATGGAATCATGCAGTATGCACACTCATGTCTGCCTTCTTGTTTAACAGAATGATTTTGAGATTTATTCATGTTCTTGTGTGTATTTGTCATTTGTTCCTTTTTATGGCTGAGTAGTATTCCATTGTATGTATACATCACAATGTGTTTATTCATTCAGCTCCTGATGGACATTTGTATGGTTTTACTTTTAGGATACTATGACTGAAGTCACTATAAACATATGTTATACAGGCCTTTATTTAAACATAAGATTTTATTTCTCTTAGAAAAGCATCCAGGAGTGAAATATTGTTTAATACCTAAAAACAGTTACCTACATATGGCACAATTTTGTAATCACTTATGGTGGAAAGGCTACATTACTACTCTCATAGAGGAAAGTAGACTTCTGAGAATAGTAATTTTTAACCTTTTAGGATATTTCGATGATATGCTGGAATTATGTTTCTTCAGCATTAATAGTTAAATCATTTAAATCATCAATAGCCTGTATATATATATTTTTTCTTATTGAGAGAAAGAGAGCAGGGAAGAGGGGCAGAGGGAGAGAGAGAATTCCAAGCAGGCTCCATGCTTACTGCAGAGCCCAATGGGGGCTCGCTTTCACAACTCTGAGATCATGACCTGAGCCGAAGTCAAGAGTTGGACACGCAACTGACTGAGCCACTCAGGTGCCCTTCCTTTTAATTAATTAATTAATTTTTATATGGCCTATATTTTAACTATACAGTCAAAGTGGGAGAGGTGGAGATTAGAAAGAGTGCTTCTCTTAATTTTTACTTATATCTGAAGTAATTTCAATGAAAAATTTGTTGCATACAGCTTCCTGATATTTTAATTGTGTAGCATACTCTGAATTACTGAAAAAGGACTTCATGAGATTTACATGAAGTCATCTTTGTCAGATATTCATATTGCAACCCTTGTTTTATTTTTAGCATGTTTTTCTTTTATACCATTAATCATTTCATTACCATGAATTATTGTAAGTCAACTTTTTTAAAGCAAGTCTGTAGTATTTAGTTATAATGATATTTTATTGTATTGTATTTTAACCAAACCCAGGAGTCTTTTCCATTTAATTTATGAGTTTATGATACTTAAGTTAATCATTATAACAGCATTTTCATTTAACTTTGTTGTCCCATTTTATTCTTTTGTGTAAGAGTTTTTCTCCCTAATTTATTATTTATGTTTAGTTATTTTGAATAATTAGGAAAAGGTATATCTCTGTCTTTAATTATAGTAGTGGTTACTTTTATAAACTTATGTAATAACGATAAAATTTCTATTTCTTAATCTATCACCCTTAGAAATGAGACATTATCTAATGAATACCAACGGTGAAATACGAATCAATTAGCACACTTACAGACATTTTCAGTCCCTCCCTCTTTTTTTCTGTTTCCCAAGTTTTGTTAATTGCTGAGACTTTTTCCTCCAATCAATTTAGCAAACATATTATTATAATGTGTTGCATGGTTGCCTCAATGATAGCCTTCGGTCCATGTTTAGAGATGATTTCTGATACCCCTTTCATACCATACCTCATGGTTGGTTAATTTACACCTTTAGGTAAACTGGGAACTTAGTTTATTCCAGGAAATGTGCCAGGAACTAGAGATTCAACAATGGGTAGGGTAGCCACTATTAATGCACCCAACAGCAGTTCTCAGTATGGTAAGCAGAGTTTCCAAATAAGGAAAGAAAAGTTGCTTCACTTTTCTTATAGTTTCAATAAAGTTCATTAAAAAAAATATATCTTTTGGGACACCTGGGTGGCTCAGTAGGTTGAACATCAGACTTTGGCTCAGGTCATGATCTCATAGTTCATGGGTTTGAGCCCCATATTGGACTCTACCCTGACATCTCACAGCCTGGAGCCTGCTTCACATTCTGTGTCTCCCTTTCTTTCTGCCCCTCCCCCACTTGCGCACGTGCATGCGTACACGCTCTCTTTCTCTTTCTCTTTCAGAAAATAAACATTAAAAACATTTTCTTTCATTTCATTCTTTTACTTTTCATTGAGATTGCATTTGATAGTAGGAACCTCTATGGGGACTCTAGTTTCATTATTTCATTTGTTTTCTAGGCCTATATACTTGACATTGAAAATTTTTATTCCAGGTAATTCTCATGGCTTCACAAGGAGCTCTTCGGTTTACCTCTGAGTAAAAAAAATTTCCCCTGTCTTGTTTGCTTCATTCACCCTCACATATTTGTTTTGAACATTTGAATTTGTGCTTGTTCAATGGTGTGTGAGCTTGAAACGCCAGGGGAAATAATTGGACAATGCAACCTACTCAAAGTTTAAAATCTTAATTATGCTTCCAATGTTCTATCAGTTGTCAGAAGCCCTCTATGTTGAATCACAAACAGTTTTTGAGAAGTTCTTGTGGTCTTAAAAAGTATCCTGGGAATGAATTTTTAAAGCATGTCTCAACTCATTTCCTTACAGTCTCTTTCCATTCACAAGTCATTATCATTGCCTTCCCAAGTTTCTGGTGAACAGAGAATCCCTGAGAGACAGATTAAAAAAAAAAAGTATCTAAATTGTCAGATGGAGTAACAGGGAAGTTCTAAAAGGTAGAATTTGTTTCCTTTCTAGATCAGGAGTTCTCTACTATTCAGTGGTGGTCTATGAAGTTATTTCACTAATTTATTCCTTTGTGAAATGAAAGCAGGTGAAAGAAAATGTTACAGCTGTCACTCTTAAATCACTGAAAATTCAAGAAGTTATCATGGTCTGGGTGAGCGCACCTGCAAAGACATCTGGGAAGAAGGATGCCTGAGCTGCCTTCAACAGAATATTTTTTCTTTCTTTTTTTTTTAAGTTTTATTTATTTATTTGGCGGGGGGTGCAGACAGAGAGGGAGAGAGGATCCCAAGCAGGCTCTGTACTATGTGGAGTCTCATGTGGGGCTTGATCTCATGAACTGAAATCATGACCTAAGCTGAAATTGCTCAGGCACCCCAAATATTTTTTTTCTTAAACAAAGAGTTTTATGACACAATCTTCTTCAGAAACTTTATTTCATGTAACTGAAAACTTCATAATGTGATATGTATATAATATGTAAAAGTATATATGTATATAATATAATCTATTATGTCTTGCATAATATAATAAAGTTTTATTTTATATATTATTTATTTATTTATTTATTTATTTATTTAATGTTTGTTATTTTTGAAAGAGAGAGAGAGAGACAGAGTGCGAGTAGGGGAAGGACAGAGAGAGAAGGAGGCACAGAATCTGAAACAGGCTCCAGGATGTGAGTTGTCAGCACAGAGCCCGACACAGGGCTCGAACTCACCTACAGTGAGATCATGACCTGAACCGAAGTCGGATGCTTAACCGACTGAGCCACCTAGGCACCCCGTGTTATTTATTTATTTAAAAAATTTTTATCTTTTTCCAAACTCCAATTACTTCTTTTTCTACAAAACATCTAATAAGAGTTTGTTGCTGCTATTGTTGTTCTAGGAAATATAGTTTCAGAAAACTTGCCTAGGAAAATGCTTCTCATGAAGCCTACGGCTTTGGGATTTAATAGTTTCAAAAGTAATAAAGAGGGTAGCAGAGACTCATTTTATTTTGTACTTGACCCTTGACCAACTGAAACACGCAAACACACTTACACCCCCACAGAAAGAATGCTTCGTTGAAAAATTCTGTGTCTATACTTCAGCTCAACACTAAGAATAAGATGAGTATGTGGCTCCTCATTCCCACGTATTAACCTCATTAGTATTATTCCCAAATATTAGCACCTCCTGTATCATTTTCATACATAAAAATGAAATTTCATTTATGCAAATATTATTGGTCATAAGTTCACTCTAAAGTACTAAATATTAAAAATTCCTTAATTCCAAAGGAATTCCATAAGTCAAGAGGCAGAATGGAACACAGAATTAGTAAAATCATGAAAGAAGTGAATGACTTTTTGAGACTTGGAAGAGGAAATTTCTTCAACACAGAGGTTGAGTGACTGGAACAAAGATCAAATTTTCTGACTTGACAATTTGGTCTACCCAATGCCCATTCCAGCTGTGCTACATAAAATCATTCTCAAATGCACATTTCTAAAGTTATTTCTGAAAAGAATATGCCAAAACTATTCAATGGTATTATGAGATAATGCAATTCTTTGTACCCTTGCCAGTATTAGGTGTCAAATTTTTTTATCCTTGCTAGTTTCATGTAGAAAAATTTCTCATTACTTTTTCATTACAAGTTCTTTATTGGTGAGGTTAAATATTTTTAATATTTTAGTGAATTATATTTCCATCATATCATGCAACATATGTTGGCTATGTAGGGCCTGACGATCTCGTCTGTAAAATTCTGTCCCTTTATTTCATTTCCACTCTCTCCATTGTTTCGCTTTATAAATATATTCAGTGAGAATAAGGTATAAATAAAATAATCAATTTTTTGTCTTATCCCTATAATCTTAGAGGATGATTTGATGATAAAGTTGATCATAACTGTGATGAGAATACAGTGAAAAATTGTCTGTACATTTTATTACCATGATGTTTTTAATTTGGCTAAGTATCATGATTGCCAGAAAAAAAATAAAGATGTTATCACCATTATCAGTTAACACTGTTTAAAAGAGCTAGTGATTGTGTTATACCAAGAAAAGGAAGTTATGTAAAGTTATTAGAAATGGCAAATAAATAAAGTCATTTTACAATAAAAAAACTGTGTTAAATTATAGAATCTATAGATTATCGCAAATCCTTTGGACATCTTGGATTATGTATATCATCTGTATTATGGAATAAAATATATATCTTCCCTACTGAAAAGTTAGTTTATCATTTTGCTCCTTGTACTGAAGTCTAGATGAAATCCAGATAAGTTATTTTATATAGAAAGTGAATTCTAACCTCTAGATATTCAAAGAATGAGTATTCAGTCCGATTCATGGAAAGCCTAGGCGTGGATACATGAAAAATCATGGAAGTCATTTTCATATAATAACAATTTTACCAAATTTTACCAAATGTAACAAATTTGTAAACTAATTTCTAAATAATGTTTTTATTTTTTTATTTAAAAAATGTTTTTAAAAAACAAGATTGGTAGTTAGATACATTTGGTACACTTTTTTTTTCAAGTTTCTAGGTCAGTTTATTGAAGAAAATGCTGAGATTTCAAGGTGAGCTGTGAAAATCATTTACCATTTGCGCCTACTTTATTGGTGTGAGTCTGGATTTTTTCTTTAATATTGTGCAAGCAATGCAAAACACAAAAATAAAACTGAAGATTGAGACTGCATTAATCATTCCTAGCCCAGAGTTCACATTTTTGTGTTCATTAAAACAGCATCAGGCACAGGCACTCTAGAAAACAGTGTGGAGGGTGCTTCAAATAATTAGAAATAGAATTACTCTATGACACAGCAATAGCACTGCTAGGAATTTATCCAAAGAACAATAGCCAAATTATGGAAAAAGCCCAAATGCCCATCAACTGATGAATGGATAAAGAAGATGTGGTGCACACACATGCACACACACACACACACACACACACACACACAAGAATACTACTCAGCAATGAAAAAGAATGAAATCTTGCCATTTGGTACACTGTTTCTTACACTAATGGTCTAGGTATGGGACCACTTTTTGGATATGCCTGAATAGCCAGTGTATCCCATGCCAGAGATAAGGAAAGACCTAAGGAGGAAGGAGAAAGAAACAGGAAGTCCTATTGCAATTGATGAGGGATTTGTAATGTATGGAAATGAGAAGGATGAAGACAGTTAAGGATACCAATGGCTAAAATTTGTACTTATTATTTGCCAAGCATTGTACTTGTGTCTTCCATACAAGGCTGTAGGTTGCAGCCTTAAAAACAAATTTATAAGGTAGCTGATATTTTAAATTTCCAATGATGTGAGTAAGAACTAAGGCTTAGAGAGGTGAAACCTCTTTCCCAAGGTCAAAGAGCTCAGTGGCAGAGGTAGATTTAGAATACAAACCTATGTGAGTTAGAAACCTGGACATTTATTTTATTTTACTTTGTTTTGTCTGTTTGTTTTCTTACTTTCTTACTTACTGAAAGTGATATATGCACGTAGTTAAAACATTCAAATAGTTTAATGAGACACAAAACTAGAATTAAAAAAAAAGGCAATTAGCTACTCTGTTTCTAAAATTTCACACACAAGATGCAATACACTTAATTCTTTTACCTGTATCTTTTGGTCATTTACCCCAATATTTCTAAATATCAAAGCTTATACTACAATTTTTTGTAAATCAAGTTTACTGAGCTCTAATATATCACAAGATGTACTGTTCAATGAGCTTAGATGAATGTGCTCATCCATGTAATCACCACTCCGATCAAGAGACAGGCATTGCCCTCATGCCAGAAAGTTCCCCAGATACTCCTTTCCAGTCAATCCTTCTACCCAGGCTGACCCAAGACACTGATATAATTTTTATCAACATGAACTTACATACACTAGTTTTACTTCTCTAAGACATCATGAATACTACCTTCTTTTTTATGTGTGTGGCTGCTTTGGGGTCAGCAAAATAATCTTGAAATTCATCCATGTTGTTGCATGTAATCAGCACTTAGTAGTACTCCATTGTATAGATATGTCATAATTTTTAAAATTAATATTACTTTGATGGATATTCAAGTTATTTCTAATGTTTGGCTATTAGGACTAAATTTACCATAAATATTGTGCACAAGTTTTTGTGTGGACATATGTTTTTATTTCTTTGTAGTAGAATGACATAGGTGTATGTTTAACTTGATAAGAAACTGCTAAAACATTTTCCCAAATTCTACCACTCACATTTTCACTACTAGTGTATGAGACTTCTAGTTCCATATTCCCACTGACATTTATTTTTGTCAGAATTTTTAATTTTAGTCATTCTCTAAACCAGTATCTCATTTTGGTTTTAACATGGTTTGTATCTGCCTGAAGAGTAATGATTTTAAGCATCCATTCATGTGCTTTCTTTTGGAAAATATATCTTGAAGTCCTTTGCTCATATTCTACTGGTATTTTTTCTTCTTTTTTTTGAGTTGCAGGGTCATGAACATAGTTTTTGTATGTATTTCGTCATACATATTTATTGCAAATATTTTCTCCCAAAGTGTGATTTGCCTCATTATTTTCTTAATTATGTTTTTTGAAGAACAGACGTTACTAATTTTGTTGAAGTCCAATTTATCAATTTGGATTATATTATAAGTACTTTTTATTTTCTAAGAAATCTTTGCCTACCTTAAGGGCATAAAATATCTCTACTCCGCTTTCATTTAGAAATTTTGTGGATTTACAATTTTCATTTAGAACTATGATTCATTTCAAGTTAATTTGTGTAGGGTCAAAGATTTTTTTTTTGAACTGATATTCAACTGATCCAGTACCATTTGTTTGAAAAGCTATGCTTTCCATTAAATTACCTTGTCACCTTTTTAAAAATCAATTGACCATATATGCATAGGTCTCTTTCTGGAATCTCTTTATTGTTTCATTAATCAATTTTTAAATTTTTATGTCTATACCACACTCCCATGGTTATTATAGCTTTATGGTAAGTCTTAAAATCATGTAGTGTAGGCCCTTCAGTCTTTTTTATTCTCTTCAAGTTCTTCTGACTAATGTAGGTTTCTTATTCCACCATTTTTTATGATTCCATTTGAGATATATGTATTTACTGCTTAATTCTCAAGATGAGAAGTTATTTTCTCCTTTCCCCATTATAATTTTGTCAAAACTTTGGTTAAACCAGTGTTCAACTTACTGCTCAGTTATTATAGTGATATAATATTATTTACAGATGATTCATATGATGTATAATCATCTGCATTCTCTTTCTTGTAAGGAAAAGTTTTTTGTAAAAGTTTTGTTTTCCCTGGGGTTGTTAGTTGCTTTATATTGACGTTTGCTTAACCTCAGATAAAGGTATCTCTAATTCTTCTCTAACTCTATACCAGAATTCAAATCTTTTTGACAATTTTCAAATATATTATTAGCATTCCATCAACCTCCTGTTCTAATAATGGTGTTTTGTCTCCAAGCTTGATAGACAGTTGTCATCCCAGAATCTATCTCCATAACTCTAGGAATCTTCTTCATTTATATCCTGTATTAGATTAAGATTTTCAGTTTCCTGCATCCTATATCTTCCTTAGTTTTCCTATACCTTCCTTAGCATACTTTTTGCTTAGTATGGAACACATCCTCCAGTGGCTAAGAAAATGTGCATAGGAGCTAAATTTTTGGAGAAATTTTGTGCTTGAATACTGTCTTTATTTAGAAGCGGATGTAAAATTGTAGGTTAGAATCATTTTTCCCTTGAAATTTTTAACTATTGCCTTATTTTATTTTAGCTTCCAATGTTTCTATTGGGAGGTTTGATGTAATTTTGAATCCAGCTTCTTTTATGAGTGAGTGAGTGTGTGTGAGTGTGCATGCATGGAGGCATCTGTGTCATTATCCAAACAGAATGTTTATGTGCACATGCACACACATTTGAATGTTTTTAAGTTATTTTCATTCTCACGCATCTGAACTTTCATGATAACATTCCTTAGTGCATGTCTATTTTATTTATTGTGCTAGGGATTTTTTTTTTTTGCACATTTTCAGTTTAAATTCTCACGCTCTTCAGTTTGGGGATATTTTATGGAGTTTTATATATAATTATCTGCAGGGTTTTCTCTGTTTTTTTTTTTTTTTTCTTTTGGAAAATGTTATTCAAATAGTGGATTTCTTGGTCAGGTTTTCTACTTTTCTAATATTTCCTATATTTTATATCTTGGTGATTTTATTTTAATTTCTGGATATTTGCTCAAATTTATCCTCAAACGTTTTTTCTTTTCTTGAATTTTTTACCGTGATAAAAAACACAACATAAAATTTATCATCATCATCATCTTTGTGTATATAGTACAGTAGTGTTAGCCAGAGACACATTGTAGTGCAACACATTTCCAGAAGTGCTTCATCTTGCAATGCTGAAACTGTATACCTATTGAACAATGGCTCTCTTTTTCATCCTCCTCCGGGCCCCAGCAGCCACCATTCTACTTTCTATTTCTAAGAGTCTGACAACTTTAGATACCATATATAAGTGGAATCATGCAGTATTTCTCTTCTTGTGACTGACTGACTTATTTCACTTAGCATAATGTCCTCAAGGCTCATCCATGTTGTAGTGTATGAAAGATTTCCTTCACTTTTAGGGCTGAATCATATTCCACTGTATGTATATGCCACATTTTCTTTCTCCACTCATCTATCAATGGACATTTGCTTTGCTTTCATCTCTTAATTATTTTAAATAGTGCTGCAATGGACATGGGTGGGCAAATATCTGTTTGAAACCTGGTTTTCAGTTCTTTTGGATATATATCCAAGACTGTGATTGCTAGATCATATGGTAATTCTATTTTTAATTTCTGAGGAATCTTCCTATTGTTTTCCGTATTAACTCCACCATTTCACATTCCCATCAACAGTGCACAAGAGTTCAAATTTCTCCACAGCCTCACCCACACTTGTGCTTGTTTTGTTTACTGATAGTGGGCATAATATGCATGAAATACCTCATTTAGTTTTAGATTTGCATTTCCAAAAAAAAAAAAAAGATTTGCATTTCCCTGATGATTAGGGACATTGAGCATCTTTTCATATACTTGTTGGTCATTTGTATAAACTTTTTGGGACAAATGTCTATTTAGGTCCTTTGCCCATTTTTAAACTGAGTTATTTATTTTTATTGTTGTTGAGTTGTGGGAATTGTTTATATATTCTGGATATATTTTTATTATTAATTGTTTAAGTTTATTTATTTTGAGAGAGGGAGAAAATGGGGAAGGGGCAGAGAGTGAGGGCAAGTAAAAGAATCCCAAGCAGGCTAATTACTATCAATGTGGAGGCTGATGTTGGGCTTGAATTCACAAACAGTGAAATCATGACCTGAGCCAAAACCAAGAGTTGGACACTTAACCAACTGAGTCACCCAGGTGCCCCTATTTTTTATTATTGAAATATGGTTGACATATAATGTTATATTAGTTTCAGGTATACAGCATTGTAATTTGGCATTCTATTACTCAATGCTAATCACAATAAGTATAGTCACCATCTGTTATTATACCAAGTATTACAATATTATTGACTATATTCCCTATGCTATACTTTTCATTTCCATAACTCATTTATTTTATAACAAGAAGTTTATACCTCTTAATCCCCCTTTACCTATTTTCCCATCCCTCCACCCGTCTCCCCTCTGGCAACCAATGGTTTGCTCTATTTAAGAGTGTTTGTTTTTTGTTGTTGTTTGTTTTGTTTTTTGTTTTTTGTTTGTTTGTTTTGTTTTTCAAATTCCACATGTAACTGAAATGATATGGTATTTGCCTTTTTCTGTCTGATTTATTTCACTTACTGTAATACACTCATGGTCCATGTGTATTGTCACAAATTTTATTCTTTTTTATGACTAGGTAAAATTCTATTATATATATCTATACTCATCTGTGTATCTATCTATCTATCATCTATTACATCTTCTTTATCCATTCGTCTATTAATGGACACTTAGGTTTCTTCTTTATCTTAGCTATTATAAATAATGCTGCAATAAATGTAGCAGTGCATATATTCTGGACATTAATCCGTTATCAGATATATGGTTTGAAAATATTTTCTCTCATTCCATAGGTTGCTTTTTAACTCTGTTGGTTGTTTTCTTTAACTCTGTGCAGAAGTTTTTAAGTTTGTTGTAATCCATTTGTCTATGCCTGCTTTTGATGACTATGCTTTTGGTATCATATCCAAGAAATCATTGCCAAATCCAATATCATGAAATTTTGTTCTATCTTTTCTTCTATGAGTTTTATAGTTTCAGATATTAAATTTAGGGCTTTAGCCAATTTTAAATTAATTTTTGTACATGAAGTGAGGTAAGGGCCCACATTTATTCTTTTGCATATAGGCATCCAGTTTTTCCAGCACCATTTGTTGAAGAAACTACCCTTTACACATTGTTGTAGCCTTGACAGCCTTGTCAAAGATCCTTTGGCTATATAGACAAGGTTTTATTTCAGGACTCTCTGTTCTGTTCTGTTGGTTTATTTGTCAGTCTTTATGTCAGTACCATACTGTTTTGATTGCCATTACTTCATAATATGTTTTGAAAGCAGAATGTGTGAGGTCTCCAGGTTTGCTTTTCTTTCTCAGGATTATTTTGGCAACTTGGGGTTCTTTAAGACATTGGCCTGTAAGGGTGGGGAGTCTCACTTTCCATATGTGGATGTTCACTTAACTCTATTTTCACTATAACCTCTCCACCCTCCATTGAGCTGGGTGGTACCATGACCAGGGTCCCTTTGGTCCAGCAGAAAGTAAATCCCCAGTCTTCTACTGTGATGGATCTGGAGATGGGGAAGGGTGACACTTGCTTTGCTGTGTGGTGGAGGACAGGGTCTAGGGTCTCCGGTGATATTTTTTATTGCTTTGAAGTAAATAAAGATTCAGCAAATGCTCATTGGGTGAGTGATCTTGTCTTTCAGCATTAGTGAACTGATTGCTGGACTGAGGAGCAGACAGTTTAAACAAAAGGAGTACAAAAAGTTTAAGCCAGAAAAAATTGAAATTAAAAAGTAATTAAAATTGTTGGATTCCTGAAATTTTTAATTGCAATCCATTAGTCATTGTGAATATATGATTTCTTCATGAAGTCTTTTTTTAAGAAACATTATGGAATTTATGTCTATAATATTTAAAACTCTGCTGTCATAAGCAGAAATATTAGAATCCTAAACGGACAATCACTGAAGTGAACGTGCTTAGTTTTTGCATGTAGAATTCTCAATATCTCTGCCAATAGGATGAGAAATTTAAGAAATTCTTTAGGAGAATAATTTCATTCCTCTGAATAGCTCATCATTTGTCTTCTGGGGTTTTTCATGTAGGCTATTTAGGTGAATATTAAACGTGTGAATGGACATATTTTGTACCCATGATGCTACAGATTGGCATCTCCCAAAGACAAGAGATATTGCCAAGTCTATCACTCATCAAGTTCTATAATTTACAACCTGTGCAAACAAACCGTGGGCTGAGAACTATAGCAGTTGTGCTGAGCATTTCTGGGAAGTTACCATCATCCCAGCGCCAATTATTAAAACCTCTTACACACATTAAAGCTATAAAGATTAAAAATATAGCACACTTGTCATTAAATATGGATGACTTCATCTAATATGCATTATATACAAAAACAACGTCCTGCCACTTGAGCTTTATCACTACCCTATGGAAAATCCACAAACCCAGAGTCCCACATCAAAGCTCATTTTGGCAAAGCCAAGGAACAACTTCGTCATGCAAAATAAACACAGATGTTCCACACTCAGGCAACTGGCTAAGAGGAGATGGTGCATAGGGGATGCACAATCTCTGTAAAAGATAATGCCTCCTTACACGCCCTACAGCAGTATCTTCTGTGGAGGCTGCAAACATGGCTTAAGAGGACTGATTCTTCTGTTTTAAAAAATTATCTTTCCTGACTCTTGCTGTGAACACACTGAACTGAGTTCTTGTGTGTGTGTGTGTGTGTGTGTGTGTGTATGCAGACGTGTATGCACACTGCCTGCAAATGCCGATGTGGATGTTTTTGAGCTAGAGAACTATATTTCACATGCATCTTAGGCAGTGCCTTTCTTGTCAGTGATTTATTGATTCCTGTCTGTAAAGTATGATATTAATAACCATATTAATTATAAGGAGGTCTGAGGAAGGAAAAGTTACTAGCCTCTCCCATTAACTGACAGTTAATGTTGGGCGGTTCCAAATGACCAGACAGCTATAATTGACTTCCCTTTGCTCCTTTAATTCTCAGCTAATTGCAAGAGAATATTTCCACTAAACAAACATTCCTGGGACTCAAATGTATTTCTCCCAGAAATAAAAATAGAGTTGCAAAAGATAAAGAACACGTGTTTGGGATTTCTGACATTTGGCCTAGATTTGCACTGACAATCAGTTATGGCCTATTTAAAACGCCCAGTCAAAATCGAGTTTCCCATTTCCCCTCATACTGTCATGGGATTGCAAAGGATAGAAGAGGGTAGGATTGGAAAGAGAAGGTTAGGATTTGGGGTTAATGTGATTTGGGGAGCTATATATTTTTGTGAACACTTCTGTCTTGAGATAGTTTTACTCTAAAATATACCTAAATCTTATGGAGGGTTGGGGGAGAGTTAGAAAGCCAACAGAATCTCCCTATGTTCTGCCAGCAATATTGTCTTCATAGACAATATTGTCTTGGTTATAATGGGAAATCAATCCTAGTAGTCATATTCTAATTAGTACATACAATATGTGAAAAGCATTTTAGGGAATAAGTAACCTCTTGAGAAGGCCAGGCATCTTGTTCGTTATCTCCCACCGACTTATATGTAAAGTATCCTGCCTTAAATGTGATAGGCAGAAAACTTCAGACTGTATCCCATTTGTCCTTCATTTGCTACAAGTATTTTTGTGCCCTGATGCTCTCTTTATGGCAATATCCTTTACACTTTTCTAATGATGCACTCATCGATATTTTTAATTTTTTTAAGTTTATTTATTTATTTAGAGAGATTAAGAGGGAGAAAGTGCATGCGAAAGCATGAGCAAAGGAGGGGCAGAGAAAAAGGGAGAGAAAGAGAGTCCGAAACAAGCTCCCCGTTCTCTCAGCGCAAAGCCCAATGTGGGGCTTGAACTCACGAACCATGAGATCATGACTGAAATAAAGAGTCAGAAACTTAACCGACTGAGACACCCAGGTGCTCCTCTTTTTCGTATTTTGAATATAGGTTCCCAAAATATATTTATTTATTGCTTTATGACTTATTAGAATAATATAAATATTATAAAGCATACTCAGAAATAAAAACTAAAACCAGATGAAGCAAGGATAAAATTTTAAAGACACTTTTAATTTTACTTATTGTTAACTTAAAAGCCCTCTTGTGTTATCATTTTATTTTAGATGAAAGTGACATTGAGTCTGGCACAATGTCTAAATATGCCTTACAAATCTGGTTATCCCCTATAATATAGCAATTTAAGAATCTGGTTCTAAGTGTAGATTATTTTCACATTTGGTTATAATAACTGCTATACTTGAAAAGATACTTTCTACAAATATAGGGAGTCAAGCAGGAAGACATTTTTGGCTGTGATTAATAAATTATGATGCTCATTAAAAGATTTTCAACCCTACAATTAAGTAAAACTATTTTTCTTAAAATTTGACTAATACATTTCCTCCTTCCCTGATGTCAGTCGGTTTTCCTTGCAAACCAATAAGAAATTATTACATTAACAAATTTCGTCAATATACTGAAAGTTTTATTTTCAAGATTTTAACATGCACAGACTTAAAATCCTTACATAGATTTCTTTATTGTGGGGGGCCAAAACTACTGTTTAATAATGGGGAAGTTTCCAAATATCAGTTTTCAAGATGCCCTTTCCATTGTTCAAGCTACTTTCTTACTTATTATTCAAGTGTTACCTTTACCTTGGAGGGACATATTAATATTTTTCCTTAAATATCTGTTAGGTAGCATGCTCCTGTCAGCAACTTGCCATCATAGAAAATGTTAATAAACTTGGAAAAACTTTACTTTACATAAAAGAATAATGAGTAGCTCATTTAAATTCCAACAATTTATCAGAACCTTACTCTGAGATAATCGGTGAAACTCTGTGGGCAAAAAAGTTTCATGATTTTGTCCTGTTTTACTACAAGATAATATATATTCTATTTTAAGTGTCTTATCCTTGTACAATAACTGTATTATGAAATACTTTAGTAGATTTTTCTATTTCTCGTTTCAACTTCTTTTCTGCAATAGTTTTGTAAAAATGGTATGAATGCATTTCACAAATGATAATATTGATTAATGTAATCCCAGAATACCTCTTTGAGTTCATTCTATTTGGAGCCATGCTTAGAGTTGGACTTCCAAGGTTGAGCTTATATCAAATATCATGTTTTGAAATATATTAGTTTTATTTTAAAATGTCATTAGTGCTAAAGTACATCTTCTCTGACTCAGTTTTTCTTAAGCATAAGTTCATAAAAACAGTTATCTGTGTATTTCAGTATTGAAGTAGGATCTGGAAAACACCATAAGCTGAAACAAAATCTACAGGCAGATGGAAAAGGTAAATGAAGTCCCCCTTCCCTTTACTTCTGACTTCCAGCCCTTTTGTCTCTCTGGTCTTGGGATTTGGGGTTTGGGAGTGGATCCTGTAGGCTCTGTTGAGGTCCTGTCAGAAAGAATAAAGGAGCTAGTGATGAGCTCCTTCCCACTTTCCTGCTGTGTCCTGTCCAAGGTCCCTTTCCAGGGGCCTCAGCAGGGGCTGACAGCCTGTCAACTTCCACAACATAAGTTTATCGAGTTAGACACCTTCTGTGATATTCATGACTTTTAGGATACTTCAGAAAATAGAAGTAAACCCCATTAATCCAGTAAAAAAATGACAAACTTCTTAAGTGGTTCAGCAGTCAGAGAGAGGAAAAATAGTCCAAATAATCAATGTCAGGTTCAGTGAAACAGAACAGTTTAGGGACACAGAGAAGTATATGATTTTTTTTAATGAAAAAAAGAAAAAACAAAACAGTAAGAGAAGTCAAAGAGAATTGAGTGCAGCACACACACATACATGCACGAGCACACACACACACCCTTACACACACAATTTCCTGAGTCTTAAAAAAAATCTTAAGCTAAAAATTCAGTACATAAAATGTACTGAAAATACATTTTATGGAGAAAATAGTCATTATTAATATTTGTATTAACCATATTATTATCTATAAAGAAATTATCAATACATTTAAAAAATAGAAATTATAGAGGCACCTAGGTGGCTCAGTCTGTTGAGCATCTGGCTCTTGATTTCATATCAGGTCATGATACCAAGGTCATGGGATCAAGCCCTGCATAGGGCTCTGCATTGAGCATGGAGCCTGCTTGGAATTCTCTCTCTCTGTATCTCTGTCTCTCTTTTTTCCCCTCTCCCCCACTTGCACTCTCTCTCTCTCTCTCTCTGTCTCTAAAAATTAAAGAAATAGAGATTTTACAGGTCACTCTTTCATTATAATTCAATGTAATTAGAAATTAAAAATTAAACAGAGGTACCTGTCTGGCTCACTTGGACGAACATGCAACTCTTGATCTCACAGTTGTGAGTTCTGGCCCCAAGTTGGGTAGAAAGATTATAAAAAAATAAAGACATAAACTTTATATATATATATATATATATATAAAGGAAAAAATAGAAATTAAACTGAAAAAAGTCTTATCTACATAGAAATTAAGAAATACATTTAAGTTGAAGAGCAATAAAAAGAACATTGAAATCTAGATATAAGGAAAAAATAATATGAAAACATACAGTAATGGAAAAGTTAGGCTCATAGAAATATTTATACTTTTATCGTTAGGTTCATGGCAAAGGAAAGAAGTTAGAACAATAACTGCAAAATATGTTAAAAGAAACTGGAAAGGTAGAATTAGTAAAGATAAAGGCTGAAACATTTAAATTGAAAATCAAGAAATAAGAGAAGGAATAAATAAGTCCAAAACATAGTACTTTGAAAAAGATTATGAAAGAATTCCCTCAATGATAATAACAACAACAAAATCAGTTAGTGAGAAAGGATGCACAATCATAGATGCAGAGATGATGTTTTTTAAAGTTTGATTATTTCTTTAAGATTTCTTGGTCAGATCTTTTTAATTATTACTGCTTCTGCCACATAACATGCCTGATAAAGTGATCACATGAGTAAATTTACCTATATGGGAATTCTAGAATCCTTCTCTTATTCTTCCCTAAACCTACTCCAACCAAACTTTTGACCCACCACATCACTGAAACTCCTCTTGTCAACATTACTATACCTTGGTTTTGCAATGTCTCATTCAGTTCTCAGTCTGCATGGTGTTGTTGTTGTTGTTGTTGTTGTTGTTGTTGTTGTTTTGTCCTCTTGGCAAGGATTAACACAATGAATTACATCTTTCTCCTTAAAACACTTTCTTCTCATGAGTTCCAACATCCCAACTTTCCCAGCCTTCCTCTTACTTTACTGGCCATTCCTTCTCAGAGCTTTCTTTAATAAGCTTTGTACTATTCTCCTACCCTCTTTCTGTTAAAATGTCCTTGGTCCACTTGTCTTCACAACCTCATCTGGCCTCAAGGCTTTAACACTATCCAGTCTCCCAAGTCCAACCTACCTATTCTCTTTTACATGCATACATGTGCGTGCACACACACACACACACACACACACACACACACATTCTAATCCTACTCCACTTCTTGCCTTCCCCATTCCCATCCTTGCAGTTGCTCAGATAAAAATTATTAGCACTTCCCTCAACTCCTGCTTTTCTCTAGCATCCCATGTCCAATTTGACAGGAAATTTTGTTCTACTTTCACATTATACTCAGAGACACTTATTTCTGCTGCTGGAACATAGAAGAATAGAAGTTACCTGATATGAACAACAGAAAGAAAATAGACTGGGACAAAAAAATCAACAGAAATTCAGGGACCTGTAGGACTATAACAAAACATCTAACATTCATGTCACGAGAGTCTTGGAAGGAAAAGAAAATGAGAACAGAATGGGAAAAGGATATGAAGACATAATGGCTGAGAACTTACCCAACTGCCAAGACATATACATCTATCTACACATTCAAGAAGTTGAGTGAAACACAAACAGGGTAAACCCAAAGAAATACACACCGAGATACATCATAATTAAAATTCCAAAAATTAAACAGAAAGAAAAAAATCTTGAAGGCAGTGAGAGAGAAATGTCACCTTACCATTAGGATAAAAACAATTAGAATGGCAGAGGCTCTCATCGAAAACCATGCAGGCCAGAAGTAAGTAGACATGCAAATACAACATGGACCAACAGTTGTACTCCGGGACGTTTACCTCAGAGAAATAAAGATATAAGTTTACCTAGAAACCTATACACAAATGTTGATAGCATCTATTTGTAGTAGACAAATAATAGAAAGAACTCAGATGTTTAAATGGTTAAAAATATCGTGGTACATCCATGCCCTGGAATGCTATTTAGCGATTACAAAAATAAATTATTGACACATGCAACAACCTGGAGGAATCTTCCAGAGAATTGTACTGAGTAAAAAAAGCCAATCACAAAGGTTATAGACTGTATATAATTCTATTTATATATCATTCTTGAGGTGATAAAAGTATAGAAATGGATAAGAGGTTAGTGGTTGCCAGAAGTAAAGAAATAGGTAGTGTGGGAAAAGGCCACAGTGTAAAATGAGGGATCCATGGGGCACCCTGGGAACCCTGGGTGGCTTAGTCAGTTAAGTTTTCAACTTTGGCTCAGGTCATGATCTCATAGTTCATGAGTTCGAGCCCCACATCCTGCTCTCTGCTGTTAGCACAGAGCTTGCTTCAGATCCTCTGTCCCTCTTTCTCTCTCTCTGAAAAAAAATTAACATTAAAAAAATGAGGGATCCCTGTGGTGATGGAAATGTCCTTTATCTTGACTGTCTCAATGTCAATACCCTGGTTGTGATAGTATATTACAGCTTTGCCAGATGTTATCCTTGGGGGAAACCATTCTTAAACTTATGTGAAGTACCATGATCTCAAAAAAATGTATAATAATAATAATTTAAAAAAAACAAATTCAGGAAAACAAGCAGAATAAACAAATCCATGTGTTCTCTCTAAAGTTTATGATTTTTAAAAAAATTTTTTTTCAAAGTTTATTTATTTTTTGGGGGGACAGAGAGAGACAGAGCATGAACGGGGGAGGGGCAGAGAGAGAGGGAGACACAGAATCGGAAACAGGCTCCAGGCTCTGAGCCATCAGCCCAGAGCCCGACGCGGGGCTCGAACTCACGGACCGCGAGATCGTGACCTGGCTGAAGTCGGACGCTCAATCGACTGCGCCACCCAGGCGCCCCTAAAGTTTATGATTTTTAATAACAGTGTATAATACACAGTCAGCTGATAAAAGAGCAGTCAGAACTCACAAATAGCATAAACTCTTGCTGTGGACTTAGTTAACCATAGTTCATTCATAGTACATAGTGCAAGACACAATGTATTTTCCCTCTGATCTTCTAATCAACTGATTGTTCCTCAGAAAGTGGAAAACGGTCATTGGAATAGGTAGCAGAGGGTTTAAACCATAGATAATTCATTACTTGCAAATCTCTGTCCAAAAGATTCAATGTAAGTAATTTAGAGTCTTCAGGCCTAATTGAGTGGCGTTTAATGATCTAGTTCTTTTTAGTTGACACACAATTCAAAAGTAATTTGTTGTAAGTGTGAGGAGCACTGACAAAGAAAGTCCTTTCTCCTGCAGTTGTGAAGAGTCCTAGTTGGGGAATTTTAAACTCCCAAGGGTTGACTTTGGAGTTCCATATTGAAGAACCAAGTTGACTTGGAGTGAGCTGTCACTCTCTCATGTCAGAGCACTGAGAGCTGCCATGGAGCTCGGACCACCATTTAAGTGCCAATGACACTTACGGATAGTAGAATTATAGTGTGGATTTGTGCTTCTTCCTTTTGTTACTATGTGGCTGGCATACAATAGCACAGGTGCTATTTCTGCCTTCACTCTTCTGTTAAGTGTTCTGTAGGTCACTTCTTCACTAAGTCTCAGGGAGGTAAACATTTAAACTAAACTGACACCTGGAAAAGTTGTGTTTTCTATTAGCCATTCCCAGGTATGACCCCGTGTTACACTAAACCCCGAACATCTGTACTTTACAGGTTGGCCCCAAGTGTGACAGATTGTAAGCATCTCGTTGGGAGGTGCTTGTCTTACCAAGTACTGTGTCCTATCACTTGTCATAGTAACTCCTTAGAATAAAAGCTCAATAAACATTGTGGATTTGGGGGATGATTGCAAACTATCATGGCCAGCCAAAAGAAACTCTTTAAGCGGCTGCTAAACAATATAAGAATCGTGAAAGGAGTCTATTCTCTCGCTAGACATGTGTTTGTGCACTCAATTATTTTCATTGTTATTTAGAAGACTTGATTGATAGGGATTACCAAATAAATGTGGATAAAGTTTATAATTCCGATTTTGTATTAGATGGCTGCATTACAAACTTTATGAGGACTAAAGTGCCATTTTACAGATTGATTCCTTTCCATTTTCAGTGCCTGCTGTATGTCAGGTATAATTGTTAGATTTCAGGGTTAAAATGGTGAGCAAGAGTGAATGTAATCTCTATACTCAAAGCCCTTACAGAACATTAGTCATCTAGACAAATAGATACAAACTCATTGAGCCAGGAAGAGGGGTATCTGCTAGTAGGAAACTTTGTTTGTCATTGATCTTATAACTTTGAAGAGTTATTCTGTGTGCTGCATACTAATTCTTAGTATGCTTAATGAAAGCATATTTTCCAAGTTTGTATCTTACTTGTTTATTTTTAATGGCATCTTTCATTAAATAGCTTTCTTCAGGGGTTTGTGGGGGGCTCAGTCAGTTTAGCTTCTAACTTCGGCTCAGTTTGTGAGTTCGAGCCCCATGTTGGGTTCTGTGCTGACAGCTCAGAGCCTGGAGCCTGCTTCAGATTCTTTGTCCCTCTCTCTCTGCCCCTCCCCCACTCACGCTCCGTCTCTCTCTCTCTCTCTCAGAAATAAACATTAAGAGTTTTTTTTTTAAATAAGCAGTTTTGTCAATTTAATATAATCACTTTAACATTTTTGAAATTATAACTAGCACATTTTGATTTAAGAAATCATTCCCTAATCAAATCTCATTGTCCTACATTGCTCCTACAATGTCTTTTAAAGTTTTGAATTTTTGCTTTTCACATTTGTGTTTAATCCATCTATAATTGAATCTTATGTACAATGTGAGGTAGGGATTAAATTTTATTTTTTTCCTATGGTTATTGATTGCTCTAGCACTGCTTATTGAATACTCTTTACTAGATACACTAATCTGCAATACTTCTAATTTGTATCACGTACAGGCCTATGTTTTTATGGCTTCTTTATAGACTTTCTGGTTGCTTTCATTAATTATTTTGTCTTATTTTCATTGGTCAAACTGTCTTAATTACTAGATCTTTATGTAAGTCTTGACACCTTATTGGGCAATCTCCCACCTTGATTTTCCTTTTCAGGAATATTCTGGCTATTCTTAGCCTATTGTTCATTTGGCTTGTCAAATTTTATGAAAAACTGAGCATTTCATTGTACTTGCAGTGAATCTGTACCTTAATTTGGGGGAAATTGGGACCTTTTGTGATTTTGAGTTTACCTAACATAAATTTGGGATATCTCTTCATTTGTTTATTTTTGTCTTATAATGTCACCCCCAAAAGTTTTGTAATTTTCTGCATACAGGTCTCACGCATTTTTGTTAGATTCTTTTCCCTAAGTACCTTAAATGCTTATTCTTATTATAAGTGCTTTCCTTCTCACTACATTTCTTATTTGTTGCTTGTGTACGTGTCAGTTATTAAACTCCTCTTATTGATAAAAATTTGTCTAAAAATGTGTGTTTAGACTCTTTGGATTTTCAATCACTTTTTTAGAATCAATTTCATCCAATAATAAATGTCTTTGCAATACTTCTATCTTAAATTTATTTTTTCTTATCTTACTGTATTAGATAAAACCTCAGGAGAACATTGACTACCACAGGTGATAGTGGCTATCCTTATCATTTCTTGTTTTACAAGGAATGTTTGTAATGTTTTCTTTTTATTAATGATATTTACTCTAGATATTTTTGTATGTGGACAATGCCATGTCGAACATAACTTTGAAGATTAAATTGTAGTGATATTACTGCTTAAAATCAGAAATATAGGGAAATGAGCAGACATAAGTAGGGAGTTGAAGGAAGAAGTTCAGCTAGTAAATGGAGACATGCAAGTTCAAAATTGAACTCTGCATCTTTATTCAGCACTCACATATGTTTAACTTTTAAGTCTCTTTGTATAGCATTCTTTGATTCTTTCAGAAAATCTTAGGTACGTCTTCCTGGATATGTCCGTCCAACTTTGTACACATCAGCTTTGCAGCAATTACAGCACCGTGTTGAAATCATGTGTTTACATGTTTAGCAGCCCAAATTGTATCAGCTAGCTACCCTTTTCCATTTTTTCAACTCCACAACCAGTCTTTCAGTTGAAAAGCCCTGTCAATTTGTTAATGTATCTCTGAAGCAGACTTTGAGTGCATCTGATTTTATCTCCATTTTTACTTCTTTACAGTCTAAGCCAACATTACCAGTCACTTAGACTGGTATCAGCCTTCAACCTGTTGCTCCCATTACATGCTTCTATCATCATTGTCTGTACTTCATAAAACAGTTTTATTGGTCCATTAAAAGTACAAATGAAATCACATCACTCCTTAGCTAATCGCTTCCCTTATACTCAGAATAAAATTCAAACTTCTTATTCTGCCTTAAAAAGCTCTATGTTGGGGCACCTGGGTGGCTCAGTCTTTTAAACATTCAACTCTTTACCTCAACTCAGGTCTTGATCTCAGGGTCATGAGTTCAAACCCCACACTGGGCACCATGGTAAGTCCTATGTGATTTGGCTTTTTTTTTGTTGTTGTTTTACTGCATCCTAGAATTGGGGCATCCAAGAGTTGGTGGCAAACCCATCTCAACCCAGCACCATTTCAGACAGGCCTTCCCTGCTGGAAGAAATAAAACAAATAAATAATATGTAAATAAAAATAAATAAATAAACATACAAATAGATAATATACCTAGTAGAAGAAATAACACAAAAAATAAGTCCCAGGACTCCATAAAAATGGAAGAATAACAACTCTGTAAGAAATTTCTCCAGAGAATATATTATTAAAGCATAGGACAAAAATGTACATTGATAATGGTTATTAAATTTTGACTCAGTGGTTCCAAAGGGTGGTCTGGATTTTTAAAATTTAAATACAAATTAATTAATTTTAATATTGGTGATTCTGATACAGACCATCCATAGACAATGCTCCGGGAAGCAATTCCTTTGGAGTTCAAAGGAGAAAGACCACCTGAAACAAAATTAGTAGAAAAAGCTTCATGACAGAGAAATGCTATACCCTGGGCTTTAGAGAGTTGTTTGATTTATCATGAATAAGTATAAAGACACAGGAAAGTCATTCAAAATAGAAAGCATAGGAGTTAAGATTTTCAGAGCAGTAAAAAAAAAAAAAAACTATTCAAATATTTTTTTTTAATTTAAGTTTAAGGTTTAAGGTTTCAGGAATACTCACACATTATCAGTTATCTTCAAACTTTGTGTAAAATGCATTCCAGAATATACTGTGATCATGTTGCTAGCTCCTATAAGAGAATGTCAGCCCAGTGCCCTGAATTCACTTCCATGAGGTTAGAGAACAAGTAAGGATTTAAAAATTGTGTTACTTTCTCTGTATTGAGGTCACAAAACTGCCCTGAGTCCCAGCACAGGTGTCCACTCTCTGTGTGAAATGCCCAAGCCTGTGAAACAAGCAGGTATGTCATAGATCCGTGATGATCACTAACAAACTGAGTTAGTTTGCATCTGCCTGAGAACTGAACATAAGTCCAAGACTTCATATGAGGCAGAAAATTCAAAGTAGCCTGATTAACAACGTCTTTGCCCGTTTAACTAACACACACACTTGGGAGACAAGGTGCAACTAAATAGAAACGTTCCATCCACTCTCTTGAAAATATGGTCTTGAATGCTTTTGAATTTGTATATTTCCTACAGATTCTATCACCTATTAACAACTCACTAGTTTGATAGAAAGAGGCTTCTTCAGCTCCTCCATGTAATCATTTTACTTCAGTAGATTTTGTGGCTACTGATAGCCTTTCTTATTACTCCCAGATGAAGAGTTCTATTATTAAATCATCTTAGGGTTAACTAATATTAAGAGTTTGACCTTTTAATTTGTAACAGACACTATCTTTACATTGACATGTTTCTAAGTTTGGGGAAATTTCTTTAGTGTATAGTGGGTTTTTGGGCTGGGAGGTAACCTGGTCAACAGTGCTGATTTATAATTTATTAAAATAACTACATATAGAAATGTACTGATTTCTAATTTGGAAAAAGAGCAGAAAAATATAAAATTGAATATGTATATTTAATAATGTACATTTACATTAATCATTGTCTTTGGTCATAATGTACCTACTAAAGCTAGATACTGATTTCCTGAAGGTATATACGATCTTCCCTTTAAAATATTCACCCCACAGTTTTATATAAGTTCTGGGAGGTATTATTCTATACATCTCATTTGCATACTAGAGAACAGAGATACAATTGAGTTATTTATTTTATCCTGGGGAATATGATGACTGGAACAATTAGAATCCTCAAGACTGCAACATTAATAAGCTATTTTATAAGGACTAAAGACTAGTATATGCTCTAGCTACCAGTTACCAATGAAAATGGAAAGGCATTTTTTAAAGAGAGAAATACAGGTAATGGCCTTTGAATACTGTCATTTGACTTTCCAGAAGAGCAGAATCTGGAAGCTAAAGTGTTAACATCTATAAGCTGTTCCAACAAGGGAATATATACTGTTAAATATTGGGAGTTATTTAAAATGCCAGTGAGTATAATAGCAGTGCTCTGAAATAACCATTTCATCTGCCTACATTACTCTAAAATTAATGAATAATGAAGCGATGCCCTTCACATTCTCTTCCCTTTCCATTCCAAGATATATTGATCAGATGACATTTATTTAAGTTTGGGATAATGTATTAATTTCAAGATAATTATTCAATATACTTTTGTCACTGTTGATATGCTTCAATGTCATCCAGGGGCCGGGGGATGAATAAACTGTTATCTGACATTGCTGGACAGGGTGCTAGAAATAAATGCAATTTTTCTCCTTGAGATTCACTGACTTGGGTTTTTATTTGGGGAGGGGCATGGAAAAGGAGAAAGCTGAAGGTGGAGGGTGTGATGATGAAACCTGCAGGTTGAGAGGATAAGGATATTTTGAAAGATGGTACTTTGGGACAGAGTGTTCTTCCATTGTTGCTGAGGTCAGACTGATCCTTAGCAAAGCTGACAGAGCCCATCCTTAGTGGATGCCACTGCAATATTAACACTCATTTGGAGCAGATGTGGCTAAAAGCATGAAACATTGAACAAACAGCTGCCACGGATCCAGTGCCATTGCATAAGCACTTATGTTCTATTAATGCCATGGATTGCTGAGGCCAGTAGGGCAGATGTTATTCCCCACAGTTCTTTAGCAGATGGGCCAAATGATGGCTCCTCGGAGAAGGGCTGCCCTGTTGAAGCAATCCCTCTATCTTAGATAAAGATTCTAGTAGAAGACCATCTCCCCACAAAAAGGATTCGTGTGAGGTCAGATCACGTTCTGTCAAGATATTTTCTAGATAAATACTTCAGGATGTGCTTCTTTTATTGTATTCCATTTTATTCCATTCTATTTTGATTCTGATGGCGTGCACCAAGGCTACAAATGTTCTCTCTTTCTCTTTTCTCACTTTGTGAGTTGTACGTTCATGCACGATGGATACAGGACTCTGTGTTTCTCTGTACATGGGATGAGTTGAGATCCTGGTGCTTCAAACTCGCATCTTTGCTTGCCTGATTCAGTGGGCTCAGACACGGTGTTTCCAAGTCTGCAACTGGTAGTCTGAAACCCATATGGGCTGCTAATATTTTCTTCTGTTCATTGGAACAATTTGAAATTTAGGACTATGAAGCAAAAGTGTCAAACAATATGTGCTATCACTATAATTTGTTCATAATAAAAATCAACAGGTCACCTGCTTTCCTGCAAGGCAGAGACTACGTGGGTGATATTTGCAAGTTTAAAGAGAAAAACATCGGGCAATAATTCTAGCTTTCTCCCTCTCAGGTCCATTTGTACTCTATTGCCACCCCACTTGCCCATGCAGAATGGTCACCTGGGTAATGATGCCTTCACAAGCTGACACGCTGATTCTAGCAAGTGGGTAATTCCTTCAAGTTGAGCTGAAGTAGGACAGGTGCTGTCTGGAGTTATATTTTTATAGATTCTCAAAGAACAATGTTTTCCAGCCATAATTGTACTTCAGTATATTATGCCATCTAAGTGCTCTGCTCCAATATCAGAAAGAAAGAGGAAAAAAAAAAGAAGTAGCTGAAGGAGAGTGATTAGAGCCGTATCTGGAAAATGACAGAAGAAGGCAACAAGCATTTTATCCATTCATTCTCTTTCTTGGAGAGGGAGGGGGTGCACATACTATGTGCTAAGTAAGCACTATTGCAAGGATACAATTAGGGACACATCCATTAAGTCAATGATTGCATGAAACTTCTATTTTAATACAGAGCAACTGATGAAGAAAAACCAGTAAAATGAAAAACTTAACCAATAGATTAACCAGATCACTTCAGATGCTGGTAAGTGCTGTAAAGACAATAAAACAGGAAAGTGTATTAAAGGGCACCCAGGGTGTGGAGGGGGTAGCATGTTATTTTAGACAGAGTGGACAAGGAAGGGTTAGGGCAAGAGTTCTATGGCAAAAACAAGCTTGGTCTATTTGAGGAACTGAAAGAAGTCCTTTTACTTAGCCATGCTTGAAGCCTCTGTATTATGATATAAATTCACCTTTTGAATTGTTTTAAGTGGGGAGTTGAGGGACAAGAGGATACAGGAGGAACTTAGCCCTGTGACTTCTTTGACCTTGTTCAGCCAGTGAATTCCTTGGGGGAATCGTTTGAACGATAGGGGTCCATATGTCTCTGTTCTGTAGTGAAGATCATCTCCCAAACTCTAGGCTGCTTCTCCAAAACCTGTATCATGTCCCAGATGGGAGAGAGGCAGCTGAGTGTGACTGTCTCCATTTGGCCACATCTTCCTTGCTGCCCCCCTGATGGCAGTGTTCATACT
Organism: Acinonyx jubatus; assembly: GCF_027475565.1. Classification (NCBI taxonomy): domain Eukaryota; kingdom Metazoa; phylum Chordata; class Mammalia; order Carnivora; family Felidae; genus Acinonyx; species Acinonyx jubatus. The sequence goes on from NC_069382.1 coordinate 137,490,093, forward strand.
TTGAAATGTGAAGGACGATGTGGAACTTTACCAGGGGTCCAGCAAACTTCAGGGGAAAGCTGCATAATGCCTTAGAGTTTTCCCAGATGCCGCAGAACTCAGTGGAATGAAAAGAGCTGAGAATGGTACCAAAAAGGAAGTCAGCTCAAAATGTTCTTTAAAAAAAAAAAAAAAAAAAAAAGTAACACGAAACAAATCCAAAGCCAGGAAGCGGCAGTTCCAAACAACTTGTGCTAGATGCTGCTTAGAAACAGCAAGGGGGTATGTCAAATGACTCTGTCATGTTGAAATATTCACTGGCCTTGTGAGCAAGAAGTTACTGGAGCCTACCTTTCTTGCAACTCTGGAGTAAAATGTGAGCAATCCCTGTGTTCGAAAGTTGACGTTGGTAACAGCAAAAAGGGGTGCTATGTGAACCTAACTATAAAATACCACACAGATGTGAAAAAGATGAACCGATGTGTGGCGGGGGAAAGGCCCTGAGTATGGCGGTGGGAAGGGGAGCGGCCCTATATCCAGCTCCAAAATTTGAGTACCAGATGTTAACTGTAGCATTTTAGAAAGAATGTATCTTTAGCCTCTGCTTGCACTTAAAACTACCACCTGGTATTCTTAGCTGTATTCTCAGGATTATAGGATCCAAAAGTCGTTAACGAATTAGCACATTTAGTAATTTTCAAACTCTATTTTCCTGAGTCATGAGGCTTTACCTAAGGGACATCAGGAGTTCATCCCCTGGGGATGGAGGGGAGTAAGAGGATGAGAAGGAGCTTACAGCTCCCCACCCCATTCCAATTGGTTCTACTTTTTTAAAAAGCCATAAAAATAAGCATTGGCTTTGTAAAAACAGGAGGTGGAAGGCAGTCGTAACTGAGGCAGTATGGTTTGCTTCTTCTTTTGGGTGAATTTGACTTCTTAGACATAGATGATGGTTCCAAAGCACAGATAATAAGCTAGATGGAATTTGAGTAGACATAGCAGCATTTATTGGCTGTTTTCAGACTCCTTTCTCCACTTTTAAGAACCATCACAACCTGTCTTGTTCACCAATATCCTAACATAGTTCTTGGGTCTCAGTGATTGAAGCTTGCTCTAGTAATGTTTTGACAGACAAAAGTTGTCTCCCTGTGTAGGGCTCTGTATGATGAGGCACTTGGGGCCCATCTTACCCACGTGGAGGCCCAGCCAGTATATCCCTTCTCTCTGGGTAGCCTCCCTACACCTCTCCAGGCTTCACTCACCTCTCTTTTCCTCCTATTCTGATGGAAGGAGAAATCTATGCACTGTCTCCTTTCATGTTGGCTAGTAATTCTTTTGCTAGTTGCTCTCTGCCAACAACACTGATGTCCTTAAAATCACAGACTTGGTCTTAGACTTTTTGTATGTGTTTCTCAAGAATGGCAGTGCTAGCTTTATTGTAGGCCAGCAATAAATATTTGTTGATTGCTAGGCCTTGCTCATTTCAGAAGCATTACAACTTACTGAAATTTGTTCCAACTTGGAAAACATCTCTTATAACATCTGCTTTCCACATTATCTCTGCTCTGGAAAGGATTTAGAACAAATTTATAATGACCATTTTTCTCTTCTCTAGTACGTATTTAATCCTATTCCAGATCAAAATGAAAAAAAAAAAAAGCCCATATTGTACCATGTCTCAGTCTTGTCATTTGAAGTGCATATAGCATGGACACAAACATCACTCAGAGTTTTATACATGTCTCCAACTAATATATTGGCTTGTGTATGAAAGTGCCATTCAGAACTCCTAGACTTTCATCTTGATTCTATCTCAAATTTTGCACGACCCTAATTCCAAAGCATCACGTCCACATCTTATGTTTCTAATTTTTATAGCAGTTCGATGGCATTTCCTCATCTACCATGAGAAGTAGGCTCAGTTTGATTCAGATGCCGTCTGGCAGGTGCATTAACTGCCTTAGAGAACAGTACTATATGAATACCAGAGATCATTGTTATTGTGTCTCCAAGACATTATTTTAAGAAATGTAACTCCCTGGCTTCAAATGTAAGTTAAATGATATAGCATACGCTTTGCTTGGAGCATTGATGACTCTGGTAAAACCGCCACCTGGCTAACAAGCCCAATGAGAGATGTACAGAGACTCCAATGTCATTTATAACAATGCCTATACATTGGATAACAAGGGCAGCGTTGGCTCCCACCTCTGCTGGCTGTCTTAACTGCTGGAAATACTGATCTGCTTTCTGAGCTGCTGTTGGCCATTGCCACCTGCTGGCTCTGGCACACCATTCCCCTGGCCCCCCTCCTGGTGGTGTCCTGGCAGCCTCCCCACACTGCCAAGTTTGAGCCAGAGAGCACAGGGGTGTTTGGAGCTTTCGCGTTGCTGAGGCTGCATCCTGCAAACTGGCTGGCAGTGGGGCATCTTGTTCCTCTCCAGGGTCAGTGTGTTGACTACTATGGTGATCAGCTGGCTAGCAGCAGCGGTGATTGGAAATTGCCCCAGAGAACGTCACGTATTGGCAAGGAAAGGATGCCGAGGGAGGGAGCCTTCATCAGAGAAAATAAACAATGTTTTATGAGGTGGCTGTGAGCATTTACTATCCAGCCTGAATTCATTTCAGGCATTTAAAACTTTTCTCAGAGTCGCATTTAAAAGTCTATATTTTAGTCTTGCAACCCTTCATGCCATTGCTGCTACTTTAAAGCTCTTACCTAGAACACAGATGTTCCCGTTTAGCATGCGAAGAGTCAAATCCTGTCTGAGGTCACAATGGTTTCAGGTGGCAGACCGTAATGAAATATCAGGTGCTCACCTTGCCTTGTGCTTTAAGCACTGACACAACTTATTTATATGCTTAATCATCTGCACGACAAACACAAGGGTTTGTACCCATTGTAAATACCCTGAACAATCCTCCCATAAAATGGGCGTAGCCATTTATGAGCTATTGTCCAAACCAGCCTGTAAAAGCCCCAGTTGGAGTCATAGCTGACTCGGCACTGTTAATGCCCAACACAAACAGACTCATAATAACAAACCTAGCGTTCCAGGGTGTGTGAATCATGTCATGAGACTGAGGCTTTCTGGAGTGTTTTAAAATGTAGATTTTATTTTTATTCAGATATGGTGAGGCTGATCGCTTAAGAGATAATTGCCATTGAAAAGATAGCTTGCTATATTCACAGATACCAAGAGGAGGGGGCACTCCACGCCAAGGGGGGCACACAGGGAAGCACCAGGGTCAGTCAGGAAGCAGAGGGAGTAGGGGAAACATGTGGGGAAGGGACTTTATTGTATTTTCCATGGGAACGGACAGGCAAGACAGGCTGAACAGGCTTAGGACTGGCTAGTTTCAATAATTTCAGCAGGCCCTGGTGCATAGAGACTGTCCCTGGTTGTATGGTACCTGGCCCTGGGGTGATGAAGGCAGAGGAGGAGTGGCCCTGAGTGAAAGAGCCCATTATAGGAAGGGGTTGGGTATAGGCTGTGGAAAGGTTAGTTTGATATGAAAGACACGCTCCTGGGTAAGTTGTTTGCTATCTCTAGGAATTAGCCAGTCCTGGGTAGGGCAGCAAGGTCCCAGATGTGACAACATCAAGACTGTGGAATAAAAACACATGCCTAACACATGGAATTAATCAGCATGCACAATATCAGGTGACAGTGAATTTACTCCAACAGGATTGTTCTTTACATTGTCTTCAGAAATCCCAAATGAAATAGTCCTTCAAATTTTCTGCTTGTGCTACAAGTCACGTGTGACATTCAAAATTGCCGGCCACAGTTATTACATAGCAGTGTGCAGAGGGGTGGAGGGGAGGCAAGAAAGAAGAAAAGGAAGAAACCTCATTAGAAACATAACTGTGTTGAGTGGAAATGCTACAGGTCATTTGCAGCTGGGCCACAAATCTGACAAGAGAAGAGACATATTAGAAAAGCTCCAATCCTAATTTCGTTTTGTTTTACTTTGTTAGGTGGCAGGGAGCTTTTTAGTTTGACTTAAGATTATTTGGCTTGTAAGTGGTAGGAAGTCATGACAACTTTGGAGGGACAGTAGCCTGGATGCGGACCCTGGCTCTGGCACTCAGGAGCTCTGTGACATTGGGTTGACCTCACTAGGTCTAAGTTTCTTTATCGCTAAGACAGAGATAATAATAGTACCTCGAGTGGGTGCTCAAAACTGTTAGCTTTGAATAAGTCAGATCCCGTTAGAAAGAGGCAGCATAGGGGCGCCTGGGTGGCGCAGTCGGTTAAGCGTCCGACTTCAGCCAGGTCACGATCTCGCGGTCCGTGAGTTCGAGCCCCGCGTCGGGCTCTGGGCTGATGGCTCAGAGCCTGGAGCCTGTTTCCGTTTCTGTGTCTCCCTCTCTCTCTGCCCCTCCCCCATTCATGCTCTGTCTCTCTCTGTCCCAAAAATGAATAAACTTTGAAAAAAAAAGAAAGAGGCAGCATAAGAGAATTTGATCTATCTTGTATCGAGTGTATGATTCTTCCTCTTATTTCATGCCCTTATTAACAAATATAGTATTTTCATTTCCCATTTCTGTTCCCTTCATCTCGATGTTACAATATTTCTAGTGTTTCTACCAAAATTCATTCTGAAAAAAAGGGTAATTTGAACATGAGTTAACATTAAAAGGAATATAAGAAGACTAAAATGTACAGACATGCTACAAGGGACAGGTAACATATCAAGAAATTCTTCTAGTCCCTATAAAATCTTGTGTTCTGATTTCCTTTTACTAACATGATGGTTGAGACATACTCATTTTCTTTGTCTTTCTAGAAGATATGTTGGCTCATGGGAGAGAATTAGAAAAGTATTGTATAGGAGAAGAAGGAAAGATTTAAATCACAATAGTCTTTCCATCCAAACTCACCATTTTCATGCTTTCTAATTCCCTTTGTTTTCTAAACCAGAGCTTTAAAAATATAATTGTTGCTCATAGGATACACATACGTTTCACTGTTTTATTTAACATGGTGTCATAGTTGTTGCATACTTTATTATACTACTTTTAGTGGCTAAGTAATATTCTCTTTAATACTTTTACAGTTATTATAAGAATTATTGAAACAATTGAGAAAATGTAGTATGGGACAAAGGTGCCAAACCAATGGCACATGGGCTAGGGCTAGAACCACCCAGAAGACATATTTGGGGGAGAGAACCAACTTTAAGAAACAAACAAAAAAAAAACCCTTTTATTTTATTATTATTATTTTTTTAATATTTATTTATTTTTGAGAGAGAGAAAGAGAGAGAGAGTGGAGGAGGGGCAGAGAGGGAGGGAGACACATAATGTGAAGCAGGTTCCAGGCTCCGAGCCGTCAGCACAGAGTCCCACGCAGGGCTCGAACTTATGATCTGTGAGATCATGACCTGAGCTGAAGTTGGACGCTTAACTGACTGAGCCACCCTGGTGCCCCCAAAAAGCTTTTAAAAAATCAAAGAAGTTTAGGAGCGCCTGGGTGGCTCAGTCGGTTAAGCCTCCGACTTCGGCTCAGGTCACGATCTCTCACTCCGTGAGTTCGAGCCCCGCGTCGGGCTCTGGGCTGATGGCTTAGAGCCTGGAGCCTGCTTCGGATTCTGTGTCTCCCTCTCTCTCTCTGCCCCTCCCCCATTCATGCTCTGTCTCTCTCTGTCTCAAAAATAAATAAATGTTAAAAAAAAATCAAAGAAGTTTATTTAAAAATATGATTTTCTGCTTCTCTTGAAAACTTGGGCCGGACAATATTGCATCTGTATTTTCCTATACAAGAATACTTGGAAATAGAGTAGGGTCCCCTTTGGACTTGGTATAAGCTTTTCCGTCTGTTGAAATTTCCCATCCCCTGTTGCTCTCATTTACTTAATGGGACTGCAATGGAGGCTAAGGAAACTTAGAAGAGATTCAGGCTAGGTGCATGGTTGAGCTAGATGCCAGTAAGCCACAGCAGACTGTGACAGTCTAAGGCTTTATTTTAGCCATGGGGTCTGAGGGTCAAGATGGGGGAAACAGCGAAACTACAGCTCACTGGCTATGGCAAAGATGAAGGATGCTCATAACATTTGAGTCTGGTTAAGTGGAAGACTGAAAGTCACTGGCAGGGGAAGGCGACAAGTTTGGCTTTTGGGCTCTGGACTTTTTTTCCTCTGAAGTCCTTGTTTCTGGAGGAACTTAAAAGTATAAATTATTACTACTTGTCTGCCTTAACTGTGATGCTTCCAGAGGCAAGTATGATTCCTAAGAATGCCCAGCAGCATCTTTGATTTCTCTCGTTGACGTTGGCTGATAGCAGAGGAAGAATTGAACTGCAGAGGACAAACTCTGGCCATTGGGTCAGCCAGGGCTACAAGGCCACTTTGGCCCTCAGTGGTCTGATCACACTTTGGATGTTGGGTGAAATCACTCTGTCCAAAGCAGAAAAGACTTAAGACCCCTTCATGAGAGGAATTCTTAGAATAATCAGAACTTCAGCCTGAAGAACTGCTTTCAAATGTAGGCTGCTTTCAAAATGTAAGGACGTTTTTGTATTAAAAAAAAAAAAATTCATTTCCTATGGGTGACCTTGAAGCATAAAATTAGGAAAAGTAAGTCACCTGTATTTTGGCAGGTTCAAGAATAAATACAAGGAAAACACGTCTAAAAATTAGAGGTTATCAAAAATAGAGAAATCTCCCTGGAAAGTGGTGGGTTTCCTTTCAGCAGAGGTACACGGGCACGTCCCAGAAAATGACTTATCGGGGAGCCTGAGAGGGGATGTAAACATCGACTGTTTATCTTATCCAGTCTTACCATTGTATGATTCTATAAACCAGAGCAGCCTACAAGCAGCTACGGGGACTCTTAAGTTGATAGATAGAGGCGGCGACTCTAAACAGGACCTGCACTTCCTGTGGAGCCCAGAACTTGAGAGTAATCTTCTATCTCCTACTCAGATCTGCACTGGTTGCCAAACTGCAGGGGAGGAAAAGACTCTGCGTTATCTTGATAGACGAGCAGGAGAATCCCACACAGCTGTGTTGTGGAAATGTTCTTGATTTCCCTCATGATAACATTGAGTCATAAAAGGAAGAAATGAACATTTATTTGCCAACTCCACCTGTCTGTTGGGCCCACCATATCTATATTAGCATCAAGGGAACTTGCCTATAGTGCTGAAATTTTTATCAGTAGGAGAGAAGCAACTGTTCTTTCCCTTAAATGGTGGTTGAAGCCAGTTCCTTTTCCATCAGAAATTAAATGATAAAAATTGGGACTTGGATGACTCATTTGTCAACATTTACATTGAGTAAACTGTTTGGAACAACAACAACAAAAAGCGCAACATTTTTAAAATTCATAAAGAGGGTAAAAATTGCTTTTGTTCTGAGTCTAGTCTGAATACAAGAGATGGTCTTTTATTTAGAAAAAAAAAGGAAGAGAAAGAAAAGATCATTTACTTGTGTTTTCTAGATAAAAGCAAGATCAAATTAAGGAGGAAAAAGGGAGGTAAATAAAAATTCAGGAACAACAATATTTTCTTATTTGATGCCAAGTTCTGGGATTTATCCTTTTCTTTTATTAAATTTCTCAGTAAATTCATTATTTCTGAAATCACTGCAATGACATCTCTTCCATTATCAGAGAAGATTAATTTTAGAGTTGAGTGGGAAGTGAGTTTTCAATCTATCCAGATTAACTGAGGCACTAATTGAAGTGCCTGTTTTTTTTTTTTTATTTATATTTGCAATTAGCTCATCTGCTTTCTTTACACTTTTAGGATTAGATATTTGCCATGCAGATTCCTTTCAGAAATTGACCCAACCCTGTGACCTTTGACTCATTCTCTCAAGTTGAAGTGTAAGTATATGTCCTAGTGGGGCAATGTGCATTATTCTGTTTTCAAGAATAATGCAAACACCAAACAAAAATAATCAATAACAAAACAAAACAGGTTCTCTGGACCACGACAGCAAATCAGACCTGGCATCTGTACCCACCACCTTCACAATTTGATTGATAACTGTGATTTGCTGACTCTCTCAATTACTCTGGTTTCATTACAGTCTGAGAAATGTGCCAAGCACTCATTTGGTTTTTATTACCTTTCTAGCCTTGTGCTTGCATGAAACACCCCAAACTGGCATTTCAGGAAAAGGATAGGCAAATTACAGCCAAGAGAAGAAAAGAATCTGTTTCTTCAGTGTTACCTTGCAACCAGCACGTATTGCATTATCACCAAAAACCATATAGAAATGTGCCTTCATTCAGGGCACTGCAAACCAGCATACAGCCTGTTCTATGTCCTCTTAATGTGCAGATCCTATGTATATTTGGATTTGCTCTTATTCTGCTAACAAAATCCCCTTTCTAATCTGAAGTGAAGAGAACCATTTTCCAGTCCATTGTAAACAACCTTGCTCTGCATCTACTTGGTCACTGATCCACATACAATATGGTTTTGAAATGACTTTGAACTAAAGGTGCAATACCAAAACTTATGACTATAACAGTTTTGGAGTGTTTTAGAAGCATAGGTTATTTAAATTATGTGCCACTTGAACTCATAGCAAAAATTACAGATTATGTCCTTTCCTTTTTGGGTAGTAAATACTAGGACATATGGACTAACATCCCTAAGATGGAGGGGGCTCTCAAGCTTTGAACTGGCAGTGTAGGCAATGCCTGAGCCTTTTACGGATTTAAACAGAACTTTCTAACTCTGGCCACTTAATGCAATTTTAAGATAGAGGTTAATATATGTCAGAAAATGAACAGTCTAAGTAGTGCCTCCTGTAGAAAACAGTATATTGCATTTGATTTTATCACAACACAGATAAAAATGCACCAGGAAAAGGAAGAGTGATCCCTCTTGAATTCTATTCCCAATCTGGGTATTAGTATTTTTGTTGATATTCTCCTTCGACAGTAACACCCAACAGTAGGCTCTCCAAATACTCTGCTCTTTTGGCCAATATCCTACTGGGGCTCTTTACCAGTACCCATGTGTTAGGACAGAATTTGAAGTGGGATCTTCCTGTCTGTAATAACAGCATTCCCAGCTGAAACCTTGAGGCTTGGCCTCTTTACGCTTGGCCCATATCCAGCCACTTTGATAATAGCTGCTTCTTTCTTACCTCACCCATTCTTGCTTCCTTCTCCGGATAATCTGTACTCAGTCTACTTCCTGGACTACATGGCAAGCTCTTTCAATGTTGGGATACCTTCAAATGAATCTTTGTGATCTTCAGAGATCCAAACACAGAACTTTGATGTAGCAAACGTGTATTAATTTTTTGATATGTAAATAAATAAAATTGAAAAATAATCTATTATTATAAATTCTTGGGCTAGGGTTACACAGAACTTATATTGTATTTTGCTTGGTTGATATTTACCTTATTTTTCACATTAAAATTATATCATTTTCTTAGAATCACAAACTCATAAGTATATATTTTCTGTAATTTGAGATTTTGAGATAAAAATATATTTGTGTAGGATTATATGCATTCTTTTTAAATTTGTTTTTATTATCTTTGAGGGGGAGAGAGAGAGAGAGAGAGAGAGAGAGAGACAGAAAGCCCATGAGTGGGGCAGGGGCAGAGAGAACCCAAAGCAGACTCTGTGCTGACAGCAGAGAGCCCAATGCGGGGCTTGAACTCACAAACTGTGAGATCACGACCTGGGCCAAAACCGGACGCTTCAGCGGCTGAGCCACCCAGATGACCCAGGATTATATGTATTTTTAAAAACTTGTTGGAAAAGTAAAAAATTCTATAGTAAGCTCTACTTTTCCATTGTTTTCTACACATTTTTATTCTTTTAAAAGCTTACCGTAGATAACAGTGCAGCACGTCTCACATCTTTCCCTAAAAATTAACAGACCCACCACAAGCAGAATTGTTGTTAGCAAATGATGTCTCTATTTGGGGACAACACTAGCCTTTGTGTTCAATCCAGTTTTCAGATCCAATTTCTACTGGATATTTTTTTTTTTTTAACACTTATTTATTTTTGAGACAGAGAGAGACAGAGCATGAACAGGGGAGGGTCAGAGAGAGGGAGACACAGAATCCGAAACAGGCTTCAGGCTCTGAGCTGTCAGCACAGAGCCCGACGCAGGGCTCGAACTCACGCACCGCGAGATCATGACCTGAGCCGACGTCGGACGCTTAACCGACTGAGCCACCCAGGCGCCCCTCTACTGGATATGTTTAATAACTTCAGAAACACCCGCCTGGAAAAAAAGTATTTGTAAGAAAGAACGCGAAGAATTAAAAGGCCAAAGATGTCCAGGAAAACAAGAAATGCTTAATGACTTATGTCGTGTTTCCATTAAAATTATATATTAAGCACCATGCTTGTTATGTACAAGTTTCACAGGTACAAACAGTATCATGCCTGTAACACTGCTTTGTTAGGGAAGTATCACAGAAGTCATTCATAATCCCTCTGTTTCTAATAAATCACAGTGATCTATGGTGTTTACTCCCATGAGACTTAACACTTTTTTTATGAACTTGGGCATAAATAACATAATATCCAGATCATGTGCATTTTTTTTAATAGTTGTAGCACTCTCTCTCTGTCACTGATCTTATGCTGAGAGGAAAACAAGAGCACTCTCCAAAATGGTTGTGTAAAAACAGGTGTGGAAAGAATGGGTATATGGTAGAATCTTATCATGACTTTATATCTTACAGAATTTTTTAAAATTTTTAAAAAATTAAAAAAAATTTTAATTTTTTACATTTATTTATTTTTGATAGAGAGAGACAGAGCACAAGTGGGGGAGGGGCAGAGAGAGAAGGAGACACAGAATCCAAAGCAGGCTCCAGGCTCCCAGCTGTCAGCACAGAGACCGACGCAGGGCTCAAACTCACAAACTGTGAGATCATGACCTGAGCCGAAGTCAGATGCTTAACCGACTGAGCCACCCAGATGCCCCTATCTTTCAGAATTTTTAGATCAAAAAGATTTCCATCTGATTTTTTTTACACAGTTGTTAAGTTCCAGGCACTGCTCTGAGCTGTGAAGCTAACATTTCCTCAAAAAGTGTAAATCTCTAACTAAGGTCTTGGAGATCCAATGATGAACACAAACAGAAGCAGTTCCTGTTCTCATGGAGTTTTGAGTCTAGTATCTTTAACATGAAAAGATTCTAAGGGCCTGAATCCACACTATGCTGTACTAGGTCAGGAATTGGCATAACTATGGCCTAAGGGCCAAAGCTGGCCCACCAGCTGTTTTTGTAAAGTTTCATTGGAACAGAGCCATGCCTACTCATTCACATATTGTCTGTGGTGGTGTTTGCACCTCAGTAGCAGAACTGAGGACTTGTGATGGAGGCCATATGGCTTGCAAAGCCTAAAATATTTACTATCTGGTCCTTTACAGAAAAAAAGTGCCAACTCCTGTATGAGGTAAAATGGCAGCTTATGGACAATGACTTTATCTGTTTAAAGCTGGATTTACTTCCTTCACCTCAATGAAGTCTCATAACACCTCATTGTGCCTCATCAGTGAGGTATCTGAAGCCTGGAGAAGTTAAGTATCCTGACTGAAATCACAGAATCATCAAGAAACAGAGTTGGTATTAAATGCTGGTCTTGTTGACCAAGGGTCACTCCACAACACTCTTTGCTAAGCCTGGTCTGGGATACAGCAAAGAGGAAGACAGGGTTATTCTTTGTCCTTTGGCTTAAAATCAAAAAAGGTCAGGACCTCAAAGCACTCCCTAAACTTTAAGACCAGGAGCTTCTTCAGCACATAGGAGAGATTTGGTAAATTGTTCCTATCTTACAAAGTAGGAAAAAGAACGTTGTTTCTAAATGCATTGCTAGACAAGTTGATAGGAGAGAAAAAACTACTTTCCTACCTTATCCTCCAGGGTTCTGTTTATGATACAATAGCACTGGACACAAAGTGCATTTCTGAAAGCTAAGAAAAATAGAGATGTATCCTCAGCACCTAGAGGCACGGTTGAGGTTTTGACTCTTCATTTGGGCTCAGGTCAAGATCTCCTGGAGCACATGCAATCTTTCTCTCTCTCTCAAAACACACCAAATATATTGTTTGTTCTAAATTTCTGAGCCTGAAATTATTTATTATAGATTCATCACAGTGTTACCTTTGGCTTTCAACCTTGCAAGGGGTGCTTGGTGGCTCCATTGGTTAAGTGCCTGACTTTGGTTCAGGTCATGATCTCATGGTTCCTGAGTTTGAGCCCTGCATGGGGCTCTGTACTGACAGCTCAGAGCCTGGAGCCAGCTTTGGATTCTGTGTCTCCCTCGCTCTCTAGCCCTCCCCCGGCTCATACTCTGTTTCTCTCTCTCAAAAATAAACCTTAAAAAAAATTTTTTTTAAATGAGTAACCAAGTGGATTTTTATAAGCAATCTTAGACCTTCAGAGTTTTTAAAACACTTTTTTTCTACTTCTCAGACCTTAACTCTAGCATTTAAATTTCCTACATTAAAAAAAAAAGAGCTTGAAGAATATTCTTTTAAAATATATTAATTTTACTCACCAAATCAGTGACATGCCAAACTGTATTGGAGTCTGAGGCAAATGAAAAAATTGGTTACTGATCCTATCTTTGTTTAACATTTTAATATTTTATTCATCATCTGTTTGCACTAATTGTATTTCTTAAAACTATTGCGTAAAAATGTTATTTGTGTTGATTGTTGATTTTTTTGGCAGCCCCTTAAATTTAGCTCAAAAGGCAGGTGCCTTACTCACCTCACTCTAGTTGCAAACCTGCACAAACCCAAATATTTTAAAGATATTTTTCTCTCACTGGAAAAACTATGTAAAATAAAGCTTCCAGAGAAAATTTCATCCTGGAAATTTTTTCCTTCATGACTTCATTCCTAGTTTTAAAATAAAATAAAAATTTGTAGAGTACTTGATTTGCATTTGATTGTGCCTAATGACTGTAGTGTCACAGGAAGAAAGAGAAACTTGCATGCGCATGACCCCTGGTCAGTGTTCTGTGGTGGGTGGCAAACCTGGGAAACAAGATCAAGTCTGTTCTCTTTAGGGAATTTCTTCTCTTTGCCTCTTCCTTCTACATTTTTAGATGGATGTGAACTGCAGTCCTGGTAAGTGCATGTTTCCTGACTTGCCCTTCAGCGCTTTTTTTCAAGCTTTGCACACGAAGGAATTGGAGTGTTAGGAAGAAGCAAGCCTTCTTGGTCCAAATCTAAAACCAGACCCTCCATTCAATTTCTCAGTGGTTAAGTTGGTAATTTTGTCTTCAGTTATCTACCTCCCCTGCCTTTATTCTCAACTAGTATAAACTTGAAATTAGAAAAAAGAGGATGTTCTTTATTGGCCTTAATCCCAACATTTTTCACCCTAAATTTTGCTATTTACGTGTAATCAAAAAGATTTTTTTGTTTTATAGACTTATTCTACCTCTAGCAAGAAACTTTAAAGTCCTCTCTGGTTTCTAACCCTACCCATAACTTCAGTGCCTTTCCAAATGAAGCATTTTAACTTGAAGGAAGCATTTTATTTAAATTAAAATGAAGTCTGAACAAAATCAAATATTTTTAAAACAAAAACATAATTCAGTCTTCTAACATCTCATTTTCATTTTGCTTATTAACCTGACAAAATGTATATATATGTCTGTTTTGCAGTTCCTGTCTGTGCATAAAATATGTTCTGCTTTCCCACTTCATATTATATCAAATCCACTTTTTGTGTGTTTTTGTATAATCATAATTACAACAGTAATCATTCTGTTATGTGCTTAACTTATCAGATTACATTTAACTTTAAACATTTAGATTTTTTCCAATTTCTTGTTCCAGTAGAAGACATACTAAGTTCTTCATAACTATAGAATGTATTTCAATTTATTTTTTTCTTCATATAAATTACCAGGTATATGATTACTAGGTTGAAGGAAAGAATATATATGATTGTAGTTAACTATTCAAGCTTCTTTTCAAATATTAAAAATAAAAATTATATCTCTAACAATGATGATGTGGTGATAACTTGCAGTTGAGCTTTCCCAAATTTTAAAGTAGTTTGTATATTTCACTCTGTTTTTACTGATAAACACTAAACAGACTCAAATATTATAAACAAGAGGGGTGCCTAGATGGTTCAGTCGATTAAGCATCTCATTCTTGATTTCCACTCAGGTCATGATCCCAGGGTCATAGGACTGAGCCCCAAGTCAGGCTCTATGCTGAACATAGAGCTAGCTTGAGATTCTCTCTCTCTTCCCTCTGCCCCTCTCCCTGCCTGCACTCTCTCTTTCCCTAAAAACAAACAAAGAAAGAAACAAACAAAAATATATTTTTTATGTTATATATTATAAACAAGAAAACTGAGATGTAAAGCAATATAAGGAATATAGTTGTGTTCATGTGTTACCAAACAGCTGCATTAAAAAAAATAATAATCAGTTATATTATTTACACAATACAAACATCTGGATATATAGAAGTAGACAAATGTTTTTCAGAAAAGATTTTTAAATATTTTTATCTGGATGTTATTATGCTATGTAAATATACCTTGTTCCCAATAGAATATCAACTACAAAATATAGACGAACGGTAAGAGATGCTCCCACAATTTAAAACAACTTAAATTTAGAGCAAAATTTACAAACACTGAAATCAGCATAAAAATGACAATTCCCACTTTATTATTTTAAGACAACTAAGGCTGCAAAGTAGAACATTAAAAAGTATGGAATACTATTTTCTAGAAACTACTAAAATTATTCTTGAATTCTTTTCCTTATTTATTGTATTTTACTAAGCCACAATTCCTTTGTTTAAAATATATGAATTGAGCTTGACTATTTTTAGGCATTGAATGTTTGCATCCCCACCTCCAACCCCTATTCATATATTGAAGTTCTTATTCTCAGTGTGATGGTGTTAGGAGATGAAGCCTTTGGGAAGTGATTAGGTTTAGATGAGGTCAAGAAAGTGATGCTCCAATGATGGGATTTGTGTTTTTACAAGAAGAGGAGGAGACCAGAACTCTTTTTATCTCCACCATGTGGAGACACAGCAAGAAGGCAGCTCTCTGCAAGCCAGGAAGAAGCTTCTAACCAAGAGTCAACTGTGAACCACCCAGTCTATGATATTTTGTTAGAGCAGCCTGAGCTGACTATGACAACTGACAAAACATCATTCTAGCTTTTCCTTTGGCCCAGTTACAGACACATGTCATATCAATCAGTCTTCTAATGATTACCTGGAATATGTGTTACTTGCTTAAAATAGCTATTAGTTACTTCTAAGTGATTAGGTCTTTCTGTTCCTTGTTTCAAGTTTATTCTTAAAGGTTTCTAGTATAAAATCCATGGAAACCTTCAGATTTCAGTGGTCAGGAACCAATTTGGACTCATTTTGAATTCCTCTGCAAAAAACAATCTTAGTATGAAGGTCACTGCTATTTGGAAATATAAAACCTAAATAATTACCTGCATAATAAAATCTTCATTTCGTTTTTTTTTTCCCAATAACGTATCATTGTTTAGGAAAATTGATTTTTAGTCTTTCTGTCCCAAATTCTACTCAGCCCTTATGGTATAGGTTGGAATTGTAAACTTAAGTAAATAAAATAAGCCAATCTCATTGTCACTCGGGCTGATTGTGATAGTAATTAAATTTGACAATAGCATGTTTACATTATCACAATATACTTTGCTATAAAATCATGAAAATAATTTGCAAACTATATGAGAGTAGAATAAATTAGGAATAAAATGGCATATACAAACAGCTTTCAAAAGAAAAAGAAGCAGAAAAATTTATTTGATGAGTACTTGAAGCAGGATTGGGTATATCACTTTCAGAGGGTTTATTTTTCTTCTAAAGAGGTTTCCTATTTACATAAAATATTTCTTGATTTATAAAAATTACATTTGACAAAACTTTTCAGGAAAATATTACTTGCCTTCTTTATCATCAGTCTGTATCTGGTCAGGAAAATATTAATATTTCAAACAGAAAAATGGAACCAGGAACTGGATACAAAAGTGTTGGAATGGCTGGAGGAGCAAAAGTGAGGAAGTGAAGCATCCCTGATCTTAGTAACTATGCAAAGCTGCCATTGCTCGTAGGATAGAGGAATGAAAATCACCCAGATCCCATGATCACTGTGTAGCTGAGGTTGCTGTAAGGGCTGTCCCTGGAGCCAGTTGAAAGCAACCAGGAGTTTATACCATAGCTAACATTACAAAATCCCCAAGCCTGTAGCTATGGTAATGGATTCAGAGCCAAGAACACTGTTCTGTAGTGGCATCCAAAGCACCTCTTGCCTCCACCAACTCTACAACAAGAGCCTGAGTAGAAACATGGAGTCCATATTGCCATCGAGGAGCCATTACCTTTGTTGTTATTTCTGCCACTGCCAGAGTTAAAGCTGAAAAGAGAAAAATACGGTAAAATGTTGGATTGAGAGTAACTTGTTCTTCAAGTGTTCTGCAAGAGGAATAAACATTTCTAATAAATTTTAACTTGATATAGGAGCTATGTCTTGCAATACGAGTAGTATGTGATGCTGAATGTCACGTGATTGCAACAGAGCCAATGGTTTTTCCTTCTTTCTCTCTCTTTCTCCATGCACATGCTGCAGGATTGTGGGTCAATGCAATGTCATGTATCCACGACATCTTCAAAAGGAGGCAAAAGCAAGTGTCATTGCATAGCTTCCTTGTTAAAAGAGAAAGATTCCATGGATCCAATAGGCAGCAGTGATAGTGATAGTGAAAGTGATAGTGATAGTGATTGTCCTACACAATAACCCTCCTATCTCTTCCCTCCCTCACACCAACCACGAAGGTTTTCGATGGTAATTGCAGGTTAATTTGTTTATTTTTCTTTATATTTTGTATTATCTTTATTATTTTGTATTATATTACAGTGCTGTAATAATTTTTATATGAGTATTTTTGGGTTGTAGAACGAATCATCTGAGTTTCCATTATTTTTTTTATGGGGAAATTCATTTTGATATACAAGTGCTTTGGATTACAAGCATGTTTCCGGAATAAATTATGCTCACAAACCAAGGTTTTACTGTACCTTTTTTCCTTTCACTTTATGACTTTCCACCACCTCTCATTGCCAGAACATAAAAGGAAGCCAGCTGGGGTGGGTGGCTGGGAAATGTATTTTCCAGACATCAAGCCTCCGCGGCACAGAACAGAGAACAAACAATGGAGATGGACAATAAAAAAGCAAAAAACAGGTAAATACTGTCTACTGCATAGGATACAATTGGTAAATTTTTTTTTTCCTTTTCAGACACTTGAAAGATATAAAAATTAAAATAATTATAATTGTAATATTTATTAAATAATTATTTGATACTTGGAACATTTGCTTTGAACATGATTTGTCTGGAAATTTTTTTAAAAGGAATTTTTTTAAAGTTTACTTATTTATTTTGAGAGAGAGAGAGAATGCATGCACATGCAGGGTCGGTGTGGTGGGGGGGGGGGCAGTGGAAGGAGCAGAGGGAGAGAATCCCAAGCAGGGTCCCATCATCAGTATGGAACCTGATGTGGGCTCAAACTCATGAACCATGAGATCATGACTTGAGCAGAAGCTGGGTGCTTAACCAACTGAGCCACCCAGGCACCTCTAACAGGAAATCTTGACTATATACATATATACGAATAATATGTAATTAGAAAGTCGACTATATACATATATACGAATAATATGTAATTAAAATTCTTGTTACCTCAGGGAGACAAGATGACTTCTCAGTCATCTGAATACACAAATCCTAGTCTGCTTGGGCTGTGTTAGCCCACTCTCACTTCATAGACAACCACTTTAAGTGCAGGCTCTGTTCTGACTACTTGCAGTCTTTCTCATACTGATTACCTGAAGTTAGACTACCAGCTCTGGGCACCTCACTCTTGAACAATTGACTCACATTTTGAAATTCCCTCTAGCCCTTCAGTTTTGGTCTCTGAGAATTCACAGAACTCAGGAAAGCACTGTACTTATGATAACAGTTTTATTATAGCAAAAAGACCCCCAAAAAACCAAAACAAATCATAACCAGACAAAAGAAGAGGTGCGTAGTGTGATGTCTGAGAGGGTTCCAACATAAAGCTTCCAGTGTCATCTCCTTGTGGAGACAGGATGTATCACTATCCCGGCACAGCAATGTGTAACAAATGAGCAGAATATTTTTAACAGGGAAACCCCCTCAGGTATTGGTGTCCAGAGTTTTATTGGGATTCCATTAAGTGAACACGACTGATTGAATCATTGGCTGTGTGATTGAACTGAGTCCCCAGCCTCTCTCCCCTCCCTGAAACGCTGGTTGATACCATGTGTCTCAAGACTCCAACCCTCTAGTTACATGCTGGGTCTTTCTGGTTGTGGTCGGCTGCCATCCCTATGTCATTACCACAGACTACTTAGGGCCCCACCATAAACAATAAAGACACTTTTATCACTCTGGGAATTCCAGAGATTTATAGACTACCTCTCAGGAACCAGAGAGAAATGCCAGACAAATTCCTTTTTTTTTTTTGTAAATATTTTTTAATGTGTATTTATTTTTGAAACAGGGAGAGACAGAGCACAAGCAGGGGAGGGGCAGAGAGAGAGGGAGACACAGAATCTGAAACAGGTTCCAGACTCTGAGCTATCAGCACAGAGCCCAATGCAGGGTTTGAACACATGAACTGTGAGATCATGACCTGAGCCGAAGTTGGACACTTAACTGACTGAGCCACCCAGGCACCCCGCCAAACAAATTCTTAGTAAACAACTAATACACAGGATTAGTCTTTAAGCCAATTGTTAACAAGATAGCAAACTCTTAGAGCCTTCTCCAATGTCAATAAATGAGATCTGAAGTTGTTCCTGCTGCCCTACATGTGACCAAATGAGACAAATCAAATAAGTCTCCTCTCTCAAGATTACTGGAAAATGGCTCTGCATCTCTATGACTAGTGGCTCCAATAGGGACACACTCCCTCTGCACCTAGGAACAAAATTGCCTTAAATCTCTATAGTTAAACCCTGCCCTAAGCTTCCCACTCCTTTAGCTTTGTCCATACGTTTAGATCCCGTGGACAATAACTAAAGGATGTATTTGGACTGAGTAATTAATCCTTTCTGGACAATGTGACTTGGGACTGCTTAGCTACTTTCTACTTTCCCTACCAGTTCACCATTAAGAACTCAACAGAATGCATACAGATTATGACAAGGTAAAGAGTTTCATTTCAGACAAGAAGCATATCATTAGTATAAGCTTGCCAGGTGTTTTTGAGAAAAGGAATCAACAAAAATTATTCCCTAATACTATTATATTGAAAAGAATCTTTCACAACAACTTAGAAAATAAAGTCAGATCTGATAATTTTCCTTCACTGTTATTAATTCCCAAGAAAAATCGTTAAGCTTTATAAAACACATAAATGATTATTTCATTTGTTTTAGTAATCTTTTCGACTATATAATCAGGCTGATAATAAGATTGTTATTTTTTCAAGTAGGCTCCATGCCCACTGTGGACCCCAATGAGGGCCTTGAACCCATGACCCTGATATCGAGACCTGAGCTGAGATCAAGAGTGGGACACTTAACTGACTGAGCCACCCAGGCGCCTCTGATTCTAAGATTATTAAACTGGCTTAATGTTACCAACAGTTGGCATGATATTTTAGGAAATATAGAAAGAATATTGAATACAGAATTGAAAATAAATTAAGTATACTTTCAATAGTTTTTGGTAGAATAATCATTACTTGCATTATTTCAGTGAAATTTCAACAGAGGGATCTTTGGTAGATTCAATTACTGACTAAAATTGTTTATTTCCCTCTAGTAATAATTACACCTACACTTTGAAACAAATTGTACTTCCCTAAATCTCAGTTATGTGTTTATCTTTAGTCAAAAAACTGTTAACAGATGTGACACAGCAAAGGACTGAGATGTGCTTCTGGTTGGCGATGCATCCTGCAATTCTGCAGTTACCATGAGAAAAGCTTCCCCTGGATAGTTATTGCAGCTGTAGCCTGGACCCCAGAATTGTCACACATGGGGAAGATCTGAGCTTACCCTTCAGTGGAGACCAAAGTGGACTCAGACCCAACCCACAGCTTGCAGTCCAGACCAGCCGAGTCGAGACTAGTCAGTCAAGCCCTAGCTGACCTATTAACAGGAACTAGAGAATAAATAATTGCTATTTCTAAGCCACTGGATTGTGAAGTGACTCAGAATAGTAGTGTTTTGTGGCAATATTAACTAATGCAGAAATTTGTACCCAAGAATGAGGTGCTGACATAACAAATACTTGAAATGTGTGCATCAATCTTCGGATTGGTTGGTGGAGAACAAAGAAATTTTGAGAAAAGCCTTTGGAAATATTACATAATGACAACACATATGTTAAAACTCTCACCTATGAGAACCTCAAAGAAAGAAGAGAAGCACTGATTGAATTTCCACCATTGGAGGAAAAACATTTTGAGGCAAAAGTTGAAAATGTGCTGATTGTTACTGGCTGCATTTAATAAGGTCCTACAATATTGGGATGAGATCAGAAAAGAAGTTACTGGTGAACAGGAATAAAGAATTGTTGTTTTAAGCCACTGTGTTTTGGAGTGGTTTGTTACGTGGCATTATTGTGGCCATCGTCGACAGTCTATAGAACCTAAAACCTACATTAATTTTAATTGAATGGCCTTATGGTCTTTCCTTCTATACTGGCCAGTCTCTATGCTGAATGTTACGAGGAATACAAAAGAGAAGGAAAAAAAAACAGCTTACAGAATTATTGCTATTTGTGGGTTTTATTTTCAGATGAAGTAATTTGAAATACAATATTTATTGAAAAGGAAGCTAATACTTTAAAAATATCAATAGGGGAGCCTGGGTGGCTCAGTCAGTTGAGCGTCTGACTTCGTCTCAGGTCATGATCTCTCAGTCTGTGAGTTCGAGCCCTGTGTCGGGCTCTGTGCTGACAGCTCAGAGCCTGGAGCCTGCTTCGGATTCTGCGTCTCCCTCTCTCTCTGCCCCTCCCCTGTGCATGCTCTGTCTCTCTGTAGGTCAAAAATAAATAAACATTAAAAAAATTTTTAAAATAAAAATAACAATAATTTTATAAGTACAAACTGTTTTATATTACGTACAGATCTTCCTTGACTTACAATGAGGTTACAGTCTGATAAACATCAGAAATTGAAAATAACATAAGTCAAGAATTCATTTACAGACAGAAAAATTCACTTAATATACTTAACCTACTGAGCATCATAGCTTAGCTCAGCCTACTTTACACATGCTCAGAACACTTACATTAGTTTATGGTTGGGCAGAATGATCTAACACAAAGCTTATTGTACAATAAAGTGTCGAACATCTTACGTATTCATTGAATATTGTACTGACAGTGAAAAACAGAATGGTTGTGTGGGCATAGAATTGTTGAGAGTACATCAGTTTTTTAGCCTTACATTTGCGTGGCTGACTGGAAACTGTGGCCGATATCACCCAGCATCGTGAGAACGTTGTACAGCATCTCGAGAGCACAAGAAAAGATCAAAACTCAAAATTTGAAGTACAATCTCTGCTGAATGCATATGGCTCTCACACCATTGTAAGTTAAAAAAAATTAAAAGTTGAACCATCATAAATGGGGGACCATAAAATGGTCTGTTTGTATTTTTAAACAGGCTGTGGCATCCTTACTGTAAGACATATTTTAAATATCGATAGGTTGAAAAAAACTGAATAGTTCAACGATTACATTATGTTATCCTTACTAGTTTTGCCTGTCACTGAAAGAACAATATATATTCTTGTATTTATTTTAATTGCTGGTTAATGCACCCCTGACCAAATTAAGACATCCCAGAGTTGAACTGAACCAATATGGCCAATGTGATTAATTTGGTTTAAATTACTACTGGAGTCTTAACTGTATGAAGAGACCTCATAAATTCTACCATGGTACAAGACAACATGGTTGTGGTGCCAGGGTTAATGTTTATGCCTGTGTCCTGGCTCAGTACATTATCCCCAAATGAAGACCAACCTAAAGCGGTCCAAATGTGAGACGGGCTGCCAGGGTCGATTTCCAGCATTATAGCAACTTGTACATATTTATTCACCTCCCTTGTCTGATTCCGAAAGAGTATCTATATCTATAAAGGGCAAATACCTGTCACACAATGGTACCATAAAATTCTCATAAAATAAGAGTATGTACATGATTATTATGTGGCCAAGAAGTTTACAATCTGACAGATACAACAACAAAAGCCACACCTTGTACTTACTTAAGGAAATTTTGTGCACAATCTCAACCTATTTTTTTGCCCATCCTTCCTCTAGTAGTCCATCCTTCCAGAAAGAAAAGTGAAAATGAAATATGGACACAAATCAGAACAGGAGAGGAAAATTCTCATTGTTATTAGGAACCTGCGTAAAACAGTTCAAATTTCAATTGTGTTGAAACTTCCAAGTTTAATGTAAATATCTTAAAATATTTGCACACTGTATACATTTAAACATACCCAGAAGGCTCATCCACTTAAACTAAATTTCTTGTCCCCACAGTGAGCTTTCCACTTTGAGTCATGAACCTCATAAGCTTCATGAACCTCACAATAGGGATAACTTACCACATGCCATGGATTCCTTCCTTCCTTCCTTCCTGTACATCAGTTTTTTAGCCTTACGATTGCATGGCTGACTGGAAGCCGTGGCTGATGCCACCCAGCATCGTGAGAACATTGTGCAGCATCTCGAGAGCACAAGAAAAGATCAAAACTCAAAATTTGAAGTACAATTTCTGCTGATTGCATATGGCTTTCACACCATTGTAAGTTAAAAAAATTAAAAGTTTAACCATCATAAATGGGGGACTATAAAATGATCTGTTTATATTCCTTCCCTCCTTCCTTCTTTCCTTCCTTCCTTCCTTCCTTCCTTCCTTCCTTCCTTCCTTCCTTCCTTCCTTCTTTCCCTCCCTCTTTTCCCTTCCTGCCCCCTCTCTCTTTCTTTCTTTCTTTTGTAGCTGGAAAAAAAATGTCTGTTTCCATTTCTTAACCTGCAATTTTATTCCTTATGCCAAACCAGACCTTTGTCTGTCCTTTCCTTTAAAATATAAGTTTTCCCAGTATTAAGGGCTTTTAAAATTTTTCCAGAAGAGGTTTGTTATTTTCACTCAGTTTTTGTTTTGTTTGTTGAAAAATGAGATATATGGAGACATACTATTTTTAAAGACTCGCTTTAAGTTTTTGGATGATGACCAAGCTAAAATATGTACTGTTAAAAAGGAACATGAAAGGTCAGGAGACATTTTTATATCAAAGACATCAGGCATTATTAAGAGTAACTTGAATGAACTCTTACAGTAGGATTTGTTTCCATAAGATTTTGCTTGTGATAAAAATCCCTTGTTAATACCTTCCAGATCAACTAAAATATTAAAGCCAAGATTATCTGCATCCATCAAATGCAGTGAGAACCACTGGCATCAGGGTTCTGAAATTCTGGGTTTCACTTGCCTTGGAAGTTCACAGGCAATAGCAATAACCTATTAGCATACTTCCCACAGACAGAGCAGTGGAATGACTGGATATTTAACCAGTGCCAAAACATCAGAATGCACCTCTTTCACTTAAGAACAGAATGTGTCAGCTCCTAAATTTTGTGTATTTTCAAGCATTTAGCACAGTTTACTGTCTGAAAACCACCATAACACTGCTATTCTTATAATAAGTTGCTTAACAAATGTTAAGTTAAAGGTTAATTTTGTACATCTAACCATAATTGGCAGACAGGGATCATGTGTTCCATGTTTATTTTATCATCGACCCAAAAGGGAAGGGCAGAAGGAGGAAGGGAAACCACTGCTAATTTTTTTGGCATATGGTAATGGTTGTTTTGTAAGAAGTAGATAAATCCAGAACGCATGCACTCAGTTATTGGGAGAATCTGATGTCATCCCATCAAGAGAAACTGTTCAGGTTTCTATGGTATTTCACATCTGCAAGCCACAGCAATATTTCCATCAGCTGTTAATGTTGCTACTAAAATTAGGGCCAGGAGCTCCACAGCTTAAGCAACTTATGTGGGTTTGGAAATAACATTTGTTCAAAGTCTCTTTATAAGGCTATGGTAAGTATAGTGTGTTGAAGAGCTCATTTGTGGGATTTATTTCTACATAAGTAGTTGTAGCCAAGCTCAAGGGGTATGAGGCCTGTTTGAGATTTCTCAGTTCTACTTCACTGGGTTGGAATTACCTGATCCAGTTTGGCTCAGATGCTATTTCCTCTGGACTGGAGTTGTAAAGAAAGCAATTTAAAATGCATAAACACAGTGCCTGAGCCATGCCATATATCCACCACCCAGCGGGGCATTCACACTAAGCACAGCCTCACTTCCTAACTACTCAGCTGAAGTCCTCACTCCCTTCCCAACTATTAATATTCATGCGACTTTGTACCAATGGGGTTCAGGCAGAATAAAAAGCATCATATTGGAACATCATAGAATAACTTGAAATTTCTAAGACAAAATTTCCCCCAGAATATGCTTTACAACATGAAGAATCAGAAATTTTTATTTTGCCTTAATTTTTGGTACAGTAATATATATATATATGTATATACATACACACATATACATATATATACACACAACATATATATACAGTAATATATATATACAACATAGATATAGATGATATAGGTAGATATAGATATAGATATAGATATAGATATAGATATAGATATAGATATATAGATATCAAACTAGATGTCAGGAAGCATGAGTTTTAGCTTTGGCCCAGACACCAAATAATTAGGTAATTTAACCAATATTTATCAGTGTTCCCTATGTGATTATCATAGTAGCAGATGCCAGAAGCTAGAGGAAATTCATAGTTCTTGCTCTTATAAAGTCTACAGTCTAGTGGTGGGAGCTAAATGGGTATTTCATTTTGGCAGGTAAGAATGTTATCAGTCTATAGACCCCTTAAGTAAAGTGGAATAGTTAAAGCAGCTGTTATTTTACCTATGATTTTATGATGTGGTGTTGAAAAATATATCTAACAAGTCAAAAATTTTCAAAATGAACCACATATCACTATGCACTACTTTATATGCATGTTGTCCCTTAATTTCCACAAGGACACCATGAGTCTAGGTACTAATGCAAACATGTTTTGTGTCTGGTCCAAGGTCACACAGCTGGTTAAGTAGTCCACTCAGAACCAGGATGCCAGTCTGTCTGCTCCATAGGCCATGCTCTTACAACTGATGTAAACTACTTAAAAAGAGGATTAAACTAAGATTGTCTAGCAAAGATATGATTAAGATGGAATTACAGCCTACAAGATAAAAACTCATGATGCATTTTCAGGATGGAATTGATGTGTTGAGGGGAAGATTGAGAGGAATCATTTCTAGAACACATCTGTTTAGAGATTAAGTACAGATATGTACTATTATATTACATAATTTATAGTTTTCTTATTAAATAATAATCAAGAGAAGAACGTGAGCTAGAATGGGGTGGTTGGGAATCGTAAAACATGTTATTTGTCTGCATACATTTACTGCTGGCTGGTTGAAGTGGAAACCATTTAACAATCCACAGAGGCAGCAGCAGGGTGTCTTGGAAAGAGACTGGCCCAGGAACCCAACTC
Organism: Acinonyx jubatus; assembly: GCF_027475565.1. NCBI lineage: Eukaryota > Metazoa > Chordata > Mammalia > Carnivora > Felidae > Acinonyx > Acinonyx jubatus. The sequence continues at coordinate 137,515,727 of NC_069382.1, forward strand.
CTGCCAATGACTCTGCATGGCATTGGGAACTCATTTCCTTGAACTAGGATTCAGTGCTTCTATCTGTAAAATGAGGACAATGTATCTGGTCCAGTTTTCAGCTTTTGTAACTGTTTCCAAAGGAATTAAGCTCCATGATGCAGTCTGACTTCAGAAGTAGAAAGCCCAATATATGCTAAATATATGTATCAATTAGACTTTGGTTTTTGTTTCCTGTTGCACACACTTTTCCTGTCTTTAACCCTCACCAGAACACACACACACACACACACACACACACACACACACACATCTGCCCATCCCCCTTCTCTCTTTCTTACCTGCCCAATCCCTAGTCATTTTTTTTCAGGTCTCAATTTAGAAATTCCTTCGTTAGGGAAGGTTTCACTGACTCCCAAAGTCTCTATAAAAGAAGTCTGTGCTTCCTCTGTCACTGAGATGTTGTGAGCATTGGATTAGATAACCCATGTACAGTGCTTGTATCATACTTGGTTTGTAAAACTACTCAGTCACTATTAGCTAAAGTAATCATCACCATCATCATCATGATTATTAAACTTATGCCACTGTTTTATTAGTCTTTCCAAATTTCTGTGACACCTACTAGGTGTTATGTTTGGGAGAGCAGGGACCATAATAATTTGACTTATTGGTGCATCACCAGCAGCTTATCACAGTGAACGTCAAGAAGTGAATGACACAAAGAAGATACTTAGTTAATGTTAAGTAACACACAATAGTTTACATAAGGAAAACTTTCATTTATGCAATGTAGTAAGCTAAACTTTAAGCACTTGTCTTCTAGTGGAACAGACTGAAACTTGCAAAAAAAACCTAATCATGTTATGAGGGTTATAATCAAGTTGTGAACTAAATGTTATGGAGACATAGAAAAAGAAGTAACTGATCCTGGCTGGGAGATGAAGTAAACAACACTTGGGTTGAGCCTTATAGAACCAGAGTGATTTCATGTAGTAGCAGAGATACGAGAGAAGGGTTATATCACACAGGGGAAGAAACTGCAGAATGTACTTCTACTACTGACTTACTGGATGATCATTGAAAGGGTTTTCTGGGGGTAACAGAGAGGGTTATTGGCGAGTAAAGGGAATGACAATGGGAAGATCGTTAAGGTCAGACTTTTTAATGTCTTAAATGTCATCATACTATTCCATCAACATCTACCAGTGACATCTCTTCTCAAAGAACTTTATTAGCCAGCACTATTTGGTTATGTTCAAATTCACTTCATAATGGAGAAGCAGGATAAATTTTTATTTTTAGGATTTTGCTTTTGAGTAAGGTGGTTGGTTAATGACGTGAGTGTTGTTTTGTTGATTCTCTCTCTTACATTATAAACTTACGGACTTTTACCTAACAAATGTTTTTTTTTTTACAATAAATTGTATTCATTATCCCGTTTGATGCTTAAATTTTACTATCTTTGACTGTTGAGATCCTCTTAATTTTAGCTTCTATGACGTTTTGAGGTAACCATATTCTTTGATAGCTTGAATTTTGGCCTTCCCCAAATCTCAGATTCATCTTATATAACTTGTCTTAGACTTAGAAACTGTCATTCTTCAGGTGCCTTTAAATAAATAAATAAATAAATAAATAAATGCGTACCATAATCCAGATAATAGATATGTTCACTGCTAATATTGTTACTTTTCTGTGAACAAATGAAATGACGTGGTGGCAGTTGTATTTTTGTCACTTCATACAGGTATTTCCAATTCACATTGAATTGTATGGTTTTTCTTTACTTTGTTTTCATACCTCTCTTTTTCCCCCTCTTACACTAAAAACCTTTTTGTGCTAACTACATTAATAAAATTGCTTTCTTCACCTTGATTATCTACAAAATAGAGCGTTAGGCAGATTACTTGTGAAGGCTTTCTTAGAAGGTGCAAATCCAGGTCCTGTGGAGTGAAGGTAACAGGGTATTGACACAGAGGGAGAAGCCCAGTCATGTAAGAAACCTTCCTAGTAGGCTTTCAGAAACCACTGGCCTCAGAGCAGTCCTCAACGAGGGAAAAAGAAAGTGAGAGGAATTTATTCTCAGGCTCCCTCCTGATTCCTGGCTCACTGGTCAAAGTTTGTCTCAAGAGATATTAATGGCTCCGCTTTCACATGTGTTGCTAGGAGTTTTCCCGGAAGCCTAAGGACATCGAATCCCACACTCTATTAGGCCATGCATCATCTAAGCACACAGCAGCAAGAGGAGTTAGAGTATCTTCGGGTCTGGTCCGGTCAGGCCTGTGAGTTGGAGTTAATGTGGCTTCTGCCATGGTATACAGGATGAAGACCAAGTCCTCACTCCAGAGTCCAGGAGAGCTGGGCAGTATTTGGATATGAGGTAGTGGCGGCAGCAGCTGGGGGTCTCTCCTGAGCAAGCAGTCAGGTGCCAAAGAGTCCACTGTGGTAGAAACCTAAATGTTTTCATATTGAAACTGAATTTACATCTTTTAAGCCAAATTATATACTTTCATTAAAAAAATGAATGGAAGAAAAAATAAGTGTTATTGCCTTATTTTTAAGAGTTATCTGCAGAAGTTCATAAATTGGGTCCTATACAGCTCCTTATTTGCTTTATCCTAACACACACACACACACACACACACACACACACCCAATACACACTAAAATTAATAGTGTCAACAATATTTCTAACAGATTAGTGATTGAAGTGTAAGACTTTTTTGAAGCAGTTTTGAATATATTTCTTCAAGGATATACAGTCAAAATACTGGGTATAAAAGTCAATTACAATAAGTATTTGCTTTGTGTGTTTATCTCACCAACTAATAACAATTGGTTCATTAATTTCAGTTTGGTTCAGTGTTTTAGGATTAGCTATATTTTTCCATTTTGAAGTAATTTATTTTTTGAATATGAAAATTATGGGTTCCCAAGGTGAGAATTACATAAGAAGACATTAGAGAAGTCTTGTTCTGTAAGTTAACTGCTTTCCTTATCCTATATTCTTTCCCATTTTAATTAACCATTTTTATAACATTGATTTATTCTTCCCAAATTTCTTTTTACAAATATCTATATCTATATCTATATATCTATATCTATATATTATATAATATATATCTATATATCTATATATCTATATCTATAATCTATCTATCTATATATCTATCTATCTATATATAATATATATCTATATATCTATATCTATCTATATATAATATATATCTATATCTATCTATATATAATATATATCTATATATCTATATCTATCTATATAAAATATATATATGTTCACTACCACTTATACAAAATGTAATTTACTTTAAAAATTGTTTTGCATCTTGATTTTTAAATTTAATACATCCAGACATTTCATATCACTATATACAAAACTTCCTCATTCCTTTTGATGTTTGTATAATATTTTTAAGTTAATTTTAAAGAAGACTAAGTCAGAAGCACTGTAGTTGCTAATTTACTTATTCTCCAGTGCTAATACAATTTTGGGCACCCTTATTTTACTGGTAGCATAATTAAAGAAATACTCCAGTGAGGTAGCCTATAGTAGTATTTCAGTGTTACTCCAGAATGTTTACAAATACTTCCTCCTCTTCTCAGGTCATCTTCTTAGAACACTTAAACCGTCGAAAAACCTTGTTATGAACTGAATGTTGATATCCCTCCAAATTCATAAATTGATGTCCTAACCCCCAGTGTGATAGTATTAGAAGGTGAGGCCATGGGGAAGTAATTAGATTCACATAAAGGTGGCATTAGTGTCCTTTTAACAGGAGGAAAAGAGATCAGAGCTCACTCTCTCCCTACCATTTGAGGACATAGCAAGAACGCAACCACGCTGCAAGCCAGGAGAGGGATGTCAACAGAACCAAATTGGCCAGCACCTTATTTTAGACTTCCTAGCTGCAGGACTGTGAGAAATAAATACCTGTTGTTTAAGCCACCCCATCTCTGATATTTTGTTATAGCATCACACCGATTAAGATAAACTTCCACTTTACTCACCCACTGCCAGACCTAAATAAAATAAACAAGAACATCTATGGTCTTGGGAATTATGTGGATGTATTTTACCTGAGTTTTTGTTTTTGTTTTCGTTCATTTGTTTTTTTCAGCCAAAGCTTCAACAACCTTCTTTTACCTCACATAACAAATGGGAAGGAACGGTCTTCTTTGGAACAATCCAAGGGCAGGCACGACTTCCTTGCAACTCTCATCATCTCTGTTCTGAGAATATCTGCCCTGGGCTTGTTTAGCCTTCTCACATACACTTGGATCTCAGAGACTTCAGCCTTTTTCAATCTGAGCAGAAAAAAGAAAAAAAAATAATTAGAGCATATTTGGCAGAACAAAGTACTATGATTATCTTTTTTTAATCAAGAAAAAATTACTTCCCCATAGTCTCTTAACTATAGTTCTTTGGAAATGTTATCAAATTATTTAACCGAACATAAACTTCTTTTATTTTGTTTTTTATTTTAATTCCAGTATAGTTAATGTACACTAATACATTAATTTAAGCTATACAGTACAGTGATTCTATTCATTACTCAGCCCTCATCATGATAAGTGTACTCTTTAATCCTCTTCACGTATTTCACCCATCCCCCCACCCACCTCTCTCTGGCAACCACTGGTTTGTTCTCTATATTTAAGAGTCTGTTTCTTGGTTTGTCTCTCTCTCTCTCTCTTTTTTTTTTTTTTTTTACCTTTGTTTGTTTGTTTTGTAGGGTGGTTTGCTTTTTAACTTTTTGGGAAACCTCCATACTGTTTTCCACACTGGCTGCATCAGTTTGCGTTCCGTTTTTTCCACATCCTCACCAACACTTGTTATTTCTTGCGTTTTTGATTTTAGCCATTCTGGCAGGTGTGAGGTGACATCTCATTGTGGTTTTGATTTGCATTTCTTTTTTTTTTTTTAACGTTTATTTATTTTTGAGACAGAGAGACAGAGCATGAACGGTGGAGGGTCAAAGAGAGGGAGACACAGAATCTGAAACAGGCTCCAGGCTCTGAGCTGTCAGCACAGAGCCTGACGCCGGGCTCGGACTCACGGACGGTGAGATGACCTGAGCCAAAGTCGGCCGCTTAACCGACTGAGCCACCCAAGGGCCCCGCATTTCTTTGATGGTAAGTGATGAGCATCTTTTCAAGTGTCTGCTGGCCATCTGTATGTCTTCTTTTAAGGAATGTCTGTTCATGTCTTCTGCCCATGTTTCATGTCTTTTCCCTATCACACATTGCTGCCTCTTTATCAAGGATTAATTGACCATACAAGTGTATGTTTGTTTCCGGGCTTTTTATCCTGTCCCATTGATCTATGTGTCTATTTTTCTGCCAGTATCATACTGTTTTGGTTAGGACAGCTTTGTAGGGTAACTTGAAACCTGGAATTGTGATATTTCCAGCTTTGTTTTTCAAAACCACTTTGGCTCTTTGGGATCTTTGTGGTGTTGTACAAATTTTAGGATTATTTGTTCTAGTTGTGTAAAAAATGCTATTGGCATTTTGATGAGGATTGCATCAAACCTGGAGGTTGCTATGGGTAGTATGGACATTTTGACATTTGTTCTCTCAATCCACGAGTAGGGAGTATCTTTCCATTTGTTTGTCATCCTCAATTTCTTTCACCAATGTTTGATAGTTTTCAGAGTAAAGTTTTTTCCACCTCCTTGGTTAAGTTTGTTCCTAAGTATCATTATTTTTGATGCAATTTTAAATGGGATTGCTTTCTTAATTTCTCTTTCTGTTGCTTTGTTATTAGTGTATAAAAATGCAATGGATTTCTGTACATTGATTTTGTATCCTCCAAATTACTGAATTTATTTATCAGTTCTAGTAGTTTTTTGGTGGAGTCTTTAGGATTTTCTATGTAGAGTATCATGTCATCTGCAAATAGTAAAAATTTTACTTCTTGCTTATCAATTAGGATGCCATTTATTTTGTCTGATTCCTATGGCTAGGACTTACAGTACTTTCTTGAATAAGAGTGGTAAAAGTGAATATCTATGACTTTTTCCTAAGTTTAGGGGGAAAATCTCTCTGTTTTTCACCAATGAGTATGATGTCAACTGTGAGTTTTTCATATATGGCCTTTATTATGTTGAGGAATGTTCTCTCTAAACTCCTTTGTTGAGGATTTTTACCATGAATGGATGTTGTACTTTATCAAATGCTTTTTCTGCATCTGTTGAAATGATCATATGATTTTTATTCTTTCTCTTATTGATGTGATGTATCACACTGATTGATTTGTGAATATTGAACCACTCTTGCATCCAGGGAATAAACCCCACTTGATCGTGGTGAATGATTTTTTAATGTATTGCTGGATTCAGTTTGCTAATATTTTGTTGAGAAAGTTTGCATCTATGTTCATCAGAGATACTGGCCTGTAATTCTCTATTTTTGTAGTGTCTTTATCAGGTTTGGTATCAGGATAATTCTGGGTCATGCAATAAATTTGGTAGTTTTCCTTCTTCTATTGTTTGAAATAGTTTGAGAAGAATACATAATAACTCTTCTTTCAATATTTGGTGGAATTCACCTGTGAGGACATCTGGTCCTAGGCTTTTGATTGTTGGGAGTTATGATTACTGATTCAATTTCATTGGTGGTACTCAGTCTGTTCCAATTTTCTATATCTTCCTGATTCAATTTTGGGAGGTTATATATGTCTAGGAATTTATCCATTTCTCCTAGTTTGTCCAATTTTTTGGCATATAATTTTTCATAATATTCTCATAATCCTTTGTATTTCTATAGTGTCAGTAGTTATTTCTCCTCTTTCATTTCTGATTTTACTTATTTGATTTGTCTCTGCTTTTTTTTTTTTTTTTATGACTGGCTAAAGGCTTATCAATTTTGTTGATCTTTTCAAAGAACCAGCTCCTGGTTTCATTTGTTTGTTCTATTGTTTTTTTAGTTTTTATTTCATTTATGCTCTAATCTTTATTGTTTCCTGCATTCTACTAGTTTTGGATTTTGTTTGTTCTTCTTTTTCCAGCTCCTTTAGGTGTAAGGTTAGGTCGTTTATTTGAAATTTTTCTTGCTTCTTGATGTAGGCCTGCATTGCCCTAAATTTCCCTCTTAGAACAACAGTTTTTGCTGTATCCCAAATATTTTTGGACCATTGTGTTTTCATTTTCATTTATCTCTCTCTATTTTTTTATTTCCTGTTTGATTTCTTAGTTATCCCATTCATTTTTTAGCTGAATGCTATTTGGTCTTCTTGTATTTATGTTCTTTTCATCTTTTTCTTGTGGTTGATTTCTAGTTTCATAGTGTTCTGGTCAGAAAAGATGCATCGAATGACTTTGAACTTTTCAAATTTGTTGTGATTAGTTTTGTGGTCTGATACATGATCTATTCTGGAGAATGTTTCCTGTGCATTTGAAAAGAATTTGTATTCTACTGTTTTAGGATGGAATGTTCTGAATATATATTTTAAGTCCATCTGGTCCAACTTATCATTCAAAGTCACTGTTTGGATGATCTATCCATTGATGTAAGTAGGGTGTTAAGGCCTCCTAGTATTATTGTTATTACTATCAGTTATTTCCTTTATGTTTGTTTTTAACTGTTTTGAATATTTGGGTGGTTCCATGTTGGGTACATTTTTATAATTGTGAAACTTCTTGTTGGATTGTCCCCTTAATGATTATATAATGTCCTTCTTTGTCTCCTGTTATAGTCTCTGTTTTAAAGTCTGTTTTGTCTGGTATACATATTGCTATACTGACTTTCTTTTGACATCATTTGCATGATAAATACATGCATTTATCCTCCATCTCTTCACTTTCAATCTGTCTTTCATTCTGAATGAGCCTCTTGTAGGCCTCATATAGATGGGTCTTGTTTTTTTACATATTCTGTCACCCTAGGTCTTTTGATTGGAGTGCTTATTTAGTTTAAATTCAAAGTAGTTATTGATTAGTATGTATATTTATTGACATTTTGTCACTCATTTTATGGTCGCTTTTTAGTTTTTCTTCATTCCTTTCTTGTTTTCTTCTCTCACGATTAATTGGTTTTCTTTAGTGATACCCTTGGATTCCTTTATCTTTATTTTTTTTCATATCTATTCTGGTTTTTGATTTGTGGTTAACATTACGTTTGCATATAACATCTTCTGCTTATAAAAGTCTATATTAAGATGATAGTCACTTAAGTTTGAACCCATTCTTTACTCTTTCCCTTCTCACATCTTAGATATGTGATGTCGTACTTTACATCCTTTTGTTTTGTGAATCCCTTGACCAACTTTTACAGATATACTTAATTTTACTGCTTCTGTGCTTTTTCTCCTCTTGTTTATGATCTTTCCATTCAATGAGTCCCTCAACATTTATTGTAGGGCTAGTTTAATGGTCATAAATTCCTTTAGCTTGTTTGTCTGGGAAACTTTATCTCTCCTTCTATTCCGAGTAATAACCTGCCTAGATAAAGTATTCTTGGTTGCATATTATTTCCTTTAAGCACTTTGAATATATCATTCTACTCCCTCCCACCTGCCAAGTTTCTGCTGAAAAATCAGCTGTTAGGGTTATGAGGTTTTCCTTGTTTGTAACTGCTTTCTTTTCTTTTGTTACTTTTAAAATTCTTTTTTAATCATTACTCTTTGCCATTTTAATTACTGTGTATCTTGGTGTGGCTGATTTTGTTGGAGAATCTCTGTGCCCCCTGGTTCTGGATTTCTGTTTCCTTCCCCAGATTCAGGAAGTTTTTAGCTATTATTTCTTCAAATAAATTTTCTGCCCTGTTTTCTTTATTTCTTTTTTTTTAATGTTGTTTAACGTTTATTTATTGTTGAGAGACAGAGAGAGACAGAGCATGAGCATGGGAGTGGCAGAGAGAAGGGGAAACACAGAATCTGAAGCAGGCTCCAGGCTCTGAGCTGTCAGTACAGAGCCTGATGCGGGGCTCGAACTCACAAACCACGAGATCATGACTTGAGTGGAAGTCGGACGCGCAACCGACTGAGCCATTCAGGCACCCCTGCCCTGTTTTCTTTCACTTCCCCTTCTGGGATGCCTATAATGTGAATATTATGATGCTTGATGGTGTCACTGAGTTCCCTAATTCTATTCTCCTCTTGCATATTTTTTTCTCTTGCTTGTTCAGCTAGATTATTCTCCATTACTCTGTCCTCTAGGTGACTGATTCATTCTTCTGCTTCATCAAGTCTACCATTTATTCCATCTAGTGTATCTCTAATTTCACTTATTGTGTCCTTGATCTCTGATTGGTTCTTTTTTATCTCATTCATAAGGATGTCACTCATGTCCTCCACTTTTCTCAAGTGCAGTAAGTATCTTTATGATCATTACTTTAAATTCTCTATCAGGCATATTACTTATATCTATTTTGCTTAGGTCTGTTTTTGTGGTTTTGTTTTATTATTTCATTTGGGACATATTCCTCTGTCTCCTCATTTTGTATAACTCCCTATGTCTGTTTCTCTGTATTAGGAAAGACAGCTACGTCTCCCGTGCTGGAACGTAGTGACCTTATGAAGAAGAAGTCCTGTGGTGCCCTGCTGCACAGCAACCTGTTCACCAGAACTTGGTGCTTCAGGGGTGTCTCCAATGTGTGTTACATGTGTCCTGCTGTTGTGGCTGAGCCACTTTTCCCTTCAGTCCAGCCATCTGCCATGGCTCTTGGCCTGTTGTGGGCAGTATTTGGTTCCTGTGGTGCCAGTATGGTGCCACCTTGGGCTTGAGTTGAGTCAGATCAGTTATTTGCCAGAGATGTAGTAGTACTCACACTGCTGGGTATTTTTCCTGTGTTATCTCCTAACAAGCTTTCTTTGGTGAATGAGGCCTATAATCAGACATTGTCTATTCCCAGCCCACTTCTGGGGCCTCCATCTGACTGGTGTGTGTGGTTATCTTTTCCTCTGTCTGAGGAAGAAGTCACTTAGGAGTGGTGCTGGCTACTGTAGTGGCTGTTTACACACTGCCAGGCCTGTGGCCCAGACCTGCCTGGGCTCTGGCAAAGTAAGTATTGGAAAGGGCAGATCCCCTGAGGCATAGCACTGGGTGGCAGTCCTGGGAGGGAGGTGGCGGTGCCAGTAAGCTTTGTGTGCCCTGGGTCCTGTTCAAGAGGTCCTCTGCAGTACCAGTCCTGGCGAAGACTGTCTAGGGGAATGGATTGATGGAAGCACAGTTCTGGTGGGCAGGGCAGCCGAAGGGCAGTACTAGCAAGTCAGATAGCATGTCCCCAGGTTGCTGTGTGTTTACACTGGGGAAGCAGGGGAAGGAAATGGTGCCTGTCAGTTCCTTTGTTCCTGGAGGAGTTCCCAATGATTTCTGTTTCTCTGGGACATGCTTTAAGATTAGCAAATAACTTTTCCTACTGTATGCTCTAGGCACCTTTCAAACTGCAGCTTCTAAGCTGTATCTCTGTGGGTCATCTGTTGTGTTGTTTCTTTGAGGATGGGGAATCCGTTTCCTCTGGCCCTTCTGGCTCTCCCAGAACCACACTGCTGAATTCTTAAAATTACAGGTTTTAAGTCTCGCTGGTTATAAGAGCTGATGAAATTCAGCCCTTGTGGTTTTCAAAGCCAAATGTTTTGGGGATTTGTCTTCCCCATGCAGACTTCTCAGGGTGGGAATCTATTTCTCTCCCCTCTTTGTGCCTGCAAAGTCCCTCCCTCCCGTGGGTAGTCCCATGAGTCTGTTTATTTCCCAACTGTTTCTTGGCTCTTCCTACCTTTCCTTTTTGATGTGGCCTTTTCTCTACATTTAGCCATGGAGTTTGTTCTGCCAGTCTCCAGGTCATTTTCTGGGTTGTTTACATTGATGTGAATGTTATCTAGTTGTATCTGTGGAGCCAGGTGTGCCTAGGGTCCTCCTACTCTGCCTCCTCCCCCAAACATAAATTTTTAAGTGATGCTATTTGGTTTTGTCATACAATGAGTGAAAAAAAAAATTAGTGTTACTCATCTTTTTTTCTCCCATTGTCAAAATTTTTCTATACCTTATATTGAAATGCCATTGATGAGAAGGCTTTAATGATGCAGATAATTTGAAGTTGACAGTATTTTACCATTTTTTATATAATTTTACTATTATTCATACCCTATTTCTATTAATCCACCTTTACTACAGGGCATCTTCAAATATTTAATTTGCTAAGATATTTGTTTTAGATGAAGAAATATGTTTTATTTATTTTTTTAATATGAAATTTATTGTCAAATTGGTTTCCATACAACCCGGTGCTCATCCCAACAGGTGCCCTCCTCAATACCCATCAGCCACCTTCCCATCCTTCCCAACCCCCCATCAACCCTCAGTTTGTTCTCAGTTTTTTTTTTTCTTAATGTTTATTTATTTTTGAGAGCGAGACAGAGTGTGAGTGGGGGAGGGGCAGAGAGAGAGGCAGACAGAATCTGAAACAGGCTCCAGTCACTGAGCTGTCAGCGCAGAGCCCGATGTGGGGCTCGAACTCATGAACTGTGAGATCATGACCTGAGCCGAAGTCAGACGCTTACCGACTGAGCCACCCAGATGCCCCTGTTCTCAGTTTTTAAGAGTCTCTTATGTTTTCTCTCCCTCCCTCTCTAACTTCTTTTTTTTTTTCCTTCCCCTCCCCCATGGTCTTCTGTTAAGTTTCTCAGGATCCACATAAGAGTGAAAACATATGGTATCTGTCTTTCTCTGTATGACTTACTTCACTTAGTATAACACTCTCCAGTTCCATCCACGTTGCTGCAAAAGGCCATATTTCATTCTTTCTCATTGCCAAGTGATATTCCATTGTGTATATAAACCACGGTTTCTTTATCCATTCATCAGTTGATGGACATTTAGGCTCTTTCCATAATTTGGCTATTGTTGAAAGTGCTGCTATAAACATTATGGTACAAGTGCCCGTATGTATCAACACTCCTGTATCCCTTGGGTAAATTCCTAGCAGTGCTATTTCTGGATGATAGGGTAGATCTATTTTTAATTTTTGAGGAACTTCCACACTTTTCTAGAGTGGCTTTACCAGTTTGCATTCCCACCAACAGTGCAAGAGGGTTCCCGTTTCTCCACATCCTCTCCAGCATCTATAGTCTCCTGATATTTTTAATATCAAAGGTGGGCTTTAGAGAGAATTGAAGAGATAGTTTTTTGAATGTCAATTCATGGTTTTCCATTATTCCTCATATGAGAAAATATCCATCTAAGCCTCTTGCCTTTCTCCATGCTTTTTCACTAGCTCTTCCCCATGGCACAGAGAGGGGATCTTGTGATTTGTCAGACAATGAGACAATCATTAGGCCAGGTTTTCAAATGAGAAGGCTGACTATCATTTAAAGACAGGATCTTGTGCTCCACACCTGATTTGCTAGTGCAGGCCGGGTCAACCTCTTTGCTCTATGTTGAGGTTCTTCTATTTGAGAGTAGGTAGATAGAGCATCTGACTGTTTTGAGTAGATGATCAGGATAGCAATCCCAGAACAATTATATGATGGAGAAAAAGACTGAGGTCTTTCTCCAAAGTAAACATCTTGGGCAAGATTTAGGAATATTAATAATACAACAATACTATATAAAATACTATATTAGTATACTTATATAACTATAATTATAATAATCCTAAACCTATGCAGTAGGACCTAAAGAATATGAATATACACACACACATAATATATATCTCATATATATCATATGTATAAAATATTATCTGGTTTATGAATTGAAAATTCTGGTTTAATGTTTTTACTGTTTTGTCTTTATAATCTTTACAATTTACTTCATGTCTTTGAAAATTACAAGAAGACAGCTGGTGCTATCTCAAAGACATAATTGAGATACTATTTTAAAAGCATACATATATATGTAAATGTGAATATTTGATAATAATATAATAATGAAATATAAAAATGTAAGTCAAATCAAACAATTAAAAATACTTTGTGAAGAAAGACAAAATAAAATAGATATTCTTTGATCTGTGATAGTTTACATGCAGATATATTTAAAAGTAGGAAGTTAAGCTTTGGAGGCCCTTTGTAAAGCTGTAATTCCATTATACAAAGGAAGTGTTCCTTTTTGATATGTTCCACTTTTGAGATTAACACATGCACATTTTCTATTAAGATATACATAGAGAAAGAAAGTAGGTAGACATACATTGTAAATCAGATTTGCCTACTTACAGATGGTAACATTCTGTGCAATAATAATGCTCTCAAAACCATTTGCAAATTTGTCCAGCAACAACTCTGCCTTTAATGATGAAGTTTCCACAGTGGCAGATGGCAGAGTGAGCAGTGAAGGATGCTGCCGACCCACCAGGGTTATGTCTGTCACTAAAGCGATCTGGCTCCAAAAGCCAAAGTCTGTTGAGGTCATACTGGCTATTGCTCCATTGGAATGACTTGATTGATCACATTTGTGGTTATTCCATAAATGATGACCTTCTACAAGGGGTCCCGGCAGTTTCATCCTGCTGTAAGAAACTGATATAGAGAAACACACACTATCTGCAGTATTTGTCTATCGACATACCATTGAAACAAAGGGGAAATTTATGACACTTAAAAAAATACATTCACTGATGTTGCTATCATCAGTGGTTAAGTAGCCTATAGAAACAGCAGGAGCACTACTTTTAATATTGTCACATTTAAGGAGAGAAAGGGAAACAAAAGCAAGATAAGAATATATATATATATACACATATACATATTCCATAGGTATTCCACATGTTCCATATATGTATATGTGTATACATATATGTACATATATATATATGTACATATATGTATATATGCACATATATTACATATATATTAAGAAAATATATTTTTTATAATTTTTAAAGAGCAAGGATTATTGTTTTAATGAGAGCATAAACTTGAATTGAGATCCAGTTATTCTCTAAGCACCTAAAATTGGCAGATTGTGCAGATAAAAGAAAATAAATTTAAAAACTTCAGTGACCAAGTGAACCCTTGGTATACTTTGAAGAAAATTATATACTTGAAATTATATACTTGTAGCTTGAAATCAGTCACAGTGGGAGTATTTATACCATGGAATTGGCAAATACTATTCCATGGGGAGTTTAACAAAATATAATACCACCTATGGAGTATATTGCATTGAAATCTCCAAGTTCCATTTATAATGTGATATTGTTGAACTCATTTATTATATAACAAGCATCTGAATGTAGCTTTCAAAACTGAATTTATTATGAACATCAAGTTAAGCATTGGAAGGAACAAAGTGCATCTCTTTGTCCCTATTTACTGAATGGTAACAGAAATGTTACAGAAAAATATTAATTCTCTTGTGTCACTAAAATAAGAATAGCTCTTTGAGTAAAGTTGTTCATTAATAGGAATAACAATATACTTTCATTTATAATTACTTGATTTATTCATAAACTTCTAAGTATTGCACATACATTACCTCTCTTCAGTTTTTATGACAACCATGAGACTTATTTACAGATTCCATGAGGACCCAAGCCAGTGATGTGCTCAACCAGTGAGAACTTCTTGTGAAATTTTCAGGAAATTTGCAAGCTATTGTTAAATGTAGCCATTAGTAAAAATTAAATTATATAAACTTACAGTTACATAAATTGTATTAAAAACAAAGGTAGGGACACCTGGGTGGCTCAGTCGGTTGGGCATCCAACTGTGGCTCAGATCATGATCTCGTGGTTTGTGATTTTGAGCCCCACGTCAGACTCTGTGCTCACAGCTCGGAGCTTGGAGCCTGCTTTGGATTTTTTGTCTCCCTCTCTCTTTCTGCCCCTCCCCCACTCATGCGCTGTCTCTGTCTCTCTGTCTCTCAAAAATAAATAACAAAAATAAATAAATAAATAAATAAATAAATAAATAAATACTTAAAACTCATCACACTCTAACTATTTCATTAAATTTTACTATTATCTATGTTCTTGAGTGTTTTTACATTTATGATTCATGTATGTTTATGTAGGGAATACTATACAATGGTGTGCTACAACACATTTCTTCCTAACTCTGTGTTCAGTGATGCCATGCTCTACAGGTAGCTTGAAATCAGTTACAGTGGGGGTATTTATACCATGGAATTGACAAATGCTATAAATCAGGGCTCTCCCACCCCAAGATTCAGTGGTTCAACAATTACTAGCTTACCACTACATGAGAATGTTCTGACTTCAAGGTACATTGTACAGTAAGCCATGCTGTACTCTTTTGAATGGTTTGAAGCATGGGTTTTTAACATGGTCTCTACTGGCTTTCAGATAGGTGTTTGGACATATGTCTAAGCTTTTTCTGGAGAGATAGTCTATAGCTCCTATCAGATTTTTAGAGACTCCATAACCTAAAATAAATTTTTAAAAATTAATATAAAAAACCATTTTTACAGGAAAAGTACTGTATTTTCTGTAAGTATGCTTTTTCTCTGAAATAAAGAGATCGAGTAGCCTGTAGTTGATATGACTAAGAATTTTGCTCCTTCTAATGAGTTCCAGAAAATGTGTCTTATGTACATATCTTACTTAGTAATACCTTTACTTACTTTTTCCTTGCTGTTTCCTCTTTTTAAAAGTCTCCAGATTTAGCAAAAAAAATTTTTCCAATAGCATTAAATATAATAAAATACTTAGTAATAAATTTACCTAAGGGAGCAATAGATCTAGACACCAAAAACTACAAGATATTGATGAAAGAAATTGAAGAAGACACAAACAAATGGAAAGATATTCCATATTTATGGATCAGAAAAAGTAATACTGTTAAAATGTCCATACTATTCAAAATCATTGATACATTCAATGTAATCCTTCAATTTTTCACAGAAATAGAAAAAATAATCATAAAATTCATATAAGACCACAAAATACCCAACCAACCAAAGCAATCTTGAGAACGAACAAAGGTGGAGCCATTACACTATTTTCTTTCTTTTTTTTTTTTTCACAAAAGGAAATGAGAAAAGAATTTATTTATTTATTTATTTATTTATTTATTTATTTAATTTTTAAAATATAATTTATTGACATATTGGTTTCCACACAACACCCAGTGCTCATCCCAAAAGTGCCCTCCTCAATGCCCATCACCCACTTTCCCCTCTCCCCCACCCCCATCAACCCTCAGTTTGTTCTCAGTATCAAAGAGTCTTATGGTTTGCCTCCCTCCCTCTTTGTAACTTTTACCCCCTCCACCTCCCCCATGGTCTTCTCAATGCAAAGGATACACTGTTTTATTTCAAAGTATGTTACAAAGCTATAGTGATCAAAACAGTATGGTACTGGCACGAAAGCAGACGTATAAGCCAACTGAACAGAATCAAGACCCTAGAAATAAGTTCTATGCATATATGGTCAAATAATATTTGATAAGGGAGCCAAGAATACTCAATGACTAAAGAATAGTCTCTTCAATAAACAGTACTGAGAAAACTGGATATTCACACCCAGAAGAATGAAACTGGGCTCCTACTTTATACGATTCACAAATGGATTATGGACTTAGAGGTAAGACCTAAAACTGTAAAATTCCAGAAGAAAATATAGGTGAAAACTCTATAATATCACCTTACACCTGTTGGAATGGTTATTATCCAAAAGTGAAGATATAACAAATGCTGGTGAAGATATGGAGAAAAAGGCACACAGGTGCACCACTGGTGGGAATGTAAATTGGTGCAGCCACTAAGGAAAATACTATGGAGGGTCTTTAAGAAATTAAAAATAGAGGGGTGCCTGGGTGGCTCAGTCGGTTAAGCATCCGACTTTGGCTAAGGTCATGATCTCACTGCTCGTGAGTTTGAGACCCGCGTCAGGCTCTATGTTGACAGGTCAGAACCTGGAGCCTGATTCCGATTCTGTGTCTCCCTCTTTCTCTGCCCCTCCCCTTCTTTCTCTCCCTCTCCTCTCTTTAAAAAAATAAACATAAAAAATTAAAAAAAGAAATTAAAAATAGAACTATCATATGATCCAGCAATCTCACTTGTGAGTATATATCTTAAGGAAATGAAATCACTATCTTGAAGAGATATCTGCACCCACATGTTCATTGTAGCATTATTTACAATAGCCAAGACATGGAAACAACCTAAGTGTCCGTTGACAGATGAATGGATAAAGATGTGAAAGTAAGCGCACACACACACACACACACACACACACACACACTGGACTCTTATTCAGTCATAAGAAAGAAGGAAATCCTGCCATTTGCAACAATGTGGATAGGCCTTGAGGGCACTGTGCTAAGTGAATTAATTCAGATGGGAAATGACAAATGTTGTATGAGTTCATATGTGGAATCTAAAACTATTGAACTCAAAGAAACAGTAGAATTGTGGTTTCTAGGGGACTAGTGGAGAGGGAAATAAGGTGATATTGGTCAATGGGCACTGACTTTCAGTTACAAGATGAATAACTTCTGGGGACCTAAGGTATAGTATGGTGACTATTGCTAAGAATACTATATTGCTTATTTGAAAGTCTCTGTGAGAGCAGAGCTTTAATGTTCTCACCATAAAAAAACAACAACAAAGAGTTAATTATGTGAAGTAAAGGATATGTTAACTAACCTTACAGTGCTAAAGCATTTCACAAAATATACATATAACAAATAAATAATATTTGGCACATATTTATTCTAAACATTATTTTTTAGCTGAAATTCAAATTTAACTAGGCATCCTGTATTTTACCTCGCAGCTTTACTTTTAAAGGTCTTCTTTCCTCATTCTTCCATCTTCCTTTTCTTCTCATTCAGAAATCTATTGGATTAATGAACCACAGCTTGGCTTTTCTATTAATTACATAAATAAGAGTTACTTACGTCTGAATTCATTCCCAGTTCCATCATTTTAAAGTTTTGATATTGGGCAAATTATTTAACTTCTCCAGGTCTCAATTTTCTTGTCTTTAAAACAAGTCCTCTCAGGATTGCTAACAAAAGTAAATAAGATAATATATGTAACAATTACTGTTGTGCCTGCCAGTGAGTAAGCTTGCAATATATACTTGTTATGGTGATGCTGATATAATCATCATGGTTTCATTGTCATATGGTTGTAGCCTTCTGGAATACAACTCACCTCATCTTACCCAACATTTCTCATACTTGCATTCTCACCTTATTGATCTTTTCCAACTTGTATATCCAGTCCCATTCATCACCATCAGGAGAAACCCAAACCTCCACCAGATTTTATTTCCTTTTTTTCTATACTTACCCCCTCATGTTTATTGAGATGTAACTGACATGTAACATTGTGTAAGTTTAAGGTGTATAAAGTGATAATTTGATGTACTTATTATATACTGTAAAATGATAACCCAGAGCGTTAGTTAATAGCTCCATCATCTTATATAATTACCATTTCTTTCTGTAGTGAAAACATTTAAGATCTACTCTCTTAGCAACTTTCAACTATTTCTGTATTGTTAATTAGAGTCACCATGCTGTATGTTAGATGCTCCTGGTTTTATGTTGATGTGGTTTGAACATGCTCATTTATACTGAGGGATCAGAGCCAACTCAACCATAACTTTGCTAGCTGGCTAGTGAAAAAGATAATAATGACACTTTATGGAGTCTGAATTCTGCCAAAAGCTAAGTCTTTTGCATGTTTTTCATGTAATTCTCATAATAACTCTGTAACTATTAATATTGGCATTTTATAGATAAGGAAAATGGAGACCTCAGAGGTGAAAGAAGCAAACAATGGGAATAAGTTTGGACTTGAATATTATAGGGAATTCTCTACACTTATGTAATTATAACTTAGAGTGGTATAGGTTTTCTTGAGGTTTTTATTTTTCTCCAAGTATGTTCACATATACAACCTCATCCTTACAACCATCTTATAACGTAGAAAAAGTAATTATTGTAAAAACAATTATTGTCTCCACTATATAAGTAATGAAACTGAGACACTGGAAAGTTAAATGTCTTATCCAGAATTATGCAATAATTAGAGTTATTACCAGACCCGAACCCTATAATTCAGTACTCTCAGTTTTTCCTAATGCACTAGGAAGAGCAAATAGTTTTCATTACACATGAAAATGCTGATCAATTGGTATTGGCTACCTGGGGTACTATGTTAATAATACTTCTGAGATTTTTTCTAGGTTCAACAGCAAAGAATGTCATGATACATTCGTAACATCTGCCATGATGGACATGAGAGATGGCAGCAGTAATGATGATCTGAGAAGAGGGTATTGAACAGGTTGGTTGAGGAAGGTGTGAGATGCCCAATTAACAATGAATAACCAAACTTCAAAGTGAAAAATCCCAGGAATTTCTAAGGATTCTTTATTGAAAACCCAAAGGTGATAATTTTATGTCATTTAATTGCCCCAAAAACAAAGACATTAATTAGTCTAGTGCAAGACACTATTTGTCTTTTCTCTACTACAATGTTTCTCTTATATAGTCTTTCATGGAACCCTAATGTATAAATGGGAAAATGTGAAGGTCCTGGAGTCGTGACCATTCTGAACCTCATACCTAAAAATTTCAAGTGACTAGAGCACAGGTTAAAAGCTACAGATCTGGAGACCCTGGGTGGCTCAGTTGGGCGTCCAACTTCAGCCAGGTCATGATCACATGGTTCGTGAGCTTGAGTCCCACATCAGGCTCTCTGCTGTCAGTGCAGAGCCTGCTTCAGATCCTCTGTCTCCCTCTCTCTTTCTGCCCTTCCCTGCTCACGCTGTCTCCAAAATAAATAAATAAACATTGAAAAAAAACATGGATCTGAGACATTTTTGTTTAGCACTACCTGGACAATGAGTAATTTTACCCTTTGAAGAGTCTATGAATTCAGCCAGATGTTAATAACCTTCTCTATATCCATGGAAATAATAGATATAGTGGGAAAACCACAGGATAGGAAATCAAGATACTACATTCTGGTTGTAACTTAATTGTGTGAATGTGGCCAAGTTCCTTTATGACTCTAGTGCTCCTTTCCTTTATCTATTAATTGAAAAATTGGATTAGTTATTAGTTATTAGTTATTTCATTGATTTATCAAAGATGTACAATGTCAAAGTATAACAAATCAACATAGTCATGGACCTCCATTTAAACTCTAATATTCTAGGAATCAGAGCCTATGTGTGGAGATTGTTATAGTCACAAATATTATTTTGTCCCTAATATTCTCTTAAAGTTTTTTATTTGATGTGCTTATTACACACTGTCAGTTGCTTCACAAAGAAGAACATGTTTGATGGTATCCAGTTTTCTTTCTAGGAATAATTTTTCGTGAAATAATTTTGTGTGATTTATATATTTGTTAAAATCTTTTTAAACCTCAGTTCAGTAATTCAATCTGCTATATATAAGCTCATAAAAAACATATGAATACACACACAGACATATATATATATATATATATATATATATATATATACATATATATATAGGTTATATAATAGGTTATATAGGTTATAGGTTGTATAGGTTATAATAAAGGTTATAATAAATTTATAGTTGCATATATGATAGAATGGAATTAAATATGTAGTATATGTATATTAGGTACACATTATATATATATATTTGTGTATATATATATACAATTTATGTGTGTGTGTGTGTGTGTATATACATATATATATATACACTCTTCATATATCTTTGTGCCCTCAAACACAGTACTGTCAAAGATATTCATAAAATAGGTTTTGTAAGTAGTATAGCATAGTGGCTAAAGGGATGTGATTTAGTATCAGAAGTACCTGGACTCAGATCCCTGCTTTACCATCATTTTGGACCTGTATAGTCTTGGATCAGTTATTTGACATTTACAAATTAAGTTATAGTATTCTCAACTTTAAAATTAGGAAAATAAGAAAATACACATATCATGCTGTTTTTGTGAGATTTAAAGGAGATAAAATATATTTTTTACTTAGTACTTTGCACAAAATGAATATCCACTAAATGTTAGCTATGTAATAATTAACAATCAAAACTAGTAATCTTAATAGTGTCATTATTATCCAAAAGTAGATTTTTGAAAATTCTCCAAATAATTCTTCAAAGTAAATAAAAAAGATTAACATATGTTCAAAGACTACTTGTATGTAATTTGCATATCATGCTGAATTTTTAATATATTATCTGACTATATTCTCACAATCAACTTGTGAGGAAGCTGTTATATCCATTTTACAGGAAAATTATGGAATTTACTCAAAGTCATACAGGTGGTAACTCACAGTTGCAATGTTCAATCACAAGTCTGTACTAAACTATATGTCAAGTTCTACACTAAATACATAATCTTATGCTTATTCCGTGACCAAAGAATTTAATATTGCTGATGAATATACATATTAAATTATTTAAAAAATAGAGACAATAATCCCTAATATTTTCCAATGAACTTGTGTGAATGTGAAGTAAAAGAAAGGAAGTAAGAGGAAGCAATCCTAGGAAGATATACCATGATCACACAATCGCAGAATATTAATACAAGGTCTTCCAACATTTTAATTATAAACTTGGGTCCTCTTTCCACACCTCTACAAGTTAAAAGTCTTTAGAAACTGCCTAATTCTTTCAAACTGAATGATACAAATTGCGTCTAATATGTACGAGGAAACCTTGAATATTTTGGCAAGTCTCTGTCATTCTAGCTGCTCTTTGTGGCTTTCCATAGATCTGGGACTGGTATCTAGACAGTGAAAAATGATAAAATACTGAATCCTTTAATTTTTTTTATAATGGGGTCCCATTACCCAAAACAACAGACGGAGCACTGATAATGAGATTATCATCCCAACAATCCAGGGTCATGTGAACAATGTGGGATTTATGAAGTTATGTTTTGCAGGACAAATCTCTCTATTCATCCATACAAAGAGCATCTCACCTTATAAACAAACAATAAGTCCTCAAATAAATCATTGATTAAAAAATTATATATATATATATATATATATATATATATATATATATATACACATACATTTTTAAATTAAGAATGCATAACAGGACCCTGAGATTCATATAAGAGAGTCATAATAGCTTTTTCAAGTATGTGATGTTGCCTTTATTCATTCATTTAACAAATATTTATTGAGCACCAACCAACCTATTGGCAAAGGTACAGGTGCTGGGTTATACTAATTAGCAAAATAGGCAAAATTCCTGCTCTTGTAGAATTTAAATTCTAGTGGGAGAAACATTAAATCAATCAATCAATGAAGCTATAACATAAAACATGGTACTAAGGGTCAAGAGGAAAAATAAAGCAGGGTAAAAAGCTAGAGAATTTTAGAAGAGGCGTAGTTATAATATTTTACAAGTGTGGCAGGGAAAGCCTCTCTGATAAGATATTTGAACAAAATCTTGAAAGAAGTCAGGGAGTGAGGCATACTGAAATTGAGGGGAAGAGCATGGAAGGTGGAGGGAAAGGCAAATGTGACAGCACTATGCTTGGTGTGTCCAAACCACAGCAAGAGGGACGATGTGATTAGAACAGAGAAAATGATGAGAGAATTTAAAAATATGCCTTTTTAAGACATCAGCTTCAGAATATATAATTAAGGGGCACCTTGATGGCTCAGTCGGTTGAGCATCTATCTGACTCTTGTTTTCAGCTCAGGTGATGATCCCAGCGTCGTGGGATTGAGTCCCACGTCAGTGCAGAACCTGCTTGGGATTCTCTCTGTCCCCCTCTCCCTCTGCCCCTATTTCCTGCTGACACACTCTCTCTCTCTCTGTCTCTCTCTCAAAAAAAAAAAATGTATGTATATATATATATATATTTAAAATTTTTAAAAATAAAATAAATAAAATAAAATATATAATTATCTCTTAGTCCCCTTATGAAAGAACGAATCCAAAAGGTGAGGACATTTCAGGAGATCTTTGTTCCTACCAAGCCTTGTCTCCATCACCACTGTGTCATGGCAGAGCCTGAACTAGTGATGAAAGGCTGCCCAGCCAAAGTCATTATCTGGCACTCAATTGGCAAGCAATTATCGCTGTATTTTGGTTACAATGCTGCAATTTAAATATTTTTACAATTTTAGGCAATAATCCTGAATGATTATACATTTTGTGAATGAGACCTTATGCTTCAATTGTATGTGGCAGAAAAAATGATAGTGTCATCAAGAAGTTCTAAAACAGTACGTAGACTGATATTTGAGGTAGTTTATAGTCTATTCAATAGTCTTAGAGATATATCCCACCGCTCCCTTGCTTATTTCAGTCAATGGGCAACTCTTCCTACAATTTGTAAAACATTAAATAAAATATTATTTCAGTTCACCACCCATGACTGATGTGTCAATGTCCCAATTCATGAGAAAGGTTTTTGTTTCTATCAATTAAGAAAGACCCATGAATTACATACTCACCAACGTGATCATATTTCTTCTCTTCATCTCCTCAACACTTGGTATTTAAGTATCAGAGTCCTTTGCAAAACATTATGTATTAGGCCTTTTCTTACCGAAGAAATTCTCTATCAAATATTTGTTTTTCTTTGATGATTTTATTATAAGAATATGTGTCATGCATTTTATTAATAAATCATAGTTTTATTTGCCAAGTAAATATACATTTTAGAAAATGATGACTGTGCTCAAGGAAGAATGAAAAACACCTAGAAGTCTTGGGGTCAATTTATCATAATACGAGCATCTTTTTGACCATGAGGTGACTCCTTGTCTGCTCAATTCTGACCACCTGCCTTATGAGAGAATGAAAGGCACCAGCAGAAAACAGATCAGATGGCAGAATTTGGGAAAAAGCCAGTTTGCAGAATGTGAGATTCTACTGAATATATTATCAAAAGGTCCCATATTGAACTTTTTTTTGAGCACATAAATGAGATGCTGTCGTACCTAACTGCTGCAACTTGGTTCAAGCTTCACCCCTGGTTTAAATAAAAACTGAAATGACAATGAAATTGTGTAAACCTTTTTTTTTCTTTTAGTGTAATAAACATTCTCACTCTGAGTTTATTCAGAAAATCCAAAGAAATTCAGATATCAGAAGTTTTGAATTTGACAAGAAAGAGTTTCCCACAGGTGTTAGGCTAAAATCACAAAGTACTCGAAGCCCATGATGCCAGGCAAGCCCGACCCCACCCCTCAGTTTCCCTCAGTGATGATTTTTATGTGACTTCATAAAATAAAAACATTGCTTACAGTCCTATTCTCCAGAGCCAAATTCTAAGAGCTGCAGGAAACTAAGCTGGATATAAGAGTTTTTATAAAAAGTTTTTCTTAGATGAAACCATGAGATTATTTCCGGAAGAGGTAAAGAACTTAGTTTCCAATTTGTTTAAATGGGGTTGAAGGAAAGGGGAATTTTTTGACATTCATTAGGAATCTAAATGTACCAAGGAGAGTTGTAAAATACATTTTATTGAAGCTCATTTAGATTGGAAGCAGAGGAACATCTGTAACTACTCTGAAGGGGACTCTGGAAGAACTTTTTATGGGTAAACTGGGATTGTTGCTTTTAATTATTCGAGTGTATAGATTATTCAGTAATGTGTGTAAAAAGCTTATTTAGCTACCACCTCCAGGCCACAGCACTGAAATACAAGAGCATCCTTTTTCAGTTCTCTCTGCATGTGCTCTGTAATTCAAAACAGTCTTGAAAGTAACTGACGCAAGTGGAAGTGTGATTCATTTGCAGCAGTGACTTGCTGTGGAATCCTTTGTAGATTTGCTTTTCGGTGTATCATTTTGCAAGACCCAGTACCAGCTAAATTGTTTTGTTTTATATTGGATTCCAAAGGCATCGTGATTTTTTTTTTCTTAACAACCACTCATATGTGGTCTCATTTTGGATTCTTCTGCAGGGGTTTCCAAAGTTAAAGAATGGCAAATCAACCTTGTGTCCGCAAAATTTAGTTCCTAATGCGTTTAAACTAAAGTCCCATTAGATCCATTAGATAGTTCGTGTTCGAAGGAGCCAACATCATATGATTTCAACATTAAAAAAGAAAATGACGTCTTCAGCCCCTAAGCTGTCACACTGAGGGGGGTGAATGATGACTGCACATTTATTAACATATCTCTCCACATTTGATAAGCAAAGGTGGCTGGGCCCTAGCTCACTGTTACATCAGTATTTTATAGAGAACACATTTAATGAATGAAAGGTCATTGCATTTCACCCTTTTTCATAGTGAAACATGTAAAGGCAGCACAGATAATGACACACACATCTTTTAACTGCATTTCAAATGCAGTTTGTTTTATTTTACAGGAGGCATTCTTAATGAGAGAGGATGACTCCAGAATTTCTGCTAAATACAAAAGTGTCAGCATTGGCAAAAAGCATTACTAGAATAAAAGGATTCTCCTTCTGAAATACAAGAATTTTTTCATAACTTAGGTATAAACAATAAATAGGAAGCAAACATTTTGCAAGCCACAAGTCCACATTAAGGCATTGATGAAATAGCATTAATGATCTGTACAAAGCCGCTATTTCTGCATAGCTTTTTTAAAAAACCCCAGTTAACTTGGGAATAACTTGACTTTCATGGAAATTCACTAAACGATGTCTTTCTCTGCACTCTGTTTAGTGCTACAATTAGAAAAGATGAATTTTCAGAAGAACAAGCTTTAAATTGGTCACTCTGGCATGGCAGATTTTATTACGGATGCCTACGTGCTCCTCAGAAAGACACTTCTCGACTCCCTGGGAAGAAAGCATATGACTGAATTTCAGTAGTTCAGTTTTTACATTAAAATATGGCCAGTGAGGGGTTCCAATCTGTCAGGGAAAAGTGGCCATGCGGCCAGAGTTATCATTTTACTTTGGGGGTCCTGTGTTTGCCAAGTGGTCAGCCAGCTGTCCGGGCTTTTAAAATGAGGAAACTGAAAAATCTAGGAGGTAAATTGCACTGGAACATTTAATATTCATTAAACCTGAAGGATTCTTAATGAAATTAGAGATAAAGAATTGCTGCTTTGAAATGTGGACCATCAATGTTCCCTTCAACTCCATGTAAACAGGTAGGTAGGAAAGCAAACCTCACACAGCTGTGAGCATTGTTTCATGGTGCAAGGAACAGAAGCATTAAGGCTGATAAGCCTGACTTCAAAGTTTGCCACTACTGTTTAGCAGTTGTATAGACTTCTTTCTAAGCCTCAGTTCTATTGTCCGCTACATGGGAAGAATAATACTTATAATAATAATAATTATTATATGTGATTGATGGATGCTAACTAAACTTACCATGGTGATCATTTCATGATATATCCATATATCAAATCGTTAGGTTGTACACCTAAAAGTAATGTGGTGTTATATGCCAATTTTATTTCTTTTTTTTTAATGTTTATTTTTTAGAGGCAGAGCATGAGTGGGAAAGGGGCAGAGAGAGAAGGGGGGGACACAGAATCTGAAGCAGGCTTCAGGTTCTGAGCTGTCAGCACAGAGCCCTGTGCGGGGCTCGAACCCACAAACCGTGAGATCATGACCTGAGCCAAAGTCGGACACTTAACTGACTGAGCCATCTAGGCACCCCATACCAATTATATTTCAATTTAACAAAAGACCATGAAAGAAACAACCACACAAAAAAAATGTGTTCTGATATACAGTAATGTATTGAAAGCTCTTGGCAGATAGAAAACAATAAATTACAATAAACTATTTAAATGTACCTTAAAGGAATCACAGAGGCTGTGATTTGAAAATAGATTGCTAACACCTTATTAGCATATAGCAAAAAAGATCATAGTCTCAGAATATGTGTAGAGTGTCAATGCAGAACCTCGGTAGGGAAAATGATCAAAAACATCTTTCCATCTGAGTAAAGAAGTTAGAAGTTCAGCCTTAGGAGTAATGACTCCAAACCAAAGAGATTGCTTAGATAATAAGGTTAGATTTATCTTCTCCACTTTCTTGGGGGAGCCAGGGGAAAGGCTGCAGGGGAAAGTGCCAGCCAGTCACGTTTGCATGAGATAAATAATCAGTTGTGAGCTCAGTGTGTGATTCTCGTTAAAATCCAGACATTGGAACAGCTCCCGAAACGCATTGCCACCACCACCACCACCAATCTCTTTTGCATCTCATTGGCATTTGAGGACGTTAATTGACTCATTATTGCAATTCATATTCAGGAAAGGAAGTTGATTAAGGAAGGCAGATGCAGAATCTCCAGACACATTCATAGCTGCGTTGTTTGTCCCGGCAGTTTACTTGAGTTATTAGAATATTTAGGAGGCTATAGCCAGAGGGACAGGGAACGTGTCCCACGGAGTGTCACCCTCACAAAATAGATTTTTATTAAAAACAATATATTGTTTTAATAACCTTATTCTACCTTAAGGTCTAACTAGTGATTATTTTCTTAGCTTTTTTGTACTAATTACAGCCACTCCACTGTTTTAATTGCTCTTCTGGAAAATGGTTTCTAATACTTGTGTTGTATCAAGGAATATTTTTTTTAAGTCCATGAAGAGTATCTCTAGATTGTACTCAGTTAAAAAACATTTAAAAAATTAGCATCAGTAGCAAAATTTTATAAGCAGTTTTTTAAAGGTTTCCTTTATTGCAAGTCTTAATTTTGACTAAGTAAGCTGTGATAAATTTATAAGTCAAATGTATTTTATTAACCACCTGAGTGATTGCTTCTTTTTGCTACTTTGATCATCTCTAAACAATTGGGCTAGTTTCTATTTGTATGTCTAATGTTACATAAAGATAGTTATATACATATATATAAGTATGTATTATATATTTAATATGTAATATATATTAACTATTATATATATTTATTAAATATAATGTTTATATATATTTAATATATGTTTATATATAATATATAATATAAATATATTATATAAGCTATATTATATAATATATATTTCTATATTATATATACACAATATATTATATATTATTAAAACTAATAAGAAATTAAATAAATTATTAAGATTAATTATTAAATTAATAAAATATTATACAAAATATTATATATTATATATATAACTATCTGTATGTAATATTAGACATACAAATGGAAACTAGCCCAATTGTTTAGAGATGATCAAAGTAGAAAAAGGAAGCATATATATATATATATATACATATATATATATATATATATATATATATATATATATGTCTATTAGATGAGAACTTTCTATTTTTATTTTTGGAGTGACCAGTATTTTGAGCTTACTACTGAGAAATGTTTTGAATAATTGATTTGCAGTAATATGGCATAAATAAAATGCTATATGCTATATAATTCTGAGGTCATTTTAATAGAAATAGTATACTTCATTTGCTACTCTTTATATTGAATTTCCTTAATAATAATAATTTTGAGAAAATTATGTTTTTTTTGTTTTCATCTTAAATGTGAAAGTATGGTTCAGACCTAACTATCAATAGTTTTAGTACCTAAAAGAAACAGATATTTATCTTTAAGGAGTTCCTCCAAACAATTAATCCTACAAAAATCTTGTTTGATATTAAGCAGCCATCATTGCCATTTAACAATATATTTTCTTTCCCATCTAGCTATTGCTCAGATTTAACTAATTTTATCTTCTTTACTTGATCTGTATCAATGAGCCTGAAAGCATAAGAACATGAGTACAGTTGAGGCATTTTTCTATACATATAGATATACATGAAACAGAAATGAAGAGCAAAATGTAATAGATCTCCTTTCACCTTGCCCCAGTAGTGTACTTTTTTCACTGATTAACTTTTAGACCCTGCAGCAAATAAATAAAGGCTTGCTTTCCTCATATGTTAGTTATTTTAAATGTCAATTGCATTACAAAGTATTGTTTCTATAAAACTTCAACTAAAATTTAGTGAGTAATTATCATGTATGCACCAGGTATTTAGGAGTAGAATGGTGGTAACAAATTAATAATGCATTATGTCCATTATCCAAGAGCTTCCAGTGGGGGTAGCATATAAATAATTCCATATGATAATACAAAGCATGACATAGATAGTTTCACTGGAGAATAAACAATAAAAGCTCCAAGAAATGAACAATCTACTGACTGTCATTTTTAGAATCTAAAGGGAAGATCAATGAAAGACTTGTGCCTAGACCCTAAAGGGCATATATGATTTTGACATAAGGAAGAAGAGGGTCATTCCATGTGGATAAAATACTGTGAACAAAAGCACAGCGATAGGCATGCTCTGGGAAAAATAAGTAGTTGTGCATTATTGAAACATAGAGTGACTGAAAGTGAACCAAGAAATGAGGCTAAAAGGTAGGCAGGAGTCAGCCTGGGGAAGGCTTTGAAAGACACATTGAAGAGTCTGCCCTTTATTCTATGGATGACTTAGAGCTATGAAGGTCTAACAGGGCTAAGGTGGACATAGAGCAGCACGTGGTGACAAGAGAGGCTACTTGAGCAGATAATGTTTCAGGCAGCTAATCCTGGAACGAGCAGGGCTGACATATTACACCAGGGAAACTTGGAAATGGGCTGTTGGGCAAAGCAATTAGAAAGCTATGAGTAAGTTCCAAAGCAGTAATTACCAACGCTAAAGAGGAGGCAGCGGGCATAGAAAGTGGAGGATGTATGTGTACAGGACTGGAGATACAGAACTCTAATGTAGTAGGGAACTGAGTAGTAAGTGTGAGGGGAGGATGGTTGGGAAAAAAGGAAAGAGGGAAAAAATTATGGTAACTGCAAGATTCTTAGCTGGATGATTGGCTTTATGACTGATACGAAGGAGAAACGGAGAAAGAGAAGAGAAACGTCTTTATGAGGAAATATCCAGCAGGCAAATGTAAATGTGGGTCAGAAGGTTAGGGTCAGGGCTAGAAATTTTGATTAAATGTCTTGCAAATAGAAATTAAAAGCGAATCTATGGGAACGTATATATGTTCCATTTCACTTGTGAAATGGTCATATCATGAATGGACGCTGGGGGATGAGATTTTGCAAATGCCCACAGGAATGTAATGGCCTAATGGAAGGAAAGGGGTCAGCTGAGAATTTTTTTCCTCCCATAAAACTTTAATTTATGAAGACCAAGAAAGCATGACAAGCTTAAAGCCCAGGTGACATGCAAAAAGGAACTGGAGAGGGGTGCCTGGGTGGCGCAGTCGGTTAAGCGTCCGACTTCAGCCAGGTCACGATCTTGCGGTCCGTGAGTTCGAGCCCCGCGTCGGGCTCTGGGCTGATGGCTCAGAGCCTGGAGCCTGTTTCCGATTCTGTGTCTCCCTCTCTCTCTGCCCCTCCCCCGTTCATGCTCTGTCTCTCTCTGTCCCAAAAATAAATAAAAAACGTTGAAAAAAAAATTAAAAAAAAAAAAAGGAACTGGAGAGACACAATTACTGGCAAGGTAAAGTCACCGAGTCTCATTTTTAAAATGCAATAATCTGTTCATTTCTTCACTTACTCAACATTTACTGAGTGACTCTATGAACCAGGAGTTGTGTTAGGCCTCAAACTATTACATGATGGCTGTAAAATTCCAGACTGTTCTTGGCAATCTCATGCAACTCCTTGTTGTTTTTTGCTCTTTCCTCATATTTCATATTAAGGATTAATTCCTATTAAAGCTCTTCCTTTATCATGTAATAATAATTATCATTAAAATATGGGTATAATAAAAATACTACTTAATACATAAATGATACTTTTATAAACATTTGTTCACCTCAGTCCTCCTTGCAATCTCGTGAGCTAGATCAAGTAAGCATTGTTATCCCCATCAATACAGAGGAGGAGCAAAATGACCAAACACAGTCTCTTGTATGCAATGATTACTCAATAAATGTTTATTTGAATGAATTCTACCAACGAAGTGTTGCTAAAACTTCCTCAGGGAGCTAATTTGTAATTGTAATTTAAGCAACACTCCTCACCAAAGAAAGACTCCTTTAGACATAGAAAGTACAAATCAAGGGAGGTGGTTTCTGTCTTATGTCAAACCAAAACATTCTCTCTTCTCACCATCACTAAATATCCCTAGCCATACTTGCCACAGCTCCAATTTAAATATTATACCCAAGTGACATCCCTTTCAGGTCTCAGAAACTTATCCCTGTGAAATGAAAACAAACTTCTTAGTTCTCCCATTGCCTTCAGCTTTCATTTTTTCCTGTTCCTAGGGAAAATGTAAGTTTTGAGTCCTAGTTACTTCCAACAACTTCACTATGTTCTCTTCCAGATCTGTCAAGTTAAAAATCTCAAAACGATACTTTCTAAAAGGCGCGATTTGTGGGAATTGTTCAAGAACCTCGTATTGAGTTAAATACTTGATGTCAACCTGGTGTCAAAGAGTTTGCATTATATTTTCAAAGCAAGTCTAAAGAATAATTATGTCAATATGATAGCTCCAACCAACTGGAAAAAGTTTTCTGAAACACTGGGTTAAAAAAGAGATCAGTGAAAAAAAAAAGTGCCACAAGTAATTGTCAATGTCTGTCATAGACACAGGGGAGGGAGGAGGAATACAAGTGCCTTGTTTCAATGGCAACTTGAATCAGACTATACTGGGATCAGATTATGAGATATCTGGAGTGAGTAGTGTGATATTCATTTCTCCTTAAAACAAGGGCAGACCCAGAGGGTAAAGTGCCCCACTTAAGTGAGGAAGGTAACCTTTTGCTAAGAAATCTGGCATGCAATACTGAAGATGGCAGTTGATGCTTTAATCAAACACAGAAGTAGACAACTGTTTTCGTCAATTCCTAATTGCATGTTTGCAAATACTTTTAACCTAAGTCTCAGTGTTTTCTGCATTAAGCAGCTGACATTTATTGCAAAGTGGAAAATTTAATCCAAATGAAAACTAAGCAATTGTTTTGAATTTGTGAAATGAATTTCTCTCTAGGGGGTCTATGGAACTAAGGGGAATAGGTGTTAGAAATAGAAATCCCCATGCATCAACATAAACAGAGATAACCAAACATGTCTGATTATAATAATAGAGAGAACTCTCCAGAGGGTTTCATGCACACGGACACATTCAAATGCTATTTTGTTAAGTTTTTCTAACACTGAACATCTCTGTAGACTGTTTTATCTTAAAATGGATTGTTGTCCCAGACACTAGATCATTCCCTCCAGAGCCAGAGTTGCCTCCACTTTAGGTGACTTACTCAAGGTCACTGAACATGAAGGGCAAAGTAGAGGCTTTTTCAAAGACTTTTGAGTTCCAGGCTTCTGCTTACTCATGGATCTCAGAGGGGAAAATGTATAAAACCTGCAGATCTATTTATCTACATGTTTTCTTTGGCTGAAATTGTGCATTTATGAAGTGATTCCTGCACTCATGTCATGGTCCCTTCACTTCAAAGCAGTTAAAAACAGTTTTATTCAACCCAGGCAATTTATGTTTTTTTAGTTACTCTGAGATTATATAATGTGACATAGAAAGACCTGTAGATTCCATAGTGCAAAATGGAGCAGGAAAATAGAATGAAATTGAGAATGGCAATAAAAGATTCCAGGTATTCTACATGTTTGGAGGAAAGTGTGTCATAGGAAACTGCTCATATCATCCAAAAAATATTTCCACATTTATCTACTCCATCTTGTATCTGTTTGCTTTCTAGAATACTTGTCCTGACTCCCTTTGTCTCCCGCACCAGAAACAGCATGTCTACCACCAGTTTATCTGGAAAAATCAGAGGCTGACCAGGAAATTAGAATCTACTGTAAATTAAAAAAAAATCAGAGTTATGAGGGTTATGGAATTGCTGAAGGTCAAAGAAGAGATGGTGAGACAAACTAGAGATCATTACCAGCAATAGATCATTCTCTGCTAGAGCTAGAGAAACAGAAGGAGGAGGTGGTGTTTCCAGAACCCATAAGCCAGGACCATTCAGCAGAGCTAAAACCATGTGAAGGTTGCCCATTGGGAGCTGGAACCACAAAGAATTCTGTACAGTCGGAAGTGGCACCGTTGAGGAGGACAGACACTTCTGGGAAGGCTTGTGGGGAAAGCCTTGACTTCCCTTTCTCACCTTTCAATCTTCTATCAGATTTGCAAGAGAACAAGAGAGTTTATAAGATAATGTTTCCTGAAATGTAGAGCAGAGAAAGGGTGAAGATTCATCTGAGAGTAGATGAACAGTTGGTCAACTAATTACCTCACTTAAGGATTCTCTTTAACACAAAATTCTGCATTTAAAAAAATCTGTTTAACTTTATTTGCACAAAAAGAAATTGGTCTTAATTTTAATTTTGATTTCTTCCCATCTAGAGTTCATTAGTAGGACTCTGTTTCTTTACGAGTAGCAGTCAGAAAAAATCATTTGGGGAGAGTAGGGAATTTAGTAACATTGGAAGTAAGGGTAAAGGGTAACATAAGCTGAATAGAAGAAATATTTTTGCTATTAACAAGCAGTTTCTTTTTGGATCCTGGACTCTCTATTTTCATCTACTTTCATTATTAACAGTTCGCCACTTTTCTTTGGTTTTGTATAGAGACTCCTTTGAGAATATGATGACATCTTTCTGTATGCACATCCAAAAAAATCTTAAACATTATTTCAAGGGACCCCCTAACCCTGGCCTAAAGCCCCATGATGTATCTCTAGGGGGAAAAAATTGTTGTATTCATGCTAGACTTCCTTTTGTTCTTTGCTGAACTTTGTTACTCTTCTGAGCATCATAAAAGTTCTCCAAGCAAGAGTTAAGATTATTGCACTTGAAAAATATGGCCCCGGGACACAGAGAAATTGTATGCAAATGATGTTCATGTGTATTTTTCTTAAGGGAATGTTCAAAACCCCCAAAATATTTAGGGACAAGTTTCCAGATGTTCTCCAAGGGACAAAAAACGTTTTTGTGTGATAGGCAAGATGACTTTAGGTTGATAGAGTATACAAATACAAACAGTAGAAATATACTAAAGGTAGGAGGAAAAGTTTACATGAATCAATGGGAAATTTCCCTGTTATTGGCTCTTTTGAAGGTGCAACATTAGTTCTTCAAGAGTAGAAACTGAACCTGCCTTGTATTCTATGATGAGTTATGTAGTGGTCTTCATATGCTAGAAGTGAAGCTTCTATGTGGCTTCTTTTTCTACAAAGAAATATAACAAGCAGCCTGTATCTTTCTTTTTCTGAGTTATGATTGTATATATGAATTTTATAAATAAAAACAATATACTAAGCCACAGTTGTGATCTTTACCATTAAAGATTCATCATGAGGTCATGGAATGTCAGCTTTGGAAGAGACTTTAGAGTTTATCTATTACAACTATTTATTTATACAGGAGGAAACTGAGACCTCAGAAAATATGATTTACCTACCACTAGTCAATTTCATCTATTACGTTTCCAGTTCCTTATATCTGTATCTTAATGGTGTTAGGTTGTCATTTTGCCTATTAGGGTAAATTATAATTGATAAGGATTTTCAATTTTCTACTGAAATTTTTTTTAATGTTTATTTATTTTTGAGAGAGAGAGAGACAGAGATAGAGACAGAGACAGACAGACAGAATGCGAACAGGGGAGGGGCAGAAAGACAGGGAGACACAGAGAATTTGAAGCAGCTCCAGGCTCTAAGCTGTCAGCACAGAGCCTGAGGCAGGGCTCAAACCCACAAACTGTGAGACCGTGACCTGAGCCGAAGTCAGACGCCTAACCAACTGAGTCACCCAGGGGCCCCTCTGCTGAACTTTTTGATTAAAGATACTAATTGAGCAAGTTCATAAAGAATGAAATTGCATATCCATCAGTGCACTGTCAATTTTCTGTCTGTACAAAAAGATTTCTGGGAAAGGCCAATTGGTTTCTAACTCTTGGTTTCAAAATCTGTCATGAGGGCAAAATGTGATCAAGGATGTACGGTTGGCAGCTGCCTAGCTTCTTTAGACCTCCTTTTCATTATAGATTTAGGACAATCAGAACACCTACTTCATGGGTCACTGTGGGAAATAAATGAGCAGAAATGCATGGAAAGAACTTAGACTATAAATGGCACATGGTAAGTTCTATTAGTAAATGCTAGCTGTTGTAGTATTAGATGCTTTGGAGTCTGGGTTTACTGGGTGCTTACATCTTCCAGAAATAAAACTGAAAGACACTACCTTAATTGTGAGCAAATGGAGGCACTAAACTTTGCAGCTGCTAAAACTTAAAGCTGATTATTGATGGGCAAAAAGAAATTTCCATTTGAGAAATGGTTAAATTGAGTTATGAGACAAGAGCCTGGTGACTTATCAATGAATAAGTTCATAGTAAGTTTTAAGTGAGTTGCTAGGAACACAGTCCTGAAATAGGAATACACAAAATACCAAACACATAAATTCTTTGAGGCTTATAGACAAAAGCTCAAAGGCTGTCTAGACCAGAAGCTTATAAGCATCCCTTTATAGAAGAGTGTAGAGTAACTAAGGTGCTTGGTGGTGCTAGAATAGGAAGGAAAATACCATTTTGTCTTGTTAGAGGCAGAGATCTTATTCAGATCTATTTTTTCCCTTGTATGATAGTTCATGTTATCTTCAGCTTGGCAGAATGTGGTCACAAAGATGCTTATCGCTTCTTCTAGTCTGCCTCTTCTTGCAAGGTTCTCAAAGCTTTAAATCACAAAGAGGAAAACTGTTGAAATTGTTTCTCTCAATTTTGAGATTTTTTAATATTACTTCTGCTTTGGCAAAATGCATTTATTCAAGCACAGTCTCGTCTGCACTCTAGAAAATGTGATACCATTTTGCACTGAATGTTTAAATGCAAAAAAAAAAAAAAAACTTGGCCGATTAACAAGTATAACTTCTTGTGATTCTGTTCCAATAATCTTGGAGAATTGTTATACTGTAAACCCAGAAAATTAACATTGCCAGATAAACAGTCTGATTATATCTGGCATGATCAAGGTTTCACAGTGAGAAAATGTAGTTTCCTAAGGCCTCTGACAGAAAGCCACTCTCAGACCTTTTCAAAGATTTTCAGAAGTTATGACTTGAGATTAACTATGGCATGAGCAAAAAACACGAAGTCGTGTTTATAGTTAGCCTGTGGCTCTGAGTTAGCAAGCTCTCTCTTAAATGATCAGTATTTGAGCTCTGGGTGCTAATGAGCGAAGGTTAGCCAGAGGGAATGTGGATGAGGGGAGAAAAGACCAAATCATTCTCCAGGGAGGAGGGAAAGTAAGCATTAAAATAAAATCTGAATAATTTTTAGAAGTCAAATTATGTTTTAATCAATGCCTCTAGAATAAGCCGAAGAAGCCCCACTGACGTTCCCAGCTGTAAGAGTAGAAGTCTGGTTTCACATTTGCATGATTTTGAAGGTCAAATGCCTGCTATCCAAGTCTTACTGATCCATATGGACTAGAAATGCCACAATATGCAATCATCATGAAGGCAGATTGTCTCCTGTAAATCTGTCCTTTCTGTAACACATTCAAAATGTACCGTATTGGCTGGATTATAAATCCTTTCAGGAAATGCATGCACATTTGTAGAAGCAGCTTCACGTTGATGGATGATGGCATTGGTGTTCAGAAAACCCTTAAAATAATTTATCATATGTATAAATCTGGCTCTCCATGTGTCTGGATTTCCTGTGGCCAGGTATATACCTGTAAGACAAAATCCTGTTCCAGAAATGAGTAAAACCATCTCTGGGCTGTTTCCATGTTTTCTATAGAAATGAAATCTAGATTTTGTATTATTCTGGACCCCAACTTTATGTGTTAATAGAAATTTACTTAAAAGAACACTTAAAGTTTGAGAAGGCTTCTATCAAAGGATTATTGTCTATATATTTTATTTCCATTAAATAATTAATTTCTCTAGTATGTTTAAAATATTACTCATTTTATAATTATTTAAATATATATACTATCTTCAGAAACTGAACTATTGTGTAAAAGAGGGAAAATGAATTGGAGGGTGATTCCAAAGCAATCCATTGTATTGTAGAAAATTATTAACTTCTACATACTTAGTTCTGTGGATCTTCTAGTATGTACTAAACATTATTAAACTCAATAACTTCCACTGTTCTCTAAGCAACTTACCTCACTTTATTTACAAAAAGTAAAATATCATTCCTTCTGTCTTAGATATCATATACCTTTTATAGCATTGACGGAAGTAACATTTTCCAAGCTCATAAATAGATACATTAGATCTGTTACATACTCAATAACTACTTTTCTCAAACACAAACTAAAACAGAACCAATGTTGAGTTCTAATTTTGATTGCTTGAAAATATTATAGGACACCAAAATTAGAAAGGGTTGCTTTCTTTTTTTAAAATTTTTTAAATATGTATTTATTTTTGAAAGAGACAGAGCACAAGTGTGGGAGGGGCAGAGAAAGAGGAGACACAGAATCCAAAGCAGGCTCTAGTCTGTGAGCTGTCAGCACAAAGCCCAACGCAGGGGTTGAACTCAAGAACCGTGAGATCATGACCTGAGTCAAAGTCGGAGGCTTAACCGGCTGAACTACCCAGGTGCCCCAGAAAGGGTTGCTTTCTAAACAAATACACTTATTTGACAAACAGAAAATTTAAGTCCAACTTGGAGTGATCAAATCAAATCAAAAGATGAGTTTGTGGCTGCCTTGGAAGTAAGACTAAAATTTGTGTTGGTTCTCAAACTAGTGTGTAAGCATTTCCTACCATGTTACAATGCCTCTCAACCTAATAAACAAGTAACATTTTAGAACAAATATCAGTTGCATTTTATATACTAACAATGAACCATATGAAAAAGAAATAAAGAAAGCAATCCCATTTACAATAGCATCAAAAGCAATCAAATACTTAAAAGCAAACTTAACTAAGAAAGTAAAACATCTATTCACCAAAAACTATAAGGCATTAATAAAATAAATTGAAAAGGACACAAATAAATGGAAAGATATCCCATGTTCATGGATCAGAAGAGTTAATAGTATTAAAATGTAATTACTACATATGCCATTTATAGATTTCAATGTAATCCCTATGAAAATTCGATGGAATTTTTCACAGAAATAGAAAAAAATCTTAAAAATAATATGGAGTCATTAAAGACCCCAAGAAGTCCAAACAATCTTTAGAAAGAACAAAGCTGGAGGCATCACACTTCCTGATTTCAAACTATATTACAAAGCTATAGTAATCAAAACAGTATGGTACTGGCATCAAAACTGACACATAAAGCAACGGAACAGAATTGAGAGCCCCAGAACTAAACTCACACATATATGATCAACTAATATTTGAAAAGGGAGCCAAGAATACTCAATGGAGAAAGGATAGTCTCTTCAATAAATGCTTCTGGGAAAACTGTATGCCCATGTGCAAAAAAATAAAAATTGGAATCCTATCTTACACCACTCACAAAAATTAGCTCAAAATGGGTTAAAAACTTAGACATAACACCTGAACAGTAAATTCCCAGAAGATAACTGGAAAGAAGCTCCTTAAGAACAATCTTGGCAAAGTATTTTTTGGATATGACACCAAAAGGACAAGCAAGAAAAGCAAAGGCAAACACATCAAAGTATAAATCTTCTGCACAGCAAAAGAAATTATCAATACAATAAAATACAACTTATCAAATGGGAGAAAATACTTGCAAACTGTACATCTGATAAAGGGTTAAAACCCCCAAAATATAAGGAGCTCAAAAAACTCAGTACCAAAAAGCAAACAATGCAATTAAAAAATGGGCAGGGACTTGAATAGACATTTTTTTAAAGAAGGCACATACAAACAGTCAATGGGTATCTGAAAAGGGGCTAAACATCACTAATCGTCAAGGGAGATATAAATCAAAACCATGATGAGCTATCACCTCACACTTGTTAGGATGGCTATTATCTGAAACACAAGAGAAAACAAATACTGGTGAGGGTGTGGAGAAAAGGAAATCCTGGTGCACTGTTTGTGGGATTGTAAATTGGTGCATACTATTGAAAACAGTATGGAGATTCCTCAAAAAAATTTAAAAAAATAGAAGTACCATATGACCCAACAATTTCATTTGTGGGTATGTATCTGAGGGAGACAAAATCACTCTCAAAGAGATATCTGCACTCCCATGTTCACTGCAGAACTATTCACAATAGTCAAAACATGGAAACAACCTAAGTATCTGTTGATGAATGAATGGATAAAGAAAGTGTGGTATATATACGTACAATGGAATATTATTCAGCCATGAGAAAGAAGGAAATTCTGCCATTAGCAACAACATGGATAGACAAATACTGTATGTCCTCACTTATATATGGAGTCTAAAAATATTGAACTTATAGAAACAGACTAGAATTATGGTTTCCAGGAGCTGAGAGGTAGGAGAAATGGGGAGATATTGGCCAAAGGGTATAAACCTTCAGTTATAAGATGAATAAATTCCAGGGATCTAATGTACAACACGGTGGCTATTGCTAATGGGACTGTATCACACACTTGAATGTTGCTTTGAGAGTAGAAGTTTAATGTCCTCACCATTACAACAGCAATGGTGACAAAATGGTAATCATGTGAGGTGAAGGATGTGGTAAGTAACTTTATTGTCTTTGGTTTGTTTGTTTGTCCTCTTCAACGGAGCATGCAGCTTTGGGAGGGACACGTGTGGAGTGGTGAGGGAGAAAGGGGATACCCACCTAGCCAGCCAGATCAGCCAAATCAACCCCGGCGACCAATGGGGGTGACAGATGTCACAGCCAGATCGCCCTCACATCTTGAAGTAACTTTATTGTGGTAAATATTTTGCAATAGATTCACGTATCAAACCACCACACTGTATACCTTAAACTTCCATGATGTTATATGTCAATGATATCTCAATAAAGCTGGAAAAAAAAGAGTAAATGAGACGCTGAATAGATGTTTCACAAGTTGTTTTTTGTTTGTTTGTTTGTTTTGCCCAACTGATGTCTTGTTTTGCACTCTAATTGGTTTACTTATGGCACTTCCCAGAAAGTAAGATATCATTCATTCATTTATTCATTTATTCCACAAACATTTCCTGAGAACTGGATATATGACAGGCACTCTAGTGGGTGATACAAGAGAATTTACAATCTAGTAATATAACCCAGTGTAGAGCGACACAAGCACAGATGCACAAAGGGCTTCTTAATCTAATCCTTGCATTTGTTTCTCCAAAAAACCCTAAAACAAGATGCAAATTCTGGAGCCATACCACCTGGTCTTGATCTCGGCTCCACTACTTTCTAGTTTCTGGCCCTTAGGAAAATTACTAAATCTCTCTCTCTCCATTTCTTAATATGTAAAATTATAATACTTTCCTTATAGAGTTGCTGTCATAATTGACTAATTGGGTGACTAAACTGACATTATGTAAAGATTTTAGAATCATGCCTAATGTATAAGAAGCATTCAATAAACTTTACATAGAATTATTGTTATTATGGTTATTATTATTATTTTTACAATAATAAAAATCCTCTCCACAGCCTCCAGGCAGCTATGATTTAAACTCCATCTCATATTATTTAAATCCATTCCAATTCCCCTCCTCTTCTTTAATTCCCACAGAGTATCCCATTTTAAGATAGATTTTCATGGCTATTTCTGCAATCAGAACATTTAGCAGTTTGGTGATGAAATCAGGGCAGTTTGAGATGTCACACTCTAACTAGTTACACTGCACAAAGCCTAACAGTTTGCTTTCTGTTTTTAAAGAAGCGTTTCATTTAGCCATACTTGTGGCGGCACATGTAATTGAAAAGAGGCATATGGAGACCAGCATGGAAGCCTAACAAACACTTCAGAGTGGCTTAAAAACTATGCTAATCAGTTTGGGAAACGATGTTTTCATCTTAAAAAAAAAAAAATCAAACTCCTCAAACCTAAGGTGACTTTTAAAGAAATGAAATCATTGTTAATATCATCTAGCACGGATTTATTTCTCTCTGCCCTGAAATACTGAATATAAAACTGAATCATATAAAAAGGAGGAAAGGAAAGCACCCCTGACCGCTAGTTTTATGGCGCAGAAATGAACTTGTAATGGCGGTAAACCAGGACATCGGTCCCACGGTCGGAGTCAGCGTAGACGGCCTCTCCCACGGGACAGGGAGAAGGGACACGGGCTCAACAACACTCCTCCCCCTGCAAGAAAGCGCTGAGCATTACCTGAAAACAAGGAAGGCATCAGATGAACAGACCTTTATAACAGAATGTGCATCTGCCAAGACAAAAATACACCACAAGCTTCTGGTGTTGGCACGCTGACAGTATGAGCAAGCTGTCTTAGTAGTGATTTTGCAAATCATTTGAGTTTCAATTCTATATAGGCCGTAGGGCCCCTGGAGCATCACTTTCTATATTTGGCCTCCTCATTTAGCTATGTTTGGAATAAATAGGCTATGGGTAAAAATCATGCCCTTTAAGAGTTTTGCATACACAGACTAGTTCTGCATATATATGGTATGTGAACGGAGTGATTGATGCAAGTCTATGCTTGCACACACACACACACACACACACACACACACACACACACACACACAGAGAGGCTTTCTAAATGTATTTTTAAGTTGTTTTCCTATGTGACTTTCTCTCTCTCTTTTTTTAAGTTCAGCTCTCTGGCATTTAGTAACCCACAAGCTGCTGTTTCTTTTTCCAAATAAGTTCAGCTTGATGGTGGGGCCAAGAAAAATGAGCCCAACTGATGATTGCAATCTCGAAAGAAAATATGCTTTTTATCAGAGACCACATGTTGCCAATGCCAATTAAAGTAAAACTGGGAGATTTTATCAGATACCAACCTGGAGAGGAGAAATGATAAGCCAAGTGTAAGAAAGGAAAAGTAAGCGTCAGGTGGAATTGCTGGGATGCCCGCTTAACATGAAATGGAAAAATTTAAGGTGGAGAGTACAGCACACATTGCAGATGAAGCAATTTGTTAGCCATCTAGATAAACAATTGGACAAAGGCAATGTCATGGACTTTGATTTAAGCTGATCTGGTTGAATCCTGGCCCATTGACTACCTGAATCACCTTCACCTCTCACTTATAAAACAAGACTCACAAAATCTTGTTTGGATTTTAAAAAATTAGAATGTGGACTAAAGCACCAGTTTCATAATATTCACTTGATAAATGTTGAAAGAGAGAAATTAATTGATTAATTTGTGGACAAATGCTTCAACAAGATCTTTTTTTTTCTAAAGTGTTATACAACCATTTCGACACATTTGTCTTGTAAATTATGTATTGTGTGCACTATTTTGCTGTCCTTCAAAGGTTGGCAAGGAGGACTGTAATTATGTGACATGTTCTTATAGTTTTATTTATGACATCATTTAATAACATACTCATGAGATCATACGATTGCATTCCGTGGAAAAAGGATCACTTTTCCCACTACTAGGAGGTGCCAGGTATCAAGATTAAAAGCTTACTTAGGAATTTCTCTGCCTTGGTTTCCATCATCCCTAAAATGTTTATGCCACCGTTGGAAATTTATTGTAAGGGTCAAATGAGAGGAACAAGGAGAAACTGCTTGCATCCAGAATATACAGTAAAAGTTACTTCCTTTTTCCTTTTCCTTCGGGGAGTTGAGTAGCTTTTATACTGTTAAGAAGTAGTAGGGATTTGTTAGATGAACGGGCTGAGTCTTTAATCCTGAAAAGTGGGTACAAATGCTGAAATTCTCAGATGGAGGCCTGGTAATATTTTTGCACTCAACAAAGTATTGAACTTAGATATTTTTAGAACTTGGTAAAAATAATTATTTAAAAAGGAACACCATGTCAGATGCAGTAATGATATAAAACAGGTATTGAATATATGTTTTTCATGTTAAAACATGTTCTTTCTGTAAACCTACCACTCCTTACTTTTACATCTTTTCAAAGTTCATAGTAAATAGAAGATACTTGTACTAGGCTTATCCATGATTTATTTGAATACTGTATTCTGTTAATCCTGAAGTTCCGGAAATTGTTCATCTCTTTTTAGAAAGATTCCTCATGCACATTTATCTGACGTAAGAGACCAAGAATCCCATACTCAAATAAATTTTCCTTAGTCTCTGTAGGTATATTCTTTACAGCCAATTAAGGAATTTGGAGTTTCAGGAAGCAGATAACCAGGTCATAAATGTACTAGTGACAAAGCCTGAGGCAATGTTAAGGTCAATGAAGGAAATGGGTTTGTATTAATGTGTCAATTCCTCATATTTAGATCTAATCATAATAATCATGTGCTTTCTGGCAACTTTCCTGGGTATTCAGCTTTTACACCTGGGGAGTGAATGCAGACTTTAAAAGTTCAGAGAACTAAATATAGTGCAGCTGGACTGTAACTTTTTCTTTTCTTTTCTTTTCTTTTTTTTCTTTTTCTTTTTTTTTCTTTTCTTTTCTTCTCTTTTCTTTTCTTTTTCCTCTTTCCTTTCCTTTCCTTTCTTTCATTTTCTTTCCTTTTATTTTTCTTTCTTTCTTTCTTTTTGTAGACTATAACTTTTGTTGAAAAGAACATCAGTTTCTTGGCCAAGAAGTTCTTCTGTATTTTCCTATTATATAGACCCTTATGAGTATTTTATTCCTCTTCCCGCATAGCTCCAGCTTTCTGAAATTACATTAAGACATTGTCAAGAAAACCGTACACATTTCATTTATACTATTCATCTGAGTTAGTCATGAAAAGAAACAGTTACAGTTGACTCTTGAACAACATGGGTTTGAACTGCATGTGTCCACTTATACATTGATTTTGTGTTTATGAATAGAGTATAGGACTGTAAATGTATTTTC
Source organism: Acinonyx jubatus (assembly GCF_027475565.1). Taxonomy (NCBI): domain Eukaryota; kingdom Metazoa; phylum Chordata; class Mammalia; order Carnivora; family Felidae; genus Acinonyx; species Acinonyx jubatus. The sequence continues at coordinate 137,559,374 of NC_069382.1, forward strand.
TTTCTTAGGATTTTAAATAGATATTTTATTTTATTTTATCCTATTTTATTTTATTTTAAGAGACAGCATGAGCAGAGGGGGAGACAGAGAGAGAGAGACAGAGAGAGAGAATCCCAAGCAGGCCCCATGTTCAGGACATAGCCCAACACAGGGCTTGATTCTACGACCCTGGGATCATGACTTAAGCTGAAATCAGGAGTCAGATGCTCAACCAACTGAGCCACCCATGAATCCTTTCTTAACATTTTCTTTTAGCTAACTTACTTTATTGTAAAAATACAGTGCATAATACATATAGCATACAAAATTTGTGTTAACTGGTAAGGCTTCTGGTCAACAGTAAGCTATTAGTAGTTAAGTTTTGTGGGGGGGGGGGGATCAAAAATTATATGTGGATTTAACCCCCATGTTTTTAAAGGTTCAACTGTATTTTATTTCTACTAATGTGGATTCAAGTTAGGTACACACAAAGATAATACAATAATGCTCACTTTTCAAGCAACCTGGACGTTGCCATTACCAGCTGCTAAAGCGTTTATCTGAACAGAATGTAATTTGTTTTCACAGGGTGCATATGTATGTGGATCTATCAGTCTATTATTGTTCATCTCGATTGTTACCCTCTGTAGGTGGACTTTGTTAAAAAATAATGAAAACACACAGTTAACATAATTATTTATTGTAGAAAAATAAAAAGCAATGTAACTATTCAATACAGTTAAGATGATTATGAAACATTGTATAATATTATTAATATCCAGGTGATTAATGTTTTTAAAATTTGACTTATAAGCAATTGTAAAAATATTATTAGGCTGTACTTCACACCTATTAAATTATCTTTCTGGGAAAGGACGAGATAATCTGCATTTTTAAGAAACAGATCAAGTAACTTTGGAGAATGTTGCACTAGAATTTAAGCTTAATGTGAAAGAAAGGAGTGTTATTGTTTGGCTTGCAACTATAATGCTCTGTACATCATAGGTATTCAATAAATTTATGCTGAACAAATGAATTTGTTATTATTTTTTTTATTTTTTTAATGTTTACTTATTTTTGAGAGACACAGAGACAGTGTGAGCAGGGGAGGGGAAGAGAGAGGGGGAGACAGAATTTGCAGCAGGCTAGCAGGCTCTAGGCTTGGAGCTGTAGGCACAGAATCCAACATAGTGCTGGAACCCGTGAACTGCGAGATCATGACCTGAGCTGAAGTTGGGTGCTTAACTGACTGAGCCACCCAGGCGCCCCATGAATTTGTTATTATCTTCTATGGGAAATGAGATATTTTCAATAATGAATGAGAGTTTATAATAACACCAAAAGGTGCCCTTGATGAATGAAAACAATCAAAAATGGCATGTATTCTAAGGCTACAAATATTTAAAAAGTCATTTTAAATAGAAAAAATAAGTCAAGTGCAACATCTATATGAGAAAAAAATAAATAAAATTTGATCAAAATTAAAATCTTTGCAAAAGACTTTATCAAGAAATGAAAAGACAGGAGGGAAAATATTTGCAAATTAAATACCAAGTAAAGGACTGTATCAAGAATATGAAAAGGACACTTAAAACTCAACTACGAAGAAACAAACAGAATTTAAAACAGGCAAGAGATTTGACTAAAGAAGATATCTGGATGGCAAATAAGCATTAGAAAAATGCCCAACATCATTACTCATTAAGGAACTACAAATTAAAACCACTAAGAAATACTACTGACATACATTACAGTAGCTAAAAAGAAAAAGTTGACAACACCAAGTACTGATGAGGATTCAAAGTAATTAGGACTCTCATACATTTCTTGTGGAGATGCAAAATGTTAGTCTCTTTAAAAACAGTTTCTCAGTTTCTTATAAAGTTAAACATACACTTACCACATGGCCCAACAGTCCCACTTCTAGAAATGCAAACGTATTTTCACACAAAAATCTGTACATGCATGTTTATAGCAACTTTATTTATAATCTCTAAACACTGGAAACAATGCAAATGTACACAAATTGGTGAATGGTAAATTGTGGTATAGCCATACAGTGGAATCTTCAGTAATACATAAAAAAATATAATTATTTGATGCAACCACAACAATGAATCTCATGCATTATGCTAAGTGCAAGAAGCAAGGTACAAATTGATATAACCTGTATGATTCTATTTATATGATATTCTGGAAAAGGTAAAACTATAGGGACAGAGAATAGATCAGTAGCTGTAAGGGATAAGGATGAGAAGAAGATTTGAGTTCAAGAAGGTAACATGAGGCTATTTTTTTAGGGTAATAGAACCATTCTGTATTTTGATTGTGGTGATGATTATGTGACCATAAGCATTCATCAAATCTCAGAGCTATGCATTAAAAATAGTGAATTTTATTGTATGTATACTAAGAAAAAAACAAAGAGGAAGAAAAGTGAAAAGAGATGGAAGAAACCCTAAAATAAAAGACAATAATCATTGTGATATGGCAGTGAATTTCTTTTTAACCTTCACTTTCCAAATATTTCTGTGATGTGGTTGAAATAGTTACTTAAGTAATAAATTATTTTTGTATATAAAGTAAAATGTTTCACAATAACACCATGTTTGATTAGCAAAGTCACGTGTCATTATTCTTCCTCATGAATTGACATTGCATTTGCTTTGCAGTGTTAAGAGTTATTTGTAACTGGGTTTGTATAGCTGCAAATCTACTGACTGCAAAAAAAAAACTAGTCAACACATCCAGTATTTTTCTATATGACAACACTCTGTTTAATTGCTATGTTTAATAAAAAAATAACCTCTCTATATATGCTGCTTCTTTGACTCAAGCTATTTGCCTCCCCCTTGTGTCTGCTTCTCCCACATCCACACCCATACACATGCATATATATGTATATAAACATTGCCACACTGAGACGCACTTCCAACCTAAAAAATCCCTGCATATTGTTCAAAATATGGCTCTGAAGTTATCTTTCCTGGAATACCTCTTGGATTCCTCTGCTCAACCTTCCCTCCAATGAGTTTCCCAAAAGACCACTTCTCTCTACCTTCATGGCAAAGTTCACACTGAATTTACCACATTGTATTAAAACTCCCTTTACAGGTAACTGGACGTACTAACTAGATTATAAGATTCTTACAGCAGCTTGTCTAATATATTTTTATAACCCCACTAATTAAACAAAAGCCTGGAATATGGTAGTATTTGGGTTATTCTCCCCATAGTTTTAGTTTTACAGGCAATCTTTTTTTTTTCTTTTTTTAAGAAAGTCTTTTTTAAAGGAAAAAAACATCTTTCATTACTACAAAAGGGGTGGTTGGCATGTGTCTTGAGTTGGATAGATTCCTTGGGCCATATATCCTGCTGGGTTCATCCCTTGAATACTTACTATGGGCAACATCCTGATAGCTCAAGGAATGTACGTTGTAATAAGCCATTCAAAAATGTTAACAACTTGGCTGCTTTCTAAGACCTTGTCAGTTACATCATTTTATCATTCATGAGAAGAAACTATTAAGGAACCAGGTAGAGCAGGTTCAAATTTCATAGAAATTAAAGTAAAATACTACACAGAGACTCCGTAGAAATCATATAAGTTTAGTTTATCGGTAACATAATAAATCTTATGGTTTCCCAAAGAACACAAGATCATAAACTCCTAAAATCAAAATGGTTGTGAGAAAGCCACCATCTCATTCCAATAGTTTATTTATAAATTAAATCATACACACACTTTATCCAGCTAGACAGTAACAGAACCATAATCAAAATTTACAGTCACTGAGACATACATAATTTAGTAATTCTTTTGAATTTTAAAAATAGAAGAATGAGAAAAAATAAGAATGCATCATAGTGCAATATAGGCTACTTTCATGTTTCCTAAAACTAAAAAAAAAAACTTAATATGGTTTTGATTTATAATGCTTGTGTCCAATATCAAAGGTGGAATAACAGCATAGAATGTTTAACTTTAACTTACTAGTATTATTTTATAAAGTGCTTAAGATAAAAAGTTTAAAAAGGGTTCCCAAGACATAAATTCCACAGTACAAGGATTCTTTATAAAAAATTTTTTTAATATTTATTATTTATTTTGAGAGAGAAAGAGCATGTGAGTGAACTGGGGAGGGGCAGAGAGAGAGGGAGACACAGAATCCCAAGCAGGCTCCAGGCTCCCAGCTGTCAGCACAGAGCCCGACGCAGGGCTCGAACTCCCAAATCGCAAGATCACGACCTGCGCTGAAGTCAGCCAGGCAACCCAGTACAAGGATTCTTTATCACAGAAATTAACTTAATCCTATTCAGCAGAGCGAGGAAAAATCTAACATTTTACCAAGTCCTACCCTCTAGCAGACAAAGAGAAACTTGAATTACTAGAACGATCAGTGTCTGAAATATCAAAAAGACAAAATCTATATGTAAATTGGAATCTCACTATTCCACATCACCAATTGTCAACAAGGATGACTTACAAGCCTGTTAGCAGTGCATACATCCAAAGACAGGTAGCCCAGGAACTGTAGCACGAACAAGCTCTACTCCCTGCTCAGACCACAGAAACATCCACTCAGTGTGACATTTGCATTTGACCCATAAGCAGAGGGTTTCACCTGATACAAGGTGACCCTGTTAAAAATAAATACCTGTCTCTTCCATCCCAAGCTTCCTTGGTTTAGCAACACAGTGTCCATTAAAGATATTACAGGGGAACACAATCACTTGTCCGAAGGAGATAATGAATTAAAAAGTGCTCTGGGGGTAGAGGTAACATCCCCATGGATAACAAGAGACTCATCAGGCTCAGCTCAAAAGAATAGAAGTGACAAAGCCAGTCCCTATTGACCATCAATTACCTCTAACTAAAATAGCAATCGTGCTTCTCAGAGAGACACTCTGCAGCCAGCTAGATTTTCAGCTTTAGCTTCAGTGCATGCCTTCTAAGCCCCACTGCCCTGTGAACTTCTGCAGAGATGATAAATATCCAAGCCTAAGTGGTTCATATACTTTTGATTTAAAAATTCAAACATGTTTTTCTGTCGCTCTTCGTGCAAGAAATACTCCTGTTTTCTTTTCTTTCTTTGTTTTTTTTTGTTTGTTTCAATATAGAAATTGGATTAAACAGCATGCTTTGCAAACAGATAGGAATGCTAATTAAAGGACAGACTTCACAGCCACATAAAAAGCAGCTCCACACAAAAGTCTTCTTTTCCACCTCAAATGTGGTGTTAGTGACTTGGTCAGACAGAGCTTGTGCGAACCCTGTAGAAGAACATCAAACAGTCTTAGGAAAGAAAAGTCAAGTCACAAACTTAAGTAATCCTCTCCTTACATTTCTATTATGATTGGTGATATTTGGTATGGGTGAAAGCTAATGTCTTGATTACAGATGCCGGCAAAGAGAGTGTTAGAGAAGACTGGGTTTGTTCTGAGAAAAGCAAAAATACAATGTTGAAATGTGATCTGACTGCCGAAATTTTAATGCACTTTCAGTTATTGCTCACTGGAACAAAAGGTTTAATCAAACAGCACAATACAAACATAAATGCAGCATAATCCTCACTTTTATCCTTTTTTCTCTAATTTGAGCATCATTTATTCATTCAACAAACTGACACTGAGTATACCAGGCCCTATGTGAACACAAAGGTGAATAAGTCGCGGTCTCTAATCCCCAAATATGACACTCTAGGGAGGATGTAGGACGCTCGAACAGATGGTTACAAAGTAAGTTAATAAAGGCAATGACAGCTAAATGCACAGATTATTCTGAGTATCTTAGTCTAAGAAGTATGTGTTGGAGAGTGGCTGCAGGGCAGGGAGGGGGACTGACCAGGGATAACTTCCTGGTAAAGGACAAAGAGGAGATCAAATATATTTCAGATGGACAGGGCCTGAAATTGGGGGAGTGTGTCAGTGCTCTAAGTAATTCGAAATTACTCGGAGGTACACAATTCAAACGTGTTACAGGAGCTGATGCTGGGATTGTAGGCAGCAGCCTGATCAGGGAGGCCCCAGCACATAGTGCTAAAAAGTGTTCTCTGTCCTCTAGGTCAAGGTCAGAGTGTCAGAGTGGAGGGTTGATGTGTTCAGTGTGCAAAACAGCCCAGGTAAGCCTGTCATGTTCTTCTAGTTCAGAACCATATATTCATTTCCTCAACAGATAATTGTTGAGTGCTTACTTTGTGTCAGGCAATGTTCTGGTCACTGAGAATACAATATTGAACAAGGCAGGTAAGGTCTCCTTTTTGTAGACAGATTGAGAGTGAACAATCTGAGAATATTAAGTAAGATTTTAAAAATTTATAGCTGTTATGTGGAGGATGAATTTGATGCAAGGAGACAAGTTAGAGGGCTCTTGATAATCTGAGATAGCCTAGGGCAAATCAAAAGATAGATGGTGGGAGTAAGAATGGACAGAGGAGATAAATTCTAGAAATATGTAGGAAGCAAAATCAACAAGACATGATTACTGGAGGTAAGGTAGGGAATTGGGGCAGATGATGGAAGGAAAAAGTTTGAACCCTTGGTTCCTAGTTTAGGTGATTGAGTAGATGGCAGCCACAGCAATCAAGACAAAGAATACATTGGAAGTAGTCTATCCCCAAGACCACATTATAAAAGGCCAGGAAAGTATATATAGCTTTACATGTAGAATTACATATAGTACCTACATTTTATAGAGGACTACATTAAAGATGGTCACAAAGCTATTGATCCACAATGTGTGAGGGGAAGATAAAGCATTGGGCAATCTACCAAAAGAATTTCAGAAACAGGATATTATATTTTCTCATATAAATAAAAATGTGTTATCACATTAGCAAAGGGTTTAAATAAAGGATCTCAAAATTTCTGAAATTTTAAACTTCCCTTAATCAACACTTCTTTATTTCTATGTCGGTCATTGTTCATATGAACATTAACAGGAACCAACCATGGCTCAGGTGAGAAAACAATGCAACTGACACTTTATTTTCTTCTGCCAATAACTCAGGAGGGAAGGACTCCACAAATTAGGTTGACACATGGTGTCTAGAAAGAATTAATTCCCACTCGATTCTGGGCAGACTTACAAGCTGGGCTCCATCCATAAAGACTGATGGGAATTGTGAGGATTGGTTTGTGTGGTGTTATTTTCTATTGCCATCAACAACTGGACAGAAGAATACCAATCACCAAAGTTCACCTTGTAGTTTTTGCTGCTGCATTATCCAGAGACACTTGGGAATTGTTCCACATTTGGAAGTTTTTCTTGACCTGCATTGGATAGTTTTGCTGTATTTGTCATGTTGATATCTTCTGGCGGAACACTTAGACATTTATTGTAAGAGTTTTATCAGAGGACAAAACTATTTTGAATATGCCAAATCGAATTATAGTGCACTTGAACAGTCACCATCCATCTTTTATCCATGATTAACATTCATTATGTAGCATCAGAAGGATTTGAATTAAGAGACATCAGGAGAAAAGAATATATGTATATTTAATATATATAATTTATATATATATAAATATATAAATATATATAATTTAATATATATATAAATTTATAAATATATAAATATATATATATAATTATATATATATATATATACATATATATATATATATATTTAAATGTTTCCTGCTGAAGCCATTCCTGGTTAAGGAGCACTTAACCAGCATATCTAGTAGATTAATTGTACCCACAGTACTCTCTTATACATATTGATTGGAATTCAAATTAGCTTTAGGCAAAAATCATAAAGAAAGCCAAATTTTATCTTTGGAATCCTTTTGTTTTCAATTTACTCACTTTACTGAGTGCCTATTCTGTGCTAGGTACTATTCTAAGCAAAAAGTTCCTACCCTTGTAGGGATTACCCTCATTCTTCTTCCAACTCTTCTCATTCCCAGGCCTCAGTTTGTCCCCTTGCTCTAATTTTCCCAGAAATAGAAAATACCCCTCTTGCCTCATTTCTCCATTGAAATATATCTCATTCCTTAGTGATTATCTTACTATACGTGATTGCATTACTATAACACTTGGTAACTCAGTTATGTATGAGGCTGATGTGGGAAATAGGAGAGTGGAAATAATTTGTAACATCCATATCAAACCATAGCATCTGAAAGCTATGACACCTGGGCAAAGCAGTGGCAGCATAACCCAGCAGAAAGAGGTGAATTCTGAAGCCAGAGGTTTAACTCCCAGCTGCACCCCTGTTAACAGTGTGATTTAATTTGCCTGGACACTTTCTTAGATTTTAGTTGTGAATATGAGCAAAGGATTAGAAATGATGTATATACCAGGGGCAGGAAAAGGTAAAAGGTCAAGCCATAATTATTATAGGGGTACCTGTGTGGCTCAGTCAGTTAAGCATCCAACTTTAGCTCAGGTCATGATCTCACGGTTCGTGGGTTTGAGCCCCTCATCAGGCTCTGTGCTGACAGCTCAGAGTGTGGAACCTGCTTCAGATTCTGTGTCTCATCTCTCTGCCCCTCTCCCCTTCATACTCTCTCTCTCTCTCTCTCAAAAATAAAAAAAAAAAACATTAAAAATTTTTACAAAGAAACAATTATTATAATTTTATTTCTTTGATGTCAAAATTAAGGAATGTTTCCACCATCAATCCTATTTATTCAGCGATCGTATTGTATGTAGGTTTGTCTTGGGGCTCATGGCATTATTAAATGCCACTAATTGAAGATCTATTGACTTTTCGCGGGGGAGGAGGTTTGTCGAATTTTGAAATAATTATTATAAAGTTGGCTATTTAGGACAAAGAACTCTACATTTTGCAAACCGTTTGAAAATAAAGTTGCTGAACAGATGTGCTATTAACCCAACTTGAACATTTATTTCCTACAAAGATGTTTTTTAACATAACCACCAGACTATCTAAATCTAGAAGCTAATATGAATAAATTTGAATCTGCAAATTCTGAGACCCTATTCAAATTTCACCATTATCCCAATAATGTCCTTAATAGTAAAATGATCCCGTTCTGAACAACACATGGCATTTACTAGTCATGTGTTTTTAATCTTCATATCACCACTGTTCCTCAGTCTTTCCTTGCCTTTCATGACTGACAGTTTTGAAGATAACAGGACAGTTCTCTTCTTGAATATTCCTCAATTTGTTTGTCTGATATTTTCTCAAGTTTAGAGTTATGTTATGCATCTTTGGCAAAGGTATCACAGAAGTGATGCAGCGCTCTTATTGTAGCATATCAAGGGGTACACAGTTTCAATCTGTCCCATTACTGAAAATTTGTGATTGCTGTTGTATCTGCTAGGTGTCTCTACTATAAAGATACCCTTCCATGTTAAATTAATGCATATTTTGTGGGATAGAATTTTGAAACTGTATGTTTCCTGTTTCTCATCAAAATTTGATGTATTAATTTATTTGTTTTCATATAATATAGACTCATGGATTCCAATTTCATTCTATGTGTTATAATCCAATACTAGCATTCTTTATTTTGATGCTACAATTGTCCCAGATTTGCCCAGTGGGAACCCCTTCAAATAGACTTCTGAGTCCTTTGGGGATGTCTCCATTATTCTGTAGCACCACAAGATGCTCCTCATCTTTTAATTTCTCTGTCTCAGTGCTGAGAATCAACCATTTCTTCAAGGAACTCTTTTTCTATTAGTGCAGTATCCACAAGCCAATGTCTGAATGCTGCTATCATGGAGTCTCTTCTCTCAGGACCTCACAGCAGACAAATGGAGAAAATATATGTATGTAGGTATAGATTTAGAATTATTTCTGTATGTATCAAAAGACACTGAGGAACATGAGGTCACACCAACATTTTGAAATCCCATCTAACACCACAGGGAAGGAAAAGAAAAAGAATAGGAGGGAAGAAAAAGGGAACAGAAGGTGAAGAAAGGGGAGTAAAGGCAAGGAAAGAGAAGAGAGAAAAAGAAAGAAAGGGAAAGGGAATTAAGGGGAAAAGGAAGGGAAGCGAAAAGAAGAGAAGCAGAACGCTGTCATGTTTATAGATATGCCTTTAGAAGACTTTAGAAATGGATGCCCGGGTGGCTCAGGGAGTTGAGCACCCAACTCTGGATTTTGGCTCAGATCATGATCTCAAGTTTGTGGGATGCAGCTGCACAATGGGCTCCACACTGGCAGCATGGAACCTGCTTGGGATTCTCTCTCTCTCCCTTTCTCTCTCTGTCCCTCCTCCCTGCATGCATGTGCTCTCTCTCTCTCTCTCTCTCTCAAAATAAATAAATAAACTTAAAAAAAAGAAGAGCTTGAAGAAAGCACAAACTCACATTTCAAAGGGAATGACAACACTTTAAAAATGCCTGTGTTTTCTATTTGTTCCCTTGTTTTTGTTTTTGTCTTTATGTTTGCCTGCTTGCACTCAACAGTTGGGCTTGCTCTCTCCTCTACCTCTCTCTGCCTTTTCATGAAGACATGAAGAAGAGTTGTGGGTATTCCAGGCCAACCATCAATCAACTGATGAGCAGAGCCATCTACCCAATCCATAACTACCCATAATCCATGTCAGTGCATGGGAAACCCAGCTGAGACTAGAAGAATCTCTGAACTAACCTGTAGTCCTGTGAACAATAATAATTTGGTTATTATTTTAAGCCACTGAATTTTTGGGTCAAGTGTTATATATCATTATTCTGGCCTGTTGAATTAAACTAGAAGTTACAGTATGAAATCATAAATACTCTTTCCCTATCAATTATATTTTCTGCAGTACTTAATATTCCACAGACATGGTTTTACTTGAAGATGGGTAAACGGACTATGATTAGGTTTCACAGTAAGTTAGATGCATACAACTGAGACCATTAGAGTAGAATCTTATCTCTGTATGATTGACTAAATAACCGCAGACTATAATCCTGAACCATGTAGTGAACATTTCAAGAGCACAGACAATGTATTATTTTTCTTTGTGTATCTAGCACCTGGGAGAGCCCCTACTGTATTTGCAAGAGTGTAAGAACTCATTCAGTAAGTGAATAAACAAAAAGACAAGTGAATTCTGGCCAGTTATTTTAAAAGTTGAGTATAATAAATATTTATTTAATGAATGAAGGAATGAGGATTCACATTAACTAAACAAAAATCCTTCTAATAAAATTAAGGAGTAGAAAAAACAAGCCAATAGAACTGGCTCTAGTAATGAAGAAGTATGTAAGAATAAAGGAGAGATGACAAATATTGATGAAAGGGACAGTTTTATAAAGCAAGCATCATGGCAAAAGAGTTAGGAAAGAGAGCATTTCATTTTCCTGAAAACTCAGCATCCCCAGACCTTCTCAGTGTATGATTTACATGTCACAAATTCCTAAAGAGAGATAGATGTGCCGACAATATTTTCAAAGTGAGTACACAAGAAGTATGCCAGGACTCCTGAGTTCTGTAAATGTGGCAACATTGCCTCAGCAGAGGGTGCACGTAGTTGTGTTTCTTGTGATTTCAACAGAAATTAATTTTGTTAGCATCCTTTAAAAACAAATGTAAAAGCTTGGCTTTCTTTTCCCATGTTCCAATTAAAATCAGGATTTTAACAATTATTTTCAGAAACCAAGTTGATGTTGATACATTACTATGCGGATAGCTCTGTGTTGTAGCAATGATGTTTTGTGCTTGGATGATAATAACTGTCAAAATGCAAGGGGTTAGTGAACAGGACCCATGGGGAATGGCAGGATGACACTCTATGCAAGACATTCTGCTAATAGGTCTGAGAGCAATTACTGTATGGTTTATGATCACAACATTTAACCCTCTCACTCCCAGACTGGAAGAAGCTTAGCTAGCAATCTGCTTGAGGAAATTTTCAGCACTCTATGTTTTATGAGTAAAGTCCATTTAAGGAACATGTCATGAGGACTGTCAAATATATCTGTGCATTAGAAACATCAATGTGGTCTATAACATGACTGTTGCACAGCAAATGAGCAAGCTCAGAGAAGACTGGGGCCTCTGACTTCACCCATTCCAGAACCAGCCTATTCAGATTACTTGCATTTCTAACTTTAAGTTCAGTTGATCAGTTACTCTTTCCTTGTTTTCATGCACTGCTCCTTCACATCAGCATTAGGGTTTCACTATTTTTACTTGAGTGCTGTTATGGCATTATGCTAGCTCCTATTTTCTTTAAAGGAAGTATAATTGTATGAGTCATGTTTACAGAAAGACAACATAAGCCTATGGTAATCATCTCACTTACCCATTGAGTTAGTATTCTTTCTAAAATATTCCAAATTTGCTACCATCTCCTTTCCTGCTAACCAGTAGAGTACCTTGGTTTCTCAAATCCTTAATTTTTTCCATATACCAAATCATGTTCTATAACTAATTTACTCCATTATCTACTACCAAGAAAGAAAAGCAAGTGATTTAGATTAAACCATAACAAGGAGTGTGCGTGTGGGGGGGGGGGGAGAGTCATAATATGATTATTGAAAGGAAGCTTCATAATTTGGAGATTTGGAGAAAGACAGTGACTATATGGTAAAGGTTAGATGTGACATTGAAACACATTTGATCTGGAGATAGTTTCTGAGCCTATAAGATTCAGATGTAATAAGTTTCTAATTCTATTCAGCAGGATGTCCAGTGACTGGCAATTTGAATTAATGATCAACTAAAAATTATCTTCTAATTTGATCATTACATATAATATAAACATTTTTACAAGTGACCTATGTGAGGTCCTTCTAACAAATGTATGTTTGGGATAAATGGATTACTTTTTTTCTCTAAAATCTCATATAACAAATTTAGCTTTATTTTGTGTAATACTTGCCTGAATCAATTTGCAAAATAGAAGTATCATTGCCAATAATAACTTTCATTATTTAATGCTTATTATGAAAGTTATTTGAGGTGTCTGCTTAGTTGCTGAGAACCCCAACCAGGGTTTATAGGTACATTTGTACAGCTTGTGAACCTAGGGAATACTATTTACATTTTATTCAGTATAAATTAATAGATATATTTGTTATATATATATCTTTATAATAATTTCCACCAAATTTAGCACTAAAATTTTGCAAGGGAAGTGCAACTTTTCCTAATTCATACATAAGTATCACTTAGCCCAGGAAGAAGAAAATTCTTGAAATTTTCCTTTCAAACCCAAAATTTGATGTTTCCAACAGAAGTTCATTTGATATGACTTTGCCTCCCTGTCTAGAGATTTTTGGATTGGTAGTAGACACAGGCCTATGCTGGGCCAACAGAATTTTCTCCTGATCTGTTTCTCTGTCAAGTTGGAACTAAGGACATGAAAAACCAAGAGCCACAGAGAGGCCAACTTTTGCCCCATAGTGAGGTCAGAGAAACTAATATGCAAAGAGATAAGAATATTAAGACATGAATAAAGGAGTAGGGACACAAAAGGAAGGAAGCATAGTATCTAAGAAATGGTTGGCTTACTTGTCAATGTCTTTCCATCTCTTGATTCTACTTGCTTCTGTATTCAGCTGTCTTTTGTTGTCATGGGTTTCAGCATATATGCACACAACCTCCCCCCCCCCAATTGAAAACTTAAATTATATTGAGTGAAGAATAGTAGCCTTATAAATAGAAAATTATGATATTTTATAGTGACTGCTATGGTGGAAAAGGATAGGGTGATGGATCCCAGACCCAAATTTGAGTAACATAGAAGTTTTTCTGCAGGAAGTATCCATGGAGGGGCATACAAGAAAGATGGAGTTAGCCAGATGGATAACACAGAAAGGATTCCAGAAAAGGAAATGGCATTATGAAGACTGTAGATGAGAAAGAGCAAGGGGAGTTGAGGGGAAAGGAAGTAATTTGAGCTGGTGAAAGATGAGACTGGACAGTTACACAAAGTTCAACTTTTAAAGGGCTTTTGTAAACTGTACTAAAGAGTTTGAACTTGGACCTGAGAGCAATGCAGAGCACAAGATAAGTCTGCTAAATAGGCAGATGAAAACCATTTAGGGATTTGGGGGTCTTCTTGTGTTAATTATTTTGGTTTTTATCCAAATAGCATGTTTAAAACATGGGAGAACAGATTGAAATCTCAGGGAGAAATAGGTAACTCCAGTTAGTATAACTGGAAATGTAAGAAAACATAATGAGGAGAAACAGGAAAGGAGAGGAGAGGGTCACATGCGTACAAGACATATTTCATAGGTAGCAGAGAAACTGATGGCAGAGGGTTTGTGAGAGGAAGAATCTCAGAGGATAACTGGCAGTCTGAAATGGACGAAGCAGAACTTGTGTGTGATTTTTTTTGAGAAGCATGTTTTTCTCCCTTTCATTCACTGGCATGTTGTGAAAAGTGAGAAAGCAGGGTTATATAAGATAGGAACTGAGGAGATCTAAATAGCTATAAAACCCACTCTATCTGAGAATATCTAGCTGGTCTAAAGGAAATATCCAAGGGGCAAAATGATCTTTGGCTCAATATGAAAAGGTGGTGACATCCAAAACTTTTTTTTTTTTAACAAAAGCATGGCAGTATAAATCCTCTTATTCTTTACATAAATATTTATTGTGTTCCTGCCATGTGCAAGGCACTATGTTGGGCATTGGGTATATATTGGCAAGGAAGATATACATTGTCCCTGCCCTCATGGAACTTACAGTCTAGTGGGGGGGGGGGGTAACCATTCAACAAATAACTTTAAAATTATTGGTAATTGAGGGTGTGTAACAAGGAGTTCTACTAACCTGTGTGTGTTTGAGGAAGCAGTGTGTGAATGGTACTGTGGACCAAACTATGTTCCCCTGAATATGTGTGTGGACGTTCTAACCCTCAATATGACTGTATTAGGAGACAGAGCCTTTAAGGAGTTAACTAAACTTACAGGACTGGTGTCTCTCCTTAGTTGCAAATAGCCACTTCTTTCCTGAGCCATCTTTCTAGACTTCAAAGAGAAGGGAAGTCTCATTCTTCTCTTGTCATTATTGGTCATGAAGCAATACTTAGCAGCCCATGTAATTACATATGTATGCATGAAATCTTTATTGAATGTTTATTTTTGCAATGTCTATCATAGCAACATTTCTTCCTCACAGAAACATGATGAGGTAGGTAATATCATTATCGTCATTATGTAGACAAGGAAACTGAGGCACAGAGTAGGTGACAGAAAACTGATATTTGTTTTGGAAGGTTGGTCTCCCTTCACCATGCCCATTATAATGTATTTAAGTTTTCTTCCATTTTAGATATTTAAGTGAGATAGCATTGACAAACTACACTCAAAAGACTCAGGTGTAAGACCTGTTTCTAGTCTCTGCTGGTTCATGTGAGCTCCCAGAATTGGGCTCCAAGGAAGTTGCATTACAGTCCCCACATTCTGGCAAAAAAAATCTTTGATTAAAAAAATAAATACACACAGCCTTTTAGAAGAACTCCAAGAATAATCCCTGATAAGAATAGTCAGTGTCAGAAGACCCACACTAAAGAGTGATGGAGTCTGCTTAAACAGAGGACACCTACAGCCCTGGCAGGAGAGCAGAGCAAGTTGTCCTCTGGTAGCTCTACTGAGGGACCCAGATTTTTACTCTCTGGCCTCCCACTTATCTCCATGAAGAAATGGGCTAGGGAGGTGTCTTATAAATCTGCTGTTTAGACAAGGCAGGTTACAGATGAAGGGAGAAAACACCCTTGCATTCCCTGGACCTGCAGTGTGTTTGTGTTTCACAGCAAGATGTAGCCCCTGAAGAAATGGCACCTGCTGCAGGGAGCCATCTTGAAGTAGGGAGGAAGGTGGGGTCACAACCCATCCACACAGCCTTTACTGCTAGGAGATGTTAGCTTCTGGTTAGCCATTTATAAAAGCGAGGTTGAAAGAGAAACTTAAAACTTTAAAAAAGTAGATAATCATAACTTGATCAAAGGGAACAAGAGAATGATAAAATGGTAAATAAATCAAATAAAGAAGAAAATCAAAATAGCCAAAATAAATAAACAGTATGGCACAAACGGGAAAAACCATTAGACAAAACAGATCTACAGCTTAATACAGGTGGCATGTGATGTATCATGAGTGAAGGTTGTGGCAGGGGACCAGGTGGTACTTTGCACTTTCCCCTTCCTGGCCCTTCTACCAGGTCAAACTCCAGTTGGTTTTCTAAGCCTTGAAGCATAAGACCCTTGGAGAGATTTTCTCCATTGAAAGCCTCAGGCAAAGCCCTGGAATCTGCCTCCCCTGCCTATAACCCAGATGCCTTCATACCCAAACGTTTAAAGGCTATCTAATCAATATGCAGAGCTCCAGAGGAGCCTCTAATATCTAGCAGTACAGTAAATACAGGGGAAAAACACAGAAATACCTACCGCCTTGGTTCCCATCTGCCCGATCTTACCTTAATTCTGCTGCTGTTGAAGAAGAACGTATAGTTTTCCTCTCAATCTTCACTTAGCTTTTCACTAAGAAGATTTCAACTCACCTGACCTGATAGTGCCAATGTAATAATGCTATTGTTGGTGTTACAGATAATAACTGTGGCTTCGGTTGCATGGTAATTAACTATGCATGTGTGTGTGCACATATGTGCATGTGTGTGTGTGTGTCTCTCTCTGTTACATTTTGAACATACTTTCTTTATCTTTCTTTACTTTTTTTTTTTAATGGTACTGATTTAGGTAACCACCCGGGTAGGTTGCGTTAATGGCCCTAAATTTTCACCCTTGCCTATATATAAGCACTTTGCCATGTGTGGAGATCCAATTAAAATATTAACCTCATCCAGAAACCACCATCAGACACACCAAGAATATTGTTTGACTAAATGTCTGGACACCCTGTGATCCAGTCTAGTTGACATATAAAATTAACCATCACATCACATGATGTTGCAGTTACTCACACTAAAAATATGTGCTATTTCCTCAACCTTTAACTTAGGTGTGTCAACATGATTTGCTGTGACTTTTGCAGTGTTAACAGGCTTACCAAGCTTTTTGGTGCTTCTACCTGTGCTCTTTCACCTCTGCCTGACTATGGGATAATACATCTGGAATAGTCTGCTGGGCCCGTGAGGAAGATGAGCAACTCATGAAGCAGAGCTGAGTTACCCCAGCTGAGCTCAGCCTGAGTGAGCCAATCTCTGCCAACCCACAACCACATTAACTAAGTGAAAGCTTATTGTTGTATGACTGAGAAGTGTGGGCTCTGTTATGCAGAGCAATTGTGCTCAGTTAACCATTACACCATCCATTTTGTTTATTCGGACCTTTTTTATCTGTTCTATATGTTCAGTTGTTGCAAACTTTCCTACACTCCTTGATCTTTTTTATCTGTTCTGAATGATGATGATAGTACAGATACTTTACTTAGGTTTAGTATCACCCTTATCAAAAGAATGTAATACACATATGCAGTACTGAAAGTTAAGTGGGACAAATTAAACTCACACAGCTCTCTGAAAGTGTACAATGTAAGGGAAAAAAAACACTTTAATGCAAAGAAGTGAAACTCTGTAACACACAGAAGTGATTCCGGTGGTCCCTGCTCAAAACCCGTAATGTCTCTCCACCAGTTTACAGAGTCTCACAGGTAGGCTCTACGCCCTCTGGTCTAAACTCCTCTTTTTGCCTTGTGTAACCTGTAAGTTAAACAGCAAAATTAACGGGTGGTAATTATAAAAGTAACTTGCTTTTTATCTTTCACCATCCCTTTAAAACTGTTCAGTGTAAATATTCCTTCCCCTACCCCAAATGCAGACTTAGACAATCTGATGACCATTTTTTTCTCTTGGGTTTTTTTCTTTCTTATACTCCCTTTAAGTTATAAGCATGATCAGTGAATACATGTGCCAGTTCAATATGTCATTCAAAGCTCTAAAGTTAATGTAATGTTAAATTATTTCCTTCCCAAAAAAGAGGTTAAAGTGGGAGAGAGCCAAAGCATAAGAGACTCTTAAAAACTGAGAACAAACTGACGGTTGATGGGGGGTGGGAGGGAGAGGAGGGTGGGTGATGGGTATTGAAGAAGACATTTTTTGGGATGAGCCCTGGGTGTTGTATGGAAACCAATTTGACAATACATTTCATATAGAAAAAATTATTTCCTTCCCCTAAACTGGGTCCTGGGATAAACTACTGCTTGCAGGAGGAAAAAGAGAAGATTCCCCTTTTGTTTCATTCACTTCCTCCTTCACTAGTCAGCTGCTGTTTTGACCTTGCCAAGGTAGGGGATGGAGTAGGAAAAGACAGGTAAGAGGGAAAGTTCTCATCTGACCAATACTGAAATAAGATGGCTCTGTTGATGGTTTCCTTCACTGAGAAAAAGCCTTTTATTTTGCTATAGTCCCAATCATTTATTTTTGCTTTTGTTTTCCTTGCCTGAGGAGACATATCCATAAATATAATGCTAAGGGCGATGTCCAGGGGATTACTATCTGTTTTCTTTTAGGACTTTCATGGTTTCAGGTCTCACATTTAGGTATTTAATCCATTTTGAGTTTATTTTTGTGTAGGGGGTAAGAAAGTGGTCCAGTTTTGTTCTTTAATCTTTGGCATAGCAAAGGAAACCTTCAACCAAATGAAAAAGTATCAATTGAATAGGAGAAGATATTTACAAATGTTATATCTGATAAGGAGTCAATACCCAAAACATATAAAGAACTTATACAACCCAATACTAAAAATAATAATAATAATAAGTAATCTGATTGAAAAATGAGCAGAGGACCTGAACAGACACTTTTCCAAACAAGACATACAGGTGGTCAATGGACATATGAAAAAATGCTCAACATCACTAATAATCAGGGAAATGAAAATCAAAACCATAATGAGATGATTTTGACACCTGTCAGAACCTGACACCTGTCAGAATGACTAGTATCAAAAAAACAATAAATAACAAATGTTAGTGAGGAAAAAGGAAGCCTTGTGCAGTGTTGATGGGAATATAAATTGATGCAGCCACTGTGGAAAACAGTACGGTGTTTCTTAAAAAATTAAAAATAGAAATACCATATGACCCATGAATTTCACTTCTGGATATTTATCCAAAGAAAATGAAAAAGCTAATTTGAAAAGATATACACACCCCTATGTTTACTGCAGCATTATTTACAATAGGCATGGAAGCAACCTAAGTGTCCACTGATAGATGAATAGATAAAAAAGATGCGATACATGGATAATAAAGAAGTGGTATGTAGATAGATATGGATGTAGATAAATAGAAATATACAGAGGTAGAGATAGAGATATATAAATATAGATATATCACAATGGAGTATTAGCCATAAAAAAAGTCTGAGATCTTGCCAATTGTGACAACATGGATGGACCTAGAACATGTTACACTAAGTGAAATAAAACAGAGAAAGACAAGTACCATATAATTTTCCTTAGATGCAGAGTCTAAAAATGACAAATGAACAAAACAGAAACAGACTAAAAAATACAGAGAATAAACTGTTGGTTGCTAGAGGGGAAGAAAGTAGGGGAAAAGGATTAAGAGGTACAAACTTCTAAACATAAAATAAATAAGTCACAGATATGAAAAGTACACTATAGGTGTGGGGAATAAGCTTAGGAATTCCCTGAGGTTGCACCAATTGGTTAACAAGGCATGAAGAATTAGAAAGCCATAGGATGTAAATAAGATCAGGTAAATGGGGAAAAGGACCCCAGTATAGGGCAAAGGAATAGGAATAGGAAATCTCAGGATGAAAACATCCAAGATGAGGTAAACAAGATTAGGTATTTAGGGAAGAAATGCCCCCCAACTTAGTACAATAGCAGAAAGCTGCTTTCACAGGAAGGAAGGGCGAAAATAGGTAAAAAGGAAAACAGGACTTTAGACCACAGCAGGGTGAAGTTGCCCAGAGCTGAGCTAATTGGCAAAGGTAAGGTGCCTTGTTGATCCTGAGGTAGCATGCTCTGTCTTTCTTGTCCCCAGGCCAGTTTAGGTAAATAGAGGTGGCACCTTATGTCTGCTGTAAACAGCCTTCTGCCCAGCACCAGAGTTTTGATTTGTATTGACCAAAACCCCTAACACCGCATATCTTCAAAACCCCTTTTCCCCCATGCCCATGAGTTAATGTTCACGGTTTCATTGTCTCTTTGTGCACAGCCATCATGCTTGTAAGCCTTCTGATCCTAATACAAATGGAGCAAGGGCCCTTATTCAGGGGTCTTGTCTCCTCTGGAACATTAGCCTCTCTCGCATTTTAATCCTGCATTCTGTTCTCTTGCTGGACAAGAGAGAACTCCAGATCCAGAGTCTATGGAATTCTAGGGAATTCGGTCAATAATAGTGTAATAACATTGTATGGCAACAGATGGTAACTACATCTATCGTGGTGAGCCATGTATAGTATATAGAATTGTCTAATCATTATGTTGTGGAGCTGAAACTAATATAACATTGTATGTCAACTACACTTCAATAATATATATTTTAAAAATAAATATATAATAAATAAAATAAGATTTCTCATGTACTCTAATCCTGGCCAATGTTTAAAACTGCCTTTTCCTTTGAGTGCAAAATCCTGTGTATAAGCAGTGCTTCTTCTTCAGCGGGCCACACCATATTTCTTTCAGCTTCCAGTGCTCCCCACAGCCTCTTACAAGCAGGGTCCACTTGTTTTGTAATGCCATTATCTGGGCAGGATCCTTCAAAGTAACAATCCTATATCTCAACCTCCATGCCTGGCCCTTCAAATTCACAAACATCTGCCTGGCTGTAGGAGGACAGCTCCATCCCAGATGTGACTACTTTGCTGTATAAACTATTGGAAAAGTCCATATCCTCAAAAAGGCACGCAATTTAAGCCCTGTGAGTTGCCTCATTAAAGTCCCCTTGCTAAATGTGATGCGAAAAGAACATGACAGAGAGAAAGTTTCCCCAGGGCAGGTGTCTCCAAAGAAATTCTCCTCTATAATCTTCCCTTTTTCATTTTCTTAAGCCTTTTACAATGTGATGTGCTGAGTGAGATGTTTAAGAGTCAGACCATTGGTTTTCAGGCAAATCTTTTGAAATTTTTCATATGGCTCAGCACCTCTCTGGTATCTTAATGGCCCTGTCAAAATTTCCAATTTGTCACCTGCTTCACTTGATACTCATTATTTCTCAGGTGGCTGTTCAGTCACATGATTCTTGTGATTCTCTAAACTCTCATGCGTCTGTCCTCTCTTTTGATAAATCTCTCTTATCCAACATTTCTGTGCAAGTCTAAACTCTAGTCTATTTTCAAGGCTTCACACAATTGTTTCCTCTTTATAAAGCCTTCTTTGATCTTCTGGTCAAAATGAATGCTTCTCTCTGTGTTCTCAGAGCATGTGGCACCTTTATTAAAGTTGTTAGTAAAGCAGAGCTTGCATTATAGTTCCAAACTACAATATTTCACAGATTCTAGAATAAATGGTTTTTCACATTTAGACATTTCTGAAATAGGCATGCATTTTATAGTTAATGCAATGACATCTTATAATTGCTTGGTGGGGTTTTGTTTTGTTCTATTTTTCTACTTTGTTTTTTATAAAATGATGATACATCTCACAATTGGTAGCAACTTAGTAGTTTGTGAGCCCCTGGAATTTAGAGATTTTGTCTCATTTCTCTCTATACAACCTTCAATGATGAATTCAGTGTCTTGCAGAAATTAGATGCTCAAAATTTGTGTTCTATATAGTGCTGGGATACTATGCTTTTCTTCAGTGTCCACAACATTCCCAATTACCATTTCATTCACATTAAAAGGGATTTGATGGGACATTCATTACTTAAAAAGTAACACTTATTAGTCTATGTGTTGTGATTAGAGCTTTAATATCATCAGGAAGAAGTTTAATCTGACTTCATTTTCACTCCATTAAAAACCTTGTAACAGTGTTAATAAATTAGATCTCCAGAGTCATAAAAGTATATGTCGTAGCCCCAATTGCACATATTTGACCACATTGGGATATTTAGCATAGTTTTAAATTTGGAGATATTCACATTTATACAAATTAATGTTTTCCATGATTTTAATGAGGGCACACAAATGTATAAATTGTATAATTTTGGTCAGTCCTGTTGTCAATGATACTAATAAACTGGGGACACATTGTAGCAATTAGAGTTCATTTCTTTGCTTAAAATGAATGTTTTTTTATTTTGAGCTCACCATAGACTTGCCTTTTCTACACAGAATTATAATTAGACATCATAAAGAAACTCAGCTAGAATTATTGTTCTGGGAAAAAAAAGAGACTTAAGAGAACAAAATAAACCCGAGTACATAGTATTAATATGTGGTCATGATGCTTAAATGCCCTCTTACACGCAAGATTTAATTATCAAGATTCTGAACTTAGAATCATTTGTGGCACAATATTTACTAACTTACAGGTTAAATGACTTACAGGTCATTTAATTTGTTTATAGACATGTACAGAGGCCTTATAATAGAGAAGGAAAACAACCAATAAAGAGATGAATAGTCTGTAGAAAAAGGCAACCCTACCAAATCTCAAATGTTCCCTTCCCTAGATGCCAGCATGACAATATTTAGGATGGGAAAACTTATTTCATGCATATACTGAATGAAAATCTTTTCATATGACAAGTAAATCTATAGCTTTCTGTATATCTATGCATTCATTTTTTTTATTAACTTTGTTCTTAAGTATTTTTCTGAGCTTCCTAAGAAACAAAAAAGAATTGTTGGAATTCTAAGAGACTATGAGGCAGTTCACCAAAAGATTGGTTTCAAAAATGAAACATACTATCTAGAAAATTCATATTGTCTCATATTTTCTTGTATGAGACAAATAAAAGGCCTTAGCTATGAATAATAATAGTTGTATTTCACAAAATGCCAAGTATGCATTTAAACTAGTAATCGTTGTTCAAAATAACCCTGAAAATAGGTGATATCGTTCTCATTTTAGATAAGCAAACAAATCCAAAGAACTAACATAATGAAGCCAAGATTTGAATTTGGGTCTCTCTATCTCTAAAGAGTATATTCTGTCCCCACTCTATCCCACTATCAATGTGAAATGTCGCCGTAGCACTATTTGCTCTAGAGTAGAAATAGGTGAGTCTTAAGTTTAATCTTAAGATTACTGAAGCATCACGCTGAGATCACATTATCTATTATTTCACTACCAGTATACGCTCTAAGTCAAATTTTGGTTTCATATATGAAAGAACATTCTGATGATTAGAGATCCTCAATGATGAGATGAAAATAATTCTCAAGCAGGGACAGGATCACTGGCAGAGTTACTGAGCTACCCTATTTTGGATGAAAGTTTAGACAACTTAGATCTACAGGGACCTTTCCAATTTTAACTATTTATAACAGCACTTTATAAGTTACTTGTGGTGAGGCAAAAAGAAAGAATAACATAAAAATCACAAGTCACAAAGGTGGAGATCATGGGTTTGAACCTTAACTTTTATTATAAGCCTATCTGACAGCTAATTTATCTTTCTTGGCCTTGGTTTATTCAACTAAAAAAGAAAATGGGGACAAAATTACCCACTTCACAGTCACTATAAAAATTAATCTGAGAAATTAAGAATAAATATACTTTATAAACTGTAATGTACTGGCTACCATACAGTGGTGCCTTATATGTGTGCCTTACATGGGTGATGTAAAGCATCCAGAAGTATTGTTTAAACTGAGTTTTATTAGGAACTTAATCCATCCTCAAGTGAGTCAGTCAGTTCATTACATAGTCCTAAATCTTCATATTTTCTTCAACCACTTTTTCTTATTCACTAGTTCAAATAGAAAATATAGCACTATTTATAATGCTATATTCTTGATTTCCTTAGAAATTCAATATGAGTTTCACCTTCCAGAATAACTCAAACTTCATTAAGTGCTTTCAGTAGTTGGTTCTTTCCAAAACCTTTCTCTTGACCTATAACTCTCCACCAATCTATAGATACAAATAAGTAGCTGTGTCCTTTGCTATTTTGACTTATCCTTTCTCACACACTTATCTTTTAAAACAATTTCTTGTTCAATGTCAAAATATACCTTAACTTGATGGTTAATTGTCATAAAGAAGAAGTATCATATAACTGCCCACGCTTTAAGATAAATATACTCTACTCTTATTAAACTATAATTATAAAAATTAAAATTGCTAAGATTTATTTTCTGCCAAACATTGTATTTAGGGGCTGTGTAAGATTGTTTTCTGGATCTTAAGCTTATTCTCTTTCTAACAGCATAAGGAGAATTGGGGTGGGGAGGGAATCCTTGGGCTTCATTTCATCCCTACTTATATATTTACTTAACTCTTGTAAGCATTTTATAATTTATAAACATTTTTCCCTGATTAACTATGTGAAATAATAAGACCCAGACCTGAGGTGTTACATAGCCAGTGCAAACAAGCAAGGCCAGGACTTGAAGCGAGGAAGGACTTGGAGGGCAAAACGTAGCTCATGGGGAGAAACAGGAATAAGGACAAGCCAGGATCAGACACGCTAAATGGAAAGAACAGTAGAAAAAAGTCAACATTCTTTAGCGAGCTTAGGATGAAACACAGAGGAGTCAGTGAGGAAATACTGTGTAGAAGCTGGGAGGGGACACGTTGAATCAGGACAAATTACCGAGTTCCTGGTAAATTCTAGCCCTGCTGTGCTGCTCAACAGCAGATACTGCTTACGTTCACCTACCCAAGACTGGCAGCCTCCCCCAAACAACTTCTGCAACAGAAAAAAGCACAGTAGGAGAGCAAAAATGATGCTTCAATGTATAAAATAGATCGTCCCAGATACCTCCTATCAGTTCTGCCTTGGTCAAGGGTAGACTGTGTTGCTTCAGGAAAAACAGGCAGTGGAAGCAGGGATATGAGAATTCCTCTGACCTGGAATGGGTCCTGAGACCGTGTATCCAAGTTTCATTAAGGAGCAAATCACCCAATGTTAACCCCATATTCCCTGAAGCACCAGAATGAAGTTAGCACTTTTCACAGAAAGAGAACTGAGTATCCTACAATAAAAATCTAGCTTTTCTCTTTTAAAAAGCATGCTGATAATTTCACGTTTAAGGAAAAAAAAATGAGCAGGAAACTTCCGATCTGAAGTCTCTTAGAACTGGAGCAAATATACTTTTCAACCAAATTTGTTAATATCTCTAAAAGAACAACACATACTTGCCATCACTTTGCAAAGTAGTTCCATTAAGTTATTCTACATGGATGCGTTCTCATTTCTCTTTTATATTACTGGTTTGATGATGCCTCCTAGAATTGTCATAGTGAACAGTCTATCCAAATCTTAAAAATAGACTCTTGCTGGGGCTCCTGGGTGGCTCAGTCAGTTAAGAGTCTGACTCTTGATCTCAGCTCAGGTCATGATCTCCATGGTTCGTGAATTTGAGCCCCACATCAGGCTCTGCACTGACAGTACCTGCTTGGGATTCTCTCTCTCCTTCTCTCTCTGCTCCTCCTTCACTTAGTCTCTCTCTCTCTCTCTCAAAATAAATAAATTAATTTAAAAAAATTCTTTTTGGCAAGGGTTTGTATCTGCGATTTGGGGTGGAATTTTGGCACGTGGTTTCTTACATGATTTTGTGTGCATTTGTATGTATGATGAATTAGTTGTACAGAGTTCTTACATAAAGAGGGAATAAAAAAGTAAAAGCCATAATCAGATAATTTTTTCTATCTCCAAATCTGACATCTTAGGATAATTCCTTATAAGGCCATAAATTCATAATTAGACATGTTACTTTCTTCCTTTCTTTGTACTGGTATTTTTTATTATAATTATTTGGGACCTCTTTTTTCTTGTCATTAAACATACATACACTTACGAGCTGTGCTTTTCTTTTAAAGATCACTTAAGGACTAAAATAAAAATATATCCCTATATTGAGCAAGCTCCTCTCACACACACTTATATATTACATCTATTGGTGAGAACTATTATACAAGGTTAGAGATAGTCTACTATGGAAGTGGTAGCCAATAAAAATATAAACTCAGTTTATTATAAGTGAAATAGATGCATGCATTAAGTAATATCGGAGGATAGAAGGTTGCTCGTCTAAGACTGGGCCTGGCAGTCTGGCCTCCCAGAAGAGAAGGTGACTGCCCACGAATCTCCTAGGCAACTGGTTACTGATGAGTCCTTAGGGCCATTCCTCAACACGCCAGAAAGTGGATAGAGTTTTTCACAAATAGAAATATTGATGTGACAAACCCTACAGCAATCCTGCCTCGTCATTCAGCTCTACCGAACACCTGGAACCCCATCCCCTGGCCCTACCAAGGTTGGGGCTGGCACGCTCCCTCGCCACAGGTGCACTCTCTTGCTGGTAGAGAAAGGCTGGAGCCCAGGTTCCTCCACACCATACTGCTATCACATTCCGCCCTCCTCAGGCCAGGCAACGGATGGCTGCTTTTGTAATTCTGCTGCTCAAGAGCCCCCATGACCGGAGGGAGTCTCATTTCCAAAGCTGGAAGTCTGGCTTGGCTAGACTCTGGGTCTGCTCAAGAATGTGTGGACAACCAGAATCCCACACACCTGCTGCTGTTGCTGTCTCCAAGTTTTTTCCCTAGAATGCTGCTCTGGCAGGTCCGGTGTGTGTGCTGTCTAGCTATGTGCTCTGTTGCCATGACAACAATGACAATAGTAACAGCTACTACATAATAGCTATTTACTGGGCTGAAGACTATTTGCCTTCACAACAACACAAAGAAGTGATGAAATTATCTTCATTTTAGAGGTGGAAATTGAAGACAGAAGCGGCAAACTGACTTGCCTTCATCTACTTCAATGATCATTGATGGTGTCAGATTTTTAAATGCGGAACGGACTTTGCTTTGGATCTTTATAGTATTACTTCAATTATTCAAAACTGTTGAAATGGAGAAAACTTAGCCATTTTGTTAACTAAGTCCTAAACCAAAGATCCTTAAATCACTGTTGACAAACCATAGAGTTTACTGCAATGACTGAAACCTTTCAGAGTGCCGGTAGAGGTCTAGTTGGTAAATTTGAATAGCAAGAGAAAGGCAGGTGTCTGCCTCTGCTATTTGTGGGCCTGGAGCAAAAGAACAAATGGAGGATGCTGCAATACCTGTCTTACGCTTAAAAGTTATGAATCAATATACTAATTCATAAATAAAACATGCTATGTCCTTCTACTTTGATAAGTTTACTTTAACAAAAATAATATGGGTATATATAACGGGCATTTTGTATACAGCTATTTTTTTATATGCTGAAAAACATCAAAAACAGCTTAATTGAATTATTACTATTAGGCTTGTCTGCATCTTCTCTTTAGGTCTGTTATACTCAAACAAACAATAAAATTAAAAGATACATAATTCACTATGTATTATATGTTTTTGATAAGATTTATTTCTTTTTTGCTTTCGCTTGAGGAAAATCACCAGCTACGTTGTTATTATCGATATTTTCACATAATTTAAGTTCTATTTACAACAATGACAGGTTAGCTATTCTCTCTCAGGGCATTGGAGCTCTTTGGTGGTTCATTTTAATTAACTTCCATCTAGAGAATCTATATTTTTCTGAAGGAGTGTGACCTGGAATTTTTAGTGACATTTTTAAAGTATTCCTTATATTTGGATGTTAACCATGAATTTTACGAATCATTCTTAACTATTGTAATGAGGTCATACATGATAAATTACTATCAAAGAAATTATTGCAAAATATTTTAAATGTAGTATATAAATCACTATCACCTATATAACAATTTTACCTCTTCTTTAAAGCATAACTTAGTTCCATACACTATTGAAGTTCTGATTTAATGTTTTCAATACTAGAATATTATTTAAAACATTGCAATGGGTATCCCAATATTTTCTTCCAGATCTCTCTTCAGTTAACACTATACTTTCTCTATAATTTCTGGAAAACAGTTCCTGTAGAAATTAGTATTAATACTAATGGATATAGATTCACTGGATGACGATGAATCTTCTTTTTCATAGTCATACAATATTTCCACGCCCTTCTTATTTCTATATACTTTCTATACATTTTAAAGAAATGTAATTCTTGTTGTAGAATTTATTTGCAGTTCCTTAAAATTAAGGGAGAAAACTTTTATTCTAAATTGAAAAAATAAATTCTTTCAAAAGTTAAATAACTTTTTTGTATCCCCTAACCATGAATAGAACAAATTCAAAATTAGTTTTACTATCCATGAAAGTCCATGATTCACTTTTTATTTGAGGATTTATTTTTTAGCTTAATTCTTCCAGTGTACCTCGTATCTTTTCTAAATGGATTCTGTTTTAACAGTCTTGAGTTAACATTTCCTTATATATCTGAGAATCCTTATGAAGAAATCAGAAGGGAGGGAGACAGTGCAATAAACACCTTGACCTCACTCTCTTCCTTCTTGCTGATCACATGCTTTAGCTCTCATTGCTTAAAACCCTAGAGAAGTCAGAAAGTTCACACAGAAGCTGTTAGTTGCAGCTGAAATCCTTCTCAAGGATTTAGTTGGGGTGATGGTTCCCCAGTTGCTGCAGGTACTTCTGCTAAAGGCTTACACCTGCAACCTTCTCAAGAGGGCTTAAGTGATTGGGTGATTGAGGTCACCGTAAATGAAGGTGCCTGAGAGTTACACATCCTCTGTGACTGATGGGGGAGCTGCTTACAAAAACCCTGCACCATTGTCTCAAGTTGGAAAAGACTCTGTGTCACAATTTACATCCCACAGCTCCCCATGGGATCATTCCAAAGCTACAATTCACTTGACCACATTCTTCTGAAGCTCTTTCCCATTTCCTATCTGCTTCCTTCACTCCCCCACTGGTTTTTCCTGAGAGCACCCACTTGATGTGTCTTGTGTACTCCAATCCCCACGTTAGGGTGTGCTTCTAGGGAATCTTACTTAAGAAAGAACAGGGACATGTTAAATGTAGTCATAGAGATAAACCTGTGGAATAGAGAACAGAGTGAAGAGGGTAGAGAGTAAACCTGAAGACCTACTAATGGGAGACTGGAATATTAGGCATCTGTAGGAGACAGTGCTTAGGTGCTCATCAAAAATGCATTACCCAGTCTTTCTTACCAACAGATCATGACTTCAAGAGTAAAACCAAGCCTACTAAATCTCTCAATATCCCTTGGAGCTAGGAATGGCTATGTATCCTAGTTCAGGCCACTGAGATGTAGGCCGAAGTCTCAGGAGAGATTCTTTCTTCCTAATCAAAAACACAAAGTTTCAGTAGAAGAAAGACATTTTGCTATATCCCCTTTCCCCTTCCTCATGCCTGGAAAATGGGGACTGGCAGTCTGGAAGGGCAACAACCATCTGGTGACCATGATCTGAATGAAAAGTAGGAGGACACAAGACAATATGTTAAGATAACTTAATGAAAAGAGACTGTGGGTCCCTGTTGTGCCAGTCTGGACTGCCTACCCCTAGACTTCTGGCTGTGCAATAAAAATTACACCTCTTTTCAAACTACTTTTAGTTAGATTTTCTGTTATTTGTGACTGAACTCATTGTGTTATAAAAACTATTAAAAGAATAAAATAAAGTTGTACCAGAGACTCAGAGGTTTTGTTCTGGCAGAGCAACACCCACCTATAACATAATACCTTTCCCCTCTAAGCATTTAGTCTAGTTCATGACTTCTGCATCAAGTGCACTAAACAATAAAGCCAAGCACCCTGACAAGACACATCAATGTTTTAGTCATGCACAGAGACACGATTCTAAAGCCTCAGACAAAATATCTGGAGAGTAGGAGGTCATTCGGCATGCAGAACAATGTTAACAGGTGCAGGAAAATTAGCCAAATGGAAATGGGCTGAGGCTGAAGGTAATTCTCTGTGTCTTATCCAAATATGTGTCTGAGAGTTATTGACCAGTGTAAATGCTCATGGCTCTGGTTTCAAATCTTACCCAAGAGAAGAAATAAGTCTTGTCCCAATAAAGTATCCAAGTGCCTTTTGGGCAGATATAGCACATATTTTCCAGAAGGAATAGTTTTCTGGGTCAAGTCACATTTATATTCTATGGACAGAGACATAAGTGCCTTATTTAAATAGCAAAGTACAATGTGATAAGTGCTAATACTTCTGACAAGTGTAAAAACTGAGAATCTATGTTCTTAAAGCCTTGTGGGTAACATCTCTGTCTTAGTGATGATATATACATAATTTTATAGTCAAGCACCAGGAGCAAGAGCTCTGGGCTTGAATTGGATAATGTGGGGATCGGGGAATTAAAAGAAGTAACTAAGGAATAGTAACCCAAACCAATTTATCACATCAGGTATTAACATACAAAGGATACAAATTTCCATAATTTTCAGGCAGAGACAATGAAATTCCATTTGGTCCAAAAATATGCTATACAAGATATTTTCATAAGCCCTGTTAATATGAGAAATGGACCACCAGGATGCACACCACACACACACACACACACACACACACACACCACCCTGGTAATCATCCATCTATAATCTTTTACTTATTTTATAGTTTGAACGCAGTGTTCCCTCGAGCTTTAACATGAGTCTTGGAAACCAAATTCAGCCAACATTTATATGGAAAAGAATCAACCCTACATGATGTAAGAAACTTTATTCCAGAGATCATAATTTCTGGATGTAAAATACTATTCTGAGGAGAAAATTTAAACTCTATTCTTGCCAACTGCAAAAACAATGAGTCTGACTACAATGATTCATCTCTAGCCTGAGGTGGAATGCCTAAGTCATGTCCCATTCATTCATTCAGAACAGATAAAGACATTTACTGTGTGACCAGCTAAGTACAGGAATTCGAAGTCATAAGTGGCAAAATTCCTCAAAGAGCTTACAGCCAATACAGTAGCAGAGACAAAACTATAAGAGAACACTGATAATTATAAACACACACATACAACAAGGAACACACAACAGGGCTGTGGCACCGTATACCTCCAGAGGAAAATGGGGAAAAGAAATGTTAAGAAAAGCTTCACAGAACTGTTTGGACAGTTTATTAGAGAATCGGTGAGAATTTGTCAACTTAATACCAAATGTAAGAAGGAAATACCAAATAAAATGCATCACATAGAGTAAAAATGGACACGAAGACAATTGTAAGTGCGTATCTGTAAGGATAGAATAAAGCTTGATTATGAAAGCTTGTGTTTCATAAGGAGTTGGATTTTAATGGGTGATAGGGGTCCACTGAAGGATTTTAAGCATGGAACAAAGCAGATATCTATTTTAGGAACCTGACTCTGACCAACTTGATTATATTGGAGAAGAAGGAGGGTCAAGACACAGACAGAGATAATATGTAATACAAAAGGAATGGGGAGAAACTGGACTAAAACAGTGATTTACATAATAGAATAGACAATACTGTGCAATGCTGAGATGTGGCAATGGGTGAAAAAGAAAAGCTGATAATGTCCCTTAGGTTTTTACTCTGGAGGTTTAGGTGGATGGTATAAGGCATTTAATAATATTGGAGAGATATATGGAAAAGAATGGAGAAGATAGTTCACTTATGGTCATATAGGGCACACTGGTATAATTTTCTGGTGGAAAATTTGAAAATACAGATATGAACTTGAAAGGTAAAAAAGTAAAGTTGTTGGCAGTAAGAGTAGAACTTAAAGTAAAAGCATTGGAGACAACCTCTAAAAGAATTCATTATTGGGGCACCTGGGTGGCTCAGTAGGTGAAGTGTCCGACTCTTGGTTTTGGCTCAGGTCATGATCTTGAGGTTTTGTGAGCCCCAAGTCAGGCTCTGTGCTGGTGGTGCAGAGCCTGCTTGGGATTCTCTCTCTCTCCCTCTCTCTGCCCCTCCCCGACTCACACCATCTCTGTTTCTCTCAAAATAAATAAAAACACTTTAATTTTTTTTAAAAAATGCATTATTGAAGAGAGAAAAGAAACCATTACATTGTGTCCCTTTTTGTGTGCATTTGTTATTTGTTGAATTTGCCAATCTAGATTCAATTCAATTGACCAGTATAACAGAAAAAAAGCCTGAGTTCAAATATCATGTCAATAAATCGTACTAAACATTTTCAGATGAACCTCAATATGAACATATATTAAAATATTATGCATATTGTTTTGCATTTGCATCACCAGTTCTAAGAGTTTTGAAAGGAAAGAATTATCTACACAGTAACTTTATGAAAATATCTCCAAAAAACTTTCCCAGACTATTCAAGAACTATAATACAGTGTTAAACAATTCTTCACAGTGTCCAGACCTTAAAGATTATAAATTCAAGAATGAAAAGCTGGCAATATGCTTAGGGGAATATAAAGAATATGTAAATCTGTCTGTGAAAAAAAAAACCCAACAAACCAACACATCTCTAGGTATACAGGTTTCAAGAAATACTTATCACTGGTTTAATAATCATACATTTCTAATTTTCAGAGTTTCTTAAAAGAGATGAGATATTCAGAAACTGCAGCCTTCCTATCCAGAGAGTAGTAAGAACAACAACAAATTCCAGTGTTCCATCTATTAACTGAAAAAGAGAAATTTAACTGAAAGAGCTACTTCATATATATGACACCAAGAAGTTTCACTTTAAATTCACCTGCCAATCTAGAACAATGCAGTTTTATCATTGACAGATTGCAATAGCTAGATAAAAGTAACTGCATCTCAGTTTTACTTTCTTGTAGTAGTAAACCTAAGAGAAACTGAAGATAAACATGTCTTCTAGAAAGACATTTTCTAAGCCTTAGCATTTGACAGTGTTTTCCAAGTATTTTTCTGTTCCCAAAAATAATTAATAGAGAAGATTTTTTATAGAGGGGCACCTGTGGGGCTCAATTGGTTAAGCATCCAACTCTTGATTTTGGCTCAGATGATGATCTCACGGTTTGTGAGTTTGGGCCCCGCATCAGGCTCTGTGCTGACAGTGGGGAACCTGCTTGGGATTCTCTCTTTCTCCCTCTCTCTGTCTCTGCTCCTCCCCTGCTCTCTCTCTCTCTCTCTCTCTCTCTCTCTCTCTGTGTCAAAAAATAAACTGAAAAAAAATTTATAAATATCTAGTTTATACAGCACATTGCCTCATCTGATACTCCAAACAACCTGCAGCATAGACAAAACTAATGTAATTATTTCATTTTTAGAGGTGAGGAGGCTGAAAAGTAGTAATAAAGGTAAAATTAGTTAGAACTAATAACTTTTCAAAACAGCATGTTGCAAACACTATGCTCTGAACACTCCTTTACTAAGTTGTCTAATCTTCACAGACAACTGAGGAGTTAATACTAATTTTATTTTCAGTTTCCAGATGAAGAAACTGAGTTTTAGAGAGGTTTTCCAAGGTCACATAGCTAATGAGTGTTAGAAATGGGACCCAACTCAATCCATCAGATGCTAAATTCCATGTTCTTAACCTTTGTTCTGCTTTCTTCATGTGAAATGGCTTTGGAGAGTTCTTATCAAGAAAGAGTAGATCAAAAAAAGCTAGAGAATTGGGATCAGGCAACAGTCATGAATCACTTTGAGGCGTATGGTTTCTAAATGGGAGAATGGGATTAAATCCAGGTTCATGACTCCAAACTGTGGGACCTTGAATCCAAATCCTTGCAAAATACCCTGAATACAGAAACAGTTGACCAAGTTCTCAGTCACTCATGACTGCTTTGGATTTTAAATTTTCATTCCATTATATGATTATCTATGCTGAGACCCAGAGTGGTCAAATTTATTTAACACTGATATAGACTCTGTGTAATTTAAGAACAGTGGACAAAATCTCACATGGATGTTAAACCTAGAAAAACTTTTGACAATATGATAATGTCTATTGAGTGCTTCCTATGCTCCAGGCACTGAGCTATATTATTTATAAATATTACCTTATTTAATCTTAAACTTCCCTGGGTATCACATTATAAGTTTCTTTTTTACATATTTACATTTCAAGAAGTTTCAGGTTTTCAAGGAACCCAATGTCCAGGAAATGAAATAGAGTTTGAAGTGTTAATAAAATGTCTAAGACTTTTCCAGAAGCAATAGATGAGGTTTTCCCACAGAGTCAACTGAGACCAAATTGCTGCATGATGAAAATGTGTTCTTATCCTTCCTAGACTGGGAAGGTGACAAACACTGTGACATGCTCAGCCAAATGGCTCAGTGCAGCTCTTTCCTGGACAGAATGCATTTTATCCCTGTGCTGGCTGTGCTCTTGAACCAGAACCACATTTCCAGTCCAGTGAACCCCTGAGACAGCGTGCTGTCAGAGTAGTAGGCTGTAAGGTTTGGAGAATCTTGCATTTGGAACGTATTACAAAACAGTGCCATTATGAAAAACAAAGAGAAAACATTGAAACTCACTCTTACCACAAGATATAAAGTACTAAAAAAGTACAGAGTAACTGTCTATTTTTGTTTAGTAGACAATTGCATATATGAAAGCATCATTTACTCACCTAGCGGTTATATATGAAGAGGAGTAATAGCTTCTAAATCAAAATAAGACTGTTTTTTGGGTGAGCGTACATGAGCATAATATTCCATGGAATTTTTTCCCCAGACAGTTAAATTAACTCATTGGAAATGTAGCATACTAAATGATTCCTTCCAAGAAGTAACATGCAATCACTTCTTTTTCAGGCTTGATTAAATTCCCTCTGCCTGTACAAATTTTATTTCTGTGCCCAAATTTTATGTATCTAATTCTGATCATTGAACAGAGCACAGACCCTGCATGATCTATGTCTAGTATTAGACAAACTCAAATAAC
This sequence comes from Acinonyx jubatus, assembly GCF_027475565.1. Taxonomy (NCBI): domain Eukaryota; kingdom Metazoa; phylum Chordata; class Mammalia; order Carnivora; family Felidae; genus Acinonyx; species Acinonyx jubatus. The sequence goes on from NC_069382.1 coordinate 137,594,041, forward strand.
AGGAGTTTTCTTCTTCTAGGAAGTTGCAGGGCTCCAAGGGTTTACCATGCACAAATGTACCATGTCTGGGGTTGCACCCTAAGGAATGCAGTATACATAAATTATGTGAATGTGCCCCCTTCCCAACAAATTGTACAACAGGCTCTTGTCTTCATCTGATGATGGAAGAACGATCTAACAGAAGTAGGTCTTTGTTGTAGTTGAATGTAGAACCACTTTACTGAGCAAAATACATTAACTTATACCAGTCAGACTTGGTATACATGGGATTCCTATGTGGAGTGGGAGACTGGAGCGGAATCTCAAAGTCCAGTAAATAGGTTAGATAGAAAGTTAGATTCCAGGAAGGTGGCAACAACCTTCAACAAGATTAGAAGCACTTAGATTCAGAGTCACTGTTTGCTCTGTTGGCAAGGTGGAGATAGCCTTTTACTATAAAGACAGCACAGGAGATACTTTTCAACTAAGGCAGCCTGCTTATGTGGCCATTTCCTTAATCGCTGCTCAGACTACCCCTTAGCTACATGGGGAAAGGGCTGGGGGTGCCAGGAAGCATTGCCAGTGCTTTGTTGAGGAATCAGACAAGTGACACAGAGAAAAGTAAATGTGAAAATCTACAGCACTTGTTAGCGTTGACTATTGTGTGCTCCTTTGCTGTGAAAGCATTACAAGCTATGTAGCAGGTTTATGAAAGTTATTTAGCTAGTTTATTAATCAAGTGAACATTTATGTTTGTTCAGATATATATGGAATGTGAAATATTCAGGGGTATGCAAAATGTCAGAAAAAAGCCAGCAAAAACAAATATACTGTCTTAAAGAAAATAAAAGTCAACGTCAGACATTAACAGAGTATCTTAACTCACTGTAGTTTAAAACCCAGAAATAAAGATTGTGATTTTTTTTAAAACCATAGTTAACCTAAAATGAACCTAAAAAGCAGTACTACCTGATCTTTGGATTCTATAAGACATCCCTGTGTCTTTCTAATGAAGTCCCCTTCTTCTGCTTAACTCTGAATAGGGTTTTCCATTTGCAAATAAAAGAACACCAACTAACAAACTGGCATAATGACATTTGCCTTGCAGATGCTAATAAGGTTTGGGTTATTTTTTTGAAAAGGGACAGGCATACCACAAGCATTCCTTAAAAGTGGCTGTTACTAGCAGCGTAAATTGATTATCTTAGATTTACCTGGTTTGTGTCTTTATACTTTAGGCTCAGCGAAAGAAAGGCAAAGGCTATTTAATGTCGTAACCACGCAGGGAATGATGGATCCATGGGAGAGGAAGGGGGCATCGGCACAGAAGCAAAATCAATGCTGGTGGTCAAAAGGTGACAGATATTAAAGCTACATCACTCTCACGTATTACTCAGTTATCTTGCCATGTTAACTCCAGCTGTAGCTCTTTCACAACACACAGCACCAAGCTGAGAGGTTACATCTAAGAAAAATCTTGATTTCATACAGGCTCTTTTTTTAATTCATAAGAAAAAGGCAAAGGAAATTCGAGCCAATTTCCAAGGAAAATGTTAATTCTTTATTAAAGGGCAGATGATTAGCACTCTAAAAATGAACAATCTAGTAATCACGTTATGAGGGTAAGGAAGACTGTCCCATAATATTGGTAGGTTAGCTGTGTTGAAAATAAACTGAATGGTATTTTTGATTATATTTTATTTTCTTTCACTGATTTAAATGATCAAAAAGTTGAACTATAATTATTTTGTAAAGACATGGAGTCAAAAATCAGGTATCTAAACACAAAAAGGGTATCTAAATACAAATATATTATAGGTCTTAGTATATATAAACAGAGTAGAATTATTTAAATGTGCATATTAAGATATAGTTCATTTAAATATGCTCATATGAATTAATTGAAATTATCAATGTTAAAATTGTCTTTTCTTCTCTGTTTGAGAAAAATGTGTAAAATAAAAAATACATTGGTCAGGGAAAAATAATATATGGTAAACCAAAGTAATAGACAAATGCTTTGGTGATTTCTGTCACAGATTTTCATTATAGTCATGTGCCATTTGTGGTTTAATTGTATCATAGTCATAGCACCTTTACATTAAAAGGTTGAAGAGTAAATGTAGACAGACTTTTTCAATAAGTGGGAGGATTTTACCTTAAATAGAAAGAATTACATGTACTTGTGTGCATATGATAGCTGACATCTATACTTCCTTTAAAAAAAAAAACTCCTCTTGTGATTTGTAAAAAAGATAAGCAAAATGCCTGACTTTTCTGGGGACTCACAAGCAATGAAAGAAAAGCAACCCTCTACAGTTTACATCTAGTACAGTTTCTAATCAGTAGAGGTCTCCCTCGTCTGTACAAGACCCACATTACAAATGCACGGTCTGTACATGTAGCCAGTCACACATTGTGCACACACATGCACACACACACTCTTACACACACCATCTAGATTAATAAAGCTGTCATTTTTCATTGTTTTCAAATCACCTTTAATATCAGTTGATTTTAAAGCTCAGGGAAATGAATGCATAGGCAACACCCACCGGCAATATGTTAGAACATTCTCTACCTAAAAATACTGATAGGTGTTTACAAGTTTCCTTCATTTCACTGTGACATTCCTCAGCTCTGATGTGCTTTTGGCTGCTTTTCTGAATTCACACATCTCTATGTTTGCTCATGTGCTTGTGCATTTTGCAGAAGTGTCACTACCCAAGCTTTGCAAAATAACTAACTAAATCTTCTAAGTGATGCTGTTGAGGCTGGGTCTTTATTATGCCCTCCAAAACTTGAGAGTACAAAAAAAAAAAAAATCCCAACTAGTGATGTTTGCTTTTGATAGAAGTCACTGAACCCAGCTGTATCTTTCTCCCACTGAAAAATTGATGAAGACATCCTAACTGGGTTGACTTTCATTTGGGAGGCTTTTTCCTCCCCTCTCCTTGGCCTGTGGGCTAGCTGACTCACTGATCCATAATGAAAATGCCAAAACTATGAAAACCCCACTGGGGCAGAAATTTGTAACAGAAAGGGAATTTCTGGCTGTGTGAAAGTAGGGCTGGAATAATCTCAGGTTGTACCCCCAGGCCAGTTTTCATGATATAGTTAAAAACTAGCTGGGCCGCCAACAGAATCAACTGTGTAAACATCTTGATGATTTTTTGTTGCAGTGGCCCAACAGAAGCTTAAAAACATTAGTTTGCATGGACTGCTGGTGGAACCCACTTGTATCCAGCTGATCCTAGATTATTACTCAGATATTTGCTCAGCAGCCAAATCCAAGAATTCATTTAGATGCTCTTAAAAGAGATAGAAGGGAAAGTGCCTGTGTTTTTCTTTACTTCTTGAACCACCAGGCATGTAAAACCCTTCCAACCCTCATTTCATTCAGGATAGAACTGATTTATCCTCCCTCCTTTATGCCTACACTAGGTTATTTACTTCTGTGATCATTTTGCTTGCTTCTTTTGGTATCCCATGTTTCCATCAGCCCCTCCATCATGGAGTTTAACATGGGACCATTTTGATAGCAAAAGGCTGCCTCTTGCCCTCTATCCCATTTACTATTGGCGAAGTTGAAACTTTGAAATGCCTCATCTTGAAACCTAAATATTTCTGGTCATTTCCAGATGTCTGTCTCACATACAGGCATGAAAGAAGTCAGTCAGCTCTCATATAGTAACTATTGAATACATCACCACTTCGGTTCAGGATTAGGAAGCTTGACTATGCCACAGCTCTGAACCTTGCTTGGTGATCCAAGGCTACTGGCAGTGAAGCTGATATTTTGATCTCTTCTCTAAATCCTGTGTTACTCTCTCAATTGGTTGTAAAATTAGAGTAGAAGAAAGAAACATGTTTAATTATAACCACCTCCGCTCCCCAACCTCAGCAGCTATGCTATATTATCCGCATGGAGAAACTACAGTTCAGAGAGCTAAGTCACATACAAGAATCATTAGTTAGTAAGTGGCAGTCCCAGAATTCAAACCCAGGTCTTTCTAATTCCAAAGTCCTGTGCTTGTTCCACAGCTCCCATAACTTTAGATAAGAAGCTTACCCTCACATAGCAAGGGTTCATGTCCTGATTATTATACCTCTGCCTACAAAACATGAGGTGAAAATACAATGGCTTCATAGACTGAAATGACTCCCATCACAACACACCATTCTGAACAAACCCCTGCGTTTGACATTCAAATGTCACCCACTCTCCATGACCAAGACCCCCCCACTGTCGATGCCTGTATTCTGATACACACTGGTCTGCTCAATAAGGCATATCTAGCCCCTCTTCTGAGCCTTTGCTCAAGCTATCCCTCTCAACGTTACCTTTATTCTCACTTCTCACGCATCTCATTCTCGCTCACACTTTAGGACCTTGATTCTGAAGACTTTCTCCACTTACCTTGGACTTTCTCTGCATTCCTTGAACAGTTAATGTTGTAAATCGCATTCTTTGTAACTCTCACATTGTTTCAGAATATGTGGCAAATGCATATGCCATTTTCAGATAGCTGGAAAGTAATCTTTGGAGATCATTACTACTCTTTACTGTATGTGTAGCTATTAGGTAAGTTTATTCATATTGGATATAGGCAGCACATCTCATCACTTACCAATGGTTTTCACTGTACTGACAGGTAAATGACCTTCCTCACCTCAAAACTACTCAAACTCTAGAAATCATCTATCTAGAAACAATGTATCATATATCCCTGCCATTTCCTTTTTAAAAATAATTTAAAGGGGTGGTTAAGGGGTTGTCTCTAAAGATTTGATCTTGGGATGGAAAAGAGGAGAATGAGGAGAAAATACTTAAACATTTTTTGGAGATTCCATCTTCATAAAATGTTTTAATGTAAAATTTTGAGATCGGCAGCAAGATAAAATTCTTTTTTAAGTTTATTTATTTATTTTGAGAAAGATAGAGACAGCACAAGTGGGGGAGGGACAGAGAGAGAGAGGGGGAAAGAAAGATCCCAAGCAGGCTTCATACTGCCAACACAGAGCCCAATGTGTGGTTCGAACTCACGAAGCCATGATATCATAACCTGAGCTGAAACCTAGAGTTGGATGCTTAACCGACTGAGCCACCCAGGGGCCCCAAGATAAAGTCCTTTGATCAAGATGAAGAATGTTAAGATTGGGTTGATTTAAGTTAAAAAAGAACACATACATTTCCATTGACTACCAGGGATTATATAGTCCCTGGTAGTCAATGGAAATGTATGTGTAATCAACATTATATATGTATATATGATATATATGTATATATGTATATATACATATATGTATATGTATATGTATATGTATATACATATATATGTATATATGTATATATATATATATATATACTGTACCGACAGTCACTTATATATGTATGTTACATGTACAATATTATATATGGTATACATACATATATAATGAGGCCTATATATGTGACATATATATATATATATATGATTAATCATGGGTAAATATCAATCCATGAATATGAAGTCTTTAGTAAAATTATAAATGTCAAAATACTTTGTAGTGCAATCAATACTCAATTGATTATATCAGCAAGGATAGCAGCTAGATTTCTGGTGGCAAATATTTAAATTTTCAGAACAACTTAAGTTTTCCTTTGTAGTCATCATTTTAAAAATATTTCTATAACTTAGAGAAGAGTTATACATTATACTGAGTGAAAATATAGGGAGGAATAAGAATTTTTAATTCTAAAAAGGGTGGTAAATAATTTCATCTCTTTTGCTGAATCTCAGTGGTTGTCAGTGGCTGTCTAGATTCTAAAGTATTAGGTTGAGAAGTGTCTGTCATGTCACGATCAATTAGTAATGTCTGCAATAAATGTGGAACAGTAAGAGAGAGCATGTGTGCCATATGGTTCCCTCCCTTTTATAAAAGGACTCCCTGACAGTCCCATTGGTGAGATTTTGTTATTTTGGGTTCTTCTTCGGGGTCCATGATGGGTTCATTCTCATTGATGTTGACCTCATAATGCAATATGGGAGCATGAAGTAGAGATGTATAAAATCCTCAGTATTGGGGGGATATGTTCATAATGGGACATAATGGTAGTAGATTGCCAGCAGCGTGGTAAAAATAAACCATATTTCCAAGTGGTGGGGCAAGGAACGTGGGAGAATTTGCTTTCCAGGGTGGAAATATTTCTACCACAGCTGATTTCAAGTTACCAATGTGAAGCCATTAAACTGACAGCTGGGAAAAAGTGTGCACAATCCAAGTTAGTATGAGGGGCTACAGCATACCACTGATTATAGATACATTTCTAGGATTGAGGGTGTTGAGTAAATGGGCCATGGAAGAGAGGATAGGCACAAGGACTCAGAGAAAGGCCAGAAGTCCATAGGTAATCAGCTACCTACAAATGGGCAACAGTATCAGTTATAAATCAGAGCTCAAGTCAACATTTTGGAATATGATAACCTAAGTATCAGTTTCAATGCCATCCTGCACAAAAATACATTGTACCTTATCCATTGACATGGTGTTCAGCTGTTCTGGAGCCATATGCTAAAGCAGCATAGCATATCAGTAAAGTACATGGCTTCTGGAGCCAGACTCCTTAGAGTTAAATCCTAGTTATGACATATTTTAACTCTCTAATCTTGATAAAGTAACATCCATTTGGGGTCTTAGTTTCCTGATTTTTTAAAATAGGGGTATTAGGGGTGCCTGGGTGGCTCAGTCGGTTAAGCATCTGACTTTGGCTCAGGTCATGATCTTATGGTTTGTGAGGTCGAGCCCCGTGTCAGGCTCTGTGCTGACAGCTGAGAGGTTGGAGCCTGCTTCAGATTCTGTGTTTCCCTCTCTCTCTGCTCTTCCCCTGTTCATGCTCTGTTTCTCTTTCTCAAAAATAAATGGACATTAAACAAAAATTAAATAGTAATATTAATAGTACCTATTCCATGGAGTCATTTTTACAATTAAATTAGTAATTGTAAAGTACATAGAATAATATTTGTACATGGTGCATTGAGAATACTATTTAAGTGTTTGTAAAATAAAGGTGCATAAAATGCAGTTTGGGAACTTTTATTGAAAAACATCATTATCAGTATATAACTTGCCTTTGAACTTAGGACAGAGCAACAGGATAGCCATGATAAAAATGCTCATTGGGATAACTGATTAACTTCACATTTATAAACATAACTTTATTTGCACTTTTATATTATCCCAACAATTTGGGAAGATAACTGGGAATAATAATCATAATAACAAACATACAGTAATTTTTTAAAGTTCTTTTATAGTTATTTAGAGTTTTATTGAAAATTTAGTAACAAAACCAAAATTTATTTTTTTATTCCTACAAAGAAACTCTTTGAAATTGTGAATTGGAATTTCTTTTTTATTTTTAACATATTATTGAACTTCATGATTCAGAAATTCATAGCTTTTAAATCTAGAATATATTACAAATATAATAAAGGGTACTTTTTTTCTATTAGGAATCTAAAAATCTCCCATTTTCCAAATATAAACTCATGACAAGAAAAAAAAATTCTGGCAGTGGTCAAGCTCATTATATCACAGTGATCTTTTTTATCTCAGCACTAGATATCTCAACTTCTAAGTCAATGTAAATTCTACATTTAGTCAAGTTTTTAACTAAAACAAGTTAGAATAAAGGAGAAAGAACCTTTCCTGCCAGTTCCATTCAGTAGCATGTTAATCAGATTGCAGTAATAAGTATGAAACAATGCATGCAATTAGCAGTGGTTAATTTGAAACTACTTCATGTCAGTTTCTTTCAGAGCAATACGTTAGTAGAGTAATTATTTATTACCCTGAGGACATGATCAATGATATCCCTCCATAATAATGTCTGCAAAGAGAGTAGCATCTTCATCTGCATAAAAAGGAAGCCATAGAAACTGGTATTTTTTTCAGCTAAATAAAAAGCAGAAAACTGTTTCTAAGCTGTTTCCAACTATTTCATTAGTAATGATAGATAAGCAAACCATTTGTTACACTTCAATATTTTTATGGTAACATAATGCTGAGGGGAAAAAAAAAACCCAACGAGCATTAGTGATTTAAATCCACAAAGCCTATCTTTATTGAGAAAGGGAAAAATGACCCATTTCTAAATGTCATTACAGTCATTAATGTGTATAGGCTAGGCTCTTCCACACACACAATAATTCACTAGTCCCTTAGCTGGAGCTTGGGGATAGAATTTATGGGAAGCCCTGAGTGATAACACATGGTCTACACAGCTGAGCCATGGTTGTCCAAAGACACGGAAGAGATGCCAGGTTAACCAGGTGGCTGCAATTAGATGGTGCATTTGAATAATTGGGAAGGTTGTATTAGAGGCTACCATTTTGGCTTTCTGACTTCACTGTATACTGGACAAGAAATCCTTTTTGTCTTTATATCTAATAATTTCCTTCATGGTATAAGAAATTCTGAGAAGGACTAGAAAAAACTCACCTTTGGGAGTAGGTAGCCTGCAGACTGAAGGGGATGAAACTAGAGAATGGAGTAGGCTAGAAAGGACAATACCAGAAGTTGGACCAAGCAGAAATGGTTAGAATGATGTACAGATCTTAAATAGGGCCTCTGCATTACACAATTCCAGGAGGCTTCATTCATTGGGAGAATGGCACTACCAGGAGTTGGGCAGTTGACAGCCTGCACAGCTACATGTCAGGGACCCAACCTGAGATGACAATTTGGGGGAGAGGAACATTTTATATAGAACAGGTACATGTGTTTAGTATGACATCTGGGGGAGATATCGAAGTCAAAATCTAGAGTAAAGACCAAATGGAAGACGTGGGTAGGTTTGGGAATTCAGGTGAGGCAAGGGTCTATAAATGTTATTCAGTTGACATCACAAGTTGGCCATCTGGGGGCACAGTGGTGCTATAACTCCAGTAGCATCAAAGATAAAGCTAAACTCATAACATTAACAGATATGTACCTTATTACAAAGTATAACCATAATGTGTAGATGAAAGAGCAAAACTACTTTTCCAATGTATCAAATGGAAATAATAACTTTGTAATAAAGTAAAAATATTTTACTTTTAAGGGGGCTTTATGTTTTATGTGAGAATTGTGTGGGTGGTAGATTTCTATGTTATAACTATCCAGACCTTTTCCTTCTTTGGGAACAGTCTTCCCTTTTGTATGAGAACTGTTCTCCTTCCACTCCATATTGTAATTCTGCTGGGTAGCATCACCCATATATGACTCAGGTAACTTAACCATATTTTATTAGTCTGAGTGTGGGAGCTATCTGCCCTGCTAGGCAGTTTGAGTTCTTTTTTGTAATGTTTTGCATTCAAATAGGAAAAGACAGTAGCATCTGGTGTGGTACCCATGAAATGTGAAGCTAATATCTGTCAGAGGCCATGTTCCCCACCATATGGAAGAAGTTGGTCTGCAGAAGGACAAAACAGAGCTGGCACACAGAGAAGACAGAGAGATCTTGATGGCATTCGGGTCCCCGCTTTTTTTGTTCTTGAAAACCAACTGAATCCTTGGTCTTCCTGAAGTATATTTAGTCAACTATTCCTTCAAAATCACTATACACTTTGGTTTACTTCCAACAAATTCCTTTCTTGCCTTAAGCTAGGTTGAACCAGGTCTCTGACCAAAGCAGAATGTAATGTACTTAGCTTAGCACTGAACACACACTAGGCTTAAAAAAAAAAAAAAAAAAAGGTAGGGAGAAAAAGCACCACACATTGAATGTAAAATCCTACTGAGCTTATAGCACTTTGTAGGTGAGTACTTAATTGTCTTTTAATTATTTCAGGTATATTAGTTGTGCCTTCTAAGTATTTTTTGACTCTTTGAAGTAAGGTAATATATATTGTATATGCTAGCATCGCTAACAATATCTACTATGGTTCCAGGTTAAAAATAGTAACCCCTAAAATATTCACTGGGTTAAATGATCAAATAATTTGCTTTTGACCATTCACTTTTAACTTTTTCAGTGTTCTGGGTTACCTCTTAGTGCACTCTAAGTAATGACTTGTAATAGACAAGATTTAAGGTACCTCTGGGGAGTCATTATCACTTTTTCCATCAGATTGGGCACAATATTGGAATCATTTCATGTGTTACTAATTTGGCAAGAAAGGTTTCACTTCAAGAAACTCTAAAGAATAATGTGGAATTTTAGGCGTGTTCTTAGTTTATCTGTCAACCAATCAACTTGGTAAAACCTAGAGTAATAGTCAAATCCCAGACATCTAAGCAGAAATGTCCTGGGAGTCAAGTTGTTGAGATCTTTTAGACTTCTCGTCTAGTAAATGAAATAAGTACAGTTAGCAGCAAAAGAGAAATGTTTCCTATTTGATTTTATTAACTGATTGATATGAATTAATGCATTAGGATATTTGATTGTGTCATAAAATGTGTATATGAGCATCATGATTCAATTTAATGTACCTATTACTGGTTGATGTGCCATTATATTAGGCTAAATTAAAAGAATTTTATGGAAAAAAAATTACAATTAAAGACTCAAAATTGATTGCATTCATAACTTAAAAGAAGATATTCTGTTCCATTAATATTTTGAATAATTATAATAATATATCAGAAAACAATGTGGGAAGCTCAGGAGGTAGACAAAATAAAGCAAAGATAAATAGATTAAAGAGTCAAAAATAGAGTCCACTTTCTGTGCTAAATTCAATATTGTCTCTTTAGCCCAAATTTTTAAGAACTGAAGGAGCAAGAAAAGTCACAGAGTTAATAGCTTATCTCAGCAAGTAAGTTTTAGGTCACACTGTCATAAAAGAGATTAATTTTCTTTCATCCTCAAAATTGAAAAAATAAATTATTTCCAAATAAGGCATTTTAATTTTTTAAATGATGTTTTCATAGATAATAAGGTGACACTTTGAACAGACCATATCAATTCTCATAATGCAATATGTGCTTTCTGAATGGTGACCAACCATCTCAGTTTGGCCAAGATTAAGAGGTTTTCGCGCCATGGGACATTCAGTGCTAAAAACAGTACAGTGTCCTCTTTGGTCACCCTATATGTGCAAATTATTTGGCTTTAGATATAAACTTAAGTATCCACAAGCTGATTTGGAAAATGCTGTGATTTACTTCTAAAGACTTAAGTATGCTTCTCTCTTATTATAAGAAATGAAAGATGATTATAAGTTGATGAAGTATGATTCTATCAGGAAACATGGCACTGATATATTGGAGGGTTTTTTTTTTCCTTAAGAATTCTTATTTCTCTTCGAACAGAATTCTCTGTCTATAGAACAGAGAAGGATTTCTGATCAGGAAACATCCTACCCTTCTTACCTACAGGGAGTATGGACCAAGAACCAACAACATCAACATTGGCTGGGAGCTTGTTACAAGTTCATCATCTCAAACATAAACCTACTGTGTCAAAATCTGCAGTATTAACGAATTCTCAGGCAATTCATTTGCACACAAAAGTTTGAAAAGCACTGCTCTAAACTCCTTTGCAAGAATTTTCTAACTGGACTCCAATTTTTCTCTATTATCAGCTTACTTCTGATTTCCTGTCTAGTCCACTACAAAGCTAGTATAAGCTCATTAGCTCAGCTGCAATTAATTTGGGAGTGGTAATCATTTGACCTGGGTTGTACTGACACTTTTGCCCTGCAACCTTTACCCTACATTTGAAGAAGGGTTCTCTAAGCAAGAAGGCATCCTTAACCAATTTAGGAAAGCCAATTCTTTTTAACATGCAACAAATTAATTTTTTATAAAGTAATAGATGCTATCTTACATTAAAGTAGACCGGCCTGTCTAGCAGGACCTTTATTTGGAAATTTTTTTGTTTGCAGGCAAATCAAACTTAGTGAAAAAAGGAAAGCTGCATGGGATTGACTGTAATTGACACAGTCTTCCCTCACCCCAACTTTAAGCTTTATCGAGCATTTTAGCAAGCTCTTGTCTCACCTCATTTCCCATACTTTTTTGGTATGTTGAACTTCAAACTTGAGTGCATTTCTTCGAGCCAGCCCAGCTTTTTGGGGTTTCCTTGCTTTGCCAGTTTCTTATGCTTGGAAGCCCTCTCACCACCACCCTCAACTCCCAAACTGTTGTCAGACTGGAAAGTTCACACTCATGCTTCAAATGTCACTGTAAATACTATGTTCCATAACTTAAGTGTCCAGGTTTAGGTTTTTCCTCTGTGTGGCTACCTCCTCCACTAGCTTTAAATAATTATTCTATTGAAGTATTATGGTTTTAGTGTGGGAGGTCTTCCAAATGGAAAAATTGAGAGTCCTGGAGGTAAGATTCCCTTTGTAGGTTTAACAACTAACTCAGACAAGAGGCTCAATAGATATTTGTTGAATGCGCGAATGAATGAGAAACTGAGTGAGTAAATACATGACTAAATTTTAAATGATGAAACCTCGTTAAGAATGAACATTTTAATGTTCTTACATCATTTTTTTTCAATGAATTCCGACTGCCCGAAAGAACCAGAAGAGAGAGGGGATATCAATACCTATGTCTACAAACTTGATGTAGACCCATCGTTTCAGTACACATAACCACATCTTATTTTTGAGGCTGAAAGTGAATTAAACTGATGCTCCTTGTACTGTTTCAGCAGTTTCCTTTGTTTAAAGTCAGCCCATTTCTGTACCACAATACAAGCTGTTCTATGGTTTGTTCCAATTTCCACTTGTCCTGATCAATGACAATATGGCATACATAGGCCTGTCTTTTCCATCACATTTTAAGTTAATATGTGTTTAATCTTCTAATGGGTTACACTGTTGCCTGATTGAAGACTGAAGCTTGAGATTTGTGAATTTGATTAACAATTGATTGGACAATCAATTGGAAATTGATTGGAAAAATGCCATTTAAAATTCATAAACAGGAACTTTGACGACGAGACTGGAATTTAATTTCAGAGCAAATTACACATTAGGAGAGAATAACCTTATTGTAAGTTGTTAGATGCAAATACAAATTAAGTGCTTGCCCTTATTTTTTGGAGAAGATCTAGAAGTAGTAATTTTGAAATAACCAAACCGTACCATTCTAGATCAAAGAGTATAGTGCTCTCTATAGCAGTATAAATTGGGTATATCTAAGTGTATCTATACCATTGCAGATTTTGGAGCAATGGGTTGAATCTCAAATGGCTTCTGAGGTCAGTGGATAAGTAAATGAGTAAAGTGGGCCAGGTAGGGCCTGGAGTAACCCAACAGTTCACATTCATATTAAAGGGGCACCTTATACTCTGCCTCAACAGATTATGACCCTGCAGGAATATAACTTAGGGTTATATATTTTAATTTCCCAAAAGAAGCTAATATTCTAGATATTTATATGAAATATCCAATTGTTTAAATGTTGGCAAGTAATTTAAATTTTTATAAGACACTATATGAATTAGGGGCGCCTGGGTGGCTCAGTTGGCTAAGTGTCTGATTCTGGCTCAGGTCATGATCTCACAGTTCCTGAGTTCGAGCCCTGTGTCAGGCTCTGTGCTGAAAGCCCGGAGCCTGGAGCCTTTTTTGGATTCTAGGTCTCCCTCTCTCTCTGCTTCTCCCCGACTCATGCTCTGTCTCTGTCTTTCTCTCAAAAATAAATAAACATTAAAAACAAAATGAAAAAAAATGATGTGAATTAAATAAAATGTCTACAGAGTGGATATGGTACATGAACCAACAGTTTGTAACCTGTTTTAAAGAAATATTTCCCTTTGAACTCTAAAGCTAGCCTGCTTTATCTCCATAAATAATAGGGTGCTACTGAGGGGTGGGATGTGTTCTGTGAGCAGGTCTTTCCAAGGTACAATGCTTAGACAGAAATACTGCAGAAAGGTCACACAGACTCTGGAAGGGAACTAGACAAAGGTCCATGCAATGCAACCTGGAGTGAATTGTTGGTGGGTCCTGCATAGTGTCGGCCTGCTACTTACAGCTGTTCATTGAAAATAAGTAATCCAAACTTTGTAAAGTGTATTGTGGGACTCTAGCAAAGTTTTCTTAGAGTATCAACATCTATATGGGTACTTCCCCAGCAGAGAAAAGTTGTTGTAAATGTGACCACTTTTAATAGGTGACGAAAGTTTCTCTGTGTTATACTTCATCATCCCTGAGTCTTATTTAAAGTTACTGTCTGGGCTCTTCCTGTCATGGGGAAATTAAAATGTGCCTACACCATATTTTCAAAAGAATAATCAATGAAAAAGTGGTGTCCTCTCCATAAAGCCATGCTGTGTATTTCAGCAATCACTGTAAGTAAAGAAATGTTGTACCCAACAGTGGAAATCTATAAAGAGTTGCCCATAGGAGAGGCAGCAGTACAGTAACACGTCAGCAAGGCAAGACAAGCCAAGAGAAAGAACTCCCATGCATAAGCCCTTTGGGAATTCTCTGTACCTTTCTCCCAAAGAACTTGGAGTATGCTGACAATCTAATTTCTGGCAATTATGCTTGAAGGGGAGAAATACCATAATCGTGTATGGATAAAAGGAATTGTGCCTTATATTGTACTGGTAAGACATAAATTACATGAATTACCCTATACAACATACATACAACATTTTAGCTTCATGTTATAATGCTTTGAATTTTGTGAAAGCTCACTAACAATTTTCTATAACTGCAAACTAACATCAACATTTATGAATACCCAGCATAATTGCTGTTGGTTTTGTAAGAATGAAGTATGAAGTATGTGGTACATCACTCTTGTTCCCTCTTTTCCAAGTTCATTGGTGCTACCTTTACTGCTTATCACTTTGATGAACCAAAAAAATTCTTTTTTTTTCTTCCTGTCTTCCCAGAATCTCCTCTATACCACCGCACATCCAAGTCTGCAAAATTTAATAACATTTTACCAAAATAAACTGAATAGATTTTATGAACTCTATGAATAGAAACAGCTTAGGATGACAGGTCCAAATCAAATCATTCTACTTCAAAATATCGGCATGATTATCTATTGCTTCTTAATAATCACAATATTCTTAAAAAGAAAAGGCATCATCACAAGATGGTCAAGAATATGGGATCTATGAGTGTTTTGTATTGTTTTATTTATTTTCTTCAGACCAGATCTATTTATTGCAAAGTACTCACTCTCTCAGGAATTCCCTCCATCTTATTCCTCCAGTTGTTCTGCAGATAGCCATTCTCTTTTCCACTCTTGGGTATCAAAAGAACCCTGAACCTTAGTTCTCACATTCTCATAATACAGAGCCTTTCTTAGAATAATCGTAATGACCCAAACAGACAAATAAGAGTTGGACAACCACAATTTTTAATGTTTTCTCATTTGTCCACTTGGTCAAAACACAAGTTGACCAATGGACTCTTACATCTACACATCAATTTCTGTTGCATGAGAGAAACAGTGCATTGTCCAAAAAGTTGGCACAGGTGGTCATGTGGAGTATTAACTCACTCTTGTTAAATCTTCCTGTCTCAGTCTACATTTCTTTCCCGTCTGTCCATTCTTCTAACATATTAATAAGATCTCCATGTTATTCAGTTGATTGCTGATTGTCCATTTTCACATCTTCAGTGAATTTCAATTTTAATGTCACTTTATTGAGAAGAAGCATATGGCCTACTACATGAGCTTTGGAAAAAGGAAGCCATCAAGGAAAATCAATCATAGTAGAATGCCTCACCTTCTGGTATGAAGTAAGAAGGAAGTGGAAATACACACTTTGACTTCTATTCATATCATGCTGGCTCTGTTCCTTTGTTTCTGCATGATAGAAACAATTAAAATAGAAATCTAGCCTTCAGTGGAACCAAAAGTGATAGGTCACGATTCAGCACTCCACATATTCAAATAGTAGTTCTACAAGACTCATCTAGCCACGGTATAAAACCAGATCCTGGAAAGCTGAAGTCCTCACACACCTCTAAATGATAATTTGTATTACATTAAAAGGCTAGTATTACAGCACCCGTATTAATTACCAACCATATCAAAGTTTAATTATTACTCTGTTTTCATTTTGATTGAGGGAGGGGGGTACACATGGAGGTTCTTTCCATTCTAGCAACCAGAAAAGACCAAGGTGACTTTGGTGAGCAAGTTGCCTTGTGATACTATCATTATCAGTAATTAGCCACAGTTAGTAAGCTTCTATTAATCAAATCCACATCTGGAAAGACTTTCACAAATTCTGTGAGATGAACAGTGCTGTTTGCAAAATTTAAAGCATGGGAGGTAACATTGCATAACTTTAGAAGCCCACACAAAGGAAAGAAGAGAGAACCTTATCATTAATACTTAGATAATCTTAATTAATTAAACTTATTGCTTATAAATTATGTACAATGTCTATAGGCACATATAACAGAATGGTTAAAAATATTCTCTTTGACAAAATTGGAAGCTCCAAATTAAAATGTTTAAGCATTTCTACATATATTCCTCTCATACACTAGTTAACAAGATGCTATAGTAAATGTCTAAGCATATTGTAAATAAATAGGCAAACATGAAAATCTCAGTTTTAGGGCCTGTAAGTATAAATCCTTGGCATTTCTAGGAAAGGAGAAAAATGTCAAAATTCTGAGGAACAATGAAAGGATGAGGAAATGATGTTATTATTTCCAACCCAAGAAAGGGGAGATAAAACTCGTAAAGAAGAAGCTGCATAGTGCCTCCTCTCCTGTGCCCCCAGTCAAATATTCATGGAACATAGGCACCTCTGTAAGGACCCACCAGAGGTTAGAGATGTAGAACTCCCCAATGATAAAGAGAAAGAAAAGACTAAAGAATGACAGAATTCTTTCCAGCTCTAGAGAGACTGTTGCAGGTATTAAAAGAAAAAGATTCCAAAGAGGTAACTATCCATTAAAAAAAGTCTAGGATTAGGAATATTCATTTCAAACATAGATCACTTTCATCTTCTGGAATAAATCGGGTCCTCTCACTCTTTTTTTAAACTAAAGTATAAGTGACATATAACATTATATTAGTTTCAGCTGTACAATGATGATTTGCTATCTGTGTATACTGAGAAATGGCCACTATAATAAGTTTAGTTAACATCCGTCACCATACATAGTTACAAAAAAAATCTTCACTTGCAATAAGACTTTTAATATTTACTCTTTCAGCAACTTTCAAATATGCAATACAGATTATTAACTATAATCTTCATGCTATACATTACATCCCCATGATTTAATCTTATAACTGGAAGTTTGTACCTTTTGACTTCCCTCACCCATTTCACCCACCCCCTGCTGGCCATCTATATATCTTCTTTGGGAAAATGTTGACTCATCTTACTATTACCCAATCACAATGCTCCATACTTTATTTAGTTTTACTAGCTCCTGGTCCAAATCCTTCCAGGGAACTACATTTAGGCTTAAATGTGGTACAGCACCTACTACATATGTTTCATGTTCTAGATAGAATGGAAAGAGTACAGGCTGAACTCAGTTGGCCTGGGTAAAAATCCTAAGGCTACCATTTTCTAGTCAGGACACTTTGGACAATTAATTATACCTTACTGAGTATTGTTTTCTTCTCTAGATCTTCTGCAAAGGTAAAGTCATGTCATGCTTTATAAATTTCTTTACAAATAAAAGAATGATGTCCTTATAAAAGGAAATAAAGGTCTGAAATCTTCCAACAATCTCAGCAATGGATCACCCACTGTTGCACCCCCTATTTTAGGCAACTATTATTGCTTTTTCTCTGTGAGAACACATGTCAATTAATGCAAGTTAATGATAACAATGGATTCAATATTCCTATTTTTAATTCATTGATTAATACTCCTATTAAACCATAGCCATTCCAAAAACTTAGTGGTGCTAATTTTATTGTTAGTAATATCATTTTATGATAAATATGTCAATATACCTAAACTATGTACTGTGCTTTATTCACAAATTCAATTGGGGTTAAAAAAATTAACCTGGCCTAACCAACAGATATCATTGTAAGTCATCCCATTCCTAGCACTAAAATATTTATAATGGGGCTCCAAATCATTTAATGTAGTAAAAACACACAGTGAGATGTGTAGTAACTTTCCAAAGTAGCCTTCACTATGTGCCACACTTGGAAAAAAAAATCCTCCTCCTACATGTCCATGGTTTGTAGACAGAGTTCTTGAATGGTCCACTAAACTCAAACACTTGATCGCAATTTCAGTGCCTATCTATGATTTGTCCCTTCATCTCTTCCATTTCACTCAGTAGCTCAGTATTTCTTGGCATCATCTGCTTTTCACTTATATACCTTTTTGCTTTGTCCTCATGTCTTGGCATGTATGCAAAGAATTCTTAACATAACACCACTTTCAATTCAATCTGATCCTTAGGACTTTCACTGCCATATTATGCCTCTATTCATCCATTAAATAATTGAGAGGTAACCAAGTAATGCTTTAAGGACCAGATATGATAGTGAACAAAGCAACAAAGATTTTTTTCCCTTATGGTGTATTCAGTCTCTGGAGGAAGTGGGGAAAGGTACAATAAATAATAATCTAATAAGTAAGTAAAACTTTTAGTATATTAGATGATAAATACTATGGAAAATAAATTAGAATAAGAGCATTAGGAGTGCCAATTTGAGTAGTAATAGGAGGAAACAGAGTGGTCAAGTCTGAGTTCTGAGTTCTGGACAATGCTTTGAAGCAGTGAGGAAGCAGATGTCACAGATATTTGGAGTGAGAGTGTATCTCCTGGTAGGCACAGTGGTGAATATGATAAAGAAAGAGTGGGAAAGGTAATTAAGAATAGATAAAGTGGAGTGATTTTAGTAATTTGCAGATAAATATTAATTAATGAGGGAAGTATGGGGTGTTTGGGTGGCTCAGCTGGTTGAGTGTCCAACTCTTGATTTCAATTCAGATCATGATCCCAGGGTAGTGGGATTGAGCCCTGCATTGGGCTCTATGCTGGGTGTGAGCTTGTTTAAGCCCCTCTCATCCCTGCTCATGTTCTCTCTCCCTTTCTCTAAGTAAAAATTTTAGAAGAAGAGGTAAATAGATACAGGAAGAGTGAAACTTGGTAAAGCAATAAACTGTAGATCACAGTGAAAATGAAAGAGTATAGAAGTTGGAAACATTGAAGATGGAGACTGAAAATACAGAAATGGTAAACAGAAAGTGACATGCTTAAACCTCAGATAACAGAGGGATTCTTGGTATTCACAAGATCTAGGGTGTGACCATGTGCAAAAGTTGTAAGATGAGGAAATGCCAAGCTTGCTCACAAAAAAGCAAAAGTCAACTCAAGAAATCTTTAAGAAATGAAGTGGAGTGGGTCTGAGGGTTTAGATTTGTAATTAGTAGCTTATGGCTTGTCTTTCCTGAGTGAGAAACAAGATAAGTTGAACCCTGATACCTCAAATATTTTCTTCTTTATATCTAAATATTCACCTATATTATTTTCCTTTTACTATTTCTTTCCCCTACTAACTCTACCTGAAACTCAAATTTTTCCTGAAGACAATCCTTTCCTCAGAGTGCCGTTTCCTTCAACCCTCAGTATCATGATCATGGAGATGTAATAAGTGTCCTTCTTGCTTTTTATGGACAGTTATAGACTACAGCTTCTCCCTCCTCTCTAAAATCTCCTTCTTCGAAGCTTATGCCATCAGAATATCTCACTCGTATCCTTCCCAATGCACTTGCAGACCCTCGGCTCACTTGCCTCCATTCTTTAAAGATTTTAGTCCTTAGTTCATTGTACTTCTCCTCTATCGTTTGGCTGCACAATTCTGGACATTTTAATATTCATTAAAAGAACATTTCCAATAACCTGGCCATTCACTTATTAATCAAATATTTATTGAGGACTTAAAATATGTCACGCACTATTGTAGGCACTGGGTCTATAGTGGTAGATGAGGATAACAGACATAGAAAGTGACATCAGCAAGATGGCAGAATAGGAAGCTATGGTCCCTCCTTCTCTACACGATCACGCTGATTCAGCAACAATTCATGGAAAAATGAACTTTTTGAAAAATCCAGAAACTAATAAAATCTCCTGCACCTCAGATGATCATGAAACCAAACACACCAAAGTTTTTAGGGAGATTCAGGAAACTCTCTCACCAAAATCCCTGACTCCCACACAGCATTATACTATTGGGAAGAGGTCCCTAAGCTCCCAGCTTCTCCTGGGGGAGGGAAGAGGTTAGTTCATGTATCCAGCATACCAACTTTTCTGAGGGGATTCCCCAGAGGACTGACCTCTAATCTGCCAGTCTTGGAGATCTGATGGGTTCACCACCTGGGAGAAGAAAGATAGCAGTTTGTGTTGGTAGATAACATAGATTTTCCTGCCTGCTCAATATAGAGAGAACAGACAAAAAATTACTATCTTTCATCTTCCCCCTATGTAGGGAAAGAGTTGATCCATGCATCCAGCATCCCAACTACTCTGAAGCTGCCTAAAGAATTGTCATCTGTCTTGCCAATCTGAAGCTGTAAGGAGTGTGACTCAGTCTAATCACCTGGGAGAAGATAGAGATGAAAGTTTGGACAAGTAAACGTCCTAACTCTCCTGATATCCCAGAGCACTGGGGAGCAAGCAGACAAAAACCACAGCTGGAAGCTTCTCCTCAGGAAGGAAAGAGTTGGTGGAAGCTCCTAGAATCTTTGCCCATACTGATTGGTGAGGATCCTGTCCTATACAAAGGCTGTATATGAGAACTGAAAGAGGTGCCTGCTTCATCTACTGTACAGACACTAGCACAGAATATAAGGAAAGTTAAAAATCAGACAAAGATGCTCTAAACATGGGAATAAGATAAATCTCAAGAAACTGACCCTAATTAAATGAAGTTATATGATTTATGAAATATAGAGATTCAAAATAATTGTCTTAAAGATGTTCTTTGAGTTCAAGAGAAAAATATATCAACAAAGCAAGAATTTCAAAAAAGACACAAACAAATATTAAAAAGTACCAAACAGAAATCATGGAGCTAAAGAACACTGTCACTGAGCTGGAAAATTTAGTAGAGAGGCTCAATAATAGACTTGATCAACCAGAAGAAAGGATCAATGGACTTGAAAATGGATCACTGATCTCTTCCACCAGAGAAGCAAAAAGAAAAAAAAAAAAAAGAACACTGAAAAGAATAAAGAAATCTTAAGGGACTTAAAAGGCATCATGAAACAGATCAGTACACACAAGGCATATATACTGGAAAGGAAGAACATCCCAAAGGATCTAAAAAAAAACAATCAAACAAAATTCATAGGATGCATTTAGTAATGTCAGAGGACATAAGATCAACACACAAAAATCTATGGTATTTCTGGGACACCTGGGTGGCTCAGTCGGTTAGGTGAAATACTTGATTTTGACCCAGATCATGATCTCAAGGTCATGAGACTGAGTCCTGTGTCAGTATATCTCCATGCCCAGCATGGAGCCTGCTTAAGGTTCTTTCTCCCTCTCCCTCTCCCCTACTCGTGTGCATGCTTGCTCTCTTTCTCTCTCTCTCTCTCTCTCTCTCTCTTTCTCTTTCTCTCTCTCTCTCAAAACAAAAAGCTATGGTATTTCTATTTGAAATATTAAAAATAGTCTTAAAACTCAACGATAGGAAAACAAACAACCCCATCAAAAAAATGGGTAAAAGATTTGAATAGATACCTCACCAAAAATATATATATTGATAGAAAATAAGCTACAGACAGAAAAAGACCAGTGGTTGCTAGAATTGGGGGCAGGGAAGGATGAACAGGTAGAGCACAGAGAATTTTTAGAGCAGTAAAACTATGCTGTATAATATTACAATAGTGAATGTATGTCATTATTCATTTATCAAAACCCATAGAATGTAAAACACCAAGAGTGAACTCTAATGTAAATTACAGTCTGTGGGTGACAATGATGTGTCAGTGTAGGTTCATAGACTGTAACCTTCTTGCAGGATGTTTATAGTGTGGAAGACTTGGGGGTGTGTGCAGCAAGTATACAGGAACTCTAATGTTTACCCAACTTTGCTGTGAACCTAAGACTGTTCTAAAAAATAACGTCTATTAAAAAAAAAG
Organism: Acinonyx jubatus; assembly: GCF_027475565.1. NCBI lineage: Eukaryota > Metazoa > Chordata > Mammalia > Carnivora > Felidae > Acinonyx > Acinonyx jubatus. Next base: position 137,616,062 of record NC_069382.1, read on the forward strand.
TCAATGGTCACATCAAGATTTAAAAACATCTGCTCTTAGGAAAATACTGTTGAGAGACTAAAAAACAAGCCATGAATGTGTGTGTGTGTGTGTGTGTGTGTGTGTGTGTGAGAGAGAGAGAGAGAGAGAGAGACAGAGACAGAGACAGAGACAAAGACAGAGACAGAGACAGAGAGAGGACTTATATCTAGAATATATAAAGTAATAAACAAACATTTAAAATGCACAAAAAATTTAAACAAATACATCATTAAAAGGGATATTCATGTATCACATTTGTCTAAAGGGGCTCAACATCATTAGTCACCAGGAAATAAAAATTAAATCCACAATGAAATACCACCGCATATCTTAGAATGGCTAACATTTGAAAGACTGACCATATCAAGTGTTTGCAAGGATGAAAACTCAAACTTTCACACATTAGTGCTGAGAATGTAACATGGTGCAGTTGATTTAGAAACAGTTTAGCAGATGTATACCTCATATGATCTAACGATTCCTTTCTAGGTATTTACCCTGGAAAATGAACAAATTTCCACAAAGACTTATAAATTAATGTTCATGGCCACTTCAAAATAGCTATTTTAAGCAGCTAAAAAAAAAAGGAAACATTATAAGTGTTTATCAACAGGTGAGCAGAGAGGCAAATTGTGGTATATAATACAATGAAATATTACTCAGCAATAAAAAGATAAAAGCGAATTAAATAATATATGCAGCAACATGGATGGCTCTCAAGAACATTATACTGAATGCAAGAATCCAAACACAAAAGAGTGTATGTATTGTATGGTTTCACTTACATGAAGCCCTAGAAAAGACAAACTGAATCTACTGGGCAGGGAAACAGGGGAACATCTTAGGATGTTGTACATATCCTTTGATTACCTCCTCTTTGTCTTTTGTGTATTTACTGAAGGTTTTTGCTTGGTTTTTACCATGCAGCTTACATGAAACATCATTATGGTCTATTTTCAGCTAACAATTTACTTCAATTAATTTCAGCTGCATACAACAACCCTAAGTTTATATTTCTTCCCTCCCCAAATTTTGTTTTTGGTGTCACCATTTACCTGTTTTTGTATTGTGTATCCATTAACAAATTATTGTAGCTATAGTTATTTTTAATACTTTGTCCTTTAAATTTTATACTAGAGTTAAGTGATTAACACACCACCATATTACAGTATGAGAGTATTCTGGATTTGACTATATGCTTACCTTTACCAATGTGGTTTATATTTTATTTTCATGTTACTAATGACCATCCTTTTATTTCAGCTTGAACAACTCCTTTCAGCATTTCCTGTGAGCCAGTTCCAATGGTGATGAATTTCCTCAGCTTTTGTTTGTTGGGAAAGATTTTATCTGAATGTATCTTAAACTTGAGCCACAAAGAAATTTCTTGGTTCATATGACCAAAACATAACTCACAGAAACAAACTATAGGAAGGCAAGAAGGAAGCCTACCTCAAATAAAAGTAGAACCAGGATTTCAAATCTTGGCAAGGTGCTCCATTTCTCTCTTCAGGAGTAAGTCTATTTGCTGACCTTGATCTCCCAAGCTGGAAGAAACAGGAAAAGCTCACAGCTCCTGGAGTTAAATTCTTACAGCCTCATGAGCAGGAAAAGATATTTCCTATTGACTCAAATTTAAACATCTGAGAAAGGACTTTGATTGGCTTAGCTTGGTCCATGTGGCCAGCTCTGGACCGATCACTGTAGCCAAAGGTTTAGAATACTGTGCTTGGCTTCCTTTGAGTTAATTGGTGATTTTTTAACTGAACACTCTGATGAGAAAAAGAAAGTCATTTAAAAAGGAGAAAATTGGTACTTTTAGAATATACATTATGCCCAGAAGTAGGGGAGAGGCATTTTTTCAAAGATAAAAATAGCATAAACAAATTTACTGAATAATTTAAAACTAAAGATCTATTCCTATTTTTTTATCCCGATAGTGGACATTAAAGAAACATATTTTAATTAGCTTAGGCTTGTATCCAACTGGGATAGAAAACTCATAATACACTTATTTTCCATCTCTAAATTTCTTAACAACAAAGAATATGAACATTTTAGTTTCCCAAAAGTTGGTGAGACTTTTCTACACATGTTATAAAAGAAGAGGACAATTGTTCCTATAATTGTATAATTGCTCAGTTCAAATAGAGATGAATCCACTGAGACACCACAAAGTCCCTTCTTACTTGCATATTGCAACATTGCTACACTGCTGGATTCCTTTTCATATGTTGGGTTACATTCACTACAGATGGTACATCTGACTTTAGAGCAGGTGTTGTAGCAGGCCTGGCCCACAGCATCCTGATGCTTATCACCTGGACAGTTTCCAGCCGCAGATTGGTCTTTGAGTTGTTGAGGAGATTGTCAGGGAGATTGATAGTATAAGCCATATTGGAATTACCTATGATAAATGACACATTTTCCTCCACTCTTCTCAAAAGACAAGCTGTGAATCACAAGACCATTCAGTTAAACTTGATGAGTATTTCCTTCCATGTAGAAGGTGCCTAAAAACACATTCACATCCAGACTGGGGTCACCTGAACAAATCAGAGCACCTAAGCTTCACTGACTTACTACTGGGGTATGGAAACCAACTGAGTACAGTCCAAGACTTGAAAATTTGAAAGTATTTGCTGTAAAAATTCTTTCTGTGACTCAATTTGGCAACAGTTACCTCTTTCGAGCTCAGCACCAAGCCAGGTTTTATTAGTTAGGCTAAGCTAGCCTGCAGTAGCAAATAAAGTTTGAAATCTCTATGGCAAGTGCAATACAATTTCAATGCTTGCTTACTTAACAGTCCAATGATATCGATGAGGTGAGGAGAGGAGGGACAGTGGTAGAATCTGCTTCAAGTAGTAATTCAGAGACACAAAATTCTTCTATTTCAATGCCTCCAAATTCAACAGGTTCCCAGAATCACTGTGTAAGATGAAAACAATGACAGATAATGTGTGAGAGATTCTTATGGGACAGATCTGGAAATAAATTTACCATTTATACCATATTCATTGTGCAAAACTGGATTACATATCCCTAATCTAACTTCAAGGGAGCAGAAAATGTAGTTTAGCTGTGTGTCCAGAAACAAGAGGAGCACAAAAATGGATACCGATGATTATTAGCAATCTTTTACACACAGTCACTGTAGGAATGGAAATGAGAAAACAAGTCACCTGAAAAATTACAATCTCCTAGAATGACATCAGTGATTTTTCATCTGCAAGGAAGCTTCAAGCTTTTATTTATTTTTCTAACACCAGTGGATAAAATGTCCTTCTTAGAAATAGTAAAATTATTTCTTAAACCACAGAAGAAAAATACATTAAGGTCTCCAAAATTTCGATATTACCAGCTCAACTATCACAGAGAGTAAGTAACTTGCCAACTTTAGTATTCTTAAGCTAGAAGGCAAGTAAAATCCAGCTAATAGATTTACCAAAAAAGAGAAGGTGCATTATAAAATTCTCAGTTCATTCAAGAAACCACTAATATTATCTATTAAATATTTCATAAAAAGTTATATATACATTATAAACAAGTTGCAAATAAATCCACATAAGGAAAAAATATATGTATTCTTAATCTATGTTCTCTTCATTGCTGCCCACCCCAATCTTCTGTAATTTAGAAACATAGGTGATTTTCTTATGGCCAAGTGTGGTGAGAAGCTGAAAGTGTAGCCTATTACTTCTAGAATGTCTTAAGAGGCATTTATCATGATTGCTGGGGCTTTGGTAGGGAAGACAGTAGTGTTCACGCTGGCCCTGACTTTATCTTTGACTAAGGAACAGAATTACACATCATTACACATTACCACATCTATGTTTATTATAAGGTAATCTATAATTACCTTATAGCAATTTAATTTTGTTGGCCATCTTGATAGGGTTACAGATAATCCTGCTTTCCTTTAGTTCACTTATAAAAATTAGTTTTTTTAATTTAAAATTTAGTTATTTAACATAGAGTGCAATATTGGTTTCAGGAGTAGAATTCAGTGATTCATCACTTACATACAATACACAGTGCTCATCACAAATGCCCTCCTTAGTACCCATCACCCATCTAGCCCGTCTCCCATCTGCCTCCCCCCACCAACCCATAGTTTTTCTGTATTATTAACAGTCTCTTGTGGGGGTTTTTCCCTATTTTTCCCCCACACTTCCCATATGTTCATCTGTTTTGTTTCTTAAATTCCACATATGGGTGAAATCATATGGTATTTGTCTTTCTCTGAGTGACTTATTTCACTTAGCATAATATATTCTAGCACCATCCACATTATTGCAAATGGCAAGATTTTATTCTTTTTGTTGAGTTATATATATATATATATATATATATATATATATATATATATATATGCACTTCTTTATCCATTCATCAGTCAATGGATATTTGGGCTCTCTCCACAGTTTGACTATTGTTGATAATGCTGCTATAAACATAAGGGTGCATACATCACTTTGAATCTGTATTTTTGTATCCTTTTGATGAATAGCTAATAGTGCAATTTCTGGATCACAGGTTAGTTCTAGTTTTAGTTTTTTGAGGAAACTCCATACTGTTCTCCAGAATGGCTGCACAAGCTTGCATTACCACCAACAGTGCAAGAGGTTTCCCCTTTCTTTTCATCTTCACCAGTACCTGTTGTTTTTTGTGCTATTAATTTTAGCCTTTCTGACAGGTGTGAGGTGGTATCTCATTGTGGTTTTGATTTGTATATCTGATGTTGAGTGATGTTGAGCATTTTTTCATGTGTCTGTTAGCCATCTGGATGTCTTCTTTGGAAAGTGTCTATTCATGTCTTCTGCCCATTTCTTAACTGGGTTATTTGTTTTTTGGGTATTGAATTTCATAGTTTTAATTTTGGATACTAACCTTTTATCAGATATGTCATTTGCAAATGTCTTCTCCCATTGTGTAGGCTGCCTTTTAGTTTTGTTGATTGTTTCCTTCACTGTACAGAAGCTTTTTATCTTGAAGTCCCAATAGTTAATGTTTGCTTTTGTTTTTCTTGCCTTTACCAACATGTCTAGTAAGAAGTTGCTCCAGTCGAGGTCAAAGAGGTTGCTACCTGTGTTCTCTTCTGGTTTCCTGTCTCACATTTAGGTCTTTCATCCATTTTGAATTTATTTTTGTGTATGGTGTAAGAAAGTGGTCCAGTTTCATTCTTCTGCATGTCGCTGTCCAGTTTTCCCAACACCATTTGCTGAAGAGACTGCCCTTTTTCCATTGGATATTCTTTCCTGATTTGTCAAAGATTAGTTGGCCATATAAATTAGTTCATTTTTTAAATGAAATCTTACTAAGGAAGAGTGGGTAAAGAAGAAGATACTAAAGAGAAAGTACATATATATATATATATATATATATATATATATATATATATACTTAATGCTACACTAGACTTAGATTTCTTATACAAATTCAATCCACTGCTAGTAAAATAAAATAGAATATTATGTAGTATTTACTAAGTGCTTATTATGCACAAGGCATTACTTTAAGTACTTTGCATGTATAACATGTGTCTGACATCTACTGAACATCATCATCACCCTCTTCCAAGACCCCTGCACCACAGAAGTGAAGCTAGGAAATTTGTTTCCCAGAATTCTCCTTTCTGTAAGATTCCTGGTTAAAGTTTGCAAACGATAGGAAACTGTAGGCAATTAGGAAGATTGAAGCAAAGGAGAAGTTCTTACTCTCCAGATGCAGTTTCAGCTGGACTTATGGGGTTCCTGGTGAGCCCTTAAGAGTCACTTGCATGGCTGCTGCAAAGAAAACAGATGGAAAGTCCCCAAATAATCTTGAGAATTACAGAAACTTCTCTGAGAACTTTTATGAGAACCAAACATTTGGTGCTTTAGTCTGAGATCTCCAATGATAGATTCCATGGCCTTCAAGGCAGTTTCCTTGACCTTTATTGGGGACCTAAGAGTCAACAGTCATGAAAGCTACTACTCTGACAGTAAACTCTTTATATCCAGAATACATACAATGACTTCTGTTTTATTCATCCTACCTTGACTGATGCAAGCAATTAAAACCACCTTGTAAGATAGACATACCAGCACAGCACCTGTATTTTTTTTCCAGATGAAATCAAACCTTAAAGAATGTAAATATATTGCCATTGGTTGCATAGTCAGAATTCAAATCAAGTATGCTGACACCCGATATCATGCTCTTCATTACTCTGAGTCAAGTCAGTACAAAAGAGAGACAGAAAGCTTTTTATAACTAAACAATAATTCTGTGATAACCAACATATACCTTCCTAATCAGTCACTATGCTCCCCCTTTCTTCTGAAAAACCCTTCCTGTGAGCTTCCCTCATACAGTGACAATACTAAACATTTGCATTAATTTCTTTATCATGTCTATAACCCACCAAATTTATTGGTAACTATTGAACTTTCTAGATTCATGAACTTGCTCTCTATCACGTTGAATTATTGAATACTCAAGCATTGTAGTTCCTGCTCAGTTGGTAGGTAGTTACACCACCACACATGTATGTGCATACACACACACACACACACACACACACACACACAGGGTTTTTTTTTAATCACAGAAAACTGAAATGCCATAAACAATTGAGCATGATGACATTGCAAAAAAACTCAGAAAATTTTTACCAGTGAAGAAATGACTCATGAGCCAAAAAAAAATTATATTGTAAAATAATTAGGATAAAAGAACAAGGTTCCCAACTTAGAAGAGGTATTAATATTTGGGGTGTCACTTTAAATTACAGTTCCTTCAGATAATTTATCTCTAATTTTTCACTTCCTTGCAGAATAAAAAGTAAACCATATGTGCAAACCTGAATTGTTTGCAAGAAACCTGTTCATTACATGTCTCTGATCATGTGTTTGGGTATATAATCCATTAAAACAAATTTAACTGTGTCTGCTTACTAACTCTTCTAGAAGAAATAGACATGATTGAAAAATTCTTTTCTCTGAGTCTTATGTTTAAAACCAATTTATTATTTTAAATTCTGAATAAATTACACTTTAAATATAAATAGAAGCTTCTATGATGCTTACAAGAAACTCCAATTATAGACAAGATAAAATCCTTCATTCCAGATAAGATAAAGAGACAATGAGTTATTCCAATTTCTTTCCTTATTCTTTACAATATGTTTTCTTATATTTTCATGGAGATTTATATTAATGTTCTCATTTTTAAAAAATAGGACATTGAAATTAATACAAATTTATCCAGAGTCACTGAGAAATCCAGAATGGAATACCTGGCCCCATGTCTCTCTTTCAGTCGTCATCAATAAAGCCATAGGGACACCAAGCTAATAGAAAATAGTCATAGCAAGGGGAGAAGAGAGACAATCTTGCCATAAACTCAAACAGGAAAACAATGGTATTTGTTTACCCAAACATTTATCCCTTGTTCTATGCATGTATTCTTTCAATTTTTTCCAGCTCTTTCCAAAAAATATATTTGAAGGGGTTTTGTGTTACTATAATTTCATTACGGAAGTCCTGGGGGGGCAGGCGCTGATATTAAAACTATTTCATGTATATTAATTACATCATACTATTATTGCCTTCTTCTAAAACTGATTTTGATGGCAAATGTATTAAAGCATTTCTAACATGAATGCAAAATTTCAGAAGTTAGTGTTGAGATGTTCAACTTGAACTAAGGCTCTTATACCCTTGTAATTCATATTGTGCCTTTGGGGGAACCGGGAAAAGTCCTCCTCTTAGGGGAAGGCAGCCCGGTGGCTGCAAAGCTTGGCAGACAGAGTCAGGGTTAGTGGTGAGAAAATTGTGCCCCTTTACCCCACCAGATATAGGCCCACATCAGGCTCTTGGATGGCAAGAAGAATATGAACTGTGTTGCAGCTCCCACTCGCTCCAGGAACTGGGAGCTTTGCGTAGGGCATAAATAGTGCAGGAATAAGTGGTGGCTCTGGCTAACCTCCTCCCCCCTCTTACTATTGACTGAATTCGGTATCTACAGTGTCACCCTAAACAGCTCACACATTCCCCACCACAGACCCCAGATCATCTGACTCTGCATCAAAAAACATTGTGTGCCTTTTCCATAAAAGAATATAGTTGATTAACTTCAATTCTTGTCTTGTAAAATACTTATTTATAACATTTTCAATTTTAAATGGTCTTATAAATCAGAGAGCAATCCTGTTGCAATAAATAACTTTCATCCTTACTTGAGCGCTTTCCTACTGATCAGGAATTAATTAATTAATTAATTAAGGTCACCTCTTGCTATTTTTCTACCTAATTTTCTTAGATAATTATTCCAAGTATTATTTACTTTCTTTTTTAAAAATTTTTAATGTTTTATTTATTTTTGAGAGAGAGACGGAGAGAGAGAGAGAGAGAGAGGGAGAGAGTGAGAGAGAATAACCAAGTGAGGGGCAGAGAGAGAGGGAGAAACAGAGTCCAAAGCATGCTCCAGGCTCTGAGCTGTCAGCACAGAGCTCAATGCAGTGTTCAAACCCATAAACTGTGAGGTCATGACCTGAGTGGAAGTCGGACACTTAGCCTACTGAGTCACCCAGGCACCCCTATTTACTTACAATTTACTCTCAAACCCTAACTCTTCCATTCTTGTCACTACAAGTAGCTTTACATTTTACTTAAGAGAGATCATAGTATAACCAAATACAAACTTCAATTTTTTCTCTTCTTGAGAATGTATCTATATTAATATTTTATGCATTCATTTTTTTTCTATATTAGATTTTTTGAATTTTGCTTTTGAAGAATGAACCTCAATGTATATTCTTTAAATACAAATGCATTTATATGTCCATATAAACCAGGTCCTGTGCAATCTGATGGAGAGACATTGGTGAAAGACATTGACATGTTCCTTCATGAATAGGCAGTTTGATGGGGGAAGTAGACAAGTACCAGGCATTTAATGTCAATCCAGTGTGAAAATTACTCCAACAGGGAGTATGGCATGTTATGGAAGGACAAATTAGAGACATCCACACCATATTTGGTGAATTAACAGAGGTTTCTTAGGGAATGGTTGATCTCAGAAGAATAAGGAGGGATTGGCTAGGCAGAGATAATGTAGGTAAGAGTAAGTTAGGCATTAACAACTCAGGCAACAACAGATGTTGGTGAGGATGTGGAGAAAGAGGATCTCTTTTGCATTGTTGGTGGCAGTGCAAGCTGGTGCAGCCACTTTGGAAAACAGTATGGAGTTTCTTCAAAAAACTAAAAATAGAACTACCCTACCACCCAGCAATTGCACCACTAGGCATTTATCCAAGGGATACAGGTGTGCTGTTTCGAAGAGACACATGCACCTCCATGTTTATAGCAGCACTATCAACAATAGCCAAGGTATGGAAAGAGCCCAAATGTCCATCAATGGATGAATGAATAAAGAAGATGTTGTATATATACATATACATATATATATATATATATATATATATATATATATGTATACACACACACAATGGAGTATTACTCGGCAATCAAAAAGAATGAAATCTTGCCATTTGCAACTACGTGGATGGAATTGGAGGATATTACGCTAAGTGAAATTAGTCAGAGAAAGAAAAAAATCATATGACTTCACTCATATGAGGACTTTAAGATACAAAACAGATGAACACAAGGGAAGGGAAGCAAAAATAATATAAAAACAGGGAGGGAGACAAAACATAAGAGACTCTTAAATATGGAGAACAAACAGAGGTTACTGAAGGGGTTGTGGGAGGGGGGATGGGCTAAATAGGTAAGGGGCACTAAGGAATCTACTCCTGAAATCATTGTTGCACTATATGCTAATTAATTTGGATATAAATTAAAAAATTTTTTTTTCAATTTTAAAAAAAGAGAGTTAGTTAGGAATTCCTAGGGAAGTGAAGAACATATGTAAAGGTCTGAATATAATTATTGTGATTGTCTTTGTATATATTTAATTCAATAGCAGGAGAGACTTATAGAACTAATTGAACTTCAGTATAACTGGAGCATGGAATACAATGGAGGAACAGTAAAGGAAGAGAAACAGAAGTAAACAGGGGTAGACAGTTGAGTGTTTCCCAAGCTATGTTTTCGAATTGTAGCTTTTTACTTCAAAACTTGGTTTCAAAATTATGATTTTCACTGTGCATTTGGCAAATATTTTTCAAGCACCTACTATGTGCTAGATTCCACTGTGTGTTAGACATTGAAGTTGCACCTACTCTGTGGTCGACTTCCAAGATTCAGATGTGAACAATGGAGTTAAAACTCATGGTTTTTGTGGAACTTATATTTAAAAGTAAGCGCACACCCAAGAAAGAAGTAAATTCTCTAGTTTGATAAAAGCATGGAAAAAAGAAAAAGTAGAATGGAAGCAGGAGATTGGGAGAGCATTTTAAATGCAGTGATGTGAGTAGGCTTCATTGAATATCTCTTCCTTGTCTCTCTGCACTCCCTAACTTAGTTGAGAGCATCACTGTCCACCTGGAAACTCAAGCGAAAAGTCATAGGCTGCTGAGGCACCTGAGTGGCCCAGTGGGTTGAGTGTCCAACTTCGGCTCACGTCATGAATTCGCGGTTCGCAGGTGCAAGCCTCGCATTGGGCTCTGTGCTGACAGCTCAGAGCCTGGAGCCCACTTCAGATTCTGTGTCTCCCTTTCTCTCTCTGTACCTCTCCCCCCTCTCTCTCTCAAAAATAAATAAACATTAAACCATTTTTTTTAAGTCATAGGCTTCTAAAGCCTTGGAACACTTCTTTCCTTTTGTATTCTCACTGCTACTGCCTTAAACCACAGCATCTATATCTCTCATTCAGATTATTCAACAAACTCCTACAGCCTCTTTGTCCCCATTCTTTCTCCATTATAAATTTCTTTTCACCCTTGATTAGAGCTTTCACTATAAATGATAACTACAGATATGCTACTGCTTTGTTCAAAAACCTTTGCCACCTTTGCATTGTCTGCATACAAGGATCCTGACACTAAGTATGGCATTCAACATCCACCCCCCCTGCTATTCTGCTGTTTGGCTAGCTAATGGAGCCTCATTTTCTAAAATTTTTCTCATGTATGTAGCCTGTGATTTAAACCCACCAGACTAATAAAGCTTTGATCAAAGGATGAGTTTTCCTTCTCATGGATGGAGTTCTATAATGTTCTATCAGATTCTGAGTTCTATGACTGTCCCTCTCCTTACCCTATTTTCCGCTGTCAAAATCTCATGTGTCTCTAAGGCCAGCTTAAATCTCCTTTGTTGGTGAAGAGTTTCCTGCTTCCTGCTTCCTCCCAAGCATTCCAGATGCCATTTTCTGTTCCCCCATGGGATTTTGCTTAATCCTTTTTATGGCATCCAGGTTTGTACTTTCACTCTTAACAATTCTGTCTGTAATCATTACAGACAAAAGATACTGCAGAATTCGACTATAAGCATCCTCAGGACAAGGGCCTTCCCATTTCTCTTTGCCCCCATACTACCCTGCTTTGTACCTGGCTTAATGCTTTCTGCAAAGTGGAGGCTCAAAAAGTGTTAATTTATATACACTTTCTTAAACTCTAGTTTAGGAAAAAAAGAGGATTTTTTCTGGAGGTCAATGTATTAGCAATCTCATTCATAGAATTAACATGATGGATATGAGCATTTTTAACAAGCATCTTTTAATAATTGTAAATGCCAGATTTCATCAGAAGCCTAGAGCAAGTATTATCACTGTGAGACAAACTAAATGCTACATGTGTCAATATTTACACAGGCAGATTACAACAGTGTGGTCTCATCAGTTCAGCTATTGTGTCTTGTGAGCTTAACTAAATTTCAAACTCCATGAGGAGCTGCATTTTCCCCTGAAGTTATTAAAGGGTAGATTTCTTTTAATTAAACTCATTTGCATGACTAAATTAGATTTAATTACTCTCATTCATTTCACTAATACCTTTCTTTGATTGGAGAAGGAGAACTTTTATAATTGATTAAAATAGGATGCTCTGGCCTTCTCTGTTGATCCTGGAAAATAGTTCTCATTTATGCTTATAAATGACCAGGAGAGCAAAATTTTCTTCAATCCAGTTCTACCACAAACAGTCTCCATGAACCTGGGATGGGAACACAATCACTCTGCTCCTCAGTTTCTCCATCAGATAAGCACTGTAGTACCAATGGCAATGAGAGCTGTTCTGGCCTTCCATGCAAACACAAATGATGCTTTTGATGTAAAGGTGCTTGAAACATTCATGCTAATTCTAAACTATAAATTTTGTTGAAATTATGAAGTCCAGAAATTCAAGTTTTTCCTTTCAATTTTGCCTAAAAATGAAATTCTTCCTTACCTTTTGGGTAGTAGCCATTGTTTCCTCAATGTCAGATTATCAAAATTTCCTATCACATGTATTCTTTTACTCATGTATGCATGCATTCATTCAATACAAACTTGTTTTCACACAATGTTCCAGACATTATGATTATCTTTGGATGGAATTCAACAAACCCTCAAGAAGTCCAATAACTCTAATATAACATATTTCTCCCTCAGGAGTTCAGTCACAAGAGAGACAATATGTAAACAAATATATCCTAATAAGCCCAATAATAGAATCATATACAAGGTTCATGGTTGCAAGGAGGAAATGTTCAACTTGGCTTGAGTGTACCTGAAATAGAACTTGTGAAATAAGTTAAAAAGTGGGTGAGGAAGGTTTTTCTAGGACAAAGGAATTCTGTGTTCAAAGATACTCAAACAAGAATAGAATGACACATTTGGAAAACTCTAGCTTATTCTGGGTTAAGTTATTTTGGCTTTGAATGTGGAGTGAAATAGAACAAGTTTGGAGAAGAACTCATCCTATGGATGAGTTGGCTTAAAGCATATGAGTAAAATGACTGTAGTTACGTATTAGAAAGATAATGAGGTAGCAATATGGAAAATAGATTAGAGGAAGGTAAGTCCAATTAGTAGACTTTTTAGACCCCAAATAATGTAGAAGCGATACATTTGAAGAAAACAAATATAACATGTATTTCATGGTTATTTCTAAGACAGAATTGATAGGCAGAAGTTTAAGATCTTTTTTTGTTTCTGCTTTGGATGATGTTTTAGGTAGTGGTGGCATTACTGAAAACACAGAAAAAAAAAACACATTTGGGAGTTGGAGTAGAAGGAATCTTGACTAAAGTTTTAAATTGGGCATGTAAATATATCTATATTCAAAAAGATAAATATATTGGTCTGTATCTTAGAATGAGGATATAGAAAGTTATAGATTTGTGAGTTGTAATAGAGGTGTTTATGTCTTTTGTTTTTGTTTTTGTTTTAAGTCAGTTCTTTACTTCCTTTTGCGACCATATCCCTATCGTAGGTTACTGATTCTGGCTGACTTTCCCTTGTCTCCCCTTTCAGGGTTGAAAATACATGGCCCAAATCAAGTCAATCAGGAAACAAAACTATGTATTGGCAAGGATACTGGGAGAGAGCAGGTCACGTTCTTCTCAGTGGGATCATTAACTAAGAACAAGTAGGCCAGAGTAATTAATGGCCATTTTTGTCTCCATACAGGTAAGTCTGCAAATGAAGCCAATACGGAAGGAAAAGGCTAACAAATTAAGAAAGCCAGAGGTCTGCTGATATTTCTGAACCATGGGACCAAGCCAAACATTTAGTTAATCTTCTCCTGAATGTTTTAGCCATGTGAACCAATAATTTTGGGTGTTATGTCCTATGCTTTTTTATATTATATTTCTGTGATTTGTATCTCAAAAAGTCTTAACTAATTCAAGGGTTTTTACCAAGTGAGTTGTAACTCATATTGTGAGAAATAGCACCATAGCTCAGATCAGAGCATAGTAACTGAGAAGTGAAAAAGACCAAGGTAGCATCATCAGGAGGAACATGAAAATTAAAAGGTAGGTAGAAGAAAAGATTATCATAAAGAAACTTGGGAAAGATCAATTAAGAGGCCAAGAGGAGAGTAGTATGACAGAAGCCAAGGAAGTAAAAGGAGTATCAAGAATAATGGAATGGAGAGAGGTGAGGTCACATTAAATAGTCTGTCTGATACAGCAATCTGAAGGTCTTAGATGATTTTAGTATGAATCGTTTCAGGAGAGCAGTGGCCTTAAGATAGATTGAATAGGTGTGAGAAAGTAAAGTCAGTGAGCTGGATTTATCTTTCAAGAAGATAATCTGTAAAAGGAAGTGGGAAATTGGACTACCTATATAGGAATACAGGCTAGAAATAGGGTTTCTTTTTAAGTTGGGAGAGATGGCACCTGTATATATGTCAGGAGAAAGTATCATTTTCTCCTGTCCTTTATTGTTTAAATATGGTACTTTTACGTGGCAGGAGACTTGCAGAGATTGAACCAGCATAAAATGTCCGGTAGATAAGAACAGTTGGTAACTATGAATTAGAGGTCTGTTGGTCTCTTTCATTCACTTATATAAGTCCTAGAGGATTTTCATATTTCACTACTTTATTTTTCTTTCATACTAAAAAGTAGAATTGCTGTGTCCCACCAAAACATGCATAGTAATACATGGCAAGACATATGTCCTACGTAACACAAGTAAGAGCTAATGGCTGGCTCATTCACATATTTTTAAAGCAATATACTTTATTTGGAAAACTATGCTTTATTTATTACTGAACAGAACTATATTTCCAAAAGAAAAGTGTCATGATCCATTCTAAGATATCTATGTTAGCTAGAGTTGACATCATTTTATTTACTTCAATAAACTAAGCTCCAAGCCTTGCATTAGTTGGTGACAGTTTTACTGCTTAGATGTCATTTTTTTTAACCCTTTTATTTAAATATGCAAGGAACATCTATTGAGGCACTTAGGACATGAATTTACTTGTTAGTTTCATCTTTTTTTCAAGATAATAACCACAAATATGAAAAGGAAACATCTTAAAGGAAAGACAACATTGCTTCTTAAGTAAGGCATTAAGTTTTTATTAATCACATTATTTATTAAAAAGGAGAAAACTAGAGTACCTGGGTGGCTCAGTTTGTTAAGTGTCCGACTCGATTTCCACTCAGGTCATGATCTCATGGTTCATGGGTTTGAGCCCCACATCAGACTCTGTGCTGACAGTGTGAAACCTGCTTGGGATTCTCTCCCTTCTCTCTCCCTGCCCTTCCCCCCCGATGGTGCTCTCTATCTCTCTCTCTCTCTAAATAAATAAATTAACTAGAAAAAAAAGGAGAAAACCTAAAATCTTGCATGAAATAATAATGTTCTAATAGTCTTTTTTGAATCTTCTAGCCTGTAAACAAAATCTAGGGTAGGATAAGCTAAAATAACTCATAATAATAGATGAATTTTAGGAGATCCAAAAGTCTGCCTGCACTCGGACACCTGATTAAGAGGCACTTGGAGGTGAGCACCTTCTCTTTCAGCATGCATTTGTGTATTTGGCTTGGGTGTCTACAGTCATAAAAGAGAATGTGTCATGAAAAGAAATGGAAACAAACAAATCACAATACCAAAAGGAAGAAAAAAATCCCCAAACCACACTTTCACAGTCCTCTATTTATACTAGCACATTCTGGGAAAATCACTCAAAAACCTGTTACTAATCATTTAAACCTTAGGCTGTCGACATTTTTCTGCTTTGCTAGCCAAATAGTCATGTGCAGCAGCCAGAGGGTTAAAGAGCCAGATTTCCTGTCCCATACTGTAGCTTTGTGTGAGCAATATGGAGGACCTCATCATCGCTGCAGAGGCTCCTGTTGAACATGAAGGGGTCTATCCAGGCAAAAATATGTGCAGCCTTCTGGGCCAGATTTGCTCCGGAAGGGCTTCTAAGTTGGCTGTGCAGTGGACTAGGCGGTCCAGACCTGCTGTTTCAGAAAGGCCAAGAGTCTCCCTCTGTGAGTCAAGTTCTCCAGCCAGCAGACCATGCAAAGCCTGCTTCGCCTGGGTCCAGACAGCCTCCAGAGAGATGAGAAAGTCTTTGTGTTGCTTTAGGAAATACAATACTAAATCTAATATAAATTAGACTATTTGGATTTGGGAACACCAAAACCAGAATTTTCAATTTTCAATTTTCACGTAGATATTTAAAAAAAAATGAAACAGAACACAGAACTGAATGGTTTCTAGGATTTAGATTATAGAGGACAACAGGATTTTCTATTTCTTGATTTAAAAAATATATATAGTCAGTCAACTATGCAACAAATTATGTTTCCAGTGTTCCAGGCATAGTATTTTAATTATATCATTTTAATGGAAGATTTTTGATATGCTGATTATATGTACTCTATTCAATTTCTTTAGTAAACATGAGGAAGTTTCCATGTGAAGGGAATGAGAAAATAATCCTCTTAAGATCCTGGTCACACATCATCATTGCACTTTATGACCTAGAGTACAGAATTCTTGATTTTAATTTTCTCCATCTCTGCTCCTGTGACTCAGTCTCATCCATGGTTGATTAACAAAACGAGGACAAAAATACTGAAGGTTGGCAAAATTTTGTGGATGATTATTAGTATTTTTTACTTCATAAAAAAAAATCAAACTTCAAATTCAACTTGACAAGAAATCTGCCCACACTATCTCTTTCTATGAGGTTCCCCAGCGAGAGTCAAGCATTTGAAAATCTGGTCTCTGATAGAATAAAAGGTGACAGAAACCTACAAACAAGCAAGAGAAAGCTCAAGGTTTCACATAGCCTGCGCCTGGAGACAGTTCTTATCAATACCTATTGTGGTTCAGTCATCGTGACCAGAAATTTGAAGGAAGATTTACAAGTAAAAACGTAACCAGCAATTTGTCTTTGACATCTGAATGTCGTATCATGCTTGTACAGAAATCTGACTGAACTAGATCCATATGGGTTCCTGAGTCTTGCTGTCATAGTCAAAGCTCAATGATCTAGTGGAGATGAAGTTTGACCCAGGATTAACGTAAGCCATTATAGGTCCTTGGAGTCAGACTCAAACCCTTAGTTTCTGTCATGCCCTTAGTTATCAAACGTGTTTCCTGTGAAGAAAGGAGTACTGTTTAAAATGTTTGATAATCTGACAAGGCCATAAGGCTTAATGGAATCGATGATTACACACAGATGGACGATTAACTCTCGAGGTTTAACGTTAAAAAAAAAAGTAACTATGCTGGATTGCTACTTAATGGAATTACACTGCCCATATGGAAAAGAACTATACCCTAAATATACCCAGAATGATGGAACAGGTGGCAGAATCTGGGCAAGACTGCTTGGAATGCACAAAAGCATTCTGAACTTGTAACTGCCAGAAAAGATTTCTGGAGAAAAAAAAAAAAAAAGAAGAAGGGAATCTTAGAAATTGTGTTAACTTTTCTACATTTTGGAAATATGAATTGCAAAAATGATTAGAAAACTGAACCCCAAAGCATATTTTTTTCCAGCAGGTGCTTTTGTCAAACTACCTTTCAGAAACCTGTAAACTCTGTTTGTGACCGAGGTACAGTTTGATGTATGGGTTATTCTTTAGCTCCGACATGAACTCAGTGAGGGCAGAAATCATATCTGCCTTGATAACAACTATATCCTCCTGAAATATAATCGGGAGAATGAGATTAAAATCATTAGCTAAAGTGAGGATTGGGTGTTACTTCTGCATTTTTGTATTCTTCGATAATGACTTGTGTCCCCACTTCCACAGATGAACAAGAGCTGCATATGTGAAAATGGTGGCAGTGAACACTAGTGAGCATTTGCACATAAGTAAGCAAACGATAAGGTAGTATAATTCCAATTAAGAAGCTCTGATAAAAGGTAATTTATTTGTGACTTTTTGCTCCAGCTCAGCAGGGGTTTTATTTTAAATATTAATAGCGTTTCAAATAGCAGAAGACTCTGTCTTCTGGACATGGAAGGGTGTGGGGACAGAATTTGGAAGGCCTTAGCAGTAATAAATTTAATAGGTAAGCATCACTGGGCATTTACTATGTGCCAAGAGTGAATTGCTTTATTTATATCATTTTATTTAACATTTAATGTGAGTTATTTCCCCTTTTAAAGATGACAAATCTGACTGAACGCATTGAGTAAGCTTCCCAACTTCACAGAACTTACAGTTGATAAAGTTGGGACTAAAAAAGCCATTGGTCTTGTCAGGGTTCTTTCACACATAACCATTTTGGTCCGTGTTTATTGACCATGATCTCTCCCTGCTCTATGTCTCACTTCTCTAGTTTTGTACATGTCTGAGCATTGTTGGACTTCTCTTTGTGCCTGTTGCCTTCCAGAAGCCATACAGATCCATACTGTTTGCCAGGGCTCTATTAGGACCTTTAGAAAAGTATGTTAAGCGTGGAAGAGACCATGGAGCACTACCAACCACAAAGCAGTTAATTAAAAAACTAATACTAAATGATGCGATGGGCGTGAAGAAGCTCCACAGCATTGTTTCTCCCTCATAGAGTTCTAACTTTTCTTTTCTTTTTGAAATAGTTCAATATTATATTCTTCCCCCAAATTTTTTTCATGCCTCCGTTTTGTTGATACCTTGAGCACACATTTGTTAGGCCCACTGGGAAATTCAGTAAAAGTTTACCCTTGGGTTCACGGAACGATTCTGAAAAATGATGAGAGAACTATCTTAGTTAAATCAATAATTGCATTTTATTATGAAATGTCAACGATTAATACTTTCAGATCTCTGTTATGAATCTACCATAAAAATGGGACACTTAACTGTCTACACTTAAAATAATCTTCATACAATCCCCCAGACTAATTGCTTACTGCCTGTATAGACACAGCTTCATCTGGAAGTGCTCTTGTGTAAGCATTCTCTTTAGCTTTTCATATACAGGATGTTTGTGAATTTGGCATACGTATATTGTCAAAATAATTTCTTCAGACTCTGTTCCCTACCCAGAGAAATTTTATCACAATGGCAAACAAGGTAATATGGTGGAAAGACTTCTAGCCCAGTGAGGAGAACTCCTTTTGGTTTTTAAACTTTATTTTCTGCTAATTAGCTGAAAACATTGTTTTTTGATATATATGGGCTCAGTTTCTCACTTAAGGTGTTTATACTAATTACATAATAAGAATTCTAAACAAATTATGTAAAGAGCCTAAATGTCCTTCAACTGATGAATGGATAAGGAAGATGTGGTTTATGTATACAATGGAATACTACTTGGCAATGAGAAAGAATGAAATCCTGCCATTTGCCGCAACGTAGATGGAACCGGAGGGTATTATGCTAAGTGAAATAAGTCAGTCAGAGAAGGACAGATATCATATGTTTTCACTCATATGTGGATCTTGAGAAACTTAACAGAAGACCATGGAGGAAGGGAAGGGAAAAAAAAATAGTTACAAACGAGAAGGAGGGAGGCAAACCATAGAGGCTCTTAAATACAGAGAACAAACTGAGGGTTGATGGGGGGTGGGGGAGAGGGGAATGTGGGTGATGGGCACTGAGGAGGGCACTTGGGATGAGCACTGGGTGTTGTATGGAAGTCAATTTGACAATAAATTATATTTAAAAAAAGAATTCTAAACAAATTAAAAAATTAAATATGTGAAATTGTTTTAAAAAGTAAGACAAGTACATGTGAACTTGAAGACCTGGAGTTATGTGCTTTCCTTCCACAGTATCCCGTACAGAGAGGTGCTCAACTGGCCTCTCTTACGTGATCAATGAGGACAATTCTAGCCCAAACAGAATGAAAAATCCTTGAAAGCTGAGGGTATTTTAGAGTGGAGCCTCAAAGAATATCAGCTTTGATAACAGAGGCTTCGAAATATAATTAAGTAGTTGTAGAGGACAAGGAAATACAAATAATTTAGGTAGAAAATATATATACAACTTTTTTCTGGTTGCACTATTAGCATGGTAGCTTTTGTTATTGTGGACATCAAAGGAATCCAGACTATTCTTTACTGATATGACCATCAGACATTCTGTGCCTATATAGAATTCTTAAAATAATTGAATATCAATTATAGTCTTTTTTTAAATTACTTTGGTTCCAATTCTATGTGAAATACTTCTTCCATTCCCCAACAGATAATCTATTGCTCTGATGATGCGGAGTGAGGGATATATGGTGAAGGAGACTAGTGTTGAATCATGAATCTTTATCCTTTTAGCAATTGATAATTATACTTTTAAGAAGATGTCTGGAATCACTGATGTCCTTAAAACATTTAATATTTCATCAAATTGGACATACATTATAAAATATCCTATTAGTGACTTTTAAATGGCAAATTCATTTTATTTATTCGTTTTTGATAAAGTATATTTTTGCCTGACTCTCAGTCTGGTGACTGCAGTGGAATCTCAAAAACTGATCCCAACAAGGAGTGACTGCTCCAAGGGTGGACATTAAGTAGGATCACTATCATTTCATACTGTTTAATGCAAAGTTAACTCCTAAGGAAAAATCTTAAGGCAGCCTGTGAGGTAAAAGTCACATCGGGACTCATGTCAAGGGTAAATGGGTTGGTAGAGATGTTACAGTTGCCTAGATAGGGACAAAGGAAATAATGTATATTCCTTTGGAAACTGATAGCAGGATCTCTATTTGAAGGCCCAGTCTTCCTCCCAGGAACTCCAACATGTTTTGTTATGTAGATCATGTTTGTTGTTTCTATAAAACTATGTTTCTATGGCCCTGGTTACTTCTTGGTCAGTCCAACTATGTGTTATGCTTGTTCCTCCAAAGACCAGATACAGAGAAAGTGTGGGGATGTTGTCTATTAGATGGACTTTAAAACCAGGAAAGCAGGAGAGGTTGTTGCCTGGTTTTGTATCATCAAACAAGATAGGAAGTAGGCTCTGGAGAACATATATAAAATTAACAAAGGAACAAAGAGTCAGGCAGAATGAACATTAAGTCCAGGTTCCCTAACATCTGTAGAATATCTTCACATTATCAGACATGGCTTTCTTATCAGAGCAGAGGGAAGAGAATTTGTACCATCCTGGCCACTCAGAACTCAACACGGCAATTTAGGAATATGTGCTATGGAGAAGATGCAGGTGGAGAAAAAGTCAAGAACTTGAACATGTTAACTCTTAATGCTTTTGAACCAATTTTCATGGGAGTTTGCACCCATATCCTTCAGAACCTAACAATGAAGTGAATACAGACAAGAATATGGACATAGGTAATTCCTATGCAGAACAAGACTTTCCTCACAGTGTAATTGCTTCAAACCACATGCCACAAATGAAGCTTAGTCTTGATTACCTTTTCCTGATATGACATCAAAGGTAGAGCAAAACAGAACAGTCATGAATAAGTTGGCAATAACTGAAATTGTCAGTACTTGTTTTCACTTGCTTCTCCATATAAATGTGGCCTTACACTGGGTAATTTCTTGCCTTCTCCCCTTCCCAAACTCTACTGTTCTCCCCATACTTCAACTGCACCACTCCAACTATGCGTTATTTATCTCTTCATGCTTTGGATGTAAATCTCCTGAAAGTAATTTCTGAAATTCATGTTTATATATGTATGTTATCCCTATATGTGTCTAACCCCATTGTGTTACACACATATGCACATGCATGTGATACAGAACAAAAGAGAAAAAAGAATATCTTTAATCATGATAAGCAACCTTCCAAAAACCAAACTGTGAATATCAGCCCCAGGGAACCTAGCATAAGAGAGCACTTCCAATTTCAGTTCCCTTTGAATATCGATAACCTGTGGCTAAAGACTAACACTCCTTTCTAATCAGTAATCGTCAAGACAGTTTTTGTTCAGGTCTGCTTAGTCCTTTTCCTATAGATGATTTCATAATTGTTTTAGATTGCATGAAATTCAGAGTCTAGGAAACCTCCTTTAATAGGACTTCTCTTCATCTAATAATACCTATAAAATTCCATCATGTTTTAATTTCAAAATCTGGATTTTCCTCATCATGTGGTTCTAGTGGATCTGGTGTTTCACAACTATCTGCCTGATTCATATGTGCAATAACATTTATTTTAATCTGAGTGATTTTTCTAAAACCATGGCGGCATCTGGAGTGCACTGATATAGACCACAAAGGGCTGTGAGTCCTATCATCTTTCTAGGGGCCTCTCGTGAGCATGTTAAAGGTTTTACACATTAATAAAATTCATTATTTTAGGGGCACCTGGGTGGCTCAGTTGGTTGCGTGTCTGACTCTTGATTTTGGCTCAGGTCATGATCTCACAGTTCATGAGCTCAATCCCTCCATCAGCACAGATGCTGACAGTATGGAGCCTGCTTGGGATTCTCTCCCTCCCTCTCTCTCTCTCTGTCCCTCCTGCACTCATTCCCTCCCTCCCTCCCTCTCTCTGTCTCTCTCTTTTTCTCTCTCTCTCAAAATAAATAAACTTTTTTTTAAAAAAAATAATATTCAGTATTTTTTTTTACTCATCCATTGTCAGAATTCTTTATTAGTCTGACAGTTTCTGGGAATACGTTAACATAAAATTCAGCATAAAAAAACCCTGGTACACATTTTTCTTGTGCCTCTAGTGCCCATTATCACAGGTCTTGTTGGTATCCTAAACCCAGCTGTCACATAAAAAGTATGCTATTACAAGAGAAATACTATGCCGTATTAGGTCAACATAATGTTGCTTGTATGTTGCTATATATTTGTCTTTGAAAACAGAATAGGATTGTCATTCTGTGGCCCATGATATGCCCAAGGGCAAGAAAGAATAAAGTTTTTACAGATACCTTCAAAATCTTAATCCAAGCTTAAATGTACTACTTGAGACTGGTTCATTTTATTTTTTGACTGGGATTCATTCTGTCATTGGGCGGGGGTTGGGGGGCTTCTTTTTCCTAGACCATTTATTTGGAGGTGTTTTTTTTAAATTATTTTTCCTTTGCCAGTTATTGATGATTAAACTGTAGCTCTCAGCTTGTGATTGCAATACCAGATGTCTCCTGGTTGGAGTGAGATCACAAGATTTCTTTTGAACGAATGTAAGGGAAATATACCACTCTAACAGAGCGAAAGTTATGTGTCTCCTAGACAGTTGAAGAAGTCTACATAGGATGCAACCTAAATTTGAGCTAGATCTTGTGTATTACTTTAAGCCATTCAATGATTCATTAAAAATCAAGCAAACAGATATGGATCATTGACAATTTCATCCATGTAGTTTTCTCCAGAAACTTTAATTCACTCATGTTAGCAAATAACACTGGGTGAAGCACTGCTCTTTAATATTCCTTTAATAATTGCTACTGCACAAGTATTTATTTATTAGGAAAACTAAAACTGCCACTTTAAATCTTATTTATTCTGCATTTTCGCATAGCTCACCTTCTGATGTGAAACTATATTTAGGTCTCTCTAAGCTCAGTGCTCCTCAATGTTTACTTATTTACTCATTTAATATTTACCGAGAATGTTTTTGTGACATAAAATGTTCTGGAACATGGCATCTAACTTGTATATTAAGTATGCTATATAAAGAAACAGATATAAATATATATTGGGAAATTTATAACAATAAACACAGAAATGAATTTTAAAAGTAAATATAGTGCAGTTATTGTACAGTGTGGGTATTAAGAGAATAGAGAACTCATTTTAAAATGTTTTTTATTTTAATACATTCATCTTGCTATTTAACAACTATTTATTTGTAAGCCTGGCAATAAAGTTGTCATAATTCACAAATATTATGGATCTTCAAAACAGAAATTATTCCTAGATTCTGTTCAATAGTTGAAAATATTTATTAGTTTGAATGCCAATTAATTTCCTATGTAACAGCTCTATTTTAAGAAACTCACAAAAAAAATTTCTACCAACCAAATTCTAAAGAAGATTCAATCATTGATTTTATTTTTTTTCATTTTGTAACAATTTGTCCAGTGTTAAGCTTTTTTGTACTGTATTTCTTATTCTCTAATTCCAGATCATTTCTATTATCTCCTTCTCTAAATATGGCTCTTTTCTCTATTTTGTTTTTCTGAAAATGACTGCATTTCCTATTGGACATTCTGAAAGCCAATAATACAAGGTTTTTACTGTTAAATAAAAAGGCCCCATATTTCCAGATTTCCCTATGGAATTCCTCAGTGTTGTTGTCTGTATTGTTCCATGACAGCTCACTGATAAAACATTAAAAATAACCAATCCCAGAACATAGACCAAAGGGAAGGGAGAGCGAGGTTGACCCACTTTTACAATTAGCGGTAAAATCTCTGTGCTAAAACTTTCTGGAGGTTGTTATTTCTTGTCCATCAGAAGTCATATTGCCTGATACTATCTCTAATAACTCCCATCGTTATGATTATTTAGTGAAGTTCCCACAGCCCCTTCAGAATGAATTATCTAACAAGCTTTTAACAGGTTCATTCTGAAGCCACCAAATACTTACGCGTCCTGTCACGATTTGATCAGCCCCTCGCTCATTAAAAATGCAGATTTTAAACCATTTGCAAGGAAGATATGCGATCCGTTTTTAGTGTGCCAGAGAGACCAACAAGGTGCTGAAAGATGAGAAAAACTGGAAGAATAGAAACTGATTTTTAAATTCAGCATAACATGGGGCACCTGGGTGGCTCAGTCGGTTGAGTGTCTGACTTGGGCTCAGGCCATGATCTCATGGTTTGTAGGTTCAAGCCTGGAGCCTGCTTCGGAGTCTGTGTCTCCCTCTCTCGGCCCCTCCCCCACTCGCACTCTGTCTCTGTCTCTCAAAAACAAACATTTAAAAGAATTTAAATTCAGCATAACATTTTCTTGAGCCACAACTAGATTCAAAGCACTGCAAAAAACACAAAGGTGAGTAAGACAGGCTCGAATCTCAAAGGTGGAGAAGACTTCCAAATGGTAACCTGGGATATATTTTTAAGACGGATGCATAAATGAAACAGTGGAGGCTTTGGGGGAAGGAAGACAGAAGGACTGATGAGGTTAGGAAAGAAAGACAGAGAAATTTTCAGGACACAGAAGATATTTGGGTTTGGGCTTTGGGGGAAGATGATGGATATAGAATGTTTCAGGCAGCAGAAATGAAATGAGCAGTGCAAGTAGAAAAGTGCAAACACCTAATAAATATTTACTGAATGAAATGGTCCTAGTGACAGTCAAATCTTTTTATATTTTAATTTTTTTGGCAATGGGTTGGATTTCCCCATTCTAAAGTCTCCTGAACTTTTTGAGTGTTGAGTGTATTCTGTCACCTTCTTATAATTGATTTCTGCAGTCAAAGTGGATGTTTCCATATCCATCCATCTGCTAATCAAGGATCATTTTGAAATTGAGTGTAAAGAAAAAGGAAAAAAAAAGACCATGAAGCTATTACATCTTGAAGTGCATTAAAACATAAAAACAAAAATTAAGAACACACTCCAAATGACTCATTTATTTTTCAGTATTCCACAACTTGGTGACAATAACTGTGATAATTTCACAGTGTCATCCTGGTGGAACATAGGGTTCCCATAAGAATACATTTCTATCTCCTGCAACATCACCATTAAAATTACTTATTTGTTTCTGATTAATTAGGACCCAGTTTCTTCCTTCTTGGCATTGCATTTTTCCTCCTGTTCAGTCTATCTGGACAGGCTAGATCTGCGTGGGCGCGCACCAGTTTGTGAGCTTCTGGATCAGAACTCAGTGGCTTTGCAACAGTGATAAACCTAACTTCTGGTAACTGTGAATTTATGTTCCAAAGTGCCACAAACCACACGGTAAGATGCCACAAAAAGGAGCAGTAACTAGGTCGTGTTTTTGGCAGTCTCTATGAGGCAGTAGCTCCAATGCTGGCTTGCCAGTGACTAAAGAGAGCTGAGAAACATTTTTTCCTTATCTTTCTTTAGCAAAACAAAAAAGCTCAGATTAACTGATGGGGAGTGGAGAGGGAAAAGGAAAGCTCCTTGGAAAAGGGGAGTTTAATTGTCAACTACCTAAAGTCCAATTTTGGGGGTCCCTTAAGAATAGAACTTGAGTAAGTATGTACACCTGAGACGTAGCCAAAATGTGTGTGTGTGTTTGGAGGAAGTGTTTCTGTTGGAATGGGGGGGACTTGAGAATCTTCTTTCACCTCTCCACAATCCTGTCATGTGCATGGTTGACTGTCAACAGTCTCCAGAAGGATGCCATTTCCTAGTACTTTTCATTACATCGTCTATAGATAATTAGTAATATATTTGCTGCTTTGGAAAAACAAAACACTATGCGAGACTGGGTGGTATAACATTAAACTCCAGGAGAGGCTAAGCCTTTTCTGGGAAGAAGTGACTCCCTCTTGGAAGCATGATTAGAAGTTCAGCTCAGCATGCACCAACTGCAAATGACCTTGCTGTTCAAACATGCCCTGGGCAAAGACATACCCAACTTTCTGGTTTTAAAAATACTCTTTCCAATGAGTTCATGATTCCCAATGATTACACAATGAATATGTAAGAAGGCAAAAAGCTAAGCAAAACTGGGGAGCAGATATTTGGGAGGAAGCATTAAGGAAGCTAAATGACATACGCTTTGCAAAATGCCGGAATTATTACCTTTCTGGGCATTTAGAAAAGAAATTATCTTAAAATATAGCATCTCTTTCTCTCTTCATCCTAGTAAATCCAGTCGACAGGATTTAGCACTGGGAAAAAGCCCAGAAGGTTTGAAATCCTGTAAGAAAAAAAATACATATTTTTAGAATTATGGTAACAGCTGCTAAGAAATGTATTTCTATTTTGTAGTTAGTGTAAGCTGCCTAACATAAATGTGTGGTAGAGAAAGATAACATAGATAAGGCAAGTGGAGAGAATTATAGCAAAGTGAACACTATCTTTGGTTGTTGTTGAAAGAAAAATTGAGTAGTAAAGATGGCATTTTATCAAAATAAAACTATAAATTGTGTATCTTGGAGCTAAAATTAGATAGCTAGTCTCTCTCTCGGTCTCCACCCACCCTCACCCCCCATTCCTAGCCTCTTTCTATTTCTTATCATCTTAAAAAATCTTTTTCTAATGGAATCTTAAGGCACATTAACATAATAGTATAGGTATTGCTAAAATTTACTTTCTAATGTCTCCAAATATGCTACCACTTGTCACATTATCCCCTATCAAGTTTTCACATTAAAAAATAATTTACGGATTTTTAAATATAGTTCTGACTGATTTGATAAGTGAACTGTTTTGCAAATGACTAAATGAGTTAACTATTACTTATTTCTTTATGAAGCGATTTTTGTTTCAGGTTTATTTTTAAAGGATAGGGTAAAGTTAAGAAGAAACACATATGCATGGAAATCCTTTCACATATTAAAATGGGTATAATATTCTAGATTTTGATGTGCCTGTGATTGTATTTGTCAAGAAATAATGTCATCGTGTATTTGGGAAATGATTATCTATTATCAAATATAATATTTTTGTTATATTTCTACACCTTGGTCTTCTTTTACTGGTGGAATTAGTGACAGGGGCCACTCATCCCAATAAATGCATACAGGCTGTTTTTCTTTGGAGACTTTTCTATTTGATCTCTATTGGGAAACAGCCTGGGGTTGGTTTCGAACTGAGATACTATGCACGTATTATGTAACCTAGGGTCTGCTATAGAAACCTAATGTATTATTTCATTAATTATACTCATAACACATTGTTGTTATGATTAATAGTTACTAATGCTTGGGAAAGTCAATGTTTTAGAAAGTTCAAGAAATCTCAAAAATGTTCTTAATAATTATTCCTTAGTCTAGCATAGTACATTTTTGTTAATCCTTAACTTTAGTTTCCTAAATTTTCTTGGAAATGCTCTGTAGTTTTCTCTACAGTTGACACACACATATAAAAATCAGCACACCATATTTCTCTCATTCATTTCCTAGAAGATGAATTCATCTCCATTATCAACCATACTTCTTTCTACTCCCTGCCCAGACAGCTCACATTCAAATGTTTATTCTCACTCTCTTTCTCTCCCACTGTCCTTCTGGGTAACTGGCTGTTTCTTTTTCTCTTTCTTAAATCTCTTCTCTTCATTGCCACGTATTCCAGAGAAGTGAGAGCATTTCTCAGAGGATCCAAAAAGGTGTTTGCAATCTGTTTAACACACAGCCTATCTCCAACTCCCACAACACAACCTATCCCAGATTTTACAACGTCATCTTTCTCACCTACTGGCAATAGGAAGAAAGTAATGTAAAATAGTGTTGTTCATATATGACCACAAAATAGCCCCTGGAACCATTTTAGAAAGAAATATTGTGCTCAATCTAGTACCCTGGGAAAAGATGATTATGGGTAATCTTTCCACTCCTTTAGAGCTGGGACCATGTCTGATTGCTCTTTATATCAGCAATGTCTATCACATGGACTAATGCAGCAGGGGATGGTCAGGTGTCTGTTGCACCACATTTCAAGTAATTGTTTTCATTTCAAGTTTGAAATATAAATTGAACATTTTCTGAGTCTAATTTTCCTAACAGTACTGTTTACTAAGCCCAAAACACTTCCTCCCTCTATGAGTTACATTCTGCTATGGAGACCAAGAATATAAGATAGAACATAGTCAACTGATAGTCAACAATGGTCCTTTGGTTAATAATCAAAATAATGTCTGTCATATATTGAGCACTTCTATATGTCAGGCACTGCTTTAAGTGCTTTACACATTTATCTCATTTAATCCCTAAAACAAAAATATAAGCCATTTACTATTATGATCCATTTTACAGGTAAAGAAACTCAGGCCTAAGTTTACACAGCTAACCAGAAATTAAGTGGCTTGGGAATCGATGAAATCTACATTGACAGTAGACAAGTCTAAAACTAGTTTCAGGCTTATATGACAAATTTTATTTTCACCTTTGATAGTAACATGTGTTTATAATCTCAAAAAGGTCACTAAACTTATTTATTTAAACTTTCTGGTTAGGTACTGTTCTGACTGCCATAATTTGCACACGGAAAATATAAGCAACTTAATAGCACAAGGATCTCTGGAATATTAACAAATAATAAATAATACATTTGCATGTACAAAATACCTATTTCCAGGGATACACCTTATGAACGAGATGGAGAGAAGAGTATAGGAAAAGAATATTCATCAAGGTGAAAAACTTTGAAAATGAAGGTTGATTGGGAGATCAGACTTATCTGAAAAAAAAGCAGATTCAAAAAATGGACATAATTCTTCCCCTCTCTCAATCTGAGCCCCTTGCAAAATAACTTTGCTACTTCTTCCAACAAAAGGACTCTATGTCTCTGTTCCTTAAATCTGAGCTGTACTTTTAACTTGATTTGATCAATACAATGTGGCAGAAATGATGTGTCAATTCTAAGCTTTGGTGTCAAGGGGCCATGATTCCACTCTTGCCCTTTGACCTCGGAAACTGCCTGCCAGCCTGCTGGAAGATGAGAGAGGGTAGCTCAGTAGCACTATTGCCTCACCCAACAAACAGCTAACTCCCTGAAGCAGAGCCACCTCCCTGGCCTTTGGCTTCACATGGATGCGTAGGCAAACCCAGTCAAGATCAACCAGGCTCAGCCCAGATCAACACAACAGCCCATCCAACCTACAGACTTGTGGAAAATAAATTGTTATTGTTTTAAGCTTCTTAGTTTTCGAGTGGTTTGTTATGTAGTAATAGACAACTGATCTAACACATATTAAAATTGCTTAGATATTAACGGTCCTGCTCTAACGTGAAAATGTGGTTTCTATTTTCTTGGGGCTGCCATGACTTAATCTCACTCATTTTTAGCTGTTAAAACTTTCCTAAAAAGCATCAAAATAAAAAAAAAATGCTTATATGACAAATTTCATCTCTGTTGTCTATAGTGGTGGCATTGCCCATAATGATTTGTCATGCAATTTTATTTTCAAAGCTCAAAATTAATTACAAACATGAAACAAATCATGTTGTTAAGACATACATTAAAAACAAATTACAATCTCAAAATGGATAATTTACAGCTTGGAAAATTAATTGATTAAACCCAAAGTGCATACAAATAATTGGAAAAACTGAGGAGTGAACAAACCAATGACAACGTTATCAAGCTAAACGAAAAAGAATATATAATGAACAAAACTACAGCCAAAAATATCAAGAGTTGTAATTAAACCATAAGACCCTAAGTGGAAATAGGTTGAAATCCTAATTTAGGGAGCATCACTAAATTACAGATGACAGAAGAAATCAAATCCTGTCCCTTCAGCAAAGTCAAAATAGAAACTGTAATGTTGGCATTAAAATCAGTCATACATTTTAAAAAAGACAAGATATGCAATAGATAGTAGACATTAAAGCAGCATGACAACTATATATGTAATTTAATATGTGCTGTATCTGTTGTCTATTACTGACTATTCTATTCCTTTCTATGTTCTTTTAGCCTGGCTTTTGTGAACATATGCATCTATACAATTTGTTCAAGATATTGTCTGTGACCCAGACATAATTAAGACAAATAAAGCAAATAACAATATAGCATTTTTATACCAAATAGAATTTTGCATCAGGCCTTATCATTTTCAGTACTTATTTTAAGGCTGGAGATAATTTGGAATTTTATATCTGGAATAAATATCACAAGACAAATTATGGTCAAAGAGTATGTTTTGAACATGTTAAAGTTTTCAGCTGGCCAAATTTTTATCTTATTGATGCATTGTTACAAAGATTCACACAGAGAAATTGAATACAAATAAAACATTTTAAGCATCATAGTTTGTATAACAAATTATTTTTTAAATTTTTGTCTAAATTTAATTTTGCAAAATTGAAGTAGATTAGTACTAAAAATTTCTATGGACTCAATTTTTGTATTGCCAAAGAATTAAGTACTTCATTCCTTAGTCAGGGATTGGCAGCTTTTCAGAAGAATTGTGCCAGGAATTCATCTGTGAATTCTAGGTTGTCCCCAAAACAGACCTGAGACTGATTCAGGAAGCAAAAGTGATAAAATGGAGAAAGAGAGCAAGGAAGAGTAAGAGTTCATAAGAATATACTAATTAGCTTTTTGCCACTTTACCAAATAACACTCAATGTCGCTAGGGACATCATTAGGAACTTTGGAAAATATGGAGTCAAAATATTACCAAAAAAGTGGTCAAATCCTAAAGAATCCCTAGCCCCTCAATTCCTGTGGGAAAACCTGATGAACCCCAAGACAGTATCATTTGAAATAGTTATAAGAAAATAAAGAAAAAGAATGAGTGGCTTACACAGCAGAACTGGGGAAGGTGGGGGGGGGGGGTGGGGAATGACCCACGCATGCAAATAAGCTATTTATTTGTGCATTTATTCATTCATTTTTTCACATTTTCTAAGTGCCGGTTATGCTAAATGACATTCATGAAAGTGTTTGGTGGTCAGTGTAAACTTATTCCTGTATAGGACTACAATACATACTTCCTTTACTCTACTGAAATGTGTGCTAAAGTGATTCCTGAATTTATTTATGCTACGATTCAGATGTTGTGGAGTGAATAACTTTTTGGCAGTGAGTTCTCATTAAGAACTCTGCTAGGAAGGCAATTCAGGAGAGAAAGGACAGTCTGATCACAAGCAGTGTTGATACAATAGGATATCCATTTGCAAAAGAAAAGAAAAAAATCTTCAAACTGCGACTCATATAACACACAAAAATCAACTAAATACAAATTATAGACTTAAAGGAAAAACTGCAATGATAAAAATTTGAGAAAAAAACTGAAATGAAAAACCTCTGTACCTTTGGGTTAGGCAAACTTTTCTCATTATGATGTAAAAAGAAAAATCTATAAAAATTAAATTGATATGCTGGATCTCATCATAACCCCAAACTTCTGCTCTTCAAAAGATAATTTTAAGAAAGTCACCTAGGTGGCTCATTTAGTTAAGCACCCAGTTCTTAGTTTCAGCTCAGGTCATGATCTCACGGTTTGTGAGTTCAAGCCCTGTGTTGGACTCCGTGCTGACAGTTCAGAGACTGCTTGGAATTCTCTCTCTCTCTTCCCCTCTCTCTGACCTTCCCCCAAATAAATAAATACACTTAAAAAAAGAAAGAAGATAATTTTAAGAGAACAAACAGACAAATAAGGACTGATTTGCAAATATTTGCAAAGCATTTATCTGATATAGGACACATACCCACAGTATACAAAGAACTCTCAAGACTCAACAATAAGAAAACAAACAACCCAATTTAAAAATAGGCAAATGATTTAACAGACACATTACTAAAGAACATAGAAGGATGGCAAATAAGAACATGAAAAGATATTCAACATGACTAATCAACAGGAAAATGCAAATTAAAGCAACATAAGCCACCATTACACATCAATTGAGTGGCCAAAATTAAAAAGACTAACCAGGGGCGCCTAGGTGGCTCAGTTGGTTGACTGTCCAACTTCAGCTCAGGTCATGATCTCATGGTTCGTGGGTTCAAGCCCCGCGTCAAGCTCTTTTAAAAAATTTAAAAAAAAGAAAAAGACTAACTTATCAAGTCTTGGAGAAGATAGAGAGGAACTAGAATTTTCATTCACTGCTAATGGGAATGTAAAATGGTAAAACCACTTTGGAAAACAGCATGTTAACTTCCTAAAAAGTTAAAAATATAACTACCAAATTATCCAACCATTCTACTTCTTAATATTTTCCCAAGAGAACAGAAAGCATACATCCACAGAAAGATTTGTACATAAATGTTGATAGCAGTTGTACTTGTCAGAAACCACTCAAATAGCCATTGACAGGTGAATAGATGAACTATGGTATTTCCATACAGTGAAATGTTATTCAATAATAAAAAGGATTAAGTAAGTAATATACACAACAATATGGATTAATCTCAAAAAAATATGCTGACGGAAAAACTCCAGACAAGAAAAGTGTGCCCATTGTACAGCTCCATTTATATAAAACTTTAGAAAAGACAAACTAATCCATAGTCATAAAGATTTAATCAGTGGTTTCCTGGTGAGGGGGAGTAAGAAGGATGGGAAGAAAGGATTTTAAAAAAACCACCAGGAGACTTTTGAGGGTTATGGATCTGTCTCTTATCTTGATTGTAGTAATTATTTCACAAATGTAAGCTTTTGACAAAACTTCAAATTGTACATTTTACGTATGGGCAATTTATTATATGTGTCAACCATACCTCAATAAAACTTGCTAAAAAAAAAAAACCTGCTCTGGTTTTTAGGTTATGGATATGAAAATTAGTGATCATACTAGTCATAAGAATATTGACTAGCCCAAGCTAGAAATCTGGATGTGAGTAAGTCTGTCTGCAGGGCAGAGAAAATGCATGTCTTGAAAAGAGGAGATTGAATCACACAGTCTAAAGAAACACCAAAGGTAGAAGATGGTGGTGGACAAGCGCTGATAAGATAGAGGCCCCAAGAAAAAAAATGACATCTAGTAGAGACACATGGGGTTTTGCCCCTGTTCTGCCATTTATGTTATCCTATGTGTTATCTTTGCTGCCTCCTGATGCACATGGCTATCAAAATGGTAAATATTGCCATTTTGAGTGAACAACTGTGGTTTTCCCAGTATACAAAAGAATATACCGGAATTATAAAAATGCCTAGATTTTCACAAAATGAATTCTTTTTTTTTGAATTTGAAATGAGATCTGGTGAATAAATGTGTAAAATGTCCAGGGAACTTTATCCCTGAGATGATTCTAAATACCACATTTGATAGCTATTCTGTCAGATTGGGTACATCATGTCCCAGTTTCCAAAACCAGTAAGGTAAACCTATTTAAATGATTTACTGAAACATTGTGGTCAGTGGTTGTCTCTGGAGAGAGTGCCAATTTAACATAGGACTGTAAAACTTAAAAACCAATCCATGCTTCTTCCTGACATAGAGCTTCAACACCCGTTTGTCTTTCAGCTAAAGCTCTTTCGTCCATTTAATCCTCCTTCAGACTCTTTTAGACAGAGCACTATACCATATTTTGCTGTTAAATCATGAAAAATGATAGAATCTCTATCCCTTTTCAAGAGTCATTGTCAAATTATACCCTCCAATAGGTAATATACCACTTGAGTCAGTAATTTCAACTATTTGTATGCATTTCAGGTTTGCCAATTACCCTTCCAAGCTGTAAATTGCCTATTTTGAGAGCATAATTTGATTTTTAATGTTTGTCTTAACAGCCTGATTTGTTTTGTCTTTTGATTTGTTTCACATTTTAGTAATTAATTTTAAGCTGACAGTGTCTCTCCTAAAAGGAAGGTGGGGATTGAAAGCCTTTTAGAGCTATAGCAGTTTGATGCTAATATAAATTTCTTCCTAGTGCCATAGACCTTAAGCAAAAAATATCAGGCACTCTCTTCTTTGCTTTGGAAAGGAGTCGTCATTTCTTTTCCAGGAGATATGCAAGCTTGAGTTTCAAACACATACTGCATAACCCCCAAGTTTAAACACACATGAATAAGCAAAATTGGCCATAAGAAGTATATTCAAGACAGAAGTGATATTTTTCAAACCATCAGTCTGAAAATATAGATGAAAATGTGTCTTGGGGTTATGTAAATGTATTTGGCCTCAGATGTCCTCTGATGTTTATTCTCCATCCTTAGCCTACTGGCAAAACCTGCCTGGGGGAAACAATTCTCATTCCCAGACACATCTTACAAAACTTCTCTTTGTAATTATTTGGGAAATACAAACCCTTCTGACTTAAATCTGTGGTCTTTCATGCCCTCAGGGACATTTTGAGCTGTTTTTGCCAATCCAACAAGTCTTTTCCTCTGCTACACAGTTGAGAAACAACAGAGCAGTGAAGAAAAGCAACCAAAATTAAGAAGGGTAAAAAAAACAGTTGAGAAGGAAGGGTTAAATAAGAGATACTCAAGAATAGAAGTTGGAAAGAAAATTGGATAGTAAAACTTTCCGTTGATCGTAAAACATGTGAGGCAATTTTCCCCCAAATCATTTAATAATTCCCTAATGAAATCAAATTGCCAAATGCTGAAAAAGTTGGATTTCTGCCCTAATTTTTGCATGTAGAATTTCATCCTGTTCGTAATATGGAAAATATGCATCAATCACAAAAAAGAGAGTGATAGCTGAATGTATTGGATGGAGTAGCACATTTTATATTATAAGTATTATTTGAAAGTATTGGACAATGATTAGAATAGAAGAGCAATTGAATGATAATTATTAGTCTAGAACACAATTGTTCTCCTGGATTTGTTTGTTGGGTATTTAACACTTTACTTCAGTTTACCTAAATGGGAACATGTCAAAGGAGAAGTCCTTGTGTTTTGGGAGTTGAGAGTGAATTTGAGAGCTATTCAAAGCTAGCTTTATATATATATATATATACTTATATAATATATTTATATTTATTTATACATATATATTTATGTATGTATGCAAACTTTATTTATTTTTGAGAGAGAGAGAGAGAGAAGTAGAGACAGAGAGAGGGAGAGAGAGAATCCCAAGTGGGCTCCGTGCTGTCAGCACAGAACCCAATGTGGGGCTTGATCTCACAAACCATGAGATCATGACCTGAGCAGAGATCAAGAGTGGGACACTTAACTGACTGAGGCACCCAGGCACCCAACGGCTTTTTTTTTTAACTGAACTTTTTATTTTGAGATAATTCTAGATTTATATGCAGTCGTAATGCATAATTTATTGCAAAACTATAATAAAATATCACAACCAGGATATTGACACCGATGCAGAAGATACAGAAACCTCCATCAGCAGAAGAATTCTCCATCGTGTCCTCTTATACACATACCCACTTCCCACATGATGTCCTCTTCAGTGCTTCATGACCACTAATCTGTTTTAGATTTCTCTAATTTTATCGCTTCAGGAATATTCAATAATTGTAACGATAAAGTAAGTAAGATTTTGGGACTGGTTTTTATTTTTCCTTATCATAATTCTCTGGACATTTATCCAGGCTGGTGTCAATGGTGGTTCTTTTCATTGTTGAGTAGTATGCCATGGTATAGACATACCACAGTTTGTGGAAACATTCCTGCATTAAAGGACATCTGGGTTGTTTCCAGTTTCTTGCTACCATGAATAAAACTATAATGAACATCAATGTACAGACTTTTATGTGAATCTAAGTTTACTTCCCTGGAATAAAGGCCCAGGATACAATTTCAGGTTTTATGACAATTCTACATTATTTTTTTTAAGAAACTACCAAACCATTTTCCAGAGTGATGGTACCATTTCACACTGACACAAGTGAATATGAGAAATCTAGTTTCTCTGCAATCTTACTAGCATTTTGTATTACCACAATTTTTTATTTTAGCTTTTCTAATAGGTTTATAGGAATGCCTCCTTGTGGTTTTAATGTGCATTTTCCTAATGGCTAATGATGTTGAATAATACATTTTTATATGCTTATTTGTCAACTGTACATCCTCCTTAGAGAAACACTTGTTTGTATCTTTGGCCTGATTTCTCTACAGATTGTTGATTTACTTACTTTTGAGTTTTGAGGGGCTTTTATATGTTCTAAATACAAGTCCTTTTGAGACGTGGTTTGCAAATATTTTCCCTAGCCTCCTCTTGTATTTTCATTTTCTTAACAGGGTCTTTCATAGAGCAAAGTTTCATAATTTTGGAAATTCAATGTAGCATTTTTTTTCCTTTTTAGAATCATAATTTTGGTATCAATTCTAAGAACTC
The DNA here is from genome assembly GCF_027475565.1 of Acinonyx jubatus. Taxonomy (NCBI): domain Eukaryota; kingdom Metazoa; phylum Chordata; class Mammalia; order Carnivora; family Felidae; genus Acinonyx; species Acinonyx jubatus. Next base: position 137,652,679 of record NC_069382.1, read on the forward strand.
TTTGCCTAATTCCAGATTCAAAAGATTTTCTCCTGTTTTTTTTTTCTAAAAGTTGTATAGTTTTACATTTAAGTCCATTATGTATTTTAAGTTAAGTGGCAGTTTAGGCATGAGGTTTAGGTTAAAGTTCCTTTTTTTTTTTTTTTTTTTTTGGTCTTTTTGCCTAAGGTTTTTCGATTGCTCTGGTTCACTTGGTAGAAATATGGAAGATAAACGTCATTCTGATGAGGCCTCACGTAGAAATGAAGAACATGCTATTGGAAACTAGAAGAAAAAAAAAACTGGCAAAGAACTTAACCAACTTATTTCATGTTCGAGTGCTTTGTGGAAGGCAAAACCTGGGAGCAATGTGATTAAATATCTAGCTGAAGCTATTTTTTTTTTAATGTTTATTTAAAAATAAATAAGAGAAAGAAGAAAGAGAGAGAGAGAATCCCAAGCAGGCTCTGTGCTGTCAGCACAGAGCTGGACCCAGGGCTTTATCTCACAACCATGAGATCATGACCTCAGCAGAAATCAAGAGTTGGACACTTAACCGACTGAGCCATCCAGGTGGCCTTCGCTATTTCTAAACAACGTGTTGAAGGTGCAGCTTGACTCCTCAAGGTTGCTTATAGTAAATGAGAGAAGAGAGGATGTTTTATATACAGAATTGTTAAGCAAAAAGGTAGTTTAAAGATTTGAAAACTTCTCAGCTTATCCATACTGCAAAACCAAGGACACCAAGGGTGTGGCCAAGTGATAGTTTGATGAGAAAATTAGTATAAAACAGCCATCTCACCAGAAGCCAGGAGCTATTCTTAAGACAATGGAAGAAATTCAGAGGTCATCAGAGCTGCCATTCTCAATCACAGGCCCAGAATGCAAGAACCCAGGGGGCAGAGGAGTTTCAAAGGAGAGGTCACTGGAACCTGTGGAACCTCAGCATGTGCCTCCAGATCCTACCTCCTGTTGTGAGTCCCACTCCTTCACTCTAGTATTCTGCAGCTGCCCCAGATGTGTCTCCAGCAGTCCACAGAACAGTGCAAGTCATGGTGGCCACCCCTCCAGAGAGCACAGATAGCACACTTTGGCAGCATCCTTTGGGCACTGTCTCTACCTTCACAAAAAATGCATGGACTTGGAGGACATGGTTGTCCCGACCTGGGTTTTAAAGGGTGGGCCCACCCTGAGCCACAATCATGTGACATCAGGCCAGCAGAACCAGAGTCATTGTGGGGCTGGGGCACAGGCACAGAGCCACTGTGGGTAGATCTCACCAAGCTGTTTGTGTGATATGGCCATGTCAGTGGGACTGGAAGGCATAGCATCAAGCCAAACAGGATTATTCTCAAGGTTTAAGGCTTAATGTTACTTGCCCGGTTAGATTTTGAACTTACTTGGACCCATTACCCCTTTCTTCTTCCTTATTTCTCCTTTTTGGAATGGGAATGTCCATCCTATGCTTGTCCTACCACTGTTTTGGAAGCACATAACTTATTTGGTTTTACATGTTCATAGCTAGAGAAGAATTTGCTTCAGTATGAATCATACCTTGAGTCTGACTCACATCTGATTTAGATGATGTCTAGATGAAACTGGGAAGCTGGAGTACCTTGTTATATCTTGACAAAAGTGGAAGTCTAGGGTCCCCACTTGGCCTTTGCTATTATGGATGGGGTGAGACCACATTCTTTCCTTAGCTGGGATAGAACAGTTCTAATCTAAAAGATTTCTGCCTTCCTTGTCTGTACATTTCTTGGTCCTTTAATTAGAAGACTTTTGTTGGAGCTATTTTTTCTCTTCTCTCATTTGTGTTCATTGGATCTATGAGTCCAAAAAACAAACGAACAAAAAACAAAACACAAAACTCACCACCATGCACTTCCTTGGGCCCAAGGATTCTTCTTTTGTCTACATTTCAACATCTTCTTATGTTTACTTTATACAAAATGTCCAGGATTTAATTGTTTTTTTGAGAGGAGTAAGGAAAACCACATCTACTCTCTTTCTGGAAGTGAAAGCACAGGCAACGTTTAAGAATCAAATATTGATTTTCTCTTATTGATCAATTTCAAGTTATTATAGGGCTATGAATTCCTTTACCAGATTTATTAGTTCAGTGATACAATGTGAAAATCCCATTAGCCTTTCAAAATTAATCAGGACAGTTGCAAAAATGCAATAATTGCAAATGAGAATGTCATGTTAGTCAGTTTAAACAAATAATATATTATCCTTGTATCTTGAAATTGGGGTAATTTGTTTACCATTTGAGTACTCAATTTTTAAATTGAAAATTATAAACCAAAATATTATTAATCCGGACTAACTTTCCACAAGAAAAGCAAGATAGAAAATCAAGGCAGAAAATTCTTTATCTAGAACTAATGCCTTTCTTCCCTAAATTCATTATATGCATAATTTAATCAAAATAATATACTCTTTGTATTTGAAGAGCCTGGAAATATAGGCACTGTAAAAATAAATTTTCTCAACTAATTTCACATTTAGATAAATTTTGATACTATGACAATCCGGTGTGCCAGTGAACTTGTACTATCCATTAAAATCCATGGAAAATAAGATTAAGAAAACAAAACCAATACATGTGTCATTTATAACACAGAGGGATGTATTACAAGACTGCAACTTTGTAAAATATTCTTCCACAAACCAAATAACTTCTAAACAGAATGTATAATTTCATAGCACTTCTGCAAGTGTTACTCCAGTTTTCCTTAATAATATAAAAAAGTGTTTGGGGCACCTGGGTGGCTCAATTGGTTAAGTATCTAACTTCAGCTAAGGTCATGATCTCAGGGTTCATTAGTTAAAGCCCCACATTGGGCTCTGCACTATTAGTGCTTGGGGTCCTTTCACTCTCCCTCTCCCTCTCTGCCCCTTCCCGACTCTCTCTCTCTCTGTGTGTGTCAAAATAAACAAATTTAAAAAAATAATATGAATAAAAAATATGTTCAAAGTCACTTAACAGCCTTCCAAGTACTGTACTATTGAGAGGCTATGTAAGTATACCATCAGGGACCTTCTGTTTTCCTTAATTTCTGAAGGTAAACAAAGTCCATATAAAAAGGTAGAGTGAAAAAAGTATGCCAAGTTATATCATACTGTGTTACTAAAGAGAAAAGACCTAAGACCGTATAGTCTAAAAAAGCATCTAAATTTAACATGGTTTGTGTGGATAACACTTACATACGCCATGGTGTTACCATCATCTTATATCCCCATCTCTACTTTCTTTACATTAATATAGTCGTTCAGCATTTTTCACTTCATATCCTCTACATGATTTATTTCTTGCCTCAGTTGCGTGGAAGAGACAATGTACCATAAAGAATCCATGGATACAAGTCTGGTGAGATCAAGGGTTTGCCTCCTGCTTTTCAGATAACCTTCAGCAACCAGTACAAGCACGCTCATTTCCTTAGATAGAGTGAGACACATGCAAATAACAACAAAAACAACTACTACTACAAAAACAGTGGTCTGCCTGACTTATACGTTTTGGTTCCCAAATTCTAATCAGTGAGCCACCCACCAATAGGAGCATTCCATGGATAGTTTTCTTGGAGGTTAGATGTTTCTAAAATACCTTCTTGATCCTTAAATTGGAAAGTCTCATCCAAAGCAGTATTAGGTCACTAATACAAATGTATTTTATTTCTTTTTTTTTTTATGAAATTTATTGTCAAATTGGTTTCCATACAACACCCAGTGCTCATCCCAAAAGGTGCCCTCCTCAATACCCATCACCCACCCTCTCCTCCCTCCCACCCCCCATCAACCCTCAGTTTGTTCTCAGTTTTTAACAGTCTCTTGTGCTTTGGCTCTCTCCCACTCTAACCTCTTTTTTTTTTTTTTCTTCCCCTCCCCCATGGGTTCCTATTAAGTTTCTCAGGATCCACATAAGAGTGAAACCATATGGTATCTGTCTTTCTCTCTATGGCTTATTTCACTTAGCATCACACTCTCCAGTTCCATCCACGTTGCTACAAAAGGCCATATTTCATTTTTTCCCATTGCCACGTAGTATTCCATTGTGTATATAAACCACAATTTCTTTATCCATTCATCAGTTGATGGACATTTAGGCTCTTTCCACAATTTGGCTATTGTTGAGAGTGCTGCTATAAACATTGGGGTACAAGTGCCCCTATGCATCAGTACTCCTGTATCCCTTGGGTAAATTCCTAGCAGTGCTATTGCTGGGTCATAGGGTAGGTCTATTTTTAATTTTCTGAGGAATCTCCACACTGCTTTCCAGAGCGGCTGCACCAATTTGCATTCCCACCAACAGTGCAAGAGGGTTCCCGTTTCTCCACATCCTCTCCAGGATCTATAGTCTCCTGATTTGTTCATTTTGGCCACTCTGACTGGCGTGAGGTGATACCTGAGTGTGGTTTTGATTTGTATTTCCCTGATAAGGAGCGACGCTGAACATCTTTTCATGTGCCTGTTGGCCATCCGGATGTCTTCTTTAGAGAAGTGTCTTTTCATGTTTTCTGCCCATTTCTTCACTGGGTTGTTTTTCGGGTGTGGAGTTTGGTGAGCTCTTTATAGATTTTGGATACTAGCCCTTTGTCCGATATGTCATTTGCAAATATCTTTTCCCATTCCGTTGGTTGCCTTTTAGTTTTGTTGGTTGTTTCCTTTGCTGTGCAGAAGCTTTTTATCTTCATAAGGTCCCAGTAATTCACTTTTGCTTTTAATTCCCTTGCCTTTGGGGATGTGTCGAGTAAGAGATTGCTACGGCTGAGGTCAGAGAGGTCTTTTCCTGCTTTCTCCTCTAGGGTTTGGATGGTTTCCTGTCTCACATTCAGGTCCTTTATCCATTTTGAGCTTATTTTTGTGAATGGTGTGAGAAAGTGGTCTAGTTTCAACCTTCTGCATGTTGCTGTCCAGTTCTCCCAGCACCATTTGTTAAAGAGGCTGTCTTTTTTCCATTGGATGTTCTTTCCTGCTTTGTCAAAGATGAGTTGGCCATACGTTTGTGGGTCTAGTTCTGGGGTTTCTATTCTATTCCATTGGTCTATGTGTCTGTTTTTGTGCCAATACCATGCTGTCTTGATGATGACAGCTTTGTAGTAGAGGCTAAAGTCTGGGATTGTGATGCCTCCTGCTTTGGTCTTCTTCTTCAAAATTACTTTGGCTATTTGGGGCCTTTTGTGGTTCCATATGAATTTTAGGATTGCTTGTTCAAGAAGAATGCTGGTGCAATTTTGATTGGGATTGCATTGAATGTGTAGATAGCTTTGGGTAGTATTGACATTTTGACAATATTTATTCTTCCAATCCATGAGCGGGGAATGTCTTTCCATTTCTTTAAATCTTCTTCAATTACCTTCATAAGCTTTCTATAGTTTTCAGCATACAGATCCTTTACATCTTTGGTTAGATTCATTCCTAGGTATTTTATGCTTCTTGGTGCAATTGTGAATGGGATCAGTTTCTTTATTTGTCTTTCTGTTGCTTCATTGTTAGTGTATAAGAATGCAACTGATTTCTGTACATTGATTTTGTATCCTGCAACTTTGCTGAATTCATGTATCAGTTCTAGCAGACTTTTGGTGGAGTCTATCGGATTTTCCATGTATAATATCATGTCATCTGCAAAAAGCAAAAGCTTGACTTCATCTTTGCCAATTTTGATGCCTTTGATTTCCTTTTGTTGTCTCATTGCTGATGCTAGAACTTCCAGCACTATGTTAAACAACAGCAGTGAGAGTGGGCATCCCTGTCGTGTTCCTGATCTCAGGGAAAAAGCTCTCAGTTTTTCCCCGTTGAGGATGATGTTAGCTGTGGGCTTTTCATAAATGGCTTTTACGATCTTTAAGTATGTTCCCTATCCCGACTTTCTCAAGGGTTTTTATTAAGAAAGGGTGCTGGATTTTGTCAAAGGCCTTTTCTGCATCGATTGACAGGATCATATGGTTCTTCTCTTTTTTTTTGTTAATGTGATGTATCACGTTGATTGATTTGCGAATGTTGAACCAGCCCTGCATCCCAGGAATGAATCCCACTTGATCATGGTGAATAATTCTTTTTATATGCCGTTGAATTCGATTTGCTAGTATCTTATTGAGAATTTTTGCATCCATATTCATCAGGGATATTGGCCTGTAGTTCTCTTTTTTTACTGGGTCTCTGTCTGGTTTAGGAATCAAAGTAATACTGGCTTCATAGAATGAGTCTGGAAGTTTTCCTTCCCTTTCTATTTTTTGGAATAGCTTGAGAAGGATAGGTATTATCTCTGCTTTAAACGTCTGGTAGAACTCCCCTGGGAAGCCATCTGGTCCTGGACTCTTATTTGTTGGGAGATTTTTGATAACCGATTCAATTTCTTCGCTGGTTATGGGTCTGTTCAAGCTTTCTATTTCCTCCTGATTGAGTTTTGGAAGCGTGTGGGTGTTCAGGATTTTGTCCATTTTTTCCAGGTTGTCCAATTTGTTGGCATATAATTTTTCATAGTATTCCCTGATAATTGTTTGTATCTCTGAGGGATTGGTTGTAATAATTCCATTTTCATTCATGATTTTATCTATGTGGGTCATCTCCCTTTTCTTTTTGAGAAGCCTGGCTAGAGGTTTGTCAATTTTGTTTATTTTTTCAAAAAACCAACTCTTGGTTTCGTTGATCTGCTCTACAGTTTTTTTTAGATTCTATATTGTTTATTTCTGCTCTGATCTTTATTATTTCTCTTCTTCTGCTGGGTTTAGGCTGCCTTTGCTGTTCTGCTTCTATTTCCTTTAGGTGTGCTGTTAGTTTTGTATTTGGGATTTTTCTTGTTTCTTGAGATAGGCCTGGATTGCAATGTATTTTCCTCTCAGGACTGCCTTCGCTGCATCCCAAAGCGTTTGGATTGTTGTATTTTCATTTTCGTTTGTTTCCATATATTTTTAAATTTCTTCTCTAATTGCCTGGTTGACCCACTCATTCTTTAGTAGGGTGTTCTTTAACCTCCATGCTTTTGGAGGTTTTCCACACTTTTTCCTGTGGTTGATTTCAAGCTTCATAGCATTGTGGTCTAAAAGTATGCATGGTATAATTTCAATTCTTGTAAACTTATGAAGGGCTGTTTTGTGACCCAGAATATGATCTATCTTGGAGAATGTTCCATGTGCACTCAAGAAGAAAGTATATTCTGTTGCTTTGGGATGCAGAGTTCTAAATATATCTGTCAAGTCCATCTGATCCAATGTCTCATTCAGGGCCCTTGTTTCTTTATTGACCGTGTGTCTAGATGATCTATCCATTTCTGTAAGTGGGGTGTTAAAGTCCCCTGCAATTACCACATTCTTATCAATAAGGTTGCTTATGTCTATGAGTAATTGTTTTATATATTTGGGGGCTCCGGTATTCGGCGCATAGACATTTATAATTGTTAGCTCTTCCTGATGGATAGACCCTGTAACTATTATATAATGTCCTTCTTCATCTCTTGTTACAGCCTTTAATTTAAAGTCTAGTTTGTCTGATATAAGTATGGCTACTCCAGCCTTCTTTTGGCTTCCAGTAGCATGATAAATAGTTCTCCATCCCCTCACTCTCAATCTAAAGGTGTCCTCAGGTCTAAAATGAGTCTCTTATAGACAGCAAATAGATGGGTCTTGTTTTTTTATCCATTCTGATACCCTATGTCTTTTGGTTGGCGCATTTAATCCATTTACATTCAGTGTTATTATAGAAAGATACGGGTTTAGAGTCATTGTGATGTCTGTATGTTTTATGCTTGTAGTGATGTCTCTGGTACTTTGTCTCACAGGGTCCCCCTTAGGATCTCTTGTAGGGCTGGTTTAGTGGTGACAAATTCCTTCAGTTTTTGTTTGTTTGGGAAGACCTTTATCTCTCCTTCTATTCTAAATGACAGACTTGCTGGATAAAGGATTCTCGGCTGCATATTTTTTCTGTCTAGCACACTGAAAATCTCGTGCCAATTCTTTCTGGCCTGCCAAGTTTCAAAAGAGAGATCAGTCACGAGTCTTATAGGTCTCCCTTTATATGTGAGGGCACGTTTACCCCTTGTTGCTTTCAGAATTTTCTCTTTATCCTTGTATTTTGCCAGTTTCACTATGATATGTCGTGCAGAAGATCGATTCAAGTTACGTCTGAAGGGAGTTCTCTGTGCCTCTTGGATTTCAATGCCTTTTTCCTTCCCCAGTTCAGGGAAGTTCTCAGCTATAATTTCTTCAAGTACCCCTTCAGCACCTTTCCCTCTCTCTTCCTCCTCTGGGATACCAATTATGTGTATATTATTTCTTTTTAGTGTATCACTTAGTTCTCTAATTTTCCCCTCATACTCCTGGATTTTTTTATCTCTCTTTTTCTCAGCTTCCTCTTTTTCCATAACTTTATCTTCTAGTTCACCTATTCTCTCCTCTGCCTCTTCAATCCGAGCCGTCGTGGTTTCCATTTTGTTATGCATTTCGTTTAAAGCGTTTTTCAGCTCCTCGTGACTGTTCCTTAGTCCCTTGATCTCTGTAGCAAGAGATTCTCTGCTGTCCTCTATACTGTTTTCAAGCCCAGCGATTAATTTTATGACTATTATTCTAAATTCACTTTCTGTTATATTATTTAAATCCTTTTTGATCAGTTCATTAGCTGTTGTTATTTCCTGGAGATTCTTTTGAGGGTAATTCTTCCGCTTGGTCATTTTGGATAGTCCCTGGCATGGTGAGGACCTGCAGGGCACTTCCCCTGTGCTGTGGTGTATAACTGGAGTTGGTGGGCGGAGCCGCAGTCAGACCTGATGTCTGCTCCCAGCCCACCTCTGGGGCCACAGTCAGACTGGCGTGTGCCTTCTCTTCCCCTCTCCTAGGGGCGGGATTCACTGTGGGGTGGCGTGGCCCGTCTGGGCTACTTGCACACTGCCAGGCTTGTGATGCTGGGGATCTGGTGTATTAGCTGGGGTGGGTAGGCAAGGTGCACAGGGGCAGGAGGGGCAGGCTTAGCTCGCTTCTCCTTAGGTGATCCACTTCAGGAGGGGCCCTGTGGCAGCGGGAGGGAGTCAGATCCGCTGCCGGAGGTTTGGCTCCGCAGAAGCACAGAGTTGGGTGTTTGTGCAGAGCGAGCAAGTTCCCTGGCAGGAACCGGTTCTCTTTGGGAAATTGGCTGGGGATGGGCGGGGGAGATGGCGCTGGCTAGCGCCTTTGTTCCCCACCAAACTGAGCTCTGTCGTCCGGGGGCTCAGCAGCTCTCCCTCCCTTTGTCCTCCAGCCTTCCCGCTTTCTGAGCAGAGCTGTTAACTTATGACCTCCCAGACACTAAGTCGCGCTTGCTGTTGGAACACACTTCGTCTGTCCGGCTCCTCCGCTTTTGCCAGCCAGACTCGGGGGCTCTGCTTGGCCGGCGAGCCGCCCCTCAGCCCCGGCTCCCTCCCGCCAGTCCGTGGAGCGCGCACCGCCTCGCCGCCCTTCCTACCCTCTTCCGTGGGCCTCTCGTCTAGGCTTGGCTCTGGAGACTGCGTTCTGCTAATCCTCTGGCGGTTTTCTGGGTTATTTAGGCAGGTGTAGGTGGAATCTAAGTGATCAGCAGGACGCGCGGTGAGCCCAGCGTCCTCCTACACCGCCATCTTCCCTCCTATCTCAATAAAAAACCTTTCATGTATTTTATTTCTTATGTAGCATGAAATGGGTAGCTCATGGAAGTCTTTTATGGTGACAAAATGGTTTCTTGCCTAGGAGAAAAAAGAAAACTATTGACCTGGGTTCACAAGGATAATCTTTAAATATAGTTTTATCTGTGTAGGCTTAGAAGGTCTGATCTTCTCCAATGTGTGCAATCCCCTTGTTGATGTCAATGAGAAATCCTCTGCTCATGTTGCATCATCTCCTCTATAACCTTATTAAAAATTCACATTCCTAGGCGTAGAAGTTGGATGTCCAATCCTCAACTACTTGGCTCTTCATTTGTTCTTCCTTATGCATTTCATTTTCATAAGGTAGACACATTCTGTTTCTTAGAATGATGCTTGTCCTCTCTTCTCCTTATAGACAACTCCTGGAAGAGAATTGTTATAGACTGGATGTCTGTTATCCCCCACTCCACCACCATCACCAAATTCATGTGTTGAAACCTAATCCCCTGTGGGATGATATTTGGACATGAGGCCTCTGGGAAGTGATTGAGTCATGAAGTTGGAGACCTCATACCTAGGGTTAGCACACTTATAATAGCAGCCCCAGAGAAAGCCCTCCCAACTTTTTTCCATGGGAGATTAAAGTGTTTAAGAAGCAGACCTTCACCAGACAGTGAATCTGTCAGTGCCCTGAGCTTTGACTCCCCAGCCTCCAGGACTGTGAGAAAAAAATGTTTGTTGTTTATAAGCCACATAGTCTGTGGTATTTTGTTACGGTAGCCTGAATAAACTAAGACAAAATAGACACTGGAGAAATGTTTGTTAAATTGAACTATATTGAGAACCACAGTAGTTATAGGAGGGTATCATGAGTATTTCAAAATGACTATGTTAAACACAAAATAAACTACAAAACGACTCTCATGCCTCAATCTATTTCTCCGTTATACTCATCTCTCCCTCTCACCAAAATATTTGGAAATGAGACAGTTCAGATATCTATTATGAAATAAGTACAGGAAACCTCATTTAAAATGAAGTCAGGAAGCGGCACCTGGGTGGCTTAGTCAGTTTAGCATCTGATTCTTGATTTAGGCTCAGGTCATGATCTCACAGTTTGTGAGTTTGAGACCCAAGTTAGGCTCTGCACTGACATATCAGAGACTGCTTGGGATTCTCTCTTTCTCTCTCTCTCCCTTTCTCTCTCCTCCTCCCCTGCTCTCTTTCTGTCTGTCTGTCTGTCTCTTTCTCTCTCTTTCTCTCAATAAACTTAAAAGAATAAATAAAAATAAAATGGAGTCAGGAAGCCCTGAAGGGGGTGCTCTTTCCCACATACCACTGTACCATTGGTTGCAGCCGTTGCAGCCTACTTAGCCAGTAGAAAGAAGGAAGATGAAAATTATCCTGACAAAAGAAGACATTTTTCACATAGGAATTTCATCTCCTGCTTTTAAGAAAAAGAAGAAAGATCCCACCCTGCCCCAGCAACAAAACACTAACCACTGCTTACGGTCAATGAGAAAGTGCCACAATGTCATACTCCTATTTTTCTTCAATCAAACTTTTGTTTAAAACAACCCTCCCCAATTCTTCCTAAAATCTAAGAAAAGCTAACCTTCCCTTTGTCTCTTTGGACTTGTCTATGATTCTCCATAGTTTGCGTGTCCCAAATTGTTTCTCTGCTACTTTATTTTTTTAATTTTTAAAAATACATTTATTTTATAAATTAAAAATGCACATGGTGAAGTAAATTCTAAAAACATGCAGAAAGCACAAAATAAAAGATAAAGGTCTCTTCTCTCTCTATTTCTACAGGACACTGATAAACTTTCTCTTTTTTTATTATTATTTTTTAAATTTAAATCCAACTTAGTTAATTTATAGTGTAATAATAATTTCAGGAATAGAACTTAGTGACTTATCACTTACATATAACACCCAGTGCTCATCCCAACAAGTGTCCTCCTTAATGCCTCTCACTCTTAAGCCCTTCCACCTGACCCAACACCCCACCAGCAACATTTAGTTTGTTCTCTGTACTTAAGAATTTCTCATGGTTTGTCTCCCTCTCTGTTTTCATATTATTTTTGCTTCCCTTCCCTTATGTCCATCTGTTTTGTATCTTAAATTCTACCTATGAGTGAAATCATATGATGTTTGTCTTTCTCCTACTGATTTATTTCGCTTAGCATAATACAGTCTAGTTTTATCCACGTTGCAAATGGCAATATTTCAATCTTTTTAATTACCAAGTAGTATTCTATAAAGATGTTCATCTTCCTTATCCATTCATCAGTCAGTGGACATTTGGGCTCTTTCCATAATTTGGCTATTGTTGGTAGTGCTGCTATAAACATTGGGGTGCATGTGCCCCTTTGAATCAGCACTCCTGTATCCTTTGGATAAATACCTAGTAGTACAATTGCTGGGTCATAGGGCACTTCTATTTTAATGTTTTGAGGAACCTCCATACTGTTTTCCAGAGTGGCTGCACCAATTTGCATTCTCACCAGCAGTACAAAAGGGTTCCTCTCCCTCTGTATCCTTGCCAACATCTGTCATTGCCTGAGTTGTTAATTTTAGCCATTCTGACAGGTATGAGGTGGTATCTCATTGTGGTTTTGATTTGTATTTCCCTGATGATGAGTGGTGTTGAGCATTATTTCATGTGTCTGTTTGCCATCTGGATGTTTTCTTTGAAATAGTGTCTATTCATGTCTTTTGCTCAGTTCTTCGCTGGATTATTTGTTTTTTGGGTGTTGAGTTTGATAAGTTCTTTATAGATTTTGGATATAACCCTTTATGTAATATGTTTTTTGCAACTATCTTCTCCCATTCTATCAGTTGTCTTTTAGTTTTGTTGATTGTTTCCTTTGCTGTTCAGAAGTTTTTTGGTTTTTGTTTTTTGTTTTTATCTTGATGAGGTCTCAAATAGCTCATTTTTGCTTTTGTTTCCCTTGCCTCCAGAGACATGTCAAGTATGAAGTTGTTGTGGCTGAGGTCAAAGACGTTATTGTCTGTTTTCTCCTCTAGGATTTGGATGGCTTCCTATCTTACGTTTAGGTCTTCTGTCCATTTTGAGTTTATTTTGTGTATGGCGTAAGAAAGTGGTCCAGGTTCATTCTTCTGCATTTTGCTGTCCAGTTTTTCCAGCACCATTTGCTAAACTGACTGTCTGTTTTCCATTGAATATTCTTTCCTGCTTTGTCGAAGATTAGTTGGCCATACATTTGTGGGTCCATTTCTGGGTCCTTTATTCTGTTCCATTGATCTATGTGTTTGTTTTTGTGCCAGTACTGTACTTTCCTGATGACTGCAAATGTGTATAATGTAGCTGGAAGTCTGGGATTGTGATGCTTCCAGCTTTGCTTTTTTTTTTTCCCCCAAGATTGCTTTGGCTATTTGCGGTCTTTTCTGGTTCCATACAAATTTTAGGTTTGTTCTAGTTCTGTGAAGAATGCTGGTGTTATTTTGATAGGGATTGCACCGCTATTTTTGAATTAATCCATTTTGCTAGTAAAGTAACTGGCTATTTTATTTTTAAGGTTGATATAACAAACATCATATACCTATAAATTTTCAATTTCCTTTCATTATGGAGAAATGAAGCCAAAGCAAATAATTAGCAGCATCTTTTAACCTGCTACTTTCTTTTTTTTTTTAATTTTTTATTTTGAGAGAAAGAGAGCCCACACATGCAAGCAGGAGAGGGGTACAGGGAGAGGAAGGGAGAGAATCTTAAGCAGGCTCCATACCCAGCTGGGAGCCCAAGGCAAGGCTGAAGCAGGGACTTCAGGGCCTGACCCAGGGCTGGATGAGGGGTAACACAGGGCTTGATCCTACAACCCTAGGATCATGACCTGAGCTGAAATCAAGAGTCCTATACTTAACTGACTGAGCCATGCAGGTGCCCCTTAACTTGCTACTTTCTAAATTCTTTGTTATTTCTATATGTCTGTAGTTAATAATGTAATAAAATTACAGTATCTTAAGGAAGGAAAAGATATGTCATGATTCAAGCTAGCAATGTTGTAGAGGGTAAGATGTCCCCAAACTTAGCCCTCACTGATTATTCTAAGCACATCAGTGATCGTATGTAAATGGCCTTGTGGACTCCAATACTTGGAGGTAACAAAAACATAAACCTTCAGTTTAGGTGTTTTGTTGTAGCCTATACTTCCTATGTATGAGAAGAAAAACATCTTTTTTACTCTGAATAGATTCACTTTCTTCCTTTCTTTGACATTTTGTTAGTAAAAGACATTTAACTCAACAAAGGAATATGCCTACTACTATTATACTGAATTAATAATTTTTTTCTAGACCAAAATGAATTGTGCATCCAATTCTCCTCAAAGTTTCATGCTTATTTCAATGTTTGTCACTCTAAGTGAGACTGCCTGTCAACACTAACTTCTGCTTCCTAAACAAGAGCACTAAGATGCTCATTTATGGTTGAAATTTTGGATTTCTGAGCTGTCGTCTTCCCTCAACCCCTACTCTCCAACACAGAACATGCCTGACATCAGACCCTTACTCCTGAGCCTTTTCCCACCTCATTCACCTGACAGCCTTCTCCACAACAGACATCTTATCAGACGTGACTGATTGCTGTAATCTGTACTCTGGGCAGCCATTAAGCAAATTACCTGAATCATTGCAAGGATTAGTCTCATTAACACATGATTAGCATCAAATTAAAATAATGAGTGTTTAACTTCTGATGTCTTCCAGTTGTTTGAACAGCTTGATCAGCCACACCAGGCTGGCAGGGAGGTGGGGGTGTCAAAGAACGATAGGAAAAAAGGGAGGCTGCACTGTGCAAGACGTAGTACAGCTAGCCAGCAGAATGAAGTGAGATCAGACCCAAACTATTTGGTTGAAAGGTTTCTTCCAAACAGCAAGATGCTGTGTCCAAACAGAGGTCTCTCTCTCCCATTGGCATTGCCAGCCATTCATCTGGAGCAAGGCTTTACATACTAATGGTACACCACCTTACCCCCTGCCACATCCTGGATGTCGTTTCCGTAGAGCTCCCCTGGCTCAGAAAGGATGAAATGCAGTTTTTCTTCTTCCTTTTCCAAATTTTATCAGACTGAAGAATAAGACCCCTAAAGTAGTGAAGAGATAATGGTAGAATGAAGATCCAAACACAGTTTTCACATTTTTCCTTGGAAATGACTAACCAAATATCCAGACAAGAGAAAGCTTGCATCGTCTCTGGAAACTATGAAGAGTATCACTTACATGGAAGAAAATAAAAAGAATCACTGGTAGCTCTTATATTCACATGGAAGATTTGTTGGAGGCCTAGAGCACCAACTCACTGTTTCCCTACCTATGGTAGATCAGCATTTGAGGAAAGTAGGTAGGTTACAGTGGCCTTTCAATTCCAAGACTAATGGCAACTTATCTGTCAGATAGATGGGCAAGACAACCAGAGAGTCTGCATGGTCATTAGGCTTCCAGCACGAGCAAGTGTATGAAACAAGTAAAGAGCTGTTGTGATAAGTTCCTCTACCATCCCCATGAAGAAGATTAATACGAAGAGTGCAATATTGTGAAAGGAACTGAAGGAATCCTGAATGTGTCACCCTAGGGCGTGCCTCTTTGACATAAATAAAAATTATTTAGAGCTAAAGTCAATTTAAAAAGCAACTAATGCAGGAAAATCTATCCCTATCCTACCTCTTTTATGCCTTTAGATAAGATATAAGTTTTTCTTTACTGAGGAGGACTTGAATTTTAGCCCAGAGACGACACCAGAGAAATCCGCAAACAAATCTTACTTCGTCAGTGTCATCCCATATATTTACCTTCCCATGGTTTGCTGCCCATAGAAGACTAAAACAACTTTCCTTTGCCTTGTCATTTCTCTATAAATGCATGGTTTTGTATTGAAGATTCTACATAAGATGGAATTCTAAGCCACTTCTTTGAGTTACCTCTGGGTACTGCATGTGTTACGTGCATGTGTTACATGCATGATACACATTAATAAGATTTTTTTTTCTTGTTAATCTGTCTTTTGTTACACAAACCCTAGTCCAGGCCCTAAGATAAGTAGAGGTATTTTTTTTTTCTTTCCCTACAGAACAATCAGGAAAAAGTGAGAAGACAAAAACCACTACTGTTAATGTAAACACCTGCAGTTAGGTGTACATTTCTCAGTCATTTGGCCATGGGCCCATGAACCATGAAGAGAAAAAAAAGCAGCATGAA
The DNA here is from genome assembly GCF_027475565.1 of Acinonyx jubatus. Classification (NCBI taxonomy): domain Eukaryota; kingdom Metazoa; phylum Chordata; class Mammalia; order Carnivora; family Felidae; genus Acinonyx; species Acinonyx jubatus. The sequence continues at coordinate 137,668,475 of NC_069382.1, forward strand.
TTCAGATAATCTATTTTCTTTCCAAAATTAAATGATAAGAAAAAATGCTGACGGAGTTTTGAGGGGCTAAGGTTGAGAGTTAAGATTTATATGCCCATAAAAGTTGTTTTCAGGTATGTTAGACTTATGGACAATGTCACCCATAATTCTTTGTAAAAAAAAAAAAGAAAGAAAATTTATACTTAAGTCAACTAAGAAATAATTGTAAATAACTCAGAAAATAGAGTTGTTCTTCAAAATTTCAAACATAATACTTACAAGATAAAATACATAATATTGAGCTAATAATTAATAATAAATGAGATCTGAAACCTGAGATTATGTCAGCAAAACCAAAGTGTGAGGGATAAATAGAAACAAGAAAAGCTTGCTGGGATGCCTGGGTTGCTCAGTCGGTTAAGTGTCCTACTTCAGCTCAGGTCATAATCCCATTGTTCATGGGTTCAACCCTGTGTCAGGGTCTGTGCTGACAGCTCGGAGCCTGGAGCCTGCTTCAGATTCTGTACCTCCCTCTTTCTGTTCCTCCCCTGCTTGCACTCTGTTTCTCTCTGTCTCTCAATGATAAATAAACATTAAAAAAATTTAAAGAAAAAAGCTTGATGAATGAATCATCTGAGCTGGAGGGACATGAATAGTTACTGTTTTACTCTTCACTGATGACAAAAAAATAGATTCAAGTAAGTTTCAAGGCAGAATTTAAGAAACTGTGCTGGGTGTGCTTTTCAAATCTCTAAAGAAAAAAAACAATGCAGTCGATACAATAGACAACAGGAAAAAAGGAAACAAAGGCAAAATAGAAAATCTATGACAAAATAACATCAATCACCATAATTAATGTCATAATTAATGTAAAAAGGTAGACATTCAAACTGAAAGTTTAAAAAGAATGTTTTTAATGGAAAAAGACCAAAGGTAAATGGCACGAAAGTACTAATGTTTAAATGGCAAAAATATATCATATAAAATAGAGAAACCAAGAGTAGCAATAGTAATATAAAGTACAATAAAATTCAAGAAACAAGTTGCCATATGTAAAAAAATAAACGCTGATTAATAATAAGGTGGGAAAAACTATAAAGTAAAAAAAAAATTATTTGAGTGTTTAGCACAAATCAGCTGAACATCATGTCTTTATCATTAAAATTTGAGTCTTAGGTAAATCAAATAAGCATTAAAATAGTTCAAAGGGATACTTATACTAATCACTGCCACAGATTACAATTTATTTAAACAAGTTAATTTTTTGAAATGTAAATAAAAATACCAAACCATTTCAGCTTTTTCAAAATTAACACTCCTACAGAACTCTTAGATGGAAGAGATATTCAATATAGTTATTAAATACAGTTCAGAAAATAATGTCTTCTCTAATGACATAAGGTCAAAGATATGTTCAACAGTAAAATTCCTAGTCATAAATGATTATAATATTGTTCAAGAAAGAATAGGAACAAATGGAAAATTCAATACCAAAAGCTAGACAAATAACTAGACAGTTCTCAATGATGCAAAAATGAAAGGTTAGCACTCAATAAAGCTGAAATTTTCAAAGCCCAATAAAACTAAATGAAAAACTAACAAAGATAAAAATAATAAGAAAAAAAAGTAGACTTTATCAATAAACCCAAAAACTCTTCCCTTCCTCTGCTCTGATAAGAAAGCTATTCTCCAGAAGAAGAGCGGGAAAAGGCCATAAAATTTGTTTTGAGGAAATATGAGCAGAATCCCCAAATGTAGTGAAAGATATGAATGAGCAGAATCAGGAAGCTCAAAAAATTTCAATCAGAATTAGTTGTGAGAAACTTATGCTTGATGCAGAATAGTCTAATTTGTGAAAACCAAAGACAAAAAGACATTGATAAAGTCAGACAGGGAAAATGGGATATATTTATGTACAGAGGAACAACAATTGAAGTACTGTAGACTTCTCATCATAAATAACAGTTACTAGAAGACAGAGGAATAATATCTTCAAGTGTTTGATACAAAACAAAACAAAACAGGGGCACCTGGGTGGCTCAGTCGGTTAAGCGTCTGAGTTCGGCTGAGGTCATGATCTCGCGGTCCGTGAGTTCGAGCCCCGTGTCAGGCTATGTGCTGACAGCTCAGAGCCTGGAGCCTGTTTCAGATTCTGTGTCTCCCTCTCTCTGACCCTCCTCCGTTCATGCTCTGTCTCTCCCTACCTCAAAAATAAATAAACGTTAAAAAAAATTAAATAATAAAAAATTAAAAAAAAAACAAAACAAAAACACAGTGGCAACCTAGAATTTTACATGCAGCAAAAAATCCTTCAGCAATATAAGTGAAATAAAGATGTAATACACTAAAGCATTAAAGATGTAATACAATACATGCTAAAGGATGTTCCAACAGAAGTGAAATAATAGCAGAGAGAAACGACTCTTCAAGAATGAATGAAGCCCATCAGAATATATGGGTAAAGGCACAAAGCATATGAGCTCGTATGTGCCTTATATGGATAAGAGCACAAAGTGAGGCCATGTGTGGTGTTAAGGAACCTATATAGGTGATGTGTTTCTACATTTCATATGAAATGGTACAAACTTAAGCATTTATATTATAATCTCTAAATCATTCCAAAAAATATATAGTCCAAAGAGGAACAGCTTAAAAGTAAACTAATTAAAATCGCACTCTGAAAAATATTCAAATAATCCAAAATGCAGGAAAGGGATAGGAAAGGAACAAAAAAGCAAGAGAGAAATAAAAAAATAACAATAATAAAATTGTAATCCCAAACTCAATCATATCAATAATTATACTATTTTAATAAACTAAATACTTCAACCAAAAGATGAAGAATGCCAACATGGATAAAGTTGCACAACCACCTGTACGTTGTCTTCAAGAAACGATCTTTGAAATTAAGACAGGTGGGCCTGGGTGGCTCAGCCGGTTGAGCGTTTGACTCTTGATATCTGCTCAGGTCATGATCTCAGGGTCATGAGCTTGAGACCCACATTAGGCTTCACAATGGGCACAGAGCCTGCTTGGGATTCTCTACCTCTCTCTCTCTCCCTTTCTCTGTCCCCCTCACTCACTCACTTGCTCTGACACTCTCTCTCTCAAAATAAATAAATAAACATTAAAAAATATATAAATAAGTAAAATTAAGACAAAGGTACATTGAGTACAAACAGATGGAAAACAGCATTATGCAGCAAGCAAAGGAAGGCTGGAGACATTAATGCCATGCAAAATGTCCCATTTCAGTTTCACCAGACCCAGACCTGCAAAGCTGGGATGCATAGAGACAGCTAGGAAGAAGGAAGAAAAGCAGAGACTCTTAATAACAGGCATGCAATCAAGATGCACAGAGACCTGCTCTGAAGACAAACAGCAGATTTTGCCACCAAAGAAGGAATCAGTGGCCAACACAACTACCAAGCATCCCCTGCAGATTTCATTTGTGTTCATGAACATCAACTACCTGAATCCCGCGGCTGCCTCCACTTCCTTCCCTGTCAGAGCCCAGGACCTGCACCAGCTGCTAGCTCAGGCCTCTGTGGCTGTGTAAGCACAAGACACGAGCTGCCTAAGGCTCCCCCTGCCCTTACCAGAGCCCAGGAACGACACCGGCAGCCAGTTCAGGCTTCTGTGGCTACATGAATGCAAGAAACCAGCCTAGACAATTCCGGCTGACCCCCATTGCTGTGCACAGGGTCAGGGCTAACCACTCCAGTTATGCACCTCCGCTGCGGTGCATGCACATTGTTAGGGGCTGAGTGGGCTGCAATCGGAGAGCACATTGACGACCAGGTCCCCCACAGCTGCCAGTGAACCTGTAGCTTGCTCTGGCCCTTACTGCTTGCCCCAGCCACTAAGTGTGTGTCTGCGACCCCCCCTTGCCATTACATGGGCTCGTGCGGCTGGCCCCCACAGCTGAGTGTGTGCATATCATCAGCTCTGACCACCACTGTTGCCTGCCTCGGTCCCATGCTCTTGGACTTGGAGGCAGCACCAAGAACCCCAACAGCCCTTGCCATCATTGTGAACCACCCATAGCACTCACCAAAAACTTCACGGTTCTCAGTGCCATGATCCCAGCAGCCTGAGCCAAAGAGACTTCATGCCCCCTTGAACCCAGTGCTGCCAAATGTCCAGTGCACCTGGCACCCTGCACTACTAGATCTGGGGCCATAGCACGCTCCAGCATACTCCCACCTGCAAGTGAAAGCATTCACTTACAGAAGTTAGTCTACAGAAGTATAGAAGAGGTGACTGCTGCTTCAAATGTGCAGACCCCTATGCACATAATCCTATAGGGATTACGAAGAATCAGGGAAACGTGACTCCACCGACATACTCACTCACCCTTGTTTTGGTGATGTGAGATGATAAAATGCCCACATCATAAGATACAGTGAGGTGAGTGACGTATCATTAGAGGGTCATCTGCCTCCACATCATGCTTGATTGCAGGTAACAGAGACCATGAAAGGGTAAGCCACGGATAAGGGAGGACTGCTGTATATCTCTTGTCCATAAATTGTGCTAAGATAAACATTCTATTTTGCTAAAAGGAGAAAGATATGAGGAAATACGATGAGAATAAACTGTATATCATGTTCATTCTTTCTGGTTTCTTTCACCTCCCTCTTACTTTGGGAGTACTGATATTCGGTTGGTCATTTTTAAGACTTTAAATTTCTCTTAGACTAACAATCACAAGCATCTTTTACTTTTGTATTCAAAAGAAATTCTAATAAGACCACTTGAGGTTAACAGGAATTGTGAAAATAATTTGATATGTGTAGCCCCTAAAATTGGAAAAATGGTAAAATTCTCTTTCTAATATGGGCAAAGGTAGTCACATTCGATATGTTTTATGAGCAGAATTGTAATCACATGGGAACATATGGGTAAATTTTTTCAATCACCATAACCACATACAAGTCACACCAACTAATGACCAGAAACAATCTCTAAATCATAAATAAAATATTTTTAGCTAGGAGAGTTTGCTGTTCTATTAATTTCCTTTGGAGTGAACATTTTAAAAATTTAATGTAAGACCAAAGTTAGACTGGTTAAAAAGTAACTGAAAACAAAATAACAAATAAACAATGACCACTCTCTCCTATCCCCACCATGCTGTGCTTTGGCCTTAAAGACATTGAAGTTCAGTGCCTATCTATTGAGTAGCTTCTATGTGCCAGACATTGTGCTACATACCAAAAATACAAAAATTAGGAATTCATCCTTGATTTAGAGAATCATGTAAACCTTATAAGGTAAAGTGTTAAGCCTTTGGATTACTTCGTTTAGCTGTGGGGAGCCAGAAAACTTTAGATAAAATGATATCACTTCGAATTTTTGAAAGATGAGTGTTAGGTTAAAAAACAAACAAACAAACAAAAATGAAAAAGAATTCTAGAGAGAAGGAATTATGAACTGGAGGCATAAAATAGCAATAGTGTGTAGAACTTGAATGATGTGTGCTTATTATATTTTACTTCATTGAACTAGTTCTTATCATTTGCCTACTCTGTGTCAGACACTATACTAGGCAGTGAAAATTGGATAAACATGTTCCCTACCCTCGTGGGGCTTTACTATCTATCTAACTTAGGACATCTTACTTTGTTAAGGAATGTTGTTTTTCTGGGTAACTTTAACATTCACAAGTTCACTCTTTCAGGTATAAGTTAACATTTGTCTGATAAGTTAGCATTCTGAGGTGAGGATACAATTATTATCATTATACAAGATTGGAAACATTATTTAGAGAGTCATCATTACAATTAAAAAAAAAATTTACTTAATGAAAGACTTGGCCCTGAGGAAAGAGAAAGGAACAGGAAAATTTGGAAGAACTATGATTCAGTACTGTTTTCAATGAAATATCACATTTTCCCAAATCTGTCTCCAAAAAAAATGATGTAACATCAACAGGGGTTATTTAGTGTTATTTATAATTACTATAATAATTACTTTTAGATAAAGGCTAAAGAAATTCCTATATTGGATAATCTCAGTTGTCAACTGTGACTTATTACTGCTATAGAAATTAGCTAACTCTATAATAACCAATTGGGCAAAACAATATGAATGTGAATAGTTGGGGAAAAAACTGGTAATTAGAATTATAATACAAGGCATACCTTGGAGATATTACAGGTTCAGTTCAGACCACTGCAATAAGGCAAATATTATAATAAAGTGAATCAAATGGATTTTTTGATTTAATAGTGCATATAGAAGATATACTATGTTGTAGCCCATGAAGTGTGCTCTCATAGACTCTGGGTCTAGAGTTCTTTCTTGTCTAGCAAGAAAGCGGGATGCAGGATTAAAATGCGAGAGATGGCTAATGTCTGGGAAAAGACAAGAGCCCGGAATCAGGGTCCTTGCTCCGTTTTTATTAGGATCAGAAGGCTTACAAACATGGTGATGAGCGTGCACAAAGAGACAATGAAATCGTGAGCATTAACTCCTGGACATGAGGGAAAGGGGGTTTTGAGAATATGTGGCATTAGCGGTTTAATACAAAGCAAAATCCTGGCGCCGGACAGCAGAGAAGTAGGTTGTTTACAGCAGACATGAAGCACCATCTCTGTTTATCTAAACTGGTCTAGGGGACAAGAAAGAGCAAGCTACCTCAGGGTCAACAAGGCACCTTTCTTTTATTAATTAGCTCTGCTCTGGGCAACTTTGCCCTGCAGCAGTCTATATCCCTTTTACCTGTTTACCTAATTTGGTCCTTTCTTCCTGTGAAAGCAGCTTTCTGCTATAGTACTAAGTTGGGGGCTGTTTCCGCCCTGAATACCTAATCTTGTTTACCTCAGATACCTTTGTCCTCTACTGGGGCCTTTGTCCCGCCCTGTCTGTACTGGGGCTTTGGCCTCACCCTCTCTATACTCGGGCCTTTGCCCCACCCTCTCTATACCTATTTACCTAATCTTGTTTACCCAAAATTGGGTGTGTGAGTGTCCTATGGCTTTGTAATTCTTTATGCCTTGTTAACCTATCAGTGCAGCCTCAGGGAATTCCTAAGCTTATTCTCCACAGTGTGCAATAGCATTATGTCTAAAAAACAATCTACATATCTTAACTTAAAAATACTTTATGCTGGGGCGCCTGGGTGGCTCAGTCGGTTACGCGGCCGGCTTTGGCTCAGGTCACGATCTCACGGTCAGTGAGTTAGAGCCCGGCATCGGGCTCGGGCTGATGGCTCGGAGCCTGGAGCCTGCTTCCGATTCTGTGTCACCCTCTCTCTCTGCCCCTCCCCCGTTCATGCTCTGTCTCTCTCTGTCTCAAAAATAAATAAACGTTAAAAAAAAAAGTTAAAAAAAAAAATAAAAATACTTTATGCTACAAATGCTAGCCATCATCTGACCTTTCAGCAAGTCATAATCTTTTTGCTGGTGGAGGGTCTTGCCTCGATGTTGATGGCTGCTGACTACTCAGGGTGATGGTTGCTGAACGCTGGGGTAGCCGTGGCAATGTCTTAAAATGAGACAATAGTGAAGGGTGGTGCATTGACTCTTCCTTTCATGAATGATTTCTCCTTAGCAGGTGATGCTGTTTGATCACATTTTACCCACAGTAGAACGTCTTTCAAAATTAAGGTCAATTCTCTTAAACCCTGGCACTGCTTTACCAACTAAGTTTACATAATATTCTAAACCTTTTGTTGTCATTTAAACGATCTTCACAGCATCTTCACCAGGAATAGACTCCATCTCAAGAAACTACTTTTTTTGTTCATCCACAAGAAGCAACTCCTCATCTGTTAAAGTTTTATCATGAGATTGCCGCAATTCAAATATAATAACGAAAAAGTTTGAAATACTGTGAGCATTACCAAAATGTGACACAGAAACACAAAGTGAGCAAATGTTTTTGGAAAAATGGTGCCAAAAGACTTGTTCGATACATGGTTGCCACAAACCTTCATTTTGTTAAAACAAAAACAAAAACAAAACAAAAAAAACCCAAAACAGCAACAAAAGCACCATCTATGAAGCACAATAAAACAAAGCACAATAAAAAAAGGCTTGCCTGTAACTACTGCTTTTGAGATGAACTGGAACGTTAACAAGGCTGATGGTTTTTAATGTGATTTACAAATCATATATTGATATGCATGAATCAGTGCAAAGCCTGTCATTCATTCATCTTTATTTTAATGTTGATTTATTTTGAGAGAGAGAGTGTAGGCGCCTGTGAGCCAGGGAGGGCCAGAGAGGGAGGGAGACAGAATCTCAAGCAGGCTTCTCTCTGTTAGTGTAGAGCCCACCTTGGGACTGGATCTCACCGTGAGATCATGACCTGAGCCGAAATCAAGAGTTGGAGGCTTAACTGACTAAGCTCCCCAGGTGCCCCTCAACTTTAGTCTAGGTAATGTTTATGAGTTTTAGTTTCAAAATAGATTCTGTGTAACAAATTTATATAGCTTTTATTTATAACAATTAAGCCAAACATATCTTTAGAACTTTTGTTTGATTAAATAAACTGTGGTCTATAGATTTAGATGCTAAACGGCAATCAGAGGTGAAAAAAACAATTGAATGTGAGTAGTAGTATGCGTGTTAAAACTTAAACACCTTAGATAAAATAAGTATGTCATATTACAAGATCACTCTCAGTTGGGTCGAATGACCAACTCTTGATTTTGGCTCAGGTCGTGATCTCATGGTTCGTGGAATCGAGCCCCACATGGGGCTTGGGATTCTCTCTCCCTGTCTTTTCCTGCCCCTCCCCTGCTCGCTCACTCTCTCTCAAAATAAATAAATCAACTTTAAGTAAAAAGAGATCACTCTTAAAAGTTAAATTGGTTTTATACTTAAATTGAGTTAGTGGAAAGCAAAGATCACAAAAGGTTTTATAAATGTGAAAACTTGCTCCTTGTTTCAACCTAAATTAAAGGTAGCATCAGCTAAGGTACATAGATACTTTAAGCCACAAAACAGTATGCCTCATAACAGGAAAGGGTATAGACTTTTAACTACAATGGCACATATAGCAAACGACTGCAATAATCAGGGAAGTGTTCTGTGTGGTGCTGCTGTGATAAATATTCATGAATGGAAGATACTAAAACTAGAGCAGCAAGCTCTCTTGTCACCACTTGAGCTTTGATATGTCTTCATTGCCTAGAAATGTACATGCTGCAAAATTCAAGGAACTACGTCTGAAAAAGAAATGTGGCTTTGTCATCTGTCCACCCTCTGTCTTACCCATTATGGCATATATTATCACGTCATTTGCCTTATCAGTTCTTCGTCTCCTCTTCATTATCTCTTTTGAATACGAATGTCATATATTATGTGCCTATATTAAATTCCAACCTGAAAAAAAAAATCAGTGTTTATCAGACTAGCAGGTAAATGAGACTCTATGTTTGAGTTAAAGAAGGGATGTGATGTCATTACATAAATTGCAATCTGAAGTTATGGACAGGGCTTTTTTATTATTATTATTGTTCCTGATTTACTGACTCCATAAAAGCATGCTAACATATTTATCACCCACAGGGAAGTGCCTTTGCTGATTAGAAAACTGCAGAAATGTTGCATAAAAAGTCATTCCCCCAAATATTTGAAAGTGCATTTAAAATTTTGGTTTGCTCTGAAGAATTTTATAAAAGTGTTGAGATGAGGTCAATATAAGTCAACATAAAACTTGCTCAATAGGGCTCAAGAAACTTAGGTTGATTGTGATGTCAAAATGTGGTACAAATAGTTAATAAAACAACTGGACAATATCAAAGATAATCCAAATAGATGCATTCATTTCTCTATTGTGCGAGGTCACCTAATGAGACCTAATATCTTCTAATATAAGATCAATGTTATCTTTATCTATACAGTGGTAAAATAGATGCTTCCTTACCAAGAATCACTCCCAATTAGAAATAAGTAACAGCAGTAGAGGAAAGAAATCTAAAAATACTGCTAATAACATACCCATTTTATACATAGGGAAACTGAAGCAAGCATATCTATACAATTTAAGAGTTAACAGGGAATTCAGAGATAATTTAATGCAAGCTCCTCATTTAATTAAATGAAAACATTGAGGACCAGTGAAGTTAAGCATTCAGTCCAAAGACATATGCTAAATAATCTGAAATTAATTAGAAAACTCTAGGAGTAATAAAAGCCTTTGGCAACTTAGTATATTATTAAATTTCACATGATTACCTAGTTTATTCTGAATATTTCAACTTATATATGGGAACCTTTACTAGATTAAAGCCATTTTCTTAAATACTAAAAATATAGTTTAATCGATCACTTATAAGATGGTGAGATACAAGTGGTCACAAATCAAAAAAGCAAGTTAACTATTTTTTTTTCTCCTTCCCTTCTTGCATGGTCTTCTGTTAAGTTTCTCAAAATCCACATAAGAGTGAAAACATATGATATCTGTCCTTCTCTGACTGACTTATTTCACTCAACATAATACCTTCCAGTTCTGTCCACATTGCTGCAAATGACATGATTTCATTCTTTCTCATTGCCAAGTAATATTCCATTGTATATATAAACCACATCTTTTTTATCCATTCATAAGTTGATGGACATTTGGGCTCTTTTCATAATTTGGCTATTGCTGAAAGTGCTACTATAAACATTGAGGTACATGGGCCCCCATGCATTAGCACTCCGGTATCCCTTGGGTAAATTCCAACAGTGCAATTGCTAGGTCAAAAAAAAAAAAAACAGCAAGTTAATATATTTTTTTAAAGTTTATTTGTTTTGAAAGAGAGGGTGGGGGGAGGGGCAGAGAGGAGAGTGGGAATCCAAAGTAGGCTCCACACTGTCAGCACAGAGCCCAATGCAGGACTCAAAGTGGGGCTTGACATGGTACTCAACTAGGGGCTCAAACCCACGAACAGTAAGATCATGACCTGAGCTGAAATCAAGAGTCAAATGCTTAACCAACTGAGCCACCCAGGCACCTCAAGTAAGATTTTAATTCAAGAGTCAAAACGCAGTCTAGCTCAGTAGGACACATGGATCCTCTGGAAATATTTGACAATTTGAACATACTTTCTGGCTTCATTTTATTTAGTCTAAAATTTTCCTAGATCTGACTCTGATTAAAGAAGACATGTAGAGGGGCAGATGCAGAGTTCAACTCAGAAATGAAAAGCATAATTCTCTTTCTCCACTATTTCAGTTTTTAACATTCAATCAAAATAAGGTTCCAATTATGAGTATAAGGAAGATTCAGTAAATAGCTACACTATCGATTTTTAAATTCTTTTTGACATCAATTTCTCTATTATCAGAGGAAAGCAAGTAATGCCTAATGAGGCATGACTTTCTCCTTTTGTTTTATATCTCAATTTTATTTGCCTGCCTTGCCAAGTAGTAGCAATGATTCCAGAAGCTACATGAAAGGCACCAAAATATTCCACCAAAGAATGAAACCCATTGCATATTTTGCCTCCTTGTTCCTTCTTTCAGTAAAAGACAGAAAATTGCTTCACTCAGATTTGCATACCCTATTTTCGTGGGATTTCCCTTTTCTCTACCACTTGCTTCCATCTGTTCCCCAAGACTCAGAGTATGTCAGAACTTGACCAAAAATTGTCAGTCTTCAGAGATGTATTTCTAGCCATCAGGAAGTGAAGGGCTTTTGTTCTGAACCAAAAACTCATTGATGAAAATTTTACTTTAAACATCTCATTGTGCAAACACACATGCTATCTTCATGTTCCAAGCTTCGAAGTTGGGCCCTGCGAAGAACAAGAAACCTGCTGAATGGTAGCCTACAAAGAAGATTAGGGAAAAAAGTCTTTAAATTTATTTTAAGAGGAATGAAAAGAATTGGAAAAGCTTACTCAGTTTCTGGCATTCAATGTTTTAATACAATCTGCACATGATTCAGCCCAGATGTTAAGTTACAATAGTCTAAGTGCTAAGTCTTAACCAGTACCACTTGGGCTGTTCAAATACTCAATCTGCATTTAAAAATAATGCAGTACTTATTAGTGATGTTACCTAAAATCCATTTGAATGACTTGCAGTTATTCCTACCAAACCTGTACAATTCAGTATGCTTTATTATTAGAATTAGAATTCTGTTAAAAATGAATGTGTTTAGCATAGCAATGTTCTTGGCAGCATTATTCACAATGGCCAAAAGATACAAACAACCCAAATGCACACTGATGAATGAATGGATAAACCAAATGTAGTATATACATACAATGATAATTATCCAGTGTTAAAAATGAGTTTCTGTTAAAAATAAAATTCTGACCCAGGCTACAACATGGATGGGCCTTGTAGACATTATACTAAATAAAATAAGCCAGACAAAAAAGGACAAATATGGTATGATTCCACTTTTATGAGGTACCTAGAGTAGTCAAACTCATAGAGACAGAAAGTAGCATGGTAGTTACTAGAGGCTGGGGGAAGGAAGTTATTGTTGAATGGTTCATAGTTCCAGTTTGGTAAAATGAAAAGGTTCTAGAGATTGATGTCACTGAATTGTCTGCTTAAAACTGGATAAAATGGTGAATTTTATGTTACATATATTTTGCCACAATTTTTAGCAAGTTATTAATAAGCCTGCTATAGTTACAGGTTACCCTTTAACAAGGTAGATGACATAAATTATCTTTGTTTCACTGATGAGAGAAAAGAGATACAGGATAATAACCTCTATAGAACCTCAGAGGTCCATATTAGAACACAGTTCTGTGATCCTTCTTTTTTTCCCAGAATAAGAAATTATGCTCATAACTCAAAATATAACACTTATCTTTCATAAAATTGAAGTTGGCCTTCTGTTCTTTCTTGACTCTTCCCTTTGGGCCACAACCCTACCTCTAATGACCAATTCCTTACACTTCATGCATTTATTCCATGGCAGGGCCCCTTCTGATCGCCTTCCCACACTCAGTCCAGTGTCCTGAAAATTCTTTCAGACCTATCTTCTCCAACACCAGTCTCTCACCCAGTCTTGCCCATACTTCTCCAGTCAAATTGCTCTAGCCTCCTTCTGCCAAGACTAATCTAATAAATTAAGCTGGTTCAATTATGAATGGATAATGTCATAATAATACAGTGTTTCTTCCCAGAAAATATATTTACTCTTTTTCTAGGGTTCTCAATCCTTTGATCTGAAGAGTGAGTTAACGTGGGGATTCCCCACATTGAGCCAATCCCTTCTAGGTAGAATTTTTTACGCATAAGAAATATTTGGTACCACCTTTGTGACTCTACTAGATCTTAGGCTCAAAGTCCAGTTTATACATTGATCTCTTCCTTAGTCTTTAGTGATCTTTTGTAGTTCATTCAACATCATTATTGGGGACCTATAATGACAAGGAAGAACCATTCTGTAATGTGGAAGGTGCTCTGCTTTTCAGAACTCTATAATTACAACAGCACACATGCATTATGAATAAAATAAGATTTATCATAAGAAAGATGCAGATGGATTATGAGATATCAGAAAAGTGAGAGATTATTTTGTTATAAATCCAGAAAGGATTTATGTAGTATGTCATTCTCAGCTAGCCTATAATCTTGAAAGGGTTTTGTGTTCTGTATGTACTAACCTAAAGTACTTGTTTTAGTCCATTTGGGCTGCTGTAACAGAATAATTCCATAAATCAGGTGGCTTATAAACAACAACACTTGTTTCTCACAATTCTGGGAACTAGACATTCCAAGATCAGGGCACCAGCAGATTTGGTGTCTGGTGAGATTCTGCTTCCTGGTCCATAGATGGTTCTCTTCTCCTGTGTCATCACACGACAGAAGGGGGCAAGGGAGCTCTCTGGGGTGTCTTTTATAAGAGCATCAACCTCATTTTTGCAGACTCTGCCCTCATGACCTAATTACCCACTAAAACCCCCACCTTGTAATTCCAACACATTGAGGATTATGTTTTAACGTAAATTAGGGGGCACAAAAACAGTCAGCCTAATAATAGTATTTTCTGTCAAAAATACTTTTGCAAAATAAAATAACCTTTCTTTTTTCTTTTTAAACATATATTATATATTTATTCCTTAAAGATATATTGTCAATTCTTAAAGAGGATTTTGATTTCATTTTATTTTTAGAGTTCCAGATGGTTTTTAATAAAATCTTTAACAAAAAATTATATATGCCCACATGAAATTAAAACAGTAAACAAGGCAATAACTTCTGTTAATGCCTGACTTTGCTTCTATACTTCTTAATGAATAGAGAAATATATATGTATATTTGTGTGCAGGCATATGTACATATATATCTTCATATATTATTAAATAAACAAGTGGAAGTCTACTGTAAACAATGTTCTGAAATTTATTTGATCTTTTAACTTAACATCTTAGAGATAATTTTTATCAACATATACAATCCAAACCTTTATTTTAAGGTTTACACAGTACTCATTATATGAATATGCCACAATTCGTATAACCATGAACATTTAACTTGTTTCCACCTTCTTTCTATATTTAAATCAATGCCATCATGAATATCCCTATACACACGTCTTTCTGCATGTGTGAAAAATGTCTGTAGACTAAATTCTAAAAATAGAATTGTTGGCCCAAAGGATGCATAGATTTAAAGGTTGTTTTGGTTTTTTGTTTTTGTTGGTTTATTTTGTTTTGTTTTTTGTTTTGTTTTGTTTTTTAAACTATGGCTTTATTGCTCCAAAGAGATTGCACCAATTTATATGACCACCAAGAGTATATGAGAATGTGGTATCCCAAACCCTGTCTAATCTTTTTTTTCTCTCAAATTTATGATCTTGCTTCTCTGATAGATTCAAAATGTCATCTCATTAATGGTTTATCTTGGATTTCTTTAGTAAAAAATAACATGGGCATCTTATTTTATAAGCCATTTGTACTTCCTTCTCTGTGAACTACCTGATGAAGACCTTTCCTGAGTTGTTTTCTAAGAGAAAAGATAATCTAGAAGAGGTAAGCAACTCACTAAAAATCTGATTGACATCTGTTTAGTGGATGTCCCAGCTTGATGATACATATCCAAGAATTGATTGATCTTTAGGAAATTCCAGAAAGAAACCTGTGGAATTTTGCATCTACTTGTGCATTCATTTGAAGATGACAATCCCTGCTATGAACTATGGCTCTGGAAGGAAGGAACAAGTCCATGGGATAAGGAAGGAAGAGGCACTGGAGAAGAGAATCACAGTAGTGAGCGAGGGGGGAGGAGAATAGAGAGAAAAGGAAGAGGACAGAATAAATAAGAGAAGGAAGAATAATGAGGTGTCTGGGTGGCTCAGTCAGTTAAACGTCCGACTTTGGCTCAGGTCATGATCTCACGGTTTGTGGGTTCGAGCCCCGCATTGGGATCTGTGCTGACAGCTCAGAGCCTGGAGCCTACTTCGGATTCTGTGTGTTTCTCTCTCCCTGCCTCTCCCCCGCTCAAGCTCTGTCTCTCTCTGTCCCTCAAAAATGAATAAACATTAAAAGAATTCAAAAAAAAAAAAAAACAAGAGGAGGAAGAAGAAGGGGAAAAAGAAGAAGGAGGGGTACATGAACAGGAGGAGAAGCGAAAGAAAAAGTATATCTATGTCTGAACTAAATTCTACTCCACTAGAGTAGCGTTGTTAATAATGTACAAATTTTTTCATGTAGAATTTTTCTGTTCAAATCAGCTTCTGTTCAAGCTGTAGGTAGAAATAATAGGAGTGTTAGTATATACTTTGCAAACTTTTTGTATATATTTTCTTCCAAAGTTAACATCTACAAGCTTATAGTTTTCTGGGAAGTTTAATTATTATCTCTTTCTGACTGGCATATAGTTTCTTTATCATAATGAGTAAGTACATACAATTTAGATTTCTTAGCACAACTTACTTTAATACTTTTACCAGATTCTTTTGTGTTCTTGTATTTGAATCCTTGTGGATAGGGTTAATTTTTTTTTAATGTTTATTTATTTTTGAGAGAGGCAGAGACAGAGTGCAAGCGGGAGAGGGGCAGGAGAGAGAGAGACACACACACAGAATCTGAAGCAGGGTCCAGGCTCCAAGCTGTCAGCACAGAGCCTGAAGCGGGGCTCCAACTCATGACCCACGAGATCATAACCTGAGCCTAACTCAGATGTTAACCTACTAAGCCACCCAGGTGCCCTGGGGATAGGGTTAAAGAACAACTAATACTGTACTTTGGCCAAGAACAAAGAGTGGGCTAAGAAAACTCCAGTGTGTTATTACAATTAGCATGAGCATGCCTTGAGTTAAAGTAGGAATTTACTCTTTTTATATAACTAACAAAACTTACCAAGTTTTGTAAAATTTTGGTAATTTTAGTTATTCATCCTTAATTTTATTTTTTTCTAATTGCTGTATTTAGTGTTTTGTTTTATAAAGTACTGTGGCAGAAGCAACAGCAGCATGAGGCCCATACATTATCCACCTGCACTTTGTAAAAACTCATGACTATTCCAAGAAGAATGCACCTCTGAAAGAATAAAATTAACTAGTTATTAGGTTGTAACTACAAAAAAATAAGATAATTGGTGGACTTGAGAAAGAAAATTAAGTTCACAAATTAGAAAGAAAAGTTTTAATTGGCAAAAAACAAAGTTTAAGAGTTTTGAAAGAATTTGTTTCACAGAAAACATCTAAGGAATAAAACTGTAAACCTTTATTAAACAAACGTAAGAGAATATACCAATTGATACATTAAAGTGATAAATGGATGTTGGTATGATTTAGGAAAGTAATAAGTGATATGGAAGTATCACCGAAAGAACTGAGAAATCATTGTCAGAATGAAGATGACAAGGGCAAGCGATCTGGCCAGTAAAATATTTTATTCAAATAGCATTCCAAGATTTGTAAGTGGAGTATAGTAACAATGAACAAAGAATTTCCTGATACGTTCGTACATCAGTGTTTTAGTTGACTGCTCAGTCTATGCACCTGTCAACTTGTGTCAGGGATGTGTTCTTGCAAAATGAGATGATTAAAAGGAGTTTTCTATTTGAGCAGATGTTAGTATTTCGGAACATAACAGAATTGTATCATCACAAATCCAAATGAAAGGGGAAAGGCACACAAAAAGAAGTATTTGAAAGACATTATATAGTATATCTAAATATTTATCAGCATCTTCTTTTATTCTATCTTTTAAAAAAAGTACATGGATTTTATTTAAATTACATCTTTCATGAATCCTCTCATGAAAATAAATTATCTCCTTAATAAATCATCTCAGCTTTCATGAAAATCTTTTTTTCGTGAAAAGTTTTAAGCTCTACTTTCTGACAAAAATAATTTGAAATGAACATGGTCGATGTATCATCTCAACAGAAACCCATGACTCAATACTGACTTTGGGATTTCATTGAGATTTAATCCAACAAGATTAAATCCAAAAATTTAGAAGACTAATATATATTTATCAAAAGATATTGGCTATTAGAATGTTTGAGAGATCCAATCCTAGTATGGGGGTGCAAGATAGTAGGAATGAAATCCAAGCTTTGTTATGCTTTTTACATCTATCACTAAGTAGATATATGGTTGTAGGTAGATCATTTCACCTACTCAGGGCTGCATTACTTCATCTTTAAACTACAGGAGTTAAACAAATAATTGTTTCCCAAAGGAGTTCCATGCAGGGTTCTATAGATGAATGTTTGAAAAAGTAACCATCTTTATGATATGCAATGCGTAGCAACATATTAATTATTCAGAAAAGTTGTTCAGGAAAGAGGCATGTGGAACATTGCTTATCCATAAAATTCTATTCAAGAAAAAGCTTACAAACATCCTAAAAACTGTGTCTTAATAAAACAATGGACGAAGAAATCCTCAATATTTTTTAGCTCTAAATATTTATAACTTACTATTCAAATCATACTAACTTAAAGTGATATAAATTTAAATTTTATAACTTAGCAGCTATTTCTAATTTAGTCGTTAGTAGTTTGGTAGTTATACAACAGTTAATTTAGTAGTTATAGTATAATTCTGAATGTTGAAATTTAAAACCATAGTTTAAAAAATAAAATGATGAAAAGTTCATAATAATTATGTATGTAAATCCAAGCAATTTATATCAAAATTAATTTTAATCATGCACTCCCAGTGTTGATAATTCAAATTTGGAGGGTTTTGACATCATGTGTTCATAGTATAGCTCAGTAGATGACCTGAGCTAAGGCATAAATACACATCTACTGAAAACCAGTAATTTTAATAACCAAATGCATTTTAGTGTTTTACTTTTTCAAAACAGCAAAGTGCAGGAACTTTTCACGGAGTCCCAAAGTCAAACATTAAGTTTTATATAATAATAATAATAATAATAATAATAAATAAAAGGTTTTTTTAAAGAAAAATTCACTAGGTATTCAAAATCGCAAGCCCTTTCTTAAATGCTTTCTTATAATTTGCCTTTTGTGAGTGTATTGTTGGCACATGAATCAAAAATCCCTATTAGACATTTATACTTCTGGTTCCACCGAGAAGGGATCTCTGGGTGCTAAAAGCTAATCAGATAATCTCAGAAAGTCCCTCTGACTGCCATTTAACATTTAATCATGCGTTAACCATAAATTAAGCATTCAGTCTCTGGCAGCCTTAGAGTAGTTTGGAAGTACAAGCTTGCTATTTACAATTCTGACCTGCCACCAAGCAGTCCAACCCACTTATAGAAAGTGAAAGCGTAAATGGTTGATACTTAAATGTAGGTTAATGTAAATTTAAATTGGTCTTTCAGATACCCATCAGTTGTAAGTTTCTCTATATTTTCACTTAGTGTCTTTCAATGATCATAACTTCCAATGATCATAGACTTTCTTTTTAGTCTATCAAAAACCAAAGCTACCCTACTTATGTTCCCTTCCTGTTGTGTCCTTGATTAGGCTAGAACACTCAGCCACGCATAAGTGATAATGGGCAAAAAGGGTTCATTATGAGACTCCTAAGAGTTAATTCTTAATACGAATGTATTATGTGTGGCTAGTTGGCCCTCTTTGAGCATCACTCAAGAAATAATTAAGGTTCCCCAAACCCTGACACAGCCTTATGTTTAAGGATATTCAGGTAACCTGATTTTTATGACACTGATTTTATTGCACTTTCCAATAAATCCCCTTGCCTCTTGGTGAATGAGCTTTATCTCTTGAACTGCATAAACAATTTGTGTGTATGTTTTGTGTTATTTATATAGTTGATTGAGGCAACAAGGATCAGAAAGGCACCAGTTTCTCTAAAACCAACAGTTACTTGTTGAGACACAAAGCTCGGTTCTCATGTGCTATCTACTTATTATTCCATTCTATTAAGACATACCTCCTCCTTTCTCAGCCCCACACTTTCTCATTATCATCCATCCCACTGTGATGTTATCATCACATTTGTAAGTTACCATCCTCTTCTTTACCCTCCCACTTGGGTTTGGGAACTTCCTGCCTCCTGCTTGAATTGCAGCCCTGGGAGCTTCAATGTACTTCCCAAGGCCAAGGTCTGCCACCTTTCATTTGAGCATTTATAGCATGGCCAAGTTATTCTTCAAACAGTGTCTTCATCATGTCATTAACATAATCAGAAAGGTGAAAGGCTAACTAAGACACATTATAGGTAGCTTATACACAGGAAATATATTCAGATGTAATCAGATACCAGAGATACCAGCTTCACCCACTCCTGCCTTCTCCCACAACCTCAGTTGTTATTCTAAACTGTTACCCTCCTCAATACTATGTCTGTCTCTGACCCTTAGACCCAAACAGATTATTTCTCTACTTTCCTACCTCAGCAGGGAACTTGAACTCACCAGATGTAAGTTAGATCAGTTTTGTTCTTACAAACTTACCTACATTGGCTACAATTATTTTCTTCTCTTCTGTCACTGAAGAAAAGAGGTTCCTCTACCTGTTCATTGCTCACCCTTGTCTCTGAGTTGTAAGTTACATTCTCCTCACACTCCCAACTAATACACTCACAAGCTGTCTCCTCCCTGTTTCCTGTGTCTTCCCATTCCATTTCTAATGGTTTTATATCCTCATCTTACAGACCCACTCAACTTTCTCTTATCCTTAGAAAGTTTTTCCTTGTCCTAATCTTCTGATTTTTTCCTTCCTTTCTTTTCCAGATTGTTAAAACAGCTGTCTACATAAAACTCCACTTGCTTATTTGACATTTGTACTGGTTTCTGTTTCTACTATTTTATGGAAACTCTTCTAAACACTCTTGGAACAAGGTCACAAATTGTGATAGACAGATTTGTAAAATGCCCTGCTCCCAGTGATCTCCACCTCCTGCCATTCATGCTCTTGTGTAATCCTTTTCTCTTGAGGGTGAAATCCTTCTACCCAATATTTCAAAGGTGATAGGATATGATTTTCATAATCGGGTTTCAAAAGACTGTGACTTCTCTATTTCTTTTTTGGCTTCCATTATTTGATGAAGCAAGTGGAAATTTTGGAGAGGCCCATGTGGCAAGAAACTGAAAGCAGGTTCTGGCTATCAGTCAAAGAACTGAAATCCTCTTTCCAACAACCCATGAGGAACTAAGTCCTGCCATGTGTGTTTGGAAGAGAATTCTTTTCCGTTTGTATTCATGTGAAACCCAGTCTTGGTTGTCACCTTGAGCACAACTTTGTAAGACCCTAAGAAGATCCAGATAAGCCATGTTCATATTCCTGACACATGCAAGTTGGAAGCAAAGATTTAGGTTGTTTTGAGTTGGTCTTTCTGTCAATTCTTTATACTTCTCTTTCCGCATCTCCAAGCATCCTGAACTCCTTCCACTGGATTTTCTTCTGTATACATAGTTCATTGAGACATGGATTAAGAGCTTGTCTTCTACTCTCTTCTCCTGTCACTCTATGTCTTCTCCACTGAAGATCTCAGACTCCTGTTATTTGAACTAACATTTTCATCTCAGTATAAAACTCACGGATCTACTTGCTTACTACACATCTCTACTAGATATTTCTACTTCAAACTCAACATGTGCAAAATGAAATGCATTGCTATCCCTTGACAATCTCTCTTAAGAACCATAACTGACCAATCATCAAGTGCTTGGCAATTCTGTCTCTTGAATCCAAACTTTGTCCACAATTCCCATTGCCTCTGTCTTAGTTATGGCCCACATTACCTGTTACCTGAATCATTTTTTAATACTTCCCGACCAAATTCTTGCTTCCATAGTTACCCTCCTAATGTCATCTTGTAGGAGAATGGCTTATCTAAAAGATATATCTGATCATGTTTCAGCACTGCCTAAAATTTTTCAATGACTCCTACTACCTGTAGTTAACAAAACAAAACAATGCAAACAAATAAAAACCCTGTCTTGAAGAAAAGACCCCCCTTGCTCACTCTCTGGTTTTGTTCCTTTTAATCCCCCTTCTTCTTCTAGCCCTTTTCCCATGGCCTCAAAACCATCACACTATTTCTATTTGCCCAAACACAGTTAGTTATTTCAGGACCAAGAGTCTCTCTGCTATAAATCCTATTTTCCCCATACTCAATTACTTGAAAAACTCCTTGACAATGCATCTCTGCTGTCATTTCTATTCAGTTTAGTTCAATTAAGTGAATCATGTGGATCAATTTCTATAGGCCAAGTAGGGGACTGGGTCCTGGAGGGACGACTAATTTAATAGAATTTTAGAAAATTAAAAGTTCAATGGCAGCACCCAAAATGCTGTGAGATGGGCAATTAACCCAGATAGAGGATTCAGGGAAGATCTTCTGGAAGAGGTTTGTTATCAGTCAAAAGTCAGACATGATGAGTTGGATGATTTACATACTACTTAGTAGTATATAAGTTTAGTACTTAGGTCTTTTCTCCTTATATGTCTCTCTCTCCCATCTTTCAAGAATTAGCTGGAGATTTATGATGCACTACATCCTCCTTCAACATGCTTCCTCTGTTGTATTGTGTACTGTGGCCACTTTTTGTTTTAATTACTGTATTTTTAATTTAATCCTGAGCTTTTGAAAAAGTTAGGACTAAATCCGAGTTATCATTGTAGTTCCAGCATCCAGCATGATTTTGGTCATTTTATAAGTGCTCAATAATTGCTTCTTTTATTTAAAGTCAGGTTAATTGAGGTACAATTTATATATAGTAAAGTGAAATTTATATATAGTAAAATGCATAAAGTGTCACTATACAATTCAATGAGTTTAATAGTTGTTTCTTGATTAAATTGATTTTGTAATCTTTTGCTATCTGGGATTTCATAGGTAATATTCTACATCAAAGAGTAAGCTCCAACCACTCACATAGCTGTTTATACATTGTGGGGACTCATTAAGTAGCTCTTTAACAAATGAACAAGCCAACAAAAATGTTTCCATGTTATCACCACATTGTTCACAAAGTAAGGGAATTATAAAACTTTTATATCTGAAGTAAAAATTGCAAGCATGGTTACAATACATTGGAAACTTACCTTAAATCGTTAAAAATAATTTTCCTATGTCTTAGAATCTAGGTTGGTCAAAACTATTTTAAAATTAAAATTGAATTTCTTGGCATTAATAATTTTATGTAGTAATTTGTTTGTAAGCTGCTTCAAAATCAAAATATCACTTACCTTCTGCTAACCACAATTTTAGAAATTATTCACAAGTAGATAATTACCCGTGCCAAAAATTACCTACAAAAATTTGGGCTGGGTTTTTGCCAGTCAGTATGCCAATTAATTACCCCACAAGGACTGATTGGCCCTGGATCAAGTAAAGCCTCATTGAAATTCAAGGCCACTCTTATCAGAGAGAAGACAGGGAAGAAAAAACAAAAACAAAACACAAGGAAAGCTTATAGGAGGAGAAAGGCTATTTTTTTCATGTTTCTTAGATTCTTACAGAATTCTGAAGAGTCTAGTCCACCTGAATAATCAGAACTGGCACACAGATTCCTCTTGCAGATGGACCAGGCTAGCACCACCCGAAAGGGAAAGCAGAGACCGTAGCTGCCATGCAGGTGTTTGGTACTGGGTTTGCCCTCAAACAGAAGGCAGTCTTGGGTGATGGTAGTGGGAGGAAAGAAATGAACTAGTGACATAAATCATAATTTTTCAAAGTGATATGCGTGTCACTTTCCCATTCAAGATAAACGAACACGGGGAACCATTATACTCTGGGGCTGATCAGTCTTTGATTTACAATCCATTTTTATTACAATGGAAGGTTTGAGAAGAAAAATGGTATAGCACTTTTCTTTTATCTTGTGTGTTTCTGGAAGAGAAAAAAAAGACTGAAGTAGTTCATCTGTCTATTCTTCTTGCTATATCATCAAGTTCTCTCCTTCTTGGAGAGCAGTATTGTTCATTTGCACCGTTTACCATTTAAGATTCATTTTTACCAGAGCCTCTACCTCTAAATGCTCCCTTGGTATTTTGAAAGGCATTTCATTTTAATAAAGGCACTTGAAACCAGAAATAATTCAACAACTCTGGCCTTTAAATTTAAATTATTCTAGGATGAAAACTAAAGAGAATATCCAAATATTTGTATATGTTTATGGAAAACTCTCATATTCAACCTATTATAATTATACAGAAATCAATATAAGGATGATTTATCTATGCATGATGCAATGTATTTTAATAAGAAACAACACTGAGTAGCGTTCTATTACTAGCAGCTATTCCAAAAAAGTAACTTTTAGGAAGTGTTATGGACTCCTGCACTAGACCAAAAACTTCTCCAAAGAAGAGAAATTATGTCCCTGGTAATTTCAAAGTTGTCACACAATAGATGCTAAACAAATGTGAAAGGGTGAATATTATAAGTGCATTTTAAAACAAAAAGCGCTTTGTGCTGCATTGTACAATGAGAAAATAAGATCAGTAAAGTGTTGTATGAATCAAAAGACAAATTAAACAAATTAAACAAAGTTCAACATATTTTTCTGACGATTATATTTTATCATCAGAAAATGTCCTTTACTTTATATTTGCAGGACTAAATGGCCCACACAGGTGATTTTCTACACATGCACATGCACACAAATGCACATGTGCACACACACTCATGCACGCCCATACACATACCCATGCACACCCAGGCACACACCCACACCATCTGCTACAAAGTTTATTTAAGTGCTCCTTCTCTCACAAAACAGAAAAACTTGTTTGCAGTTTCAGAAAAATACATGTCTTAGCTTCTACAATTTACATCAAGTTTCCAAAGATTTGGAGGGCCATACTTTATCAAGGTGCTAGCTCTGATTCCCATAGGTTTCCTTATATCCCTTTCTTCTGCTTGAAGGAACCCTCTTCCAAATATATGACCTAGAAATAGAAGCCTGGCTCCACTCTGAGGTGGTGACTGAAGTCTGTATCTGTCCCACATCTTGTTCCAAGGATATCTGCTTTTTCCTATTTATGTTAGTGTGTAGAATACACAAAATTGTGTAGAATACACAAATATTATGCACTCCAAATGAAGCATGTAGTAGAATCTTAGACAAGAATTCATGAAAACATGTATAATACACAGTGACATATGGATCAGTCAGCATCATATAAAGGCAGAATTATCAGGCAAATACAGAAGGAATGACACTCAGGATTAATTCTTTCACACAGCACAAGAGAACAAGAGCCCAAATCAAACCACCTGTTAAAACAAGGTGGGCAAGTCAGAGTCCAAAGACCTGCAAGAGTAAGGTTTAGAGAAAATAGAAGCTTTAAAGGAAGACACACACACACACACACACACACACACACACACACAAGAACCAAAAGGCTCTAAATATCATCTGGCAGAACAGTGAGGAAAATCAGAATCAAGTACATCGAAATAGGAATAAGCAATCGGTAGGGTGAAGTCCCTGGTAAGAAATACAACAAAAGCTCAGTCCAAGAGTCTTCATTCACTTCTGTGAAGAAAGTAGCTAGCTTGAATCAGCAATGTAAGTGGAAGATCAAAATCGAGCCAAGAACTATAGCACAGACTCCAGACAGATGCAGGAACTGACAGGCTGGAGCTGAAAACACGGACTCTATTTACAGAGGGAAGAAAAGGTGGGGTAGGCTCAGAAAAACACCCTACCCAAGGTGACAAAACACCCCGCTACGGCTGAGAAGAGACCTTTCAGCATTCTGTCCCATGGATCACACCAACTTACTTGAATAACGCTTTCCCAATAAAGAATGCTTGCTTTCTTTTCTTTTTTTCTAGAGAAAGTTGAAAGTCAGATTTCAATGAGAATTTCTTCATGACTAAGGACAACTGCCCTCCTCTGTCATAAATAGAAATGTGCATTTAGGTGAAATGGGACTGAGAATTTATTTGATGACAATTTTAAGCACTAGTTCTTAAAATTGTTACTGTCTCCTGATGTAGTTTGAGAAAGATATATTGAAGCTATAAGCTCTAATACTTGGGTGACTAGCAGCCATTGCAGGCTGTTTTGGAGCATTCATAGGGGACCTTATTTCACAAAAAAAAAAAAAAACAATCTGTAAAGAAAATCACTAATAAGGATGATCTATTACCAAATAACCTCATCACCTGACAAAAAAATAGTCTCATGGTGACATTCTCATTCAATGATTTATTAAACAGCTTCAATATCCTTTCAATAGTATTTTTTTCACATTTTAAAACACAAAATACCATTGGAAGAAATAGACTCCATAAAAAAATCTGATTTTGAAATTATATCATTCTATTTGGAATTTCCATTCTGCAGCAAAATAAAGTAAGTAAAATTTAGTAACAAGCAAATGTGATCCATACATCCTTACTGTATAGTCTTACTGTGAAAATAATAGTACTATTGAAAAGTAACATTAAACCAGTCTTATAAAATAAGTGAAGGAGATTATAGTGTGAGAAAATTTTTAATTATTTAATTTCAAAATAAAAATGAACATATTAATTTTTTTTTAATTTCTAGAATGTCACTATTGGTAACCTAATAGAACCTCCTAAATGAGGCCATTTCCCCTGTGTCTCACCTTTTCCTTCTCCATAAAGTCTATCAATTCCTGAAATGATCCTTCAGTAATTATGCTATAGATGTGACCTTGGATAGAAGTTAAGAACTCTCCTCTGGGGTCATACAACCTGAGTTCAAAACCCACATCTGCCGATAACCAGCTTGGGGATGTTTGAGAAAGTCACTTAATAGTTCCAAACTTATATTTGTTGTAAGGACTAAATGATACCAGAATTTTTAAGCATCTGATAAATACCTAATTATTATTAGGTACTGTGGGTTAGGGACATATAGGTGTAGTTGGTGTTTGTCTTTTAGGAGGTTAAAGCTAAAGAAGATTTATACATACGAAACAGCATAGAAATAAGTGCAAATGAAGTAGATACATGCAAAGAAAACACCAGAGTAAAGAAAGTTTCCTTGGTTGTATATAGCTAATCCTGGAGATCTTCGTGAAGTTTGTGGGCACTCTTCCACTGTTCATTGTTTCAAACCCGTGACACTTGGCTCCTATTCTCAGGTTTGTCTGTTGACACTAAGGTTTGATGGGTTATAGGATTCAATGGGATTTCATTCAGTGCAAATACAAAACATGGGAATTTAATGTCAGTAAAACAAACTGACTAATGGAGGATGAAAGCAGCCAGACAAATTTTCCTCCCTTCCTCCCACTAAATATGTGGCTGCAGGACCTTGATAAACATCCCTTAAGATTTCTTCTAAGACTAAGCAGTCAGCTTATCATGAAGTTATAATAATCTTGGTAATACACTTATGTTTATTCTTTTTCTTACTTCATTTCCATTTTCTCTTATACCTGTTTTCCTGGGATTGCACTGACCAATGAATTGTTAGCATAGAGATTTTGACCCAGGTTCTATTTCCTAGAAAAGCCTGGCAAAAACAGAGGAGAACAAAGTGGCCCTAGAAAAGAGATATTCAAATATTTTGGGTTTGAATTCCCCACCGGTCTGAAGCATTTGCAGACTTATTACTGGTAGTAGGTAAATGGGGTGGTGATAACCCTCGGCATTAACTTGCGGTTAATTGAGATGCGATGAGTTTATGAGACACAGTGGCTGCCATGCTCGTACTTGACAGGTGTCATAAATATTGTTAGTGTCCCACCCCCAGATTTTCCGTGTCCTCTGTTCTCTTCCAAATGGCAATACCTACATCTGTGAGCCTGAATGTTTTGTTTTGTTTTGTTTTTCCTAGAAAGATAGGAAGCCTTGATGCTCATGTGTACAGCAGATTGGAAGTGTCAGGGAATGAACACACCCACCAACAGTCTTCAACCAAAGACTCTTGAGAGCTGGTAAGTAACTACTTCAGTGCCCTTGTCATTGGGTAGACTAATTTTGAGGCATGGGTTTTACAGTTTCCCAGAGGCTGACCGTGGATTTAACTTCAAATGGCTACTGTGATAGTTGGCTTATTGATGCACCTGTTATACATTCCCTTCCTTGCTGGTATAACATGTACTTCCTAAATAGGATTCATGTACTCAATCCTATTGTCAAGATCTGCTTCTGGGAGAATCTAAACTAAGTCAATCAGTTTGGGAGAAATAATGATTATTTAATGCTTCCTTATGGAACATGGTGTTGGCTGGCTGCTTTTGATGGCATTGAATGCCTTCTGGAAAAAAAAATTTACAAATTAGTGAAATATCAATTAAGGCACATTGAAAAAGCCTGAGGGCATCTATAGTCACTTATCTTTTTCAGGCTGGGTTTGATAGGGATGATGCCATGGAACTAGGCTCCCTAAGATCTAAACTTTTAATCATCACAAGCTGATGAACTAAAGACACACAGTGTTCACTGGGCTTCTGTGACTTTTAATGGTAACATAAACCTGGGAAAACTGATCCAATCCAGTTATTGGGTAATTTGAAAGGCTACCCAGTTTCGAATGAGACCCAAAGCAAGAGAGGTTTTGTTAGTCTGTGCATGCTATGTTGCAAACTGCCTTGTTGTTCAGATCATGTGATCTAGCATATCAGTCATGTTAGAGGAATCCATGAGAAATAAAGAAGTAAGCTGAAACCTCTGGCGAGCCCCAATAGGAAAACTGCAGTACAGATGTAAAGACTTCTAGAGGAAGGCCGTGCTCCCCATGTCAGAAAATACAAAACTACATTACAAATAGTTTGTGACTCTCTAATGTGTTTGAAGGGAAAGTGTGTACTTGAAAATGGAATGCCAAAGACTATGAAAATAGACTATGAGTATACCCATCATGAAATAAGTATAACAGATTCACCAAGTCATAGCAGAAATCCATTGTAAAATGGGACTAATACATTCAAGATTGAACCTAGGAAAGTCCAGGTAGCATAAGTAGTTTATATAACCAGATTGCTCATTCTCCTGCCTCTGTTGTGTCAATACTTCCTCACCTGACATCTTTGTTATCATTAAGTGTCTCTGAGATAGAGGAAAGCCTGGTTCACAATTAGGCAGCTTAGATTTGCATTAGCTGAAGATAGAACACAGAGGTGGCCAAAAGTCCAAGGTAGAAAGAAATTCTTCCATTCTTCCATTTGTCAGAACTGCGATCAGTGTATTTAATCACTCATTTCATATGGAAAGAGAATTGGGTAGAAATAAATTCCCTTACTACTAAAAAACCCAAACGTCTCTCACTGAGACCATTGTTAAGTCTTATATGGGACTATTCTTTGAGGGCACAAGCCAATCACCTGTCAGGTCAATTATTTAAGACCTTTTCCACCCAGTAAAGGATAATAATTTTTCTTTATTGGAACCAGTAATGACTTACATATGAGTTTGCCTTTCCTGTACACAGTATCTCACCCATAACTGAAAGGCATATATAATACCCAAACAATCATTATCACACTTTACACCATAATCCCTTGGTGCAAAGGACTTATTTTACACTACAGGATATGAGATCATGGTATCCACTGCCCATCATCTAGAAGATGGTATCCATTGCTCATCATCTAGAAGATGCCAGTCTGATATAATGGTGGAGTCACCTATTGAAGGTTCAGCTGAAGCACTGGTTCAGGGACAACATGCTACCAGTTAGGGTGTTGTCCTCCAGGATTTGGTATATGCATTTTTCTAATAACCAACATATACTAAAGTCTAAAATATTTGGTCCAGGAACAAATAAATGGAAAAAGAATTTGCCCCATTTCATTATTACTCTCAGTGTCCCACGTGCACTTTGTTTTTCTTGCCCCCAAAGCTTAGGCACTGATTGCTTAGGGATTTACTTCCTGGGAATATTCCTTCTGCTAGGAGTCACAGGAATGGATCCGTTGAAATAGAAGCTTCAAATTATTTTGGCCATTTTAAGGTCAACATGATGGTACTGGACCAGCAGGCAAAGAGACTGGTTTTATTATTATTGGACATTATTGGCATTATTGGACTGGTGGGGTAATCAACCCTGGTTATCATAAGAAGCCAAGGTTGTTGCTACACAGTAGAGAAAAGAAGGAGTAGGACTAAAACCTAAGTGCTTTTAAAACCTTTTCCTGCTTCATTTCTCAGTGATGAGTAAATGAGTCACTGTCACAACCATAGCCAGACAAGGATAATACAATTGAGAGTTCACAGCTCAGACAATGAAGATTAGGGTTTATCCCACCGGACAAGCAACTGTGACCACTGAAAGTGTTGGCCTTGAGTAAGGAAACCTTGAATGTGCTTTTGAAGAAGGAGGTAATAATATTAATTATGTATTCAGGGTCAGAAAAGTGGAGATTATAATATGGTCTGCTCTCTTTTTGAATATTTTGAGGAGACAGGAAATGACCACCTTCTGAAAGGATTGGACTACACTCAGGGAAGAAGGAGGTCATCTTGATTCCAGGCAAGACTCACATGTCATTAGAGGACAAGCAGCTCTGAGTAGCTAGGAAAATAGACTGCACCAGAGTCAGTGCTTCAAACACTGACCTTGACTTCTGGATAGGGCAATCTTAAGAATAGCTCACATGGGGCGCCTGGGTGGCGCAGTCGGTTAAGCGTCCGACTTCAGCCAGGTCACGATCTCGCGGTCCGTGAGTTCGAGCCCCGCGTCGGGCTCTGGGCTGATGGCTCAGAGCCTGGAGCCTATTTCCGATTCTGTGTCTCCCTCTCTCTCTGCCCTTCCCCCATTCATGCTCTGTCTCTCTCTGCCCCAAAAAATAAATAAAAACGTTGAAAAAAAAATTAAAAAAAAAAAAAAAAGAATAGCTCACATATTTCACAGTCTTGAGATTGTTGCCCCTGCCAGAGTTAGAGACCAAGAGTCATCCCAGGGAGGCTGTTCCTGGTCCCTTAGTTGGTTAGCAGGCATATACTTGTCTCTTACTCAGAACACAGCAATACGTATTTCGGTATGTGGGTCAATGTAAAGTTTTGTTTATTTGTTTATTTTTACTCTGGGTTGCAATTTACAAAAGTTTGAAAGCCATTCATCTGTGGCACACTGGTTCTCAACCAAGAGAGGAGTATCAGAATCGTGGGGTACCATCTCAAACTAGACTTCCTCCCATGCTCTTCTTGTTTTCCACTTCACTCATTCATTAAAATTCTTGCTATAGCAGTCAATAATTGCAGATTGCGGTTATTACAAGCTGAAGTAGATTTTAAGAAGTAGAAAGAAAATAATTACACTTTATTTTAACATTTTTTTTTAATGTTTATTTTTGAGAGAGAGACAGAGCGTGACCGGGGGAGCATCAGAGAGAGAGAGAGTCACAGAATCTGAAGCAGGCTCCAGGCTCTGAGCTGTCAGCACAGAGCCTGATGTGGGGCTTGAACCCAGGAACCGTGAGATCATGACCTGAGCCAAAGTCGGACGCTCAACTGACTGAGACACCCAGGTGCCCCTAATTACACTTTATTTATTTTAATTTTTTTCTTCAAATTTATTTAAATTATAGTTAGTTAACATATAGTGTAATATTGTTTTCAGGATTAGAATTTAGTATTCACCACTTACATGCAACACTCAGTGCTCAACACAAGTGCCTTTCTTAATACCCATCCCTCATCTCACCCATCCCCCACCCACCTCCCTCCATCAACCCTCAGTTTGTTCTATCTTTAAGAGTTTTTTATGGTTTGTTGCCCTCTCTTTCTCCCCACCCCTTCCTATAGGTTCATCTGTTTTGTTTCTTAAATTCCAGATATGACTAAAGTCATATGGTATTTGTCTTTCTCTGATTAACTATTTCTCTTAACATAGTATATTCTAGATCCACCCACATTTTTGCAAATGGCAAGATTTCATTCTTTTTGATGGCTGAGTAATATACCACTGTATGTATACCACATTTTCTTTATCCATACATCAGTTGATAGACAGATATTTGGGCTCTTCCCACAGTTTGACTGTTGTTAATAATGCTGCCATAAACATTAGGTGAAGGTGCCCCTTTGAATCAGTATTTTGTATCCGTTGGGTAAATACCTAGTGGTGCAATTGCTGTATTGTAGGGTAGTTCTATTTTTAACTTTTTGAGGAAATTCCATACTGTTTTCCAGAGTGGCTGCACTGAAATGGGAGAAGAAATGTGAAAATGACATATCTGATAAAAGGTTAGTATCCAAAATTTATAAAGAACTTATCAAACTCAACACCCCAAAAACAAATAGTCCAGTGAAGTAATGGCCAGAAGACATGAATAGACATATTTCCAAAGACGACATCCAGATGCCTAACAGACACATGAAAGGATACCAACATCACTCATCATCAGGAAAATACAAATAAAAACCACAATGAGATACCACCTCACAACTGTCAGAATGGCTAAGATTAACAACACAAGAAACAAGTATAGACTTTATTTTAAAATTAATTTTCAAAATGTTCTTCAGCATGGTTTTCATATTGCTTGTATAATAGGCAGAGACACAAAAAATTAAAGGAAGAATGACAAACAGTGCTGTGCTGAAAGGTAGTAAAAATTGTATGGTCTGCATCTTTTACGTTAGAAGTGAGGATTGCTTTATGGAATTAAAGATGTTACCCCATAACATAACTTCACATGGGGTCAGGCTCAGGGAGAAATTATCTAGGGGAAACATTACTCTGTCGAATCTGCCATCTCTGCCCCCAGAATCTTAGGACTCCTGTTTTCCACACTTCATCCCTAGAATCCTCCTCTTGACATAAGACAATGAATCAGACACCTCACAGAAACCAGAAAGTTGAGTACACAGTTGGAATTTTCTGCTCAGCACTACCAGCAGTAGGAGCTACTTCTGTGATTGGCTAGCTAGAATAATACAGGCAAGGAGCAACGAGACAGAATAGAACAGAAATGCAAATGTTTCCAAACTATGAAGGGGTATAGAGGTCATTAAAGCATCAAGTTTAATTGTAAAAACTTTGTAGTCTGGAAAAAAAGAGAATTATTCCAGACATCATGAATACGTTTGACACTGGGAAGTCAGTTTGATTCTCCAGTTTTCCTTACTTACTCTACTAATTCCAAGGTTATAAAGAATATTAAAGGGGATATTGAAGAGACTCTGAAGAAAATAATAGAAATGTAAAGTTTTATTGTCATTATAGGGCCACACTTTTTCACAATGCAGAAAGACCTCAAATACTACCAACTTCTGAGGGATGGGCCTGATTTCCTTATTTATTATAGGCATTTATATAGGCATAAATATATATAACATATATATATATATATACATATATAGGCATTTATTCCTCATTTCTATTTTTACTCTTTTGTCCCTCCCAACCTCTTTCACTCTCTTCTTTCCTTGTCTCCCTCCTAAACACTCCCATTGAATGAAAAGAAAAAAGCATATTTACCACTAACCTACTTATATGTAGTTTATTTCCAGTATGTTCTCTCCATTGGTAACATTTACTTTTAAGGGAGAAGGGGAAGACAGAGACCAAACAAAAGACACAAAAACAAACAAAAACCAGACGTTATCCCTGCCACCTCTCTTTTGGGAATATTGGGAGCAAAGACTTGTATTTCCTTTTCAAGGTCATTTCATGTTTGTTATCATTGGCTTGTAGCATGATAGCCTCCTGCTCTCTGTTGCTTTTTTAAGTTTAAATTAGTTTCCAATAAAGACGCTCTTGCACCTTGCAGGGGGAAAGCATTGTTTTTAATACACTTGTAACTAATCCTGCCAGTCCTTGGGGAGTTTCAAAGGACCTCAAAGGCGATAGTTCTCTACCCGGGAGCAAAGAAGCCATTATAGCTTGTACTGGAAGATTTAATAGGTGTCATAATTTATCATGTAAACCGAAAAGTGTTTCTTAATTAAGTGCGTACGTTAATGAATTTTTTAATTTGATCCCTGTAAGTACCTTGCTATACTAATTGCAATATTCTACACATTAGTCATCCGCTGTTGCCCTTGGCTATTTTCTACCCTGAGAGGAAGAGAAAGAGAGCTTTTCAGTTAAAGTTCATTTAACTCTTTCCACCCAACAAATTAGATTTAGTCTTACTCACACTGGAGTGACAGCTGTGGTTCAATTTCTCTGAGCTTTCAGGGTTCTTGAATGTAAGAACCAGCTGCAATTTCTGTCATTTTTCAGTCATAGGAAGTGAGGGTAACTACTGCTCAGCAAGCTAAGCCCTGCCCCTTCCTAAGGGGGCACGTTGCATGGTTCTCCTGAGAGAAAAAAAAGTATATAAGGGCCAAGATGGAGAGAGGGGCCACACACAGCTTCTTCTCTTCTGCTGTGAATTCTCTGCAGTGTGGTTAATGAAGGGCTGAAATTCAAACAATATTTGCCAAACTCAAAAGAATTAAGGAAAAATAAAACAAGTGTATCTGCTTGACTGGATATGATATCTATGACGAATGAAACAGTATTTGTAATAATAAGGGAAGTGCTTATGATATAACATGATGTCCAAAAGTACAATATACCATTATGGTACAATATTATTACAACTGTGAAAAACACCAAAAAAAATGTTGATAGGGAAAAAAATTAGCAAATTATATGCTCAATCATATTGTGACTGTCTTCTGGCGATATGGTAATGAGTAATTTTTTCTTTCTCTATATTTCTGAATTTCCCAAATGTAATATAATGCTGATATGTAATAGGGGAAAACGCTTTATTTAAAAAAAAGCTGGTATAAATATCATATGAGGGCTTTAGGCTTGAGACTTGAGTTTAGTGAGAGATGCTCCCCATTTAGATAGCTATTATATAGCTTTTTAAATTTTTTCATACATTCAAAGTTATCCATAGTTAACAACAACAACAAACCCAGTCACAAGGTATTATTAAAGAAGGGTTAAAAACAAAAAGCCACCAATTCTTGGCTTTTCTCTTTTAACCAGTTTTTTTTTTTTTAATGTTCTTGTTTTTTTGTTGTTGTTGTTTGTTTTTTTTTAGTTTTATTTCTGAGACAGAGACAGAGCATGAGTGGGGGAGGGGCAGAGAGAGAGGGAGACACAGAACCCGAAGCAGGTTCCAGGCTCTGAGCTGTCAACACAGAGTCTGATGTGGGCTCGAACTCACAAACTGTGAGTTGTGAACTCACAAACTGACCCGAAGTTGGATGCTTAACCAACTGAGCCACCCAGGTGCCCCATCTTGGCTTTTCTCTTTAAGTGGACATATTGGAATATTCAGGAGGAGATAACTGTATTGTAATAAATTTTATTTGTTTTTCTTGCATTCAGAGACAGACACTTTTCTCTTTTATGTCTTATCTATAATAACTGATTTACAAGATTAAGCTGCATAAGAAAATCAACACATTAAGAATATGAATAAAAATATCATTTAATAGACATGGGTACCATGCCTTACTTTTTATACATTTATATTTAACAAAGAACTCTTGTAATATGAACCCATGTTAGCACATCAAATGAATAATATTGTCAAATGAAATATAGGATGCCCTATTAAATTTGAATTTCAGATGAACAATGAATATTGTTAATGTAAGTTTGTTGCATTATTTGCTAAATCCAGTAATCCTACAAATGAAGGCATTAGGATGCATCAGAGTTAACTAGACAATTGCTGTTTGCTTAATACACATAAATTTTCCTCTTCATGGGTGGAGGCCCAGTAAGTCAAAAATAAGAAATCCTATTCCCAGTGATTCTTTATAAGAACCACAAAAGGTAGTGTTTGCAAATTACTGTCCCAAAGCAGTACTACTCAGCCCCTAGTGTGCCTAAGGATCACCTGAATATCTTGTTCAAATTTAAATTCTCATTTATGACGTATGTTGGAGAGTTGGGATTCTGCATTTCTACCAAGCTCTGGGGAGATGATGATGCTGCTGGTCCTTGAACCAAATTTCAGGTAGAAAGACAATTTAGATAATTTCTGATGTCTCTGTTAGGTTTCAAATTTGTTGATTCCATGATTCTCTTTTTACATGTAGTTTATTTTATTAAATACATTTTATTAAAATTTGATTTTCAAACAAATGACAAATTTTCGGTAACCTAATTCTCACGTAGCACATTGGAACTCAGAATTCATTATGGTATTGCAATGCCAGACTTTCATTGTGATTCTTGTTTTGACCGGGTAGTGGCAATGTAAGTCCATCATAAATATCAGAACTATGGTATTTTCATTTATGAAATTTATTTTTCATCCATTTATTTATTAATGAGTACTTCTTGAATCCCTACTATGTGCCAGTGCTGTTGCTCAGCACAGAAAACTCATCAGAGAAGTCTATGAGCTTATTTAAAATGGGAATTTGGCCCATATCTCTGATTTTGTGATCCCTCCACTCATCCCCTTCACCTTTATGGTCAGCTTGCTTGCTTCCCAGAAACTTTGTGTTAGAATTTGCTTTTCCTCTGCATCTTTTCATGGTTGGCTTCTCACCACCGAAATCTCAGGTCACAATGTCAGCTCTTTTGAGAGTGTGTCTCTGATTTTTCTATCAAGAGTCAATCCCAGGGGCACCTGGGTGGCTCAGTCAGTTAAACGTCTGATTCTTGATTTCCATTCAGGTCATGATCTCACAGTTGTGAGATTGAGCCCTGCATCAGGCTCTGCACTAATGGCACAGAGCCTGCTTGAGACTCTCTCTCTCTCTCTCTCTCTCTCTCTCTGCCCCTCCACTGCATGCTCTCTCTCTCTTTCTCAAAATAAGTAAGTAAACATTTTTTTAAAAAGTTCATCCTATACTCTCCTGTCACTTATGTATGATATTAGTATGTTTTATGATCTCACATTCACTTTTCTTATTTATGCATGTATATGTTTATGTATCCATGTATGTGTTTTTACATCACTCTATGCCATTAGCACCTGACACTTATAAACAACCTTTGCAAGTTTCAGCCACTGTGACACTCCATAAATACTTTTGCATAAGCTGAGTTTTTTTTTAAATCTAAACCCAAATCAGTTGAAATTTACATGTGTGTAAGCAGAACTAGAAACTTTAAGACTGAGAAGGCAATTTTTGTGAGAGTTTTCTTTTTTTTTTTCCAATTTTTGTTTTTGTTTATTTATTTTTGAGAGAGAGAGAGAGAGCACAAGCTGGGCAGGGGCAGAGAGAGAGTGAGAGGAAGACACAGAATCAGAAGCAGGCTCCAGGCTCTGAGCTGTCAGCACAGAGTCTGATACGAGGCTAGAACCCACGAGCCATGAGATCATAACCTGAGCCAAAGTTGGACGCTCAACTGACTGAGCCACCCAGGTGCCTAACAGTTTTGTTCCTTTATACAAGTCCATCTGGAATATTCAGTGACTGTGTAATTCATTGTGTCACCTTGCATATTTGCTATACATTATCATTAGGGCCATATACAAATAGAATTTATATTAAATTGGTCTTGTATATTCCTAATGTCATCCTATTTTGTGCACTATTTTTCTAAACATTTCTAGAAAAAGTGAGAAATTGTAGTGTAACCCAATATAGAGGTAAAATTATTTTTCTTTATGCCAAAACAACCACAATTAGATGTAGTAGAACAGAGACATGGAGAGAGAAAGAGTGAGAAAGTACAGAAAGAGAAAAGATTCCAACATTATTAACAACTCTCATTTTTAAATGGCACAAATGAAAAAGTGTAAAAAGCAGCCTCAATAAGTGCAATAAAGCAATATCTGAGACCTAATTTTCTTTTGAGAATTTGCTCGATAGTTACACATATGTTTTACAAGATGTAAAAAGTCACCTTATGCCTTTAGGTTATGCAGTGGACAGTAATATATTTCTGGAATTAAGGCTATGGGTATCATAATTAAGTGAAGAGACTGGAAGATCCCCCTCAATAAAATTTAGGCTCTAATATATGGCAGCGGACTCCTAATTCAGTCACATTGTCACTTAATCAGAACCCACATGTCAAATCCTGACCGTCAGACTCCAGAAGCTATTGGCCTAATTATTGACCAGGCCACCAAGACTCACAAGCGAATCAGCCAGCATACTCTGCAAAGCTGAAAACTCCATTATCAGTGTCTTCCAACTGTGCTCTGAATACATTATTGATTCGTTTTAGCTGCAAGTTCTCCTGACAAGCTTATGCGTGCAATTAAGTGGATTACATGGAACGTGTTAAATAGCCTAAGAACTTCTTAGGATGGGAAGTCTGAGCATCACCACTGATTCGCTCACTCAACTCACCCACTCACAGGCAGGATATAGGAAATTAACAGGCACCATACAACATCCTGTATTTCACAGGAGGGAAGTGCTTTGTGTGGTAGTCTGTCTCTTGCTTCAAAAAATAGTCAAACAGTTTTGCCTCATAGTTCTCTGTTGTAATAGAATACAGTCTGACACCACTGCCTATTGTACTAGTATGTTTTTACAAAAGCAGGCACCAACTAAATCCTTACTATTTCTATTTTCATTTCAAAACAGTTTATGCGATCTAAGTATTTGATGGTTTAGCATCAGAAGGTGTTTTCCTTCTGAAAAAAAGAAAAAAACTTTTTTCTCTCTGCTTTGTAAATATTTTAATGAAAACCCCTAATTAAATATAGGCAAGTCCAAGGATGATGTGAAGAAGGTCTCACTGACAGATAGGTAAGCCTTTTATAGGGTCTATATAAAATATAAGATCTTTCAGCATCTTCAGAAACATTAACAAGGTCTAAGAAAATAAGATTTTGATGCATACCCTAAGTTGTTGTTGCTGTTGTTGCTATTCAATGTAAACATGAGCCAGAAATGAAGCCACTCTGAATATAACGAAGTATAGTGATCAGTGATATGTTAAAGCACTACTACTCTTTTTATGAGCTCTGGTCAAAGATGGGAAGCATAGTAACTGTAGCCAACTTGAAGTTACTTAGGAAAGAAGCTCTGAGAAAAATCATGTAACTTCTTTTGGTGTAGCTTTAGTTGTAAGTGAAATGGTATGATATAGGATGAAAAACCAAGAAGATACAAGAAGGATAACCTAATAATAGTGTCAGTCATATTACACTCCAATATTTAAGATCTGCTCCTTGGGAGAGAAACTCTGATTATGGCCAATGATGTTACACATTGTAACTAGGGTGTAGCCCAACCTCTTACTATTAGACCTCATAAAGACTGAATATGCTATGGGTGACTAAGAGCTTCTCTGGTTCTCCGAACAATAAAGTATTAAGACGGTAAAAGACTCTCAGGTTCTAATCACCTATCCAGAAAACACTTAGCTTGTATTCTTTTAGCTAGCTTCAGTATCTTGTGTGGCTGTGTTGTGGTTAGAAACAGGTCAAGGATAAAAGTTAATACTAAATAGGCTTTAAACAAAAATTTTTAATGTTTTTGTTTATTTTTGAGAGAGAGAGACACACAGAACATGAGCGAGGGAGGGTCAGAGAGAAAAGGAGACATAGAATACGAAGCAAGCTCCAGGGTCTGAGCTGTCAGCACAGAGCCCAACGTGGGGCTCAAAATCGCAAACCTCAAGATCATGACCTGAGCCAAAGTTAGACGCTTAACCGACTGAGCCACCCAGGAGCTCCCTAAATACACTTTTCTTGATAATCACCTTGGTGTAAAAAAAAAAAAAAATCACCTTTGTAGAATTGAATAATTGGTCTGGGTACCATTTTAAAAAATTAGTTCTTGATTTTATTTTTTTTAAAAAAGGAAGATAATTTCTACTTGAAATAGAAAACAACTTAAGTAGGAATTGTAAAAAGCGTAGGCCTACCTTGCTCCATCACTGGACTGTAATCTTTGTTAGAGAGGGAAATATTTCTATCTTATTCACCACTACATTCCTTAAGAGAAGATTTTGATGCTAGATGATGTTCTAGCATCTAATTTTTTGATAAAATATAGCCCTATTACACAGATACAAGTGAAAGGAATCATAGACGTCAGCTTTTATAAACCTTTCTTTTATTAACTATGGTTTCCTATTGAATGAAGTTACTGGGAATATTTTGACATAATAAAACTAAATTTTGTACACTTTTCTGAAAATGCATCCAAGTCATCACAGTTAGCTAAAAATAATACTTTCAACTGTACTTTTACCTCTTATCAGTATTGATAGAAAAAGTAGGCAAAGTATTGGAAAGGAAAGCTTATTGTCAGAGCTAAGTTAATAACATATCTACTTCCACTTATCAAGTCAAATGAAAACCAGTGTTGATATGGATGGAATCACTGAATGCTGAGTCTGAAAGGAAATGCATTCAGAGTCCTTTTCCTTTGGTTCATGTAAGAATCCACCTAAGCCATACCAGGGATGTATGTCTGTTTAAAGTCTTCAGAAAACATTACACAGTATTCCTCAGACCCTGCGGCAGGGTCTTTCAAACTACTTTCATAAACCCACAGAATTAACAAAGCCTTGTTGTCACATCTGTATATATTAGCTATGAAAGGTAGACTTTTCACAAGCTGAGTTAAAAGTCATAATAAAATTATATAAAAATTGTATATTTGGTTTCACATAAAATACACCTTATCACACATTCTGGTAAAAAGTCCAAAAGCGGTTTTCATTCTCCCTTCATTACCTGTGTAAATCAAAGGTAGTCACACCCTCTGGGGATTTCATTCTCCTCACTCTTGTAATCGCGGCAGTGATACGCCTAACCAGTGGATTAGTGTGAGAACAAACTGAGGTAATACGGGAAAAGGATTTATTTAGCACATGGCTTGGCATGAAGTCACATCTCTATAATAAATTGGTAATAATTATTTTATTACTAACTTCTAAAACTTGTGTTTGATGGATTTCTCAGAAGGTATTCCTCTGAATATTTCAAGTCAACTTTGGTTTGCTTCCTATCACCTAGTGACTAGGAGAACCGAAGATGAAACCTTTCATGGTCTTGAGGCAAAGTTTGGAAGAAAATAAATTACACTTACGTTTGTGGATACCGTGTTGTATCAGCAAGTGATACAAGACAGCCTTAACCTGCCCCTCAGCTTGACTAATCTTCCTGACTATAGACCCCTGGCCTCTCTTAGAGCATTTATTTCAGAAAACTTGCCATTTTAAAACGCTCTCTCTTTCCCTCTGAGACATAGATCTTCTCCCAGCTTCTTGGCACTTTTACCACCCAAGAATGTCTTTCTGGAGGATTTGGGGAACCATCTCTTTGAAATGTAATCGCAAAGATACATTTATCTCACAGTCTCTGCAGGAGGGTAGGAACCAAACCTTTATAAGCACTAATTAGCAAGCACAAATGGCCTAATCAAAGCAGCCCAGTCCCCTTTAACATTCTCCAGGACTTTCCCACTAGCTCACCCCATGCTTAAAAAGGCAGAAGCCTTTTGTTTCAATGGAGTTGAGTTCAATCTCTCTCACTTATCGCACTATTATTGACCCCTGTTGCAACAGTCTTAAATAAAGTCTTCCTTGCCTGTTTAACTCTGTGCAGTACAATTTTTTCTCAAAGTGCTTTGAAGAGTTTTTTCAAATTATATTTTGCAGAAGTGTGATAAAGTGAGATTTTAATGCTCTGAGTAAAAGTGGTTTGACTTGATTATTATAAAATATATTTCATAAAATTAGAAAATATTTCACCTATGAATGAGATTTCCACTATATAATTTTTTTTTTTTTTTAATTGAGAGAGCACAACCAAAAAAGGTAGGCAAGAGTAAGGTGTCCTGAGAAGATTTGGTTTTATGAGAATCTGTCCCACATGCTCTGTATAAATTTCCACACACTCTCAAGACTTTGACTCTCTTCAAGGTTGCAAGGAAGCATAACTGCTAAGTTTTAACTACCCATTTTATTAATAAAGCCAAAGGATTTTACTTACCAAAATATATTTACTCTGTGATCTAGATAAATACCTACCTAGAAATCATTTTCTCTCCTTTTCATTAACAAAAACTGAGTGCTTTCATTTTGTGGTTATGCTATTCTGCTTTTCTGTTGTATTGTCCCCTTAAATTCTAACAACTATAACCCAGATCCTTTAAATGTACCAATATTTCATGTGTACAGTTACTTCTAATATATAACTTACCCAAAACATGGTCATTCCCAATGTTCAATGTATTATTATATACAATCTCCAAAATCCGTAGAACCAAAAACACAAAACCAAAAATCTTCCTCATACTTAGTCTTCACATGCCATATCTTCTGACCTTTTCTGGGACTTAAAAACAATTTTTTTAATGTTTATTTATTTTTGAGAGAGAGAGAGAGGGAGAGCACAAGCAGGGTAGGGGAAGAGAGAGACGGAGTCACAGAATCTGAAGCAGGCTCCAGGCTCTGAGCTGTCAGCACAGAGCCCAGTGTGGGGCCAAACTCACGAGTTGGGAGATCATGACCTGAGTTGAAGTCGGACTCTCAACTGACTGAGCCATCCAGGTGCCCCTGGCCTTTTCTGGGACTTTAAGAAAAAATTAATAATTGAGTCATGTTTGCTGTGAGGCCAACCAAAGCCCATGTTAGAAATCGCTATCAATAGATGAAATGCCACTATGTTCCAAGCAGTTGGAAATCATTGCTTTCCCATGTGGATGTGATCACTGCCCTTTGCTTCCTGTAGATCAAGGATTCAGATTTATTTTAGACATTAGTGGGTATGCGTGGTCTTTCCACATACTTCTCAACTTCAGAGTTTCAGTTTAGAGCCAGAGAAAGCCCCTCCTACCTTCCTCCACTACCAAGAACTGAGAGACTGAGGAGGTCCCAAGTCCCCTCCAGCAATCATTTTCAGAATCCATGCTTTTCCTTTTTCTCTTACTTTTTATGGTTATCAGGGAGCAGGGGAGAGTGATCTTCTCCCATTAACTTTTGCTTCCCCAAAGTTCTCCATTCTGGTGAGCTGATAAATTGCACTTGTCTCTTGACAAAGATTCAGTCACATTCACGCAGAGAAGCCACACCAAATGGGCCTGCATGCGTCAAACGCTGATACACCTCACTCTATCCCTTCTCTATTGTCAAAGTGATTACTGCTCTGTTAATGGAGGAGGAACAAAGTTATAAACAAAGCTAGCCACTGACCTTAGCAGAGTCACTAGCCAGGTTGGGGGAAGCTATACTTTTTGTTTTTGTTTGTTTCTTTTAATTAAAAGAAAGAGAACAAGGTATTATACTATGCAAAGACCAAAGGGATCTCAATATACCCTAAATCTATATTTAAGCGGATATCCCCCTCCTCAACTCCTCAACAGCATATGCCAATGTCTCCTTTAGCTCACAAAAGCCAATTCCCTCCTGCAGCTCCAGAGCACCCGAAGTCTCTGTGTGGTGATTAGTCAAGTCCGTGCAGCCCAGGGCCTGACTCCAATCACTTTCTCCTTGAAAATTGCTGAACCTCGATGCAGCAGCACAGCACAGAGCAGGCCTTGTCACTGGGGCTTGGAACTCATTACAGCCCAGAGACTTTAGGAGATTTGTTTCCGAGGCTTGATCATCTTCCTTTCGGGGCAGCTAATTAGTGTTTCCCCAGGGCTTCTGCTCTGTGAATACTTAAGGGTAATCATCACCAGCTAACTGCATGGGGGGTGTATCTAAGCAATTTTACCAAGTCAACTGACAACAGCTTGAAGTAATATTAGCCCTGTTACATGAAGACAAGTGTTCTCCACCCAACGAAGAAGGAGACTGGCGCCACTCAATAAATCACTGCAGCATCCTTGAAAGCTTAGTCTCAGTTCTGAGCCATTAATTTCAGCGAGGTCTTTTGACAGGATGTTTTGAGAGCACAAGAGCATGCATTGAGAGCATGCTCTCTCTTGAACTAAATTATAAAGAGCAAATTCTCCCAGTTACTTACCTGGCAATCCACTTAAGTCCTAGGGTATCAAAAAATCTTTTGCCATTTTTTCATCAGTCTTACCACTCAGGATACAGAGAATGACCTTCCTTTAAACAAGAACATAACAGAAATGCCTGTTTAGTCTCTACCTTCATAGATTTGCTAAACACATATCTGAACACTTGGATAGGACTAGATAATCATGAAAGTTCCCTCTATTGGCCAAACACCAGATAATGTTACCCAAATTGCCACATGATAGAAAATAAGTTCATTCAGAAAACTAAAAGTGAGACGTAGAAGGATAAACTTATAAAAGTTGTATTAAGAATGTGTTAAGGATGATAGCAGTATTATAAAGGTAATGACCAATCAGACTATAGCATTTGAAGGGCACCTTTTGCCCCACAGCCTGTCGTACTATCAACAGGCAGTCTAATAAGTACTGGGATATAAAACATTTCAAGGAATGTTGTAATAGAGTTATGTCATACCAGGCAGTACCATGCTACCTTCTCTATAAAAAGAAGGTTCATTTCTCATTTCATGGAAAGTCTTAAAGAAAGTGACCACTCTCCACACCATGAAATGGATGAACATTTTGGTGGAGAAGAATGGGAGGTTTATAAATAAATCAGAAAAACAAGATATAAATCCACCTATCACCGTCTATTTGTGTATCTTATCTATCATTATCTCTATCTATCTATTCATCTATCAATCATCTAGCTATCTAGCTATCTATAAAAAAGGGATAAAAGATGCTAACTTTAGAAATTTAAAAAGTACCAAGTGCGTATCAAATTTTTTTTTTTCACTTCAGGGAAGGTATGATAGACCTGTAACGGTTTTTGTTGTTGTTGTTGTTGTTGTTTTCTTTAGTGATACAGGATAATCACATTTTCTTGTTCCAATTAATGGAACAATGGTTCTAATTAATGAGAAAAATTATTCAAAGTTAAAAATATTCTTTGAAATATGAGGCTCTGGAATTAAACAAAACTACCAGTTTCAAATTTCAAACAAAAATTACAGATGTTAGCATTTGAAGGAGACTAAGAGTAGAAAAAACTTTTATTTTAGTCCCATACTTTCTAATATGAAGGCAACGAAACAGGGCTGGAACAAAGGTGAGTCAAGGGACTGACCAAACACAAACAATATATAATAATTTGGTGGTGAAAGGAGTATGATTTTGAAAGCTTTGTAGTATAAACATAATACCAAGATGATTAAGTAGCTTTTTATGAAATTAATATATACATTGGTATGATAAAATTATGTTTACAGTATCATATTAAGTCATATTAAGATAAAAACTCTTGTACATAGTTACTCAAATGTCATTTATAGGTTTTTTCCCCCAATTAAATGATAGCTCCAAATTCCATTTCATCTGGCCATAATAATTTTATGTAAATTAAATTGGTTGAAACATTTAAATATAAAAACAGTTTTGACATTCTAATAAAATGAATTTAAAATTACTCTCTCACCTGTTGTCGATTTTTCAAATTTTTTATTGTCAGAAAGAAAAATGGTTTTGAATTTGTCATTGGTTCTTCCAGATGCCAAACAAGAAAGTTTTCTAGATTTCCCAACAAGAAGTTGTTTTTTTTTTTAATGTTTATTTCTTTTTGAGAGAGAGAGAGACAGAGACAGAGACAGAGCATGAGTGGAGAAGGAGGACA
Source organism: Acinonyx jubatus (assembly GCF_027475565.1). NCBI lineage: Eukaryota > Metazoa > Chordata > Mammalia > Carnivora > Felidae > Acinonyx > Acinonyx jubatus. Next base: position 137,713,218 of record NC_069382.1, read on the forward strand.
GAGAGAGGGAGACACAGAATCTGAAGCAGGCTCCAGGCTCTGAGCTGTCATCACAGAGCCCCACATGGGGCTCAAACTCACGAGCTGTGAGATCATGATCTGAGCTGAAGTTGGACACTTTAACAGTCTGAGCCACCCAGGCGCCCCCAAACAAGAAGATTTTTAACACAAAGGATAAGCATATTGCTTTACTTTAAATATTTTCACCAAGACTTCCTTTAATACCTTAATATGCGTAAATTTTAAACTAAGATGAATTCAAATTTGGAAATCAGTATTCCACATACCGACTGATTCAATGGCCGCTTCCATGTTTGAGGAGTTTTCAATACAGTGGCTCATGTATTGATAACCTCCGGGATCTCCTCCCTTTTCACCATTAACCCATAATGGATACAACATGTTCTGGTCAAGTCAAGGATTCCTGTGTTTAGTGCCTTTGCTCTACCAACATATTTCATAAACCTGCAACTTCTCCAAAAATACATGACTACTGATTTAACAATAGTGACAGCACTTCAGACATCTTTCATTTCCTTACAAATCTTCATCACTACTAAATTCAAAAGATGACTAAGTGTATATAATGCTCAGTCACTTTCCTTTTGAATTTTTGCTTTAATTCAATTAAATTTTCCACTGATTTGGTGGGACCATTGGAAGCCAGATCCTTCAAATGAGGCAGATGAATTTATGCAGGTATTTTGCTGAAGATGCGTTTTATAACTGTGTAAGTTGAACTGAGATGTGTGCTAAAAAGGAATAAAACCTCAAAATATCAATTGAATTGACAGTTTCATGTGACAGCTATTTTTTATTTCGGGATCAGTTGCTCGTTTCATTACACGTTGCTGAATAAGCTGAGGGTACACTAATCTCATTAAAAACATGTCTTAAAAGATTTCCTTCTTTATTATTCAAAATATTTAATTAAAAAGTTGAACACTTTTCAGGAATACACTATGAATTTCTAAGTAGAAATATTTCTTACTCTTTCTTTTTTGCTCTGGTTTCCAGAAACTCCAAAAATTTGTCTTTAAACACAGATGAAAGAGACGTGGCTGCACTTTTAATAGAAACTGTTGTCTTACAAAAAATAAACTATTTTCAACTGTGAATTTCACATACATTTAATTTTTCACTTTGTTTTGAGTGAACAGATGATAATTTTGTAGCAGATTTTCCCCCAAAATGCAATGGTTTTAAGTGCATTTCACCTCTTTCCTGCTTTGTATATTTTCTAGAAGTTATTCCAATTATGAATTGCTTATGCCTGTATTTATTCTTCTCCACAACTGAATTTTTGTTAGAAGCAAGATAATGTCTTGTCCTTTAGGTGGCCGTGTGTCCCAGCTTTCCTGGGACAGTCCCAGATTATATGTTGCCCAGGTATGCATCCACAGTAGCATTTTTTTCCTGTCTTTTTTATATTTTCGAAAGTAAGGATTGCTATTAATAGATGCATCAATGAAGCCAGGTGGCTTATACTTCCCCTACACCTCGTTCTAGCTCTTGCTCCGATCTCACCTGATAGTTTACGAGAAGCATGTGCAGCAACATTGTGGTTAAACGTAGAGGGCGATCAACAGTAACAAGAATCTCCATATTTTCTACATGCAGTATAACAAACAGCTCCTTTTCAAGGACAACCTACTGAGCACTCTAAGAAAAACAGAGTTCGAGTTGAAACTCCAGCAGCTAGGGACAGCTGATGCCTTGTGATCTTGGATGGTAATGGGGAAAGTATTTGACATGGCTGCACCAGAGGTCCACTTAGGGGTCTATCCAGTTGTTTTTTGGCCCACACCACGGCCTAGGAGATGCATGAAGCTCTCGGGTCATCAGTAGGTGAGGTCGGGGAAAAATACAGGTTAATTGTGCACGCAGTGAGCCTGTAGCTACAGTGTCTGTAGGAAACAGAGGCTGAGTAAGCCTGTTGCTGAGCATATAGAGTTATGCCGTCTAACAGGTAGTCACTAGCCATGATTATTTACATTTAAATTAATTAAAATTAAATAAAATTAGAAATTCAGTTCCTCAATTATACTAGCCACTTTCCAAGTGCACAATGGCCACATTTGGCTAATGACCTCTGGTATTGGACAGTGTGACTATAATTTCCAACATTGCCCAAATTTCTATTGAACATTGTTGCTATAGTATACCCTTTTGCTATAGTCATGTTGTAACTATGGTAAGTTTAAAGCCACAAGTATTTCTTTTATTTTTTATAGGCATTCATTTATATTTTGTATTAAATTCTTTGGCAGTAATGGACACAATAAAACCCCAGTACACTGTAATGAAAAATTAAGAACTGCATTTATCTTGTTTTATTTTATTGTATTTTAGATAGAGAAAGAGTGCATGTGTGGGGGAGAGGGAGAGAGAGAGAGAAAGAGAGAGAATCTTAAGCAGGCTCCACACTCAGTGCAGAGCTTGATGCAGGGCTCCATCCCATGACCCTGGGATCATGATCCAAGCTCAACTCAAGAGTCAAGGATGCTCAACCAACTGAGTCACCCAGGTAACCTGTACTTCTCTAAGGAAAGTTAATGAACAAATAACTTTCACAAAAAAAGTACTTACATTTGCCATGGTGATATCATTGATCCCTGAAAACCCTAAGAAACAAATCTGGTGAAAGTTTTATCAGTAGTTGTTTTAAAAACAATGTACCCACAAGGTGCCTAGGTGGCTCTGTCAGTTAAGCATCCAACTTTGACTCAGGTCATGATCTCAAAGTTCCTGAGTTCCAGTCCCACGTTAGGCTCTGTGCTGACAGCCCAGAGCTTGGAGCCTGGTTTAGATTCTGCGTCTCCCTCTCCGTCTGCCCCTCCCCTGCTCACACTGTATCTCTCTCTCTCAAAAATAAACATTAAGAAATAAATAAATAAAAATAAAATAAAATAATGTACCTGAAGACTCTAATATGTGCAGTCACAGAGGTTGCATTTCATGTAACGTTCTTAAACATGACTTTTTAAAAATGTTTTTTATTTACTTATTTGGTGGGGGGGGGGTGGGGGGGGAGAGGCAGAGAATCCAAAGTAGGCTCCACAAGGTCAGCACAGAGCCCAACACAGGGCTCAAACTCACGAACTGTGAGATCATGACTTGACCCAAAACCACGAGTCAGATGCTTAACTGGCTGAGCCATCCAAGCAACCCAGCATGAATTTTCATTTAGTTCAGTTATGTGTATAAACTAAAGTAGCTCATTTTCCATTTTAAAATTTCTTTATACATACTCATAGTAAAGAGTAATTGCCATTAATGTGTTGTTTCCACTCATAGAAGAATTTTGCAAACAGATAAATAGTGTCAGGACCTGAATTAGTCCATTTGATGCATGTATCAGTAATTTATTCACTTTCATTGCTAAGTAGTAACGTATATACCAACATTTGTTTATTCATTTGCCTTTTGATGAATATTTGTGTTATTTTTTAATTTTGGACTTTAAGAATATTCTCGTATGACTTTTGTGTAGACATGGTTTTATATCTCATCAATCAATATATGAGAGTAGAGTTGTGATGTCATAGGGCAGACATATTTTACCGTTTTATACTCTCACTATCAATGTATGGAAGTTACAGGTCCCCCACATATGTGACAACATTGAGTGTTGGCATCCCAGTAGACATGAAGTGGCATCTCATTATGAATTTGCATTTCCTCAACAAATGATGATGGTAAGCACTTTTCATACCTTTTTGGCTATTTGAAAATCCCTGAAGTGTGTTTTTAAGTCTTCTGCTCATTTTTCAATGGGGTTATTCGAGTTTTTATTGTCAACTTCTAAAAGTTCTTTATACATTCTCAATATAAGACCTTTTATGTTAGTTTTCTTACTTGTATATTTTGATGAACAAAAGTTTTTTTGTGGTAAAAGCTCAATTTAACTTTCTTTCCTTATGATCTGTGCCTTTTGTGTATCTTCCAAGAAACTTTTGCCTACACAAGGGTTGTGAATATATTATATTACATTTTATTCTAGAAGCTTTATGATTCTAGATTTTACACTTAAAGTCTATGGTCCATTTCCAGTGATTGTGTGTGTGTGTGAAGGCTAACATTGGACTTTTCCATACAGATGAGTTTGTTATGCTTTCTTTCCCACTAAAATTTCCTTTGCATTGTTTTCCAAAAATTGATTGATCCTATATGATTAATCCATCTATTTTGAAATTGTCTATTCTGTTTCATTTATTTATCTTTATTTTTTTTTAATGTTTACTTATTTTTGAGAGAGAGAGAGAGACAGAGCGTGAGTGGGGGAGGAGCAGAGACCGAGGAAGACACGGAATCTGAAGCAGGCTCCAGGCTCCAAGCTGTCAGCACAGAGCCTGACGCAGGGCTCGAACCCACAAACCGTGAGATCATGACCTGAGCCCAAGTTGGAGTCCCAACCGAGTGAGCCATCCAGGCGCCCCTGTTTCATTTATTTCTTTGTGCTCCAAAACCACACTATATTTTTGCTTCTAACTTTACATCAAATCTTGAATTCAAGTAGCGTAAGTCTTTAATTTTTAAATCTGGTCATTCTGCACATTTTGCATCTCCATGTAAACTTTAGAATTAACTTGCCTATTTCTTCAAAATAACCTATGGGAATCTATACCTAAATTTAGGGAAAATAACAATATTGGACAAGTATCCCAATACATAAATGCGCTATATCTCTCAATTTAGTTAGAAGCCAGTAGTGAGTGCTATATACCGTATACTGCTGTGCCTTTAGCCTTTTCTCTGCTGGTGGTATAAACCCCTGAGGGCTTATAACCCGTAACTACAGCGCAACGAATAGTTAATGCTTAACACTTAATTAGCACAAACTCCTGAACTAAACCCCAAACTTTGCCACTTGTTAGTTGTATCTCTTTCAGCAAATTATTTAAACTTGCTGCGTTCTGATTTTTGTACCTGTAAAATGGGGATAATGAAAGCCTCATAAAGTTGTTTTGAGGATGAAATGAGATAACCCACATGAGGCTCTTAGAACACTGTCTGAGATAGGATAAGCCCACAATAAATGTCAGCTGTTATTCTTGCCAATATTTTTATTGTAAGAATAATAATTACATAATAATTAATACTTGACCCTTCTCTCAGTTTATTGGTGTGGCAGCATCTTAACCATCCTTGAGCTTTTATCTCAGGAATCTTAAAAATTCCCAAAGAAGGTATTCCTTAACACTGCAATGGTAACAGCTTTAGATCTCTTTTCATTACATCTCACTTTCTTACAGGTACCTAAGTAACTCTTTTCAAAAGCTCTCTCAGTCCTTCACATTGAAAAGGATGAAGGTTATTATTTGAAATCACAATTCATGCTTTCACACTCTTCAGTCATTGCTAGAATAAAATCCTTCTTTTGATGTATTAAATGCAATGAAGGCAGGCATTTCACCAGGACCTTGCCTCAGATCCAGGTGGATAATAAATATTTCTTCTTGTCAGTTGCATAGCCTCAATGACGCCCATTCAGCTTGGGATAAAATAATACCTATTCTAATAAAGAGTAATAGATGCAAAAACTTGTTGGGAAGAAGTGATGAACATCTGAAAAGTTGCCAAAACCAAAAACCCTGCCTTGAGGAAAGAGGAACCAGTGAATTTGTAAACACAGAAGTTGTCAACATTACTCCATACTGCTTTGTAAATTATAAAACGCCTGTGATGAAGTTGTGCCAAAAGCAAACATTTCAAAGTAACAGTTTACATTGTGTCTCTCCATGCATTGACTGTATTTACTGTATCATTCCAGTAAGTATCCCAGAAATACCAGTGGGCTAGATTCTCCCAGCTGTACATCTCCTTATGTGAAATAGCTTCTAGTTTTACTTGTCAAGGTGCCTCAAGGAAGGCCTTATAAAAAATGACCATCCAAGTGAATTGGATGACAGCATGTCTACTAATAAATGCACGATGGAAATGAAATAATTTCCAAAGTGTTCATCATATTTTCAGAAAAAAAAAAAGAAGTAATTTAGAATATCTCTTAAAAAAAAACAAAAAAAAGACAAGGGTCCAAACATTAACTTGCTTTGTAGATGTGTCAGAGTTCCTCTGATCGAGTTTGTTTGACGTGGGAAATTCCACATGATATATGTCTAATGTTCATTTCCCTTTGGGTTTTAATCTCTTAATATCTAATCTTTTATGTGCTCAGTGGGAAGAAGACTGACAGGATGTTTGAAGCCTTGATCCTCAATGCTATCCTGCAGTATGAACTTGAACACGTCACTAGAACTTCTCTAAGTCTCTGTTAATTCATTTTTGTGATAAGAATAATGTTTCTCATAGCACCTTCAAAGAGTGATCATGAGTTTTGGCTAAAAAGTACAGGCATGTGAAAAGTAAGAAATGCAGATGCAAAACATTTCACTTCTTGTACCCGGAACCTAGCCCTACCTAAATGGTACCCGGCACAGAGCGATCATTCAATAAATATTTGCCAGTAAATAATTTGCTACTAAGATTTGAGTACAATGAAGTGAAATTACTTCTATGTTTTGATATTTTGGCAAAGTCAAGAAACAATAGGACAATTATTTAAATAATACAGGCCTAATGGTGAACTATCATCCAACATGGATGTCTTCAGATAATTTTCTTTATGGATTCAATTTGCAATAACTTAACAAACCACTTTAAGATCAGTGACTTTAAGACCAACATAACTGAGCCACAATGAAAAATTGGGTTAGATAAAATAAGGCCAGAATTAATCTCTCCCAATGGACTATAGACTCAGTTAACAAATAAGAATATGAACAAAGGTGAAAGACTGGAATCAGTCATGATAGCATCAGACAAGTGAAAATATAAAGCAAGACATAAACTAGAAAATCAATTCATAGAGGGGCAAAGGCAACTGGTTAAATACCTTTAGCAAAAGTTCCAAAATACAGTGAAAACTAGGTAGAATATCTGCCAGGCATGGTAGGTGGCTGATGGTAATTTAATTATAGGTTCCTTTAACTATGATTATCTAAGCAGACAGTGGCAGTCAAATACACATGGAAAGTGGTGACCAGATGTTCTGACAAAGGAACAATTCCTGTAAGAAGTGGGACAAGACAGGAGCCAAGTGACTGAAGAAGTGGGTATGTGCAGGATGTGAGCCACAAAATGAGGCCCAAGGTAGCAACCCACACGTGGAAAATGGGAACAAAATTCACCCTTGAGTTAACTCGAGCTTGGCCTATGTGCCACTGCCAAGACCACTTTATTATATCCTTTCAATGCAGGCCAAGGTTGGGCTGTGGGCCGAGAAGAAGCAAGAGCCACAGACAAGTCAGCCCACATGCTAAGAATAGGGAGTCACAGGCCATGGAATAGACTTTTCCAAATCATTTCCAAAAAAGAGGACTTGTACAAAAGAATGGCTGTCATCCTGACAAAACAGTGAAGCCAGAATACCAAAATAATCATGAATTTTCTCCCAAATATATGATGAAAAATCAAAAGTAAGTATCTCATAACAGGTAAATTTAAAAATTCCTCTCATTTATTTTTCTAAACTTTGTTCTGAAGAATAAAAACAAGTGTAATAGAATCTAGTAATAATATCTCTATTTTCAGATACTCCAAAGCATAAATTAATTAATAGTATATTAACTGGGCTACTTATTCCACAGAATTGTATTTTTATTCATTTATCCAGATAAAGATATTAGTAAAATATCTTTGGAGAATCATTTTAGTCTAGTGATTAAGAACACAGGTTCTGAAACAAGATTGCCTGGGCTCCAATATTAGCTCCGCTTATCAGGTATGTGACCCTGAACAAGTTATGTAACCCATCTGTGCCTCGGTTTCCTCATCTGTAAAATGGGGGTATTAATAGTACTTGCCTCAGTGATGTATGTATAATATATATGAGGTACTCAGAATAGTGCCTGGCACATAGTACACATTTTATATGTTGGCTATCATTGTTACTATATATCTACCATATATTCAAGGAATATTTATTGATTCTCCAACAGGCTGTATGTCACAGGCATGCTTCTCTGGAGACAGACGTTGAGACATAGGTTAGTGTATCACATATTTGCTAGGACATAGCTGGAAAGAAGGAGGAGGAAACAGAATTGGGCAGAGGGAGAAGCTGAACTTCAGTGCAGGCCCTACAAAGTCTTGGCCAACATCACAGAGAACTCTAGAATGTACGCAGTCCACAGAAATTTTCACACCATGAGCTGCAATGGTCATTCTTCTAAGTTCCAGCTGTGCCTAGTCAACAGATTGGAAAACAAGTCCTTAATGAAAAGAGATCTCAGCAGTGCGTCTCTATGCCCACCACACTAGGTCATGCAGAAATCAAAGCAATTCACAGCTAATGGAACAGCCATTCGATAGAATATGAAACTTTGATAGAAATATGTATAAGAATACTTAACACAAACAAGGGCAATCTTCTTAATTTTCATAGCCTCTGTATGATGAGAAGACATAAAAATTATACCACTTTCATATCTACTATTGACAGATACTAAACAAAAGGATTCCAAGCATTAATCTTGTATCCGGTAAATGTTTACCACTCCTATAATGTAAAAAAGTACTAGGGGAGATGCTATAAAAGATAAAAGTTGTCCATGAAATTGTTCCTTCTGTCAGGGAGATGAATATCTATTAGGAGAAATAAAACATGCATCCAAATGTTTGCAGCGAAAGGTTTACTATAAGCACCACCTAAATGGCACAATGGCCGATTAATGTACAATGTTGATTATTGTGCTGTATAAATGGTATTTAAATGGTATTTATATGGTACAACAACCAATGGCTGATTGTTGATTGAGTAGGATGGTGTTTCTCAGACTTGCCTGAGCATAAAATTCTCCTGGAGTCTTTTGTTGAATTCTTGGGCACTAACCCAAACCACTAAGTTGGACTGTCTGAAGAAGGAACTTGGAATCTGCACTGTAGCCAGCTTCCAGCACCTTAATGATTCCTATGATCAGTTAAGTCTGGGGAACACTGCCATAGTGGAAACATCATAGTGAAATACAAAAACACCTGGAGAGAGTCTTGGTTCTGTCTCTGGCTTATTGGTGACCTGGGGCAAAGGCCTGTCCTTAGGATTATGGAACTAAGGGCAAAAGAATGAATGAAAAGTGATACCATATGTCCAAAACTTGAAAATTACAAATTAACAAATTGTTAAATATAATATGTTCCACCCTATCCCACCTTGACAAATACACATTATAACAACCTGGAAGGTCAGGTTCAAACTAAGAATTCTCAGACTCCTCTAGAGCACACAAGCATGAGGAAAATTGACCTCTGGATAACTGGTTGATAGCACATTCAGTTCCCATCCTTAGTTCCCATTCAAAATGTGAGAGACCTCAACTCACAGGTGTGGACTCCTGGTCCATGTCCAAGACCAGTGCACCTTCCTTAAAAATATCTGTCCCTGGGCCACACCTGGCTAATGGGTGCACATACCAACTGTCCTGTCTGCCCTGAGGAAGACAGAGCCAGGGAACGTTGCCAAGCAGTCCTGAGCTGTGGGTGTGCTGTAGGATATACAGTCAAGAAATTCCACAGTCCCTGGAACGGAAAGGGAGGAACATACATTCCTCTTAGCCTGGTAGATTCCTCACACTTTGGGAGGAGCACAGCCAGATGAAGGCCAGACTGGAGTCTTAGAATGTAGGGCTCATGACAGACACACCTCTTGCCTATGTCTAAGGAGATATTATGGCCAATAGATAAATCAGTTTGACCCTCAGGTTCTTACCATAAAGTGGATCTTAGGACACTTGTTCACAAGATGATTTGTGAGCCATACTTTATAGGATAGTGTATTTGAAAGCATTACCTAAATTTACCGTCTTTACACTATTCAAATGTTCGTTGTTATTGTTACGGTCCAGGTGTAGAGGAAAGAGTAAATATTTCCAGTTAGAGATCAGGAAAGTCTTTCTAGAGAAGTTGATGTGTAATCCAGATTTCAAAAATTGAAACTGATGTGCGAACTATGTATGGAACAGAATTTTAGATCAAAAGAACGGCACCAACCAGAGCATGGAGATAGGAGGTTACTGTGTGCTTCACAAACAGGGAGTAGTCTAGAGTGCTGGCTTGGAGAGATTTTGCTCAGGGTAGTGTGATATACAATGGGAAAGGTGAGCTGAGCCGAGATTGGGGTGGGGTGAGTTGGGGGACTATACATGTATAGAGGGAGAGTGGTTGAATATCAGTCACCAAGAAATATTACCAAGACATGCCTAAATTAGGACAGCCTTTACATTTTCTGTTTCTAATTTTATATGTATACACACACACACACATCAAATATAGAGTAATTATATTTTAAATGTTCATTTATTTTTGAGAGAGAGAGAGTGTGTGTGTGAGTGAGCTAGGGAGGGGCAGAGAGAGATGGAGTGAGAATCCCAAGCAGCCTCCGTGTTGTCAGCACAGAACGCAGCACAGAGCTGGAAGCCACGAACTGTGAGATCATGACTTGAGCTGAAGTTGGATACTTAACTGACTGAGCCACCCAGGTGTCCCAATAAAGTTAATTGTTTTAAACAGCATAATAAACTTTCATAACACTTTGTATAAAAGGGATTTCTCATGACTAGAGATGGTGATGAGTATTTTGTCTTATTTTTTTTTCCCTTCCTCCTTTTCTTTTTCTGCTTTGTGGTACTAGGTTCCACTTTGAAGATATGGGATATGTGAACCAAGGCAAGTTATTTCACAACTGTGAGCCTCACTTTCCTCCTGCATCAAATGGAGGTAATTGTCCCTACATTACGTATTTCGTGGAACAGTATTATTCTAGCAATGTTGTATTGGGCACCTTTGCCACTGACAATCATCCTCACTTTTCTCGTTCTGTCACTTCCTACTTCCTTGTTGAAAATGACATTTATGTCTTTGTTTTCATATTGCTCTTCTTAAATGCTTGGAAAAAAATGTAAAAATAAGAAATGATTTTTTTTTAATTTTTTTTTCAACGTTTATTTATTTTTGGGACAGAGAGAGACAGAGCATGAACGGGGGAGGGGCAGAGAGAGAGGGAGACACAGAATCAGAAACAGGCTCCAGGCTCTGAGCCATCAGCCCAGAGCCTGACGCCGGGCTCAAACTCACGGACCGTGAGATCGTGACCTGGCTGAAGTCAGACGCTTAACCGACTGCGCCACCCAGGCGCCCCAAGAAATGATTTTTTAAGGTTTGCCAGTGCATACTGGGCAAGGGTTTCTGGAGCAGGAGGGAACTAGAGATGGCAAAGGAATTCAGTCCACGATACAACTGGTCAAACAATGGGTGTGAGGTTGTGCAACACGAGCCATATTTGCACTGACGTTTTGTTTGCAATAAGACCATAAGTCATAGCTCTTGAATCAAATTGATATAATGTCAAAATATTTGGGTTATGCTTCGAATGACTATCTGGCAAAATATGCTGTATGGAAGCAAACATTATCTCACATGAGCTCTTTCAGTGCTTAATCTTCACTGCTGTTCTGCACTTAGCACTTTCTACCTTGCTCTGGCTTGTAAACTACTAACTCTTTGTTTCCCACATGGCTCCTACTTGATCATCTGCCCTTGAAAGGCAGATTTATGTCTTATTGACGTTTGTGAATCCCAGCACTTAACGCCTTACCTTGTCAGCGACACTTAAATAAGTGTTTAATAAACCCATAGATAACTAGGTGTTGAATAAACTCAGAGATTATCTTTCACACACAAACACAAATTAAGTAACATGAAAAGCCAACTCATTTCCAAACACTATGCCATATAAAAATGCAACAGAAAATGTAATGGTTAGAAAGAAACAGAGGGAGAGAGCCTAATGTAGCCTGAGGAGACCTACAGGGGTGAGCTTCTTAGCTGATTCTAATGGATTCAGAAGCATTTAGGCAGAGGTTTGGAGGAAGGATGTCACAGAAGATAGCATGAGCAGAGTCCAGAGAGGAAGAAGAGTTTGATGGTCCTTATTTCTTCCTCAGCCATCAGTTCAGTGTTGCAGAAATACAAAATATGATTTGGAAGGAGCAGGAGATGAGGCTAGAGAGGAAGACAGTTCTCCAAAGCAGAGGATGCTTTATGGCAAGTGAAAAAGCATAGAGTTTTAACATATACTCTCCGAGGAGTCTTTGAGAGCTTATGCAAGAAAGGCAGCATACTCAGATATATGTAGAGATAGAGCTGGCTATTGTATGGAATTTGGATTTGATGCAGACAAAATTGAAGGTAGAGAGGCCTTTGGTTGGAAGCTGTTATTGTAGCAAAGTTTGAAGGCGGTGAGGGTTAAATAGGAGACCTCTAGGAAGAGAGTCCTCATGCTAGAAAATTACATGAGATACTTAAGAGTGAAAATTGGCTGCATTTGGACATTCACTGAATTTGGAATGCAAGGGAAAGAGAAGAATCAAGAATAACTCAGAGGTCTATGATTGAGTGATCATAGCCAAGGATTGTGTCAGAAAATAAAGAAGAGTCAGGTTTATTGAAAAACATGCGTTTTTGGACATATTCAACTCAAAAGTGGGTCATACTGATATGAATGTACAACAGGCTGTTAGCTATATTGTTCTGGGGCTTGAAAAAGACCTAGGTTGTAGTTGTAGTTTTATATGCACATGATATCAGCTTGAAACCTTGTGAAAATCTAGAGAAAACCCCCTGATAAGTACATGATGTGACATGAACAGTGAGGACAGAGAAGACCTAAAGTATGGATGGACAGATGAAGAAATGCCAGAGAGAGAGAGAAACAGCTGAGAAATCAGAAAAATGTAATGATTTGAAGGCAGGGATTGGAAAATTTCAAAAAGAGTGAATGATTAACAAGACTGAGTACTGCAGAGAGATAAAATAAGATAAAGATGGGAAGTATGGGTGGATTTGTGAATTGGGATATCATTGCTGACATTTTCAAGACATTTTCAAGAGCATTTTTAGAAGACTAACAGAGAAAATCAAATTTCAATGCTTTAAAGAGTGAATAAAAAAAAGAGTAAAATGGTGAGAAAATAGGGACAGACTACCAGGGGCCAGAATTCAAATGAAAAAAGGGAGGTTAAAGACAGTGGTAACAGAAGGCAGCAGAGGATTGAAGGCTAATTTTTTTTTTCTCTCTAGGCTGAAAGAGGATTGAGTATTTTTAGAGGTTGGAGTGGTAGTAGAAAAAAGTTATTGGTATTTTGAAAATCGCTAAAATATATTAAACACATTAAATGCCAGGCACTACAATAAGTACTAACACGTACCATTTTACTTAATGGCTACAATACTTCTATGAACAATTTTAACAAAGGAGCATGCTGAGGGTAATGTAGATTAAGAGAAGTTGTTAATGGTTACAGAATTAGAAAGTAATGGAGGTAGAATCAGAGCCTAAGTTGGCCAAATTTAAAAGTCTGTGTTCTTGACCATTACTCCATAATGCCTCTAGAAGGATGTCAGAAGATGGAAGATATGAGTAGGAACGATGGTCAAGGGGCAGGTGGAATGGATGAAGTCAAGAGCACAGGTGAAATGGGGACTCTTAAAATTAAGGAGAGATGGGGCACCTGGGTGGCTCAGTCGGTTAAGCTCCTGACTCTTGATTTCACCTCAAGTCATGATCTCACGGTTGGTGTGATCGAGCCCCACATCGGGCTATGCGCTGATGGTGCGAGCCTGCTTGGGATTCTCTCTCTCTCCCTCTCTCTCTACCCTTCATCTGCTTGCACTCTCTCTTTCTCTCTCAAAATAAATAAATAAACTTAAAAAAAATAAGGAGAGATATTTCATTCTCTGAGACCGCAAAAAGTAAAGGCAGGGTTTGGAAGTATAGAAGTGTATAACTCGAGCAGAAAGTGAAAAGCAATTTCTTTTTATCCTAACTTTGTCAATGAAGTGATGAAACATGGCCCATGGCTTGGAGTAAAGTGTTGGGTGTAGAGAATTGAGGAAAGTAAAGATCTGTACTAGATGTTAAAGGAAGAGAAGAGGGAATTGACCAAGTTCAAGTATAGGAATAACAGGTGGCCTTGAAAGTGAATATTAATCAGCCTGGCTGTATGATTTCTACCAGTAGTGCTACACTTCATGGGTATAAAACACTGGGCAAACCTTTTCTGTAATGAGTCAAGTAGTACACATTAGAGGTTGTGTGGTCCTGTTACAACTACTCAGCTCTGCTTTTGTAGTATGGAAGCATACAACACATAAATTAAAAATCTTGGCTGTGTTAGAATGAAACTTTATTTATAAACACCGAAAATTGAATTTCATGATTTTTATGTCATGAACTATTCTTTAATTGTTTCAATCATTTAAAAAATGTAAAGATCATTTTGAACTTGCAGTCCATAAAAAAGTAGTGGGTTTGACTTGCCCTCGTTTGCCAACCCCTGGGTACAGAGCACAGAAGCTAGACGGTGTCTTTGATCTCCAGTTGAGTTTTGTTCATCTATGGAGTAGATGGCAGTAGTACAAAAGAATATAGAACACCGGTGTGGCAGTCATTTGTGTGTTGTTCTCAGACCACTTCCCGCCCTTCCCTTGCTCTGTAGTGAATTACATTTTCTAGATACCATTGCCAACTGGCTTTAGGTACATTCAGTCAACAGGAGGAAGATGGAAGATGGACAGTGGGGTGAAATGGCTGCGTTACTAAACTGTTTTCTCTCAGCCCCAAACCCACAGTTTTATACTCTGCTCTGGATGCTTTAGCTAGGTTTTACAAACTTTTTTTCCCTTTTGCTATAAAGGGTGATTATAAATTGGGAGCTCTAAGAGTAGTCTGGAAGGCAGAAGAAGAGAGGGAAGCTGAGCTCCCTTGTGTTTACTTTCTTCAGCAGTGGTTTTTCATCCCCACAGTGGTGGTTACTTCAGGTAGCAAATGATTCTAGTTGAGTTTTTTCCATTCTCCAAGAAACAGCCTTATCACACCTCCTCAGAAGATGCAGTCCGAGAGGGTTCCAGTCTTCTCCTCAGAGATCCGAGTCCCAGTGCATGGGGACTCCCTTCCAAGCTCCTGAGGTTCCAGCAACAGCCTGGCAGCATCTGCTTTGCAGAGGACTGGGCCTGAGTTCTGCTGGCCTCCCTTTGAGCTGTTAGGTTCCAATATACCCAACCTCTTCCCTTTGTTACCCCAGCCCTGGGATTGGTGGTGGTTGCTTCTTCATCACTGTCTCTGTGCAATCCTGGTATCCTACTTTTAATATCACAGTACTCCAGTATCCATATGGCCAGTTACCCATATTAAATCTCCACTGTTAGAAATAACTGGTGTGGGAGGAGCTGCACGGGAAGGGACTGGGTTGAGAGAGGGGAAGAGCCAGGAGGGGCAGAGATCCTGCACCTCTGAGAGGCTCTGTGATAGCCTCAGGCCCAACCCTGGACCTGCCACAGACCCAGTTGGATATATGGAAACTGCAACCATGACCACTCTTGTCACTGTCATCCTGGAAGATGCCCTATCCAATGTGGACCTGCTCGAAGAGCTGCCCCTCCCTGACCAGCTGCCATACATCGAGCCCTCCACTTCCTTTGTCTCTTAACAGGCCAACTTTTACACAGACTTCAAGGACAGAAATGCATTTGTTACAGGCAGTGCACAGTACATTGAGCGGGCTATGGCCCACTCCAGCATGATTACTGGCTATGTGAAATTTTGTCTCTTCACCAGAGTAAAAGGTTTCTCAAAAAAAGGGATGATGTCTTTGGAATGACACGTTATTGACTCGAAAAAGTGTGGCCTAAATCATTCACAAGTGGGGCCAGTTGTCTGATGGATCTGTGTCTGAGCCATCTGTGAGGGATTATCCCTTTCCCTCTTGGGCTTCCATTGGTTTTATTCTCATGTAGAACTGAAATTTAAAGAATTCCAGATTTCTCATTCAGAGCTTTGCCTAGGACTAAATGGACCTTTCTCACTACATCAGTTACATATCTGCTCATTCACTCAATAAATATTGTGTACCTGGTTAGATAATAATTAACAACAACAACAACAACAAACTGTTGTTTCTCTTTTTCTGATGGATTTAATGATAGACACACCAAGGGTATTTAATAACCTCTTTGCTCTGCTTTGACTGGTCTTTCTGGAAGCAGCTGTATTTCCTCCAATTCTTTTCACATACTCTCCCTTCAAGACACCAGATCCCACCAAATGACCCTCATCATTGTTCCACTTTCCTTCAATAAGCCTCCGTTTCAGGACTATGAGAATGCTACCCATTCATGCTTTCTCTTCAACCCTGGGGAGGGTAACAACTTCCTGTGTTTACTAATCTCTGAATTTTTCACCATCCCTTGCTAGGTTTTTTAGCTCATCTGTCACATCATTAATTCTTTATATTAAATTCCACATGTTTTAAATGTCTAGTGTGGCTCTGTTTTCCTAACTGAACCAAGACCGATACAGACAGTGAACGTATAGTTGAGATGAAATGTCATGAGATTCAGGCTGGATAGGAAAGAGAGAGACAAGAAGAGGTCTATTCAATTATGAAAATGTACAGAAATCACAATAATAACAATCTTCATGGTGTCAAGTGGTGACACCTCAAGAATAAAGAATAAATCTATTGACAATAGATTAGAAATAGATACAAAAGTGAGATAGTTGAGTTTTTGTTTTACAATAAAATGTAATTTAACGTATTTTCTATCAAACTTATTTAAGGGAATTTTGAAATGAGTAAAGCAACTCAAGCAGCTAGAGCAAATAGGAGTAAAATAGCTTCTTTGCCAAGACAATTTTAAATGAACATTAAAATTGTTATTTTCTAGCTGTATCAAACTGCCATTTGAAACATATTGAAAATAAAAGTGCTACCTGCTCTTACCAGATGTTCTGCAAATATTCAGCATCATTTGATACGTATTATGTCAGTATGCAAAAGCATCGCTGGACCTCAAACATATTTCTCTTGCCAATTTTTTTTTAGTTGAAAACAAATTTTGTCTATCAAGATTCCTGTGATTATTTTTAATTAACTTTCTTAAGGTTTAAAAATCATCTACTTTGGTTTTAAACTCAATGTACCATCTCACTAGATTCTACTAATAAACTATAAAATCTCATACTATAATGGGAAAGACTTACAGCAATTTTGTATTGATTGACAGGTGACACAGTAACACCAGTTATTTTATTAAAAGAACGAATTCCATTTCTGAGTTTACTGAAGTGTCTTACCAACTGCACTTTATTTGTCTTTATTGACCTTTCCACGCTGTTAGACAAAATGGATGACCTGCTTTTCATTGAGCTTCCAGAATATCACTCTTTGGATTTTTTCCCCTATTTTTTTTATCTACTTTCTAGTTTTACCCTTATTCTCAAACCCATTCATACCGAAGTCCCAAGATTCAGTCTTTGGGCCTTTTCTCTCCCTTATCTACATTCCTTCTCTAGAACATTTCATTTAGCTCCACAGCTTTACATACCATTTATATACCTCTTACCATCCCAAAGCACATTTCCATCTTTGCCTCCCTTTTCAATATCACACTCATATACCCAGCTGTCTAGTTGGCATTTCCACTTTCATATCTGACATCTGAAAATGGAACATATCTAGAATGGAGCTCCCGACACCTGCTGACTCTCTTCATTAACTCCCTCCTTCCAGTCCCTCAGCCCCAAAACCTTGACTTCTCTCTGTTCCTCATATTCCATCAAATCCATCTACAGATCCTACAAGCCCCGCCTTCCAAATATATCCAAAATTGAACCACATCCTATCACCTCAAACAACGTGAGTCCCCAGTAGGCACACATGGTCCATTTATAAGTAATCATGGTTGTTTGAGAATGAAAAATTTCTGGTTTTCTGTAATATATATGTAATTAGTATTCCAAACAACTACTAAATTACTTGGACAGGAATGCTTATTAAGTTGTTTATGACAAACTGCTTAATGAACAAAACCATGAGGTATTCCTTTTGGTCTAGAGACACTGAAAAAATTTATTTAGACACTGTGAGCTCCCTGAAATTAAGTCTGGAAATGTCTATTCTAAGCTTCCTACCACCTTAGGGCTTTTACACCCTGTTCTGTCTGCCTGGAAAGCTCCTCGTCTAGACACCTCTATTGCTAGCTTCACTTCACGATGAGGCTGACTGTAACTGCTCTATTTAAAAGGTAACCAGCCCGTATCTCCATCCTGGCACTTCTGATTTTACTAACTTCATTTTATTTTTTCCTCATATGATACATGGCCTCAAGTAAACTTGCCACTTATTGTTTATGCTTATTGTTACTCTCACTAGCCTACAAAGAAAAATGTATTTTGTTTCCTCATATATTTCAAGTGCTAGAGAAAAACCTAGAGCATGCCTGGCCCATAGCTAGTATTAAATATTAGTGTAAAGAATAGATTTATTTCAAGATCTACAAAAGTGGCCATGGGAAAAAGGGGGGAGGGTGGGAAGGACAATTAGCTTAAAACACTCATTCAAAGTTTCATGTGCTTTTAGATATTTAGATGAGGCAAGAGGGTGTTTTTTGAATCTCAGGCTAAAGATTCTCATCTCTATAATCATAAAACGAAATAAATATTCCTTTTAAAAGGAATCAAAAAGAAAACAAATCTTTGTGTTCTTATAGCTTTGTTGTCCAAAATGGTAAAGAGGATGAAAAAGTTGTAGGAGGGGTAATAAAATTAAAAATATCAAGTAGGAATGAATAATGCCAATATTATAAGAGTTTCCTTAAGTACATAATTCACTAAATATACTTACAGACAGTCAATAATGTGTAAGCTACTGTATTGAAAATTGCATGAAGAGGTGCCTGGGTAGCTCAGTCATTTGAGCAACTGACTCTTGAATCTGGCTCAGGTCATGATCCCAGGGTCATGGGATTAAGCCCCTTGTCCAGCTCCATGCTGAGTGTGGAGCCCGCTTAACATTTTCTTTCTCTCTCTCTCTCTCTCTCTCTCTCACTCTCTCAATCTCTCTCCCCCTGCCCCCTCTTTAAAAAAACTGCATGAAATATAAAGACACAGACACTGATTTGAATAACACATAATTGTGTATATTAATGGTTGCTAATATACACGGGAAAAGTCATAATGCCTTGAGACCAATGTAGACAGTGTAATATGGATAAAGAAGAAAAGAGGAGGAAAGGAAAATTTGGGAAACTTTACAGATTTTGGGATAGGAGAAGGAACGGATCTTCTGGGCAAAGAGAGGAGAAATATTTTTAAAGAAATTATGAGGGTAAAATAAAGTAAATCTTGTTTGGCCAGCTTTGGGTGAATTTTTACAACAGTCATGAAACATTGATATAAGTATGTAAATCTACCTTCAGTCATTCGGAGGACCATTTTGAATTGCTTTATAATGTTCTCTTCTTTTTTTTTATTTTTTTTATTTTTTTTTTCAACGTTTATTTTTTTGTGGACAGAGAGAGACAGAGCATGAACGGGGGAGGGGCAGAGAGAGAGGGAGACACAGAATCGGAAACAGGCTCCAGGCTCTGAGCCATCCGCCCAGAGCCCGACGCGGGGCTCGAACTCCCGGACCGCGAGATCGTGACCTGGCTGAAGCCGGACGCTTAACCGACTGCGCCACCCCGGCGCCCCTGTTCTCTTCTTTTTAATACTTGAGCCAGGCTCGGGTTTATTTGGCCTCAAATTGCCTTCTTGCTCGCCTCCTGTTCTCTGTAAAGCAGGACAGCTCCCATGAAGCTGTATTTGCCAGGCTCCCTTGTCAGCTGACTTCTATCCAGGTTTGGTAATTAAAGGGTGCTGGCAGAAAAACGGAGAGAAGGAGAAAGGGAGCAACCAAGATCTTGTTCCCTCCCTCTGCCTTGAGCGCCATCTCTGGAAGTAGCTGTTTTCTTGTGTGGCTTTAGTGTTTCTGGGCCCTTTAGACAGGCTTCTACCAGGTAATCCCATCCCTGTCTCTGCTACTTCTTTCCTTTGTTTCTCTGTTCTAGGCTTATCAGGAGTTTCCTACTTTTTAATCCTCGAGTTGCCTCACAGTCTCATTGGGATTTGCAAGTCTTCCACCGGGTATGAAATCAATTTCTTTTTCTAAATTCCTTCTGTTATTTCTTCAATAATAATTGAAGTGGTTCCCATTTTCCTGGATAGACCCTGACTCTGACAATTTAGTAATTGTTATTTTAGTATCTGTTACGGGTTCAACTGTGTTTCCCCCATTTCATATGTAGAAGTCGTAACCCTCAGAACATCAGAATGAGAAGGTATTTGGAGACAGTGTCTGTAAAGAGGTGACTAAGGTAAAATGAAGTCATATGGGTGGATCCCAATTGATCTAACTGATGTCCTTCTAAGAAGAGATTAGGACAAAGGCACAGACACATGCAGAGAGAAGCCCATGTGAGGACAAAGAGGAGAATGCAGCCACAGACAAGCCAAAGAGAGGAAACAACCCTGCCATCGCTGTGATCTCACCTCAAGAATGGTGAGGAAAGAAATTTCATTTGTTTAAGCCACCTGGTCTGTGGTAATTTTTTTTAGGGCTGCCCAAACACAGTAAAGCATAGATATTCACAGTATCTCTATAGATACTCCATTTTCTAAACTTATAACTATGATTTCTTTCTAAGTTCTTTCCCCCTCTCAATTTTTTGAAGTTCAATTTGTAAACACAGCTCCCTTGAAGGTCTACCTTTTGCAGACTATAAAAGCAGATTATTTGATGAATTTGCTGGTATTTATGTGTGTTCAAGAATCATTTTCCTGGGGCGCCCAGGTGGCTTAGTTAAGCCTCTGACTTCGGCTCGGGTCATGATCTTGTGGCTCAGGTCCTGATCTTGCAGCTCACAAGTTCAGGTCCTGATCTCGCGGTTCACGAGTTCAAGCCCCACCTCAGGCTCTGTGCTGACAGCTCAGAGCCTGGAGTCTGCTTTGGATTCTGTGTCTCCCTCTCTTTCTGCCCCTCCCCTGCTCTCACTCTGTCTCTCTGTCTCTCTCAAAAATAAACATTAAAAAAAAAGAATCATTTTCCTTATTAGTCATGACCCCACATTCCATATTTGATTTCTTATTAGTTGTAACATAGTTTTCAGGTTAATTCACTAGTAAGCCTGTGCATCTGTTTAGTTCTGCTCTAAAAGTACATATGAATACATGTAGAAATCACTACTACAAACCTATGAGAGTACTTAATGGCATATATAACCAGTCTTGAACTTGAATAATCAATTAAGGAATAATAATAATTTTCACTCAGAGCCTATCATTCTGCCTTTCAGTACATACTTATCCTGAACCTTCTAAGGGCTTTGTAAGCATGGCTCTTGGCTTGTAAAAACTGTATGCCATGGGGATATTAACAATAAGAGAGTATCTGAAAGTTAAGTATCTGAAAATATTTAACTTTTCAGTGTTAGCAAAGTATATGTTCTGTATTCTAATTTAATGATACTCATTCTGTTGAATGTGTTACTCTAAAGCATACTGCATCTGGGCACTAAAAAGTCTTGGCCTCTCCTTAGTTATGGACCTTCTGCTTATACACAGACAAGTGAGGTCTAGTGGAAGAGGAAAGTAATAGCAATAGTGATTAGTCTTTCATAGTTCTTATTCTGTAGACATACACCCAACTGAAAGAAGAAATTTAAAATATTTGACTTGGAAGAGGAGATAACTAAGATAAAAGCAAGGGAAGAAATAGCAAGAAAAAAAAAAGAAAAAGAAAAACCAGTCCCTTCTCCCATCCTCATTTATACTCACAGTCTTAGCCATTTAGCCATTCCCTTTTAACACATATTACGGGTTGTAATTTGTTTACTTTTGTTTTGGTCTGATTTACTCCCTAGAAACTCACAATGAAAAGGATTCTGTCTGTGTAGCCCACAGTTGTATTCCAGAGGCTATCCCAGCAACTATGAAACAGTTGATACTTGGTAAATATTTCTCAAATGAAGGAAGGAAGGAAAAAGGAGAAGCACAAAAAT
Source organism: Acinonyx jubatus (assembly GCF_027475565.1). Lineage (NCBI taxonomy): Eukaryota > Metazoa > Chordata > Mammalia > Carnivora > Felidae > Acinonyx > Acinonyx jubatus. Next base: position 137,735,148 of record NC_069382.1, read on the forward strand.
ATAAAACTCTTATTCTTACATGCAAGGCATTACTAAGACTATAAAATGCCCCAAGCAATCTTCTCTCTTTAGGCATCTTACACCATAGTCAGAGAAAAGGAGAATATTAGGTATCAAAAAGAAAGTGAAAGTGCTGAATGGAGAGCCACTGTGTGCCTCAGAAGTTCCGAAGAAGAAGAGCACAGGGTGCTTACTGATAGATGGGATTGTCGAAGATATGTGGAAATAGCCAACAAAAAGAGACAAGAAGCCAATCACAGAAAGACAAACACTGCATGATTCCACTTAGATGAGATATAAAATATAGTCAAACTCATAGAAGCAAAGAACAAAATGGTGTTTGTCAGGGACTGGGGGGAGAGAGATATGGGGAGATGCTAATCAACTCAACATGTACAATATTTCAGTTATGCAAAATGAATAAATTCTAAAGATTGAAGTTACGACATTGTGCTTATAGATGACAATGCTGTATTATACACTTGAAAATCCATTAAGAAGGCAGATCTCATGTCGAGTGTTCCTACCATCGAGAGAGAGAGAGAAAAGAAAAACACTAGGATTCTTCATCAGCATCAACCTCCAAATGCTTTCCATACTGCAACACCATCAGACTTTCTCTAATATGCTATTTCATGTCAGAGCCTGGCTGTCACCGTGAAAGAGTTACACTTTCAACACCCTCTGTGAAACCAGGGGTCTTCAGGAAGTCTACCAGGCACTTCAATGAATGACCACCTGCAAGACCCTCCAGGACATCACTGAATTCCTGGCCTCCATGGGTCTATTAGCCCGTCTGATGAAAAGAAGGAATCTCCTGGCACCTGATGCTCTGAAGTGTGTTACTCCTGTCCCCTCAGGCTGACTGGAGTGCCCATCTGCCTTGGTTTTCAACAACTGCAAAGAAGCCCAGCATGCGGGGAATGAAATATCTACTGGGTAAGGGGGACTGTCAATTCTGCAAATGCTTGTCAGTTTGTACAACTGCCTCTAAGGGTCTGAGGTAATTTTTATGCATTGTGGCAAAATATTCCCAACCTAGGTCTAAACATTTGGCAACTTCTTACAGAGTGTAATTGAATATCATTCGTGATGATTATTTCCTAGCCTCATCTACCTTTTTAGATGATCATCATAGACATTTCCATTCCCCTTGGTTGTTTTTTACTAGATTTTCAGTTTATACAATAGGGCAATAAGTATGTCTCCTAGTATTGGATTATTTATTATTAATAAACATTTGTAGTAAATATGTATTAAAATACTAAATATTCAATGAGTTAAGCATGTATATTTCACTGTAATATATATAATACTCTACATAACTGTTCTGACAATAACTTTTGGGAGGATACTGATAACTCATTTCATCATTTCAAATCATACTTAATCACTGGGCCAATTCATTTCATTCTAAATGTGATAGCAAAGTAACACACGAAGAGATATATAGTTCCTACTTGATATTAGAAAACATATTTCTCTGCCAGTTTTTATCTCTGCAGAATTAAACTTATATGTTTCCCCCAAGCTGAATAAAATTTGGTAAAATTATGAACTCTGGTCTACTGATGGATACTTTCTCCAGGTATGACTTAAATGTTTTAATAGAGTCAGACTATTGGATGAGTTCCAGGACCAGCTAAGGATTTACCGAGTACATTGTTCATCTTTTGATAATATATTTTCAGGCTATTATAAAAATGAAACGAAGAGCCTTGGAAGAGCCATGAACTGTTTTGATATACATGCTACATATCCCTTAAACATTCCAATCCTAAAATAGTGTTCAGTTCTATCTGTGCCTCCAATAGAAATGCTAACCTCTGGAACAGTCCCCAAAAGTTCACCTAAGACTTTCAGGATGACTGTAGGGTGATGCCAGTACCAAAGACACATTCTATTTTCCCTGAAGCCTGATCAAACCTGAAAGTTGGTATAAATCAATAAAATGGTATTTATTAAGTGGCTTGCTATGCCTGGCATCAGTGGCGACCATGACAGAGAGGCAGGGGGCTGCCTTCATGAGGTTTATAGTCCATCAGAGATGCCGTATACTGAATGATTAATTCAAGTGCAATGACAGTTAGAAAAGGGGAAGTACAAACTACAGTAGGAGAGTACAGCAAAGAGATTTAACTAAGGTTAAAGGATCAGGAAAAATTTCCTTGAAAGGGAAAATAAGTTGAAATTAACTTGGAAGAGAGATAGGATAGGAGAGAAGGGAGGATATCCAAGAAGGTGAAATAGCACATGATCCAAGACTACTGGAGAACATGAACAGGTCTGTGGCTATTCATCAGTGGATAGTGGATTCTGTATCTAGAACATCCAAGAAAGAATATTGATTGTATCACTTTTAGAAACATTTCTCTTATTATTATTATTTTTAAAACATTTCTTAATGTTTATTTTTGAGAGAGAGAGAGAGAAACAGAGCATGAGAATGAGGGAAGGGGCAGAGAGAGGGGGAGACACAGAATCTGAAGCAAGATCCAAGTTCTGACATGTCAGCACAGAGTCTGATGCAGGGCTCAAACTCATGGGCCACGAGATCATGACCTGAGACAAAAATCAGAAGCTTAACTGACTGAGCCACCCAGGTGCCCCTAGAAACATTTCTAAAGAACAAACAATGTACATTTCTGTTCATGAGACACAATTGTGACTGAAGTGAGGTAGTAAAATCTACAGCTAAGTCAGGAATAAATGATAACAGTCATTGTTAGTGACAGAATGTCATTATGTAACAGAAGAAAAGTCCACCATTCCCTTACTCCCAACAAAATGAATCTCTCTCCAAATGCCATCACAACCTATCTAGTCATTGCCTGAATGAAAGTTGTCAGTCCTAAACACCAAGTGTCATTGGCAACATTTTTTTTAAAATCTTTAGATTTTAGAAGGGGGAAGTTTCTTTAGAGGTTACCTAAATTTTACCCCTGACAAAAAAAGGGCCTGTAATTTGACTTGTTAAAGATTGTAAAGCTAATGAGAATCAGAGCTGGAACTAAAATCCTGATCTTGTTCTAATGTTATTACATTATTGCATATAGATATTTTAAAAGGTATCTATATATTCTGCTCTCTAGCAAATGCAATAACGACTGGCCATAGACCAACAACCACAAACAGGAAAAAACTACTGGTTGGTTTACTCAGTAAAGGAAACAATCAAAAGACTAAAAAGCGACTTTTGGAATGGGAGAAGACATTTGCAAATCACATATCTGATAAAGGGTTAGTATCCAAAATCTATAAAGAACTTATCAAGCTCAACACCCAAAGACAAAATAATCCAGATAAGAAATGGACAGAAAACATGAATAGAAATTTATCCAAAGATGGCTAACAGACACATGAAAAGATGCTCAACATCACTCATCATCAGGGAAAAACAAATCAAAACCACAATGAGATACCACCTCACACCTGTCAGAATGGCTAAATTTAACAACACACAAAACAACAGATGTTTATGAGGATGTGAAGATAGGGGAACCCTCTTACACTCTTGGTGGGAATGAAAACTGGTGCAGCCACTCTGGAAGAAAGTATGGAGGGTCCTCAAAAAGTTAAAAATATAACTACCTTATGACCCAGCATTACACTACTTGGTATTATGCAAAGGATACAAAAATACTGATTCAAAGGGGCACATGCACCCCGATGTTTGTAGCGACATTATCAACAATAGCCAAATTATGGAAAGAGCCCAAATTTGTATCGACTGATGAATGGATAAGGAAGATGTGGTATATATATAATGGAATATTACTCAGATATTAAAAAGAATGAAATCTTGCCATTTGCCATGTTGTGGATGGAACTAGAGTGTATTATGCTAAGAGAAATAAGTCAGTCAGAGAAAGACAAATGTCATGTGATTTCACTCATATATGGAATTTAAGAAACAAAACATATGACCACAGGGGAAAGGAAAAAAGAGAGAGAGAGAGGCAAACCATAAAATAGACTCTTAACTATAGAGAACAAACACGGTTGCTAGAGGGGAGGTGTGTGGGGGATATTAAGGAGGCACCTGTGATGAGCATTGCATGTTATATGTGAGCGATGAATCACTAAATTCTACTCCTGAAGCTAATAGTACACTCTATGTTAACTAACTAGAATTTAAGTAAAAACTTGAAACAAACTAAATAAATAAATTAAAAGGATTCTATTATATGACAACTGTAATTTTGTAAATATGAGAGTGAGACCTTGATATTAATAATACAAATAATGTGTTCAAGTCACAAGTTTACAGTGATAGTAAGCAATGACTGTAAGAAACTAGATACCACACTGTTACAGTAAAAGGGGTGTAAACATACCTCTAGTAACTTAGCAACAGTAACTCCCACTTTTCCAAGTTCAGTTTGACCTCCAGCCTCTGTAACTTCTTTTTCTTTGACGTCTATAAATAATACATGGACACTCACACACACATACACACACACACACACACAGCACGAGAGAACATTCTTATCATATTGCTTTCACACATTTGTTCTCTTGAAGAGAACATCTCACACAAAATCCACCAGGAAAATGTGTGGCAGGAACTCTTCACTAACTAAAGGCAGATTCAGATGCCCATCTGACATTCAAGAAAAGGCCACACTGTCTGATTCTTCTCTGCAGCTGTGCTCTGCCACCCTCATGCCTATCACAGAAGGGTTTGCATGCTCTGGATCTTGCACAAGGGACATCATTGAAACAACCTTTTTCTCTACTACATCTCTTTTTCTCCACCCAGGTAAGAAGCTATAGAGTAACATGGTGGATGATAGCTGGATGGAATCAAAAAAGTCATTCATTCTATCTTTACAAGAGGCTCTTTTGCTCACTTAGCAACAATGAACCGCAGCCAGGCTTTAAAATGAAACACTTGCCTCCCCACCCAACCCCGTCTATCTCTCTCTCCCCCCCCCCATCTCTGTCTCTATTTCTTTCTCTCTCTCTCTCTCTCTCTCTCTCTCTCTCTCTCTCTCTCACACACACACACAGAAAGATTTAACGTCTGTATTTTTTTTCTAAAAAAAAAAAAAGATGGGGGTGGGCAAGAAAGAGCATCTTTCACATTCTGAATTTTCAGAGTAAGTATCCAACGCGACTTGCCATGATAACTAAATTTATTATTAACTGTGTATTTCATGATGTTAGTGACAATATGTTAATGTGATTTTTCACGTCCTCCTGCAGTGAACAGATGGCTCCTTTTACTTTACTTTCCACATCAAGTGTGATTATTTCTTGGTGCCAAAAGCCACCTGCCGCTCCTCGGTCTCCAGTCTAATTTTTTATGTTGGTAAAACACAGCAGGACTTGTTATCAGTTGGATGGCATCTTAATAAAAGGAGACATGCCAACATATTGACATCATGTTCAAGGGGAAACTTCAGCCCCTTCAAACCCTTAACCCCATTCCCCTACCCCCTTTCAAAAAGTGAGGGAGAAAAAGAAAAAAAAAAGTGGATGCAAAGACCCCACCAGTTTCAAGATGTTTGATTACAATTGTTGGGCCTAGAGCCAAGATGCTGAATTGGCCTCCCTTTGTTCCCAAACCCAAGCACCTCACTCAGGGCTCTGATCTTTCATCCTGTGTAATGATAATTAGCCGTAACATATTCCAAAGTCAAATGTAAGCAGGAATACATTAACATTGAGAACAGTGTCAGGGCAATTTTCACTGGGAAAATGACAAAGAACACACACACACACACACACACAACAAAAAATTTCAAGAATCAAACATTCATAAAATCACTTTCATAGCCGTGAATATTAAACTCATTCGCTTGTCTGTTATGAGTGCTTACCTAGAATGCCAAGGCCTCCTAATGTGGATGCAGTGATTCCCACAGCCCATGCTTAACAGAGAAAACATGAGTAATAAACCACGGTAGCTTGCTTTAATTTTTCCATTCTTTATTAGAACAAAGAGGGATACTACGTTAGGTGATTTGTGGTCCAAGAAGAGGTCTTCCAGGCGATTGGATGGCATGGCTCTCAACAGCTGGTCCAGCACATTTGGGAACAGCATGTAGAAAAATGCGTCAGTGTTTTGAAGATTACCAACTGTGATGATGCATTGGTTATGACACAATCAAAAAAAAAAAGTTAAATTTCCTAGCCACAAACTATGTAATTCATCAGGGCACACACTCTCAAAATTCAAGACGAAGGTAAGTCCAAATTTGGTGAAATTGAAACTTTCAAAACTGATTCTCACTCTTTATAGGTTGAAAAGAGAATGCTAGATATTGTTAAAAGCCAAGGAGTTAACGACGCAGCTGGCTTCCTAGGATTTACAGAGTTTATAAAGTACAGAAGAAAATTCCTACAATAAAACCACAAATATCTTAATAAAAATGATTCACAATTAATGGTTCTCTTGAGATGAACAACTTTAACTAGATTGTTCGATTACAAAATCTCTCAAATTAACATACGCTTGGCAGTGACTCTTTTATTCCTTTTAATTGTTTCTCCAAACAAACAAAAGAACCTACATGAAATAGATGCCTATTAACTATGTTTTGCAGCTTGACGAGCTTTGTATTTGCATTACATTTACCCAATGTTTTGTTATAAAAATTCACATACAGAAAAGTTGAAAGAACTTTATCACTGACACCATCAAATCTACCACATAGATTCTAAATTAATATTTTACTGTACTCCTTTATCATATATTTTTTCATTTATCCATCCCTTTATCTATTCATCAATCTCATTATATTATATTGTAAAATGAATAACCAATAGGCCATCCAGCAATCAAAATTAAAATGATCTTGACTTTATGATAATAAAGAGGCACATACAGTGGCATTCATTATCCCATTCAACAAATACTTTTTGAGTTTCTGCTTCAGCTCAAGCACTATTCTAAGTACTGAAGATACAAGATTGAATAAAACAACCAAGATATTTGCCCTCATTTAACTTATAATTTAATGGGCTTGACAACGGAAAAATAATAATTAAATGAATGGGTTTTTAAAACATGATATATAAAGGAAGATACGTCAATATAGATGAGTAAATTTAGTTCAGACTGTTCTTAAGTTAGATGTTGTAATAAGGGCAGGAAGAATGTTTTATGCATTGCTATATTGTTGCCTAAAATAGAATCCACATACAGCAGCCTCTCAAAACTTTTGTCAAATTACTGAACGAACAAATACATTTTAAACTTTACAGTATGGTCATCACTGAAAAGATTTTATATTAGGTAGTAATTGCGCTCCAGAAGAGTAGCTTGAAAGGTAAGCAAATAATAATAGAAAGTCAATTTGTTTAACAACTCTAATTTTAACAATCCTATACTTAAAAACTTTTAAAAGAAATGCCTGATTTTGGTGGGACTATTCTGAACAGTATGTCCACCATTAAAGCATCTGCATTTGTATGGGATATAATACAATGAAATAACAATTACCTTGTAAAGTTGAATGTCTTCATAAATAAGATGGTGCCACTGTATTTCAGAGGTGCTTATTTGAGAACATGGGGAAGTATTACAGACTAACAAACAAAAGGTATATGTTCTTAATTTTTCTTGAAATGAAAACTAGTGGAGTTAGTTTAAGCTTCTTAGTTAAAAAAATAAAGCATTTTCAGTCAGCTTGGTTAAATCCATCGATAGCTTGCAATTACTCTAAGAAAGTTAAATCAATCTGGTCAACTTTTCATTCTAAACTAACTTGAGGAGCTTATTATTTATTTAGTGGCTACAATTTAGTAGCCAATAAAGTGAAACTAATACATAAACTAATGTGCAGTTGTTTTTATAAACAGAAACTGATGTCTTTCTAAATGAGTTAATTGGATTAAAGACAAAATGCTTAAAGCATTCCTAAACTTAAAAACTACTGGGATTGGGAATGTTTGTCTATATATATTGGAGTGGCAGGGGATAGGGGATGTAGAGAAAAAAACCTTGGGTCAAATCTTTCTATTGTGTAGATTAATCTATACACATAATGTTTACTACTGCCAAATACTTGGGAAGAAAAAAAAAACATTAAAAACTTAAAAACAATCTTTTTCAAGCAAATTCAAACCTAGTATGGTAACTGGCATACTGGTAAGTGTTGCCTTTAAATTTTTTGCTTAGAAAAATCTCTGGTAGAATTTTAAAATCAAAACAAAGACATGATCAGGAAAATCTGTGCCATCTTCTGATGATTTCAATTGCCTACTATTCTAATTAAGTCTGGTAGCTAATTTTGCTTTTCTGACTTCCAAAAACTCCTTGAAAGGTTTACTTAAATGGAAAATGTGATCTAGTTAAAATAGTAAAACAACAATATTATTGGTGATTTTTATGTTATTTTCTATCTTGTTCTGTTGGTTTCATTAAAAATAAATAAGCTTTGCCTTTGAGATAACTCAAAGGCATAGGCTATGTCCTAATATAGAAAATTGTCATTTATTGAGTGGATATTTAATAAATTTAAATAAGTGAGTATATTTATTCACTAGTTTTCCAATCAATCTGAAAATTTAAACTTCTATCCGGCAGACTTCTATTGTGACTAAGATGAAGTCACAGAATTCTGTGAACTATTTCATATATTTTGTCCTTTTAAAAAGGATCCCTACCCACTACCCAACGAAGGGTAGTGATCCCTAAGTGGCAAGAAATGAGTGGCATGGGCACTATGACTTCCTCAGCTTATTTCCTTGAGAGATTTCTGAGGCCAAAGCACTGGAAGGGGAAACCCAGGTAGAGCCCAGTAAAAGCCCTGTAGTGAGGAGACAGAGCTAAGCACCCAGACAGATGAAGCCATCTAGAGAGTACAAGACATGGTATTGAAAATAAGAGTTGTACAAGAAGAGAACTCTGGAGAACCCCTAAGAATTCAGTTCCGTATTGATCAATCCATGTGTATGAGGAAACTATTTGAGTCTGGGGAAAAATGCACATGAAAAGATTAAAGATTAACAGTGTCCAGTAGGGGCACCTGGGTGGCTCAGCTAAGTGTCTGACTTAGGCTGAGGTCATAATCTCTCAGTTCATGAGTGCAAGCCCTGCATCGGGCTATCTGCTCTCAGCACAGAGACTACCTTGGATCCTCTTTACCCTGCTCTCTCTGCCCCTCCTCCACTCATGTGCAGTCACTCTCTCTCTCTCTCTCTCTCTCTTTCTCTCTCTCTCAAAAATAAACATAAAAAAGAAAAGAAAAGAAACCAGTGTCCAGTAAAGATAAGCAGTGTTTACCCAGGATTGGGAACAGGAACTATTCCCACCAGCCATTAAGACCTCTTTTTCATGGGCCTTGAGTAGCCTATACTGAGGGTTTTCATCACAGTAAAGGAGTATAATTAGCCCAGACTGAGCACTGTCCTTGTTCCAGCAGCAAATCCGAAAAGAAAGACAGCAAAGAAATCAAATTGTTTCCAACTAATTTAGCTGCATCCCAAAACGAAGCTCAAGGTTTATAGAAACACAAAAATATCCAGCAATTCAACCAGCTAAAATTCATAATGTTCGGCCCGTAATAAAAAAATTACTAGGCATGTAAAGAAGCAGGGAAATACCAATCATAATAAGAAGATAAATTAGTCAAAATTGAACAAGAACTGACAGAGATGTTAGATTTAGCAGAAAATATAATTAAAAGTTATCCCAACTATTCCATGTATTTAAAAACTTAAGTAAATATTTTAAAAACTCTGATTGAACTTCTGGGAATGAGAATTACAATGTATAGGTGAAAAATACAGAGGATTAATTAACAGCACATTAGATACTGGAGAAGAAAAGAGTAGTAAACTTGAAGACATAGCAATAGAAACTATCTAAAATGAACCATAGAGAAGGTAACAATAATGAGCTGTGGGACAACTCTGATAGGCGTAATTAAAGTCCCTAAAGCAGAGAAGAGAGAGAAAATAAAACATATTTGTAGAAATAATAGCCCAAGGTTTTCCAAATTTGATAAGATCTATAAACCAACAGATCCAAGTAGCCCCAGTGTGCCCCAGGCACAAGAAATAAGAAGAAAGCTATACCATATAACATCATCATAAAACTGATAAAAACTATTGATTTAAAGAAAAACCAAAGGCAGTGAAAGAAAACAGACATCTTAAAAATACGGAGGTAGCAAAGTTCACAACTGAAACAACACAACAGAGAAGGTGGTGGAGAATAGTTTCAAGGTCCTCAAATTTAAAAAAAAAAATTTAAAAATAGAATTCTATATGCAAAAAAAAAATCTTTAAATATTAGGATGAAATACTTCTCAGACATTGTAAAGTTGGAAGAATTTATTTCCAGCAGACCCACACTGGAAGAAATGTTGAGGGAACTCCTATAGGCAGAAAGGAAATGGTAACACAAACATGAATCCACAGAATGAAATGAAAAGCACTGGTAACGGTAATTATGTAGGTAAATACATGATCTTTTTGTAGTTTAAATCTTCTTAAAAGATAATTGAGTGGCTGAGGGCAGGGTCTAGGCCGGAGAGGTGGGGTGAGCAGATAGCCAGTTAAAGGTCAAGGGTTACCCCATAGCTTCCGGTCGAGCACAGGCAACCCCTGCGCACAGGTTCCTGACGCTCCTGACGCTCTTGACGTTCCTAATGTATTGCGTGCCCCTCCCCCTGGAACACTTTAATCACTCGGGAAACGGCTGACCGGCTGATTTCATGGCAGCCCCGAAGAAAGCAGCTGTGGGGCCTTTGGTGGGGGCAGTGGTGCAGGGAACTAATTCCACTCGCTTTCTGGTTTTCAATTCAAAAACAGCGGATCTACTTGGTTGCCATCAAGTGGAATTAACACAAGAGTTCCCAAAAGAAGGATGGGTAGAACAAGACCCTAAGGAAATCCTTCAGTCTGTCTATGAGTGTATAGAGAGAACATGTGAGAAACTTGATAAACTGAACATTGATATATCCAACATAAAAGCTATTGGTGTCAGCAATCAGAGGGAAACCACAGTAATCTGGGACAAGTTAACTGGAGAGCCGCTCTACAATGCTGTGGTGTGGCTTGATCTAAGAACCCAGTCTACTGTTGAAAATCTTAGGAAGAAAATTCCAGAAAATAATAACTTTGTCAAGTCCAAGACAGGCCTTCCACTTAGCACTTACTTCAGTGCAGTGAAACTTCGTTGGATTCTCGACAATGTGAGAAAAGTTCAAAAGGCTGTTGAAGAAGGTAGAGCTCTTTTTGGTACCATTGATTCATGGCTTATCTGGAATTTGACAGGAGGAGTATATGGTGGTGTCCATTGTACAGATGTAACAAATGCAAGTAGGACAATGCTTTTCAACATCCATTCTTTAGAATGGGATAAAGAGCTTTGTGACTTTTTTGAAATTCCAATGGACATTCTTCCAAATGTATGGAGTTCTTCTGAGATCTATGGCCTAATGAAAGCTGGGACCTTGGAAGGGGTGCCAATATCTGGGTGCTTGGGGGACCAGTCTGCTGCATTGGTAGGGCAAATGTGCTTCCAAGAAGGACAAGCCAAAAACACGTATGGAACAGGCTGTTTCTTACTGTGTAATACCGGTCATAAGTGTGTGTTTTCTGAACATGGCCTTCTGACCACAGTGGCTTATCAACTAGGCAGAGACAAGCCAGCATGTTATGCACTGGAAGGTTCTGTTGCTATAGCTGGCGCTGTTATTCGCTGGTTAAGAGACAATATTGGAATTATAAACACCTCAGAAGAAATTGAAGTACTTGCTAGAGATGTAGGTACCTCTTATGGCTGTTACTTTGTCCCAGCTTTTTCAGGGTTATATGCACCTTATTGGGAGCCCACTGCAAGAGGAATAATCTGTGGTCTCACTCAGTTTATCAATAAAAGTCATATCGCTTTTGCTGCACTAGAATCTGTTTGTTTCCAAACCCGAGAGATTTTGGATGCCATGAACCATGACTGTGGAATTCCCCTCCGTCATTTGCAGGTAGATGGAAAAATGACCAACAATAAAGTTCTTATGCAACTACAAGCAGACATTCTGCATATTCCAGTAATAAAGCCCCCTATGCCCGAAACAACCGCACTGGGAGCTGCCATGGCAGCAGGAGCTGCAGAAGGGGTGGGCGTTTGGAGTCTTAAACCCGAGGATTTGTCAGTTGTCATTATGGAACGGTTTGAACCACAGATCAAGGCCACAGAATGTGAAATTCGTTATTCTACATGGAAGAAAGCTGTGATGAAGTCAATGGGTTGGGTTACAACTCAGACTCCTGAAAGTAGTGATCCTACTATCTTCTCTAGTTTGCCCTTGGGCTTTTTTATAGTGAGTAGCATGGTAATGCTAATTGGAGCAAGATACATCTCAGGTATACCATAATAATACCAACCATGGATTCCCAAGATGTGAGCTTTTTATATTATGAAAGGATCCAGCAATTCTGTCTCTTAATATGATGACACTGTTACAGACTCTGATTTTATTTGTAAACCAGTTGCTACATAACTTATAGGGAACTGTAAAAGTAGGCCTGTGGCTTGAAATGAATAAATTACAGTAGAAAAAAAACCTACTAGAAAATGTGGTGTGTTTTTTAACATCAACCATTAAGGTTGGGCCAGCTACTCTAGGGATTAACCCCCTCTATTGTCATAAAATCCTGCTCCATGCCCTCTAAGATATAGGATATTCAGATTCTGTCTGTAGAATATTTTGTCAAATATTTTCTAACACTTAGGGACAAATATTTGGTTCTCTGTGCTACACACACTTGATTAAGAGGTGTAACTAGCTTGCTAAAACTGAGGGGCTTCCTGTTGTTGTTGTTGTTTTTAGTAAACACCCCAAGTCCTCTTTCATATATATATATATATATATATATATATATATATATATATATGGGAGACCATAGTATCTTTCTGAATGTTTAATGGGAACATAGGTTTTTACAATAGACTTTTAGTATTCTCATAGCTTAGATGTTGTCCTGGAAAATATTTGCCAAATTAAAATTCTTCAGACATTTTACATCGTCCCACTAATTACATGATCTTCTGTGTAGATCTTATAAGTAAAAAGACTTTCCCATTAAAAAAAAAACTCTCCATTTTATTTATTTAGTATGTATAACATACATTCTCATATACTTCATATAGAGTAACCCATTTATAAAATAAGCTTATAAGAAGGGTAGTAGTCTTACGTGTTCCATTAGGTACATAAATATTTCAATATAAACATTTGTATATTTGGACAGTGATTTTACATATTATTACCAGGAAAAACTCTTTCTTAAAGAGACAGTATTTGAAACTTAAATGCATATTTTATGTTGACACACTGAGAAATATCTTATGATTTCAACTATATTTCTTACACCTTCCCCTTTTATTTAATTATCTTAACTGGATATATGCTGGGAGCAAACACTGTGGAATACTACAATAAATGTTATTTTTATATAGAAAAAAAGAATTGACTGCTCAAATAAAAATAATACTATAGTATGGATTTTAAGCATATGTAAAAGAAAGCAAAAATAGCAAAGAAAGATATTTAAGTGTAACTATATCAATAAGAATATTAATATAAATAGTCTAATTCCCTTAATTACAAAGAAAGATTATCATATTAGATAAAGACTCAAAAACATACTGCTTCCAAGAAACACATTTTAGATATAAAAAGAAAATAGTTAAAAAGAAAAAGGATACAAAAATATCCTGCTAATAATAATAAAGTCAAAGTGGCTATATTAAAATCCGAAAGTAAATTTCAGAGCAAATAATGTTACCAGTGATAAACAAGGTCATTTGCAATGATAGAGGGGTGAATTCATCAAGGAAACATAACAACCCTAAATATTTATGCACCCAATAGAGCTTCAAAATACATGAAGCAAATTCTGATAGAAATGAAAGAAAAAGCAAATCTACAAGCACAACATTGTCTCCTCAACATTTGATAGAACAAGTAGACATTTAATAAGATATAGAAGATTTGAACAATACTATCAAACAACTGAATTAACATTAATAGAAAATACTACCCAATAATAGAATATATATACCCTTTTCAAGTTCGTATGAAGCATTTACCAAAATAGACCTCACTGAGGACATTAGCCAAGACTTCATGAATGTAAAGAACTTTATACAAAAATGTTGTCTGAGCACAATGGAATCATAAACCAATAAAAAAAGAGTTCTAGAAAATCCCTAAATATTTTGAAACTGAATAATAAACTTTTCAATAAACCCTAAGATAACGAGGGAAAACAGAAAATATTTGGAACACAATGAAAATAAAAATACAACATATCAAATTTTATGAGTTATTACTGGAGCAGTACTTAGGGAGAAATTTATAGGACTAAAAGCCTATATTAGAAGAGAGACAAGGTTTAAAATCAATAATCTCAGCTTCTAAAGAAACTGGAAATAAAATGTAAATTATATACAAAGTAGGTAGGAGAAAAAAGAGTTGAGAGTAACAATCAATGGTATAGAAAATAGCAAAACTCAATATAACCAAAAGTTGGTTATTTTAGGATATCAACAAAATAATAAACTTTTAGCCAGATTGAATAGAAAAAAGAGAAAGATGACAATAATTACCAATAACAGGAAAGAGAGTGATATCACCATAGATCATAAATATCTTAAAATGATAATAAAGGAGTACTGTGAAAACTTTATGCCAATAAATTTGACAACATGGATGAAATAAGCAAATATTTTGAAAAGTACAAACTAACAAAACTCAAGAAAAAAATTGAGATTCTAGTTTACTCCCCACTCCCAAAGAACACTCCAAGCCCAAATGGCTTCAACAATGGAGAAATAATGCCCATTCTAATAAACTGTTCCAGAAAACTGAAAAAGGAAGGGACATTTCCAAACTCATTATATGAGGACAGGATTACAGCATTAGTCTGATTCCAACACCAGACAAAGACATTACAAGAAAAAAGCAACTGCAGATCAATACCGTTTGTAAATATAGATGCAAAACTTCTAAGCAAAAATTTAGCAAAATTATTCCAACAATATATAAAAGAAATAAGACATCATGACAAAGTAGGGGAACGTGAAGCTCAGTGTACTTCACCGTATCAACCAGAAAGAAAAATCATGAGATACAACTACACACTGATCAGAATACCTAAAGTTGAAAAGATATATAGCAAGTATTGGTAAAGATATAGAACCGAATTTCTTATTCGAGTCTGCTAGAGATGTAAAATGGTGCAAATATCTTAGAAAATAGTTTAACAGGTTTTTTAAATTAAATATACATCTATCATATTATCCTAGATATTTACCCAAGAGAAATGAAAACATATGTTCATACAAAGATTTTTTCATGTCACTTTACTTGTTACAGCCAAATCTAGACCTAACTCAAATATCCACCAACAGGTTAATGGATTAACAAACCGTGGTGTGTCTACACAGTAGAAGACCTTCAGCAACTCTTCACGTACACTACAATATAGATGAATTTCAAAATTATTCTGAGTGAAAAGCGCCAGACAAAATAGTATATACATATGTTTGATTCCATGTATGTACAATTCTAGAAAATGCGAACCATTGTATAATGACAGAAAGCAGGTCAATGGCTGCCTGAGAAATGGGAGGATGAGGAGTTGGCAGGAAGGGTAGGAAGCATGATTACAAAGGGGCACAAAGAAAATTTGGGGGGAAGATGAACATGTTAATTATATTAATTATGGTGATAGCTTCAAAGGTGAATATATTTGACAAAATTAATCACATTGAACACTTTACATGTCAATTATAACTGAAAACATTGAAAAAAGAGGGGAAAATGTATCTTCAAACTCTGAAGGAATAGAACCAAAGTTTGCTCAAGTAAGTTCCTCTTTGCTCTTCTCTGTTATGCATACTGATGTAGCCTCACTGATTCTACAGTCTGTTCGCATGGAGTGTGCCAGTTTCTATCTCTAAAAGGTCTATGAGCTTTATTTGAAGTCATTTGTGTGATTAGGCTGGAGAAGTACATGATAATGTCTAGTGTCATTTAAAACAAATTAATTTCCCATTTCATTTATCTGACCATAATTCTCAGCCTGGGACCCACAGCAAATGACCTTATGAAGAGTCACAAACAAAGATATCATAAGAAAATCAGGCTAAAATCCTCGAATTCAGTATCTCATTCTCACCTCTTCAATATTACAACCTTGTGATTATCAGCTTTCCTTTTTTTATATCTTTGCCTTTATAAGTCTCATTTTCATAATTTAACATATATGATATTGGTAAATTACAGTATTCTGCCTCAAGGCTATAAAGGAGCTTCTGTATATTCTATTATAAAATTAGCTAATTAATAATTTCTCGATATTGCCACTAAGCAGAACTACATAGTTAAATTATGATGATCAGTTCTCATCGCATGCATGTTATGAAACAGCAAGCCATCATTTAATGTCAGGCATATGTGTGAGTGAGAAAGCATGAGCTCAAACACTAACCAGGAGAATGAAAAGAATCTAATTCTAATTCTGTTTTCCAAAGATGAACAGTTTGTGATTTAAAGACAGTCTTGCAGGGCGGTGCAGGGTAAGTAAGGAGGAAAAGAAAGAAAAGAAACAAAGGCCATGAAGGGAAAGGAACGTTAAAGATATCCAAAGAGAAACAAGCTGTACTATTAAATCTAGTTTAAAGACACCCTATGTAGTATCCATGTAAACAGCACCAAACCACTAAATCACTTCTACCTTAGCTACTGGAATGGCAGCCATATACATCAGACTTAGAAGGATAACCCACTTTTCCTCCTGGCCCCATAGAGAATTCTAAATTCTTATCTGTTGGTGCCTAATTTCTGGTGCTTGTCTTATCAATTTGATATTAATATCCATAATCTTACAGGAAAGCTATTGTTTTCCTCACTGGTAAGCCCTTGTTCTCAATGCCTAAGAATAAATGCTACATTAAACAATCCCCATTTAGATGGGACATTATGCACCAACTCTACGACTGTTAGATATGGAAAATTTGTTTCTGTGTCCTTTTTTAAAATCATATGAACTAATAAGATCCCCTAGTGTAATCTTTCAGCAAAGTCTGGAGTAAATACAATATACTCTCAGTCAGTCGCCTATTTTAACCTCCCGCTAAAATGACAGCTCTCTATCTATTCTGATTGTTTCAATCAAAACAAAACGAATAAACTTAATAAACTTAATGTTTAAATATTCCCCCAGAGTTTCCATCAACAACTTTTACAGCCCAATTTATTTGAGCCTTGGAAAAATTGTACGTGATCCTTGTCTTCTATGTGTTTAGCATACATTACAGTTCATTGTCATTCCAGCCCTCAACAAGCTGATTTATTTTATAAAAAGAAAAACAAAGAAGAGACCTTGACCTTTGGTGGGAAAAGTACAGAATGATAAAAGTGTGTTAATCCCTTATTTTTAAAGTTTATTTATTTATTTTGAGAGAGAGAGAGAAAGAGAAAGAGCATGTATGGAGGAGGGGCAAAGAGAGAGAGAGAGAGAGAGAGAGAGAGAGAGGAGAGAATCCCAAGCAGGCGCAGCACTGTCAGCACAGAGTCTGTCTCAGGGCTCAGTCTCACAAACTGCAAGATCATGACCTGAGACAAAATCAAGTTGGATGCTTAACCAACTGAGCCACTCAGGGGCCCCATGTTAATCCTTTATTAAACTATGAATTTCATTTTATTGTAAACAACCCATGAATCTTTTTTACATTCAGATATTAAAATATGTTTTTCAAGTGTTATAGAAAATCCACGTGAGCAAAACATTTACAAAGCCAAAAATAATACAGAGACACTTAGTATATGTCCGTAGCAGTAGCTTCAAAAATGAGTTAAGCAAAAACCAAGCCAAAAACTTTCTAGGGATTGCAAATAAGGATGACCAATTTGTCTAGCTTGTTCTCTGAACTGATGTGGCTGATGTACATAACTGTACCTCCCTATTGCTACCTTTGTATGGATTTAGCCAAATTACCAGAGCAGAGGATGGGAGCACATCCTGGAGCAGGAAGCTGTGATTTGGCTCTTGCTCTCTATCTCTGGTTATAAGATAATTTTTGTCTGCCTTCAAGTGTATTTCACTGAATAAGCTAATCACTTCTCTTTAACTCTATTTCAAATAGGCCATGGGTATCTACTATCAGCTCAGTTTCACAGTGAAGAACTTCGAGGGAAGAAAAAACCCAAAACACAAGAAAATCACCTTCCCAAACCAAAAAAATATATATAGTTTTACATTTTAAGAGCTAAATCCTGTGGGAATATGATTACTTACATAGAATTCAGTATTTTTGAAAAGCAATGTTTTCAAAGAAAACTCCAAGACTACTTTCACAATGTCAGAAGAGCCTGGAGCTGGAAAGGCCTTGAGAGAGCATCTAGTCCAACATCTTCTAACACGAATAAGTGAAAACTTTAAAGCAGAAACACATTAGGAGCAAGATTAAGATCTAAATTTTTGTAATCTAATGTTCCTTTAGCCTCACGGAACTGATAGAGCTTTTCTTGGACTTCGTCCACCTCAAACAACTTTGACTTTTAACAAGATGAAAGTCAAAGGGATAGTTTATGAATCTTTTATGAAAGTTAGAGTTAGGTCTTAGCCAACAAATAATTTGGTGCACACTCACACACTCATACACGCATGCGATTTTTGTGGCCACCTAAACTGGGCACATTCTGAAAGATTCTGAACTACAATAAAACCATTCTTTATTCTCCAGGGGCTTTCTATAGTCCTGAAAAATATAATGTTTACAAACTCTTTGGGGAGCCATTTCCCTAGTCATGAATCATGACAGAAATTCAGAGGTGCATTAGTAGCTGTACCATTCTTTTCTAGATATAAACCTTGCTACTCACCTCCATAGCACTGATATGCTTTCAGACTCACTCAGTTGATCTCTTCATTTCCAGAAGAGAGAGAAGGTTCTTCCTACCCCTCCTCCTCCTCCTCTTCCTTCCATTCTTTGTCCTCCTCTTTGTCTTTTTCTTTTTCCTGAAACAAATCTATTGAGTCCTATCATATGGTATTTACTACTCATATTCACAAACATCAAAAGGACGGCAATCTGTTTAATATCCTGCAGATGAACATGCGCTAAAAAGTGGCATTGGCAATCGGGCACTCGCTGCCCACTGGGCACCAAGCAGCGATGTGCTAAAGATCTGGCGTGTGGTTCCGTAGAGAAGAATGACATTCATTACAATTGTATCAAAAACAAATTATGTACCAAATGTTTGCCTCGATAAGTACTTGGACGATCATTTATCTATCTTTCATTCATTCCCTCACAGCTTCTGTGCTGCAGCTCTATCACTGTTAGTACTTTGCCTGTTTATAGGTATGTCCCTCTCCCGTCTCTTTGTGTGACTTCACTACACTTTTTACCTTCTCCTACCAGCCCCGATGTATATAATGAGAATCATGCTATGCTTACAAATAAGAAGAATGTGGACAAAAAGTGTATAGATCTTTCACAAAATAGTTTCTACAGCGTCTCATAAGGTCTCATTTCTGGCCTGTAATTGAAAGATACCATTGGAGAACTGAGGCATTTACTTCTCACTTTCCAGACGTGAGAGCCTGCTACGAGAAGACAACCTAAGACTTAGAAAAATCAAACTTTAAATTTAAAACAGATTGCTAATGGATTTTAGCTAGAAATTAACAGATTTCTAATGAATTTTAGCTAGAAATTAGAGACCTTCTATGTCAGGCCCCTTATTTCAAATACTTAGAAAACAGCATCCAAAGGAGGTGACGGGCCAAGGTCTCAGGCCTAGTTTGTACCTGAACTGCTGGGATTGGAACCTAAAGGAAATTTATTCTATAGCATACACCAACCTTGATTTGAGGATTTCAATTTTAAGAAGAATATTTAGATATTTAGTGGTAACATGGGATTTTCCCCTCAACATTCGAAATTGGTTTTAGTCCCACATAAAGATCTTAGAAGAACTCTTCTCTCCAGCTCTTGGCAATGAGCACAGTATGATGCACAGACTTGTGGAATGACTATTTTCTACACCTGAAACTAATGTAACATTGTGTGTCAACTATACTTGAATCAAAAAAGAAAACTGTTTAGCAAATATGAGACAAAAGATAAAAATGGGGGAAAAAAGAAAGTAAGCTTTAAATATGCACATCAATGGTAATTGTTCAAATTAATTCAATAATTTAACTAGAAAACAAATTAAAACAAACTGTCTTTTCTCTTTTTCTCCCCCTTCATTCACTCTTTTGGTTCAGGCATCACCATTATCTCCCAATAATGGGGCTCGATACAGTAGTTTAGTAACCTAACTTTTCCTGTCCCATCTCTCAAATTTATCCTCTCCATTTCCTTCATAGTTTTTCCTCCTTTCCCGTTCCATTCCCTCTCCATCTCCGTCTCTCTCTGATTTTACATAATTTATTGTTTTGTTTTGCTTTGTTTTTCAAGCGCCACAAACCTGGCTTGGAAAGTACTCCCCCGCCCCGCCCAAGGGAGCCCAGGGGTCTTCTCTCCATGCAGAGCCTTGCAGGCCTCTCTGCTGCGCTACACGAGGCAGCTGGGAAAAGGCAGGGCCAGTTGGAAAAGGAGGTGCTGTCTGGGGGTCCTCAATCTCCCAAAGCCCTCTTCATTATTCTTGTGAACATTTCTTGAGTATCTTCCTCTAGTCGTGGCCCATCATGAAGGAGTGTGTGTGCGCTGACCTGCTGATGTTGCCACATGTGTTCTTAATAATTGCAGA
Organism: Acinonyx jubatus; assembly: GCF_027475565.1. Taxonomy (NCBI): domain Eukaryota; kingdom Metazoa; phylum Chordata; class Mammalia; order Carnivora; family Felidae; genus Acinonyx; species Acinonyx jubatus. The sequence goes on from NC_069382.1 coordinate 137,755,877, forward strand.
TCTGGATTGTCCAGGCAACAGTTGGAGCCTCCAGGAGCTGGTGTTCTTCGTCTGCTCCTGAGTGATTTTCAGCTGTGTTTTCCTTTTGTCATCTCCACGATGGGCGTCTCTTCCTGACATTTGACTCCTCTCATTCCAGAGTTGTTCTGGTGATTCCGGGGCAGCATGGGAGAGGCAGCCTCCTCACTGGGCATGTGGGCAGACTGAACTCTGGGCCAGCGCCTGAGTCAGACCCGAACTCCAAGCCTTCAGCAGGGTGTGGTCTGGTGGCTCTGAGCCTGCAGGGCCCAGCTGGAGAGCTCTGCTGCCAACAGTCCAGACGCAGCCCTACCTTTTTCAAAACAGAAATCTGATCATTTTCTCGTACAGCTTTAAAGCTTGGGCTAATTTCACCATTTCCCAGGTAAGCTAACTGGCGTAGCATTTAAGCTCCACGCAAGTACGGTCAGCCTTCAACCTCTTCTAACAGGTTCACTTCACCCACCGCTACCACCACGGACCTGGCCACCATACCTCCCAGCTGGAGGGTCCTCTAATCAAATACCTGAGAGCTTGATCGTCTCTTACTGGAATTCGGCTCCCATGACTGAAAGTTGTGTGATTTTTTTCACTCACCACACAGCTAGCTCTTCTGGAAGCTGTCAGGACAAGTCACATTTTCTAGGCAGCCAAAATTAGAGGCATAAAATAAGACTTTGTTGATGGGAAGTGAAAACACTTTCGCAGGATGAATATCATTCTTTCATCTTTAAAAGTAGATGCCTGTGTGGCTCAGTCGGTTGAACGCCTGACTTCGGCTCAGGTCATGACCTCACGGTTTGTGGGTTCAGGCCCCGCATTGGGTTCTGTGCTGACAGCTCAGAGCCTGGAGCCTGCTTTGGATTCTGTGTCTCCCTCGCTCTCTGCCCCTCCCCCACTCGTGCTCTTCTCTCTCAAAAATTAATAAATGTTAAAAAAAATGTTTTGAAGTAGATGTTATCTTCATTATCTAGGGATGAATAAGTAGGATTCTTGGGAAGGTTTAAAGATTTGAGAAATTTGATCACTAGCTTGTTTTAGAAATTGCATTATAATTGTTGGAAAATCTTCTCAATACTCAAGTTACTTCCGTTTTTAATATTATTTGCTCTTTGTGTTGCTTTTCGTTAATTCTTTACACTTAACCCTAGTACACTATTCTAAAGATAACTCTAACTGCATCAGTCAGATTAATAAAATATTTTTGTTAAAAAAAGTTTTTGTATCTATAATGCCCACAATGCCCACCATTCATTCAAAAATCAGGATTTTATTATCTTGTATCTTTTCTTCTAGTTAGATTGATGCCTATTGTAGTATAGAGTAGTCAATAAATATATGAGTTTCCTTTTCTAATCTTTAGTTTCTCATTGACCATTATAGGAGCTTCTGAAAAAAGAGGGTTTATCTTCGCAGTAATAATGTCTCATAAAAACAACTTAGTTTGGGTATATAATTCAGCTTATCGATGAATCAGTCCATTGTATTCATTAGATTCCTTCTATGTGAGGCACCATGGAAAATATAAAAGTGGAAACCACATGGTACCTACCTAGTAAGACTTTATAATCTAGTAGCATCAATACGTCATATACATAAATAACCTTGAAGAAAGCTGATATCTGAAAAGTACTATTTAGTGATTGAATGAAAGAATGTATGTGCAAACAAGTGCGTTGCATTTGCAGTAAATGAAAAGGAGGTAAAGGATACCTGTATCTGGATTTAGAAGAAAAATATTGCGATGACAGAGCCAGACTCCTAAGATGTGAGCCAAATTTCTAAAATGGATAGGATATCAATTGATAAAGTTGGAGAGATGAAAATAAACTTAGTTGTCAGAAATGATATGAGCAATAGCATCAGAAACAAGTTTTATAGTGTAAGCTTATTAGCTTAACTTATTAGCAGATGATGTTGGAAAGAAGTAGGTGATGAAAATTGGAGCCAGATTTTGAAGAATCTTGAATGTGAGTCGAAGAACATAGGCCTTACTTTTTCCCACAGGGACTAGAGCTCCATTAAAGGTTTATGTTGGGGTGAGTAACATGATAAAAATCTCATGTCTGTGCTTCTTTGACTGCTAATTTCATTATTGAAAGAAGACAGCATAGAGGAACAGTAGGAGCATATACTGCTTGCTTTGGATCTGGGCTCTACCATTTCCTGTGTGACCTCTGCCAAGTTACTTAATCTCCCTGTGCCTCAGTTTCTTCAATTCTAAAATAAAGATGAGGAGGAGGATAGTAATGATGATGATAATTATAGTTGTAAGAAAAAAATGGATCAATTGAAGAGTAAAAAAATTAACATAGGGAAAGTGCTTAGATCAATTCCTTGCTATTATTGCTGTCATTAGTATAAATACAGAAAATCTGGGCAATTCTTTGCTTTCGATACTTTTTGAATTTGAATCTCAGAAGAGTTACTAAAAGAGAGAAAGAATAGTCATATACCAGTACAGGTTTAATTACTGTATTATAAGCATGGCTTATAAACTAAGGAATTATTTTAGTAACCTGGCTGATAGTTCTATATATCCTTTGTGTGATTAAGAGGATGAAAAAAGTATAACTAAAAGAGTGGAGAGAGAAGTTAATCAACTCTTTTCAGTACTATATAAACACATTTAAAAAATTCTTACATTGGGTTTGACGATAATTTCTTGAATATAACATCAAAAGCACAGGCAGCAGAAGAAATATAGATTGACTGGGCTTTATCACAAGCCAAACTTTTGTGTGTCAAAAGACAACTATTAAGAGAGTGAAAAGGCAATGCACAGAATGAAAGAAAATATTTGCAAATAATATATCCGATAAGGGATTAATATCCACAATACATAAAGAAATGCTGCTACTCAGTAACCAAAAGCAAAAACAAAAAACCAACCCAATTCAAAAGTGGGTTTAACAGACATTTCTCCAAAGAAGTGATACAAAAGCCAATAAACACGGTAAAAGACACTCAACATCACTAGTCATTAGGGAAATGAAAATGAAAACTACAAAAATATACTATTTCATACCCATTAGGATGGCTATTATCAAAAGAAAGAAGAAGAAAGGAAGGAAGGAAAGAGCGAAGGGAAGGGAATAAAAAGTGTTGGCAACGATGTGAAGAAATTGGGACTCTTAGGCATTGCTGGTAAGAATGCAAAATAGTGCAGCTACTGTGGAAGACAGTATGATGGTTCCTCAAAAACTTAAACATAGAGTTATCATATAATCCAGCAATGCCACTTTTAGGTAAAAAAGAATTGAAAACATACACTCAAACAGATAAGTGTACACCAATGTTCATTGCAGCAATAGTCACAGTAGCCAAAAGGTAGAAATAGTTCAAATGTCCACTGACAGATAAATGGGTGAACCAAATATGGTAAGTACATACAGTGGAACACTATTCAGCCATAAGAAGGATGAAATTCTGAAACATACTAGATGAACCCTGAAGGTATTATGCTAAACAAAATAAATTAGACACAAAAGTACAAATATTGCAGGATTCTACTTACAAGGTGCCTAGAATAGTCAAATTCCTAGAGATAGTATAATAGTATAATAGCGATTACTAGGGGGACACCTGGGTGTCTCAGTCAGTTGGGCGTCCGACTTCAGCTCAGGTCATGATCTCACGGTCGGTGGGTTTGAGCCCCGCATTGGGCTCCGAGCTGAGCCTGGAGCCTGCTTCGGATTCTGCGTCTCCCTCTCTCTCTGCCCCTCTCCCGCTCAAGCTCTGTCTCTGTCTCTCTCAAAAATAAATAAACGTTAAAAAAATAGTGATTACTAGGGACTGGGGAAATGGAGTAATGAACAGTTATTGTTTAATGGATACAGAGTTTCATTTTCAGTTGATGAAAAAGTTCTGGAGATGGACGGTAGTGACAGATGTAAATGTATTTAATGCCACTGAATTGTATATTTAAAATGGTTAATATTATAAAATTTATGTTATGTACATTTTACCACAATTAAAAAAATCAGTGCACGTGAGAATCTTTCACCACTCCTATATTATATTGGCATACAAGTTTAATTGCACGGATATGAAAGTATCATTATGAACAACAAAATAGGGAGATTGAATGATCCATGATAGAAGTCTCATTAAAATGTCCCCAAACTCCAAAGAAGTCTTAGGACATAGGGTTTATCTTGCTAGTTCAATTATTCTTTTCTTTTAGAGGAAAATATATCTTAATAATGAAGAACTCACATTTTATGTGCTGAAATAGACTCTTCAAAGTTGGTTAGTTTGCTTGCCTTTAAATGTGGTATATTATCCATAAGACAAGAGTTCCAAATTTCAGTATTCTCTGTATAATAAACCTGAAATAATATGCGTTTTAGTTTCCAGAATCTTTAACATTCTGTAGAGGGAGCTTTCACACAGAGATCCTTAAGTCCTTCTCCCTGACCCTTTTCTGCTCCCTTTCTCACATCTCCTGAACAAAATGGGCATGACCCCAATTTGGCTCAGAAATTGTTGCTTTGTAAAGATATCCATCTGTTCCTTTCATTGTCTTCCTAGTCATATCTGACTGGGTTTGGGATGTCCAAACACATTTCTGTTATTGTCAACACTGCAGAGCCAAGAACTCTTTGGACAAGTAAACTGCATTATAAGCTTTTGCCTTATGTGTCCTCAAAAGAATTGCCCTTGCCTGGATCCAGAACCTTTATTACTAGAGAGAGTGTGCAATAGTCAGCAGGAAAAAATGTATTTGGTATTAGACCTGTTATCAAAATGAATTTTAAAGATGAATACTAAGCGACAGAAAACAAAACATGTCAAATGTCCAACAAATGTGGCATTTTAAACTTGACTTTTCCTAATGCGCTGATATTATTATGTTTCATGAATGTTTTTAACAGAATATATAAACTATATGGAAAGATATAATTCCTGTTTATTCTCTTCTAGGATGAAATCATAGGGAAAATTTAAAAATATAGCAGAAAAATGTGTTGAGCTGGAGGTCCTTTGATTTTTTTAAAATGAATATGCATGGATATGAATTTCATTGTTTCCATTCCCATAGATTGTCTGGTCAATCTTGAAATATAACTTGCTTCTGAGTTGCTACCTCTGAAAACAGAAATATTATAGAAGTACATATTTTGGTAGGTCTTCTATTCTCACAAATAGAAAATCCTATAGGTTTTCTAATAAATCCTTTTAACTATAGGATAGAAAACTTGAGATCATGCTATGATAGCACTAAATTCATTCATCTAATTGTCATTTACTGTGTCCAGTATGTTGTGTCAGCTAGGTATGGGAATCCAATGGTGAGTAAAATACTTTACCTTTGGAGAATGTACTCTTTCACAGTATAAGTAAAAAAATGTGCAAATGTGATAGCCATTTCCTCATGATTATATCAGACTGGGAATATAAATAAAGACAAGATCATGTAAGTGTTATTTCTTGAAGATGTCTTGCAAACTGCCATCTCCCCAAGCTCTTAGCCTCTTGTCTTTGAGGGTTGCTCCAACCTTCATGCTGAGGTCACTGCCTTAGAGCAAAACATTGAGGAGCATCCTACTCACAAGAATGATATTTGCTCTGGTCACTGTTCTTTACAGAATCGTGCCTGTGCCCTTTCCTCTGTAAGCAAGCCACCTCTACACCATCTGGGACTAGAACAACCACAAAGTTTCTTTTCCTTTCCATATCCAAAGAATATTTTAAAATACCCATACTGGAGCTCCATCATCAGAAATTTCTATTTAATTTGTTGACTTCATTGTTGTTGTTGTTGTTGTTGCTGTTGTTGTTATGGAAATTATTCTAACCTGCAGCCAGGTTTGAAAATTGCTATCCAAAGTGACTTCCAACTATAATAAATTCCTAGACTCAACCAGCCATGCCAGTATACAAACAACACAGCCTTTTGGGCCTCCAATCACTGAAAAGACTCTTGGTTCTTAGTCTTTCCATCCCTTGCTTCTGGGCTCTGAAACTGCTGCCCGACAGAGCAGGAGAAGAGACGGAGGTGAGAAACTTGACCATTTCTCAAGTCTACTAAAATGGAGGGCACTGTCCCTATCTTGCCACAGTTTCTTGTACTCGATAGGAATAGTCCATCCCAAGTAGATGTGAGAGCAGTTGCTCAGTTAGGTGAGCAAATACATCCAAATTTGGCTGAGTCAGAATCAGAATTCTATCATATGCAACTTGAAGATACTCCTAGGGTAACACGGTCTCCTTCCCCAGCTGAAATTTGGGCTACCTGTTTGGAGTTCCATAAAATGTATGCTCCTCTAGGAACGTACGTCAAATTACATCTTAATTATGTGTTTGATTATTTCTCTTGTCTGCTAGACTACAAGCTTCTTTAAGGTACGGGCTCTCTTCTTTCCTTTTTGTTCTTTCATAGTAGAGTTTGGTAGATCATAGGTGTTCAATTAAAAAAAGAAAAAAGCATGACAGCTAAGGAAAAAATGAATTTTTCCTCATAATTAAAATTGTTATATTCTTTCTTCAACAGAAATAATATCCAGAACTCTAAACTTGCTCCAAAGAAACTCTCTCTTAATTTAAAAATTTTTTAAATAATATTAATATTTCTCAACAAATCAACAACAGATCTTAAACACCACTTAGCTGTCCCATCCCCCTATGCCTTTTACCACATTCTACAACTGAGTGACTGTCAGAAAGTTGGTAGTATTATAAGTTAGGTATGAGACATAGTAAAAAAAGAAAAAAAAATCCAAGCCTAGAATTCTGAAGGCACTAAATTTTATCCACTGTAAATACTGTGTGTTCTGAGGAATTGAATCTATTATTGAATAAGTTTTCTGTTAGTCTTTTTGATTGAAAGCTAAAGGGTCAATGAAATTACTCAAACAATGGGGGCATCTGGGTGGCTCAGTCTGTTAAATATCCAGCTCTTGATTTTGGCTCAGGTCATGATATCACGGTTTATGGGTTCAAGCCCCAGGTCAGTCTCTGTGTTGACAATACAGAACCTGCTTGGGATTCTCTCTCTCTCTTTCCCTCTTTATGCCCCTCCCCTACCCCTCAAAAATAAATAAATAAGGCTTCAAAAAAAAGAAATCACTCAAACTATGGCCAGATGTAAAACAAAAGAAAATTGGTTGTATGCTTTGTTTCATCTGTATTTATTTTTGTCTGATTTTCCTTTATTCAAGATGTCATACATCTCCTAAATGACACACTTCATGATTTTACTAAAGAACCACTGTGTATAAAATATACTGGTTTCCCCCACTATCTGAAAGTTCACTTTACACCACTTTGCTTTTAAGAAAGTCCTACATAAACACCTGTTCTTGCTAACAGACTCGGAAGAACATTTTAGCTTTTATGAAACGGTAATTGCTTCTTTGATTTATCCCATTTCAGCTTACAAAAGCTTTCATGGGAATGCTCTACTTTCAGATAGCGGGGGAAACCTGTCTTGGAAAACTCAATATTGCCTAATAAAGATAGAGTTATTGAACATTGGAACATTAGCTAGAGTCTTGTCTGCAATTTAAAATCCCAAGTGTAAACTATCTCATTATATAAACTAGAAAAAAAATCTCTGTGTGTCCGAATATGTCATCACTCTCCTGAGGCATCATGACAAGCTCTCAGAATGCCAGCTGTATTAACGTATGATGTGAACAATGAATTTGAATAAATAGTGAGACTCTGAAGATAATGCAAGGTAGTTCATCTTTGTTCCAAATGAGCAGAAAATTCTAATATAATGAGTATTAGCCAGTTTTAAGGCTAATTACAAGTTTTTTTATAACTTTTAGCAATTACATCTTACATTTATCTTGGATTTACATTATAGACTCTTTTCAAAAAGTTAAATTGAAAACAAGTATAGTCTTCTAATAATTAAATCTCAAGTAAAGTAAAATATCCATATACCAGCTAGTCGATTTTTTCAGTTATAACTGCTTTATTAAAATTGATAGAACAACAGCTTTTTTAAAGTCTTTTTCTGTAGTTCTCTTTCTTTCCTTTTTTCTAAAGCAACGAACCAGATTACTTTTATAATAAGGCAAAAAAATGATAGAAGAAATAACGCATTATAAACTTTGGATATGGGAAGACAAAGAGATTAGACCCATCCCAAAGGTTTCATTCCCTAACATGATCCTCTTACAGCGCTTTGTGTCTGTTTCAGCAAAGGGTGTCATTATCCAATGTTAGAATCCAGAAACCTGACAATTCTGTTTGACATCTCTCTCCCACATATCTCATTACTGTCTAGAGCCTATCCATATTTTCACAAAATTCTACCAATCTTAGATCATAAACATTTCTTAAATCCGTTCACAGTTTTCCATCACTGCTTCTACCCCTAGTTCAAACTACCGCTGTTTCTCATCAGATGTATTTAATAGCATCCCAACTCTGGACTTCTCCTGGTTCTTCTGCATTTTAGAACCAGAGCTATTTGCATGTTAGAATGCAAATTTAATCATGTCTCCTGTTTTCTTTTGAACTATTCTTTGGGTAAATACCAAAACCTTCAACAGGACCTTCATGGTGCAATGTGGTCTGGTCCTACCTGGTCTCCCACCAAACCCCCCCCACCCCCACTCTCTGTGTTCTAGACACAGGAACTTACGTTAATTTCAGGAACATGGCATTTGTCTATAGTGACCCTATATCTAGCACAGCACATGGCATAGGGTAGAAGGCAATAAATACCTTGATAAATGCACAGGATAAATTAATGAATGCATGAATGAATGAAGTATAATGTTGCAGGATAATGTCATACTGAGCAGACACATATCACTAGAACTTTTGCTGTGTCACGCATAATACATATTTTAAGTTGTTTTCTTCACAAATAAGCCACTGTCGACACCATATGTAAAGAACACAGGTTACAACTCAAAGCAATCATTTTTTTTCTTTGATTTTCACGACAAGAAACACCCATCTGCACAATGACTGTGGATACAAAGGCTACTTTATTTATCATATGCATTAATTAAAATATCATTCATTCATAGTTTTAACCCACAGAAAATATCTTTTATGAAGATGTTAAATAATAAATTCATACACATAGAAAAAATCATGTTTTGACTTAGAAAGGCACAGATGCTTTTCAGAGTAAAAATAACTTCAACAGCAATTTCTTTGAAAGAATATAATTTTGAAATAAATGTGTGGTTCAGGCTGTTTTCTGAATGGGATTTCTGAATTGATTCTGAACGGGGAGTTGTAATCTAATCGGGTCAATCTAACCTATGATCCAGGGGATAGAAACTAAATTGTGTGGAGGAGGGAAAATTAGGAAAAGATTAATATTTACTATGAAGTACACAACATAATAAGGATTTAATAGATGTCTCTCTCTTAATCCTTATAACAACTTGGAGTGTTATCTGCCATTATCTCCAGTTTAGTGCTAGGAAACACAGCCTGGGAGATTACGCAGATATTAAGGAGCAGATGTAGTACTTGTCTGACTCCAAAGGCATCTCTTGATTTCCTGTGATTAATTGCAGAGCTCCCCTTCTATTATTCCTCCTCAGTGACCACCATGGATCCTTCTTACCTTCTCGGATTATTTTCCTGCATAAATTCCCAAGTTACTGAACTCCTGTGACTCCAACACTTACTGTTGTCACTCCAAGTTACTCCTAACTCTAGTTAGGAAATTTGCTTTAGTGCCATCTTGATGGCTTCATTACCTTCATTTCTACTGTGGACTCACTGAAGATTAATCATTGGCTTAAAACTCTTTTTCCCTTATGAAGTTTACTGTCATTTATCTGGATAGAAAATGTTGAAATTTGAGGATCCTGCTTTCACCGTATTTGATTTGTTGCAAAAATACTCCTGTACATCTTCAGTGACCGTTTAATTATATGTTTAACATAACCTCTCTCTAAAGACTGCATGTTAAAGGCTCATTTCTGGGCTACTCACCAAGTTTCCTGCATGCTAATTTGACTTCTCACAATGTATTATGAATTCGAAAGGAAATCATTTCAAAACCAAAAGGTTATAATAACAAATATTTGGACAAAGAATAAAACGTTCTGATGTCTTCTATACAGTGTAGATCATTAGACTCACAGATTTTGGTTTAATGTTGTAAAATCAAAGTCAATCGTAGAGATGATTGGCTGCATTTTTAATTTTCATATGAATTGTCTCTAATATCTAAGGCAGCCCTGTTTGAATTAACCAATTAAGATGTAGGCTCCAGTTTTATAAGCATTTCACTGCCAGCTGTCTTTCTTTCAGTCTTTTCTGCAAGAGAGACAAAAAAAAAAAAAAAAAAGTACTTGTTTTTTCATGAAGGTTTTAGTCCAAAAAATGCCTTTTATGATTTTGAAAAAAATGGCACATGTCATCATTGAAAACAAAAAAACCTCCCAAATCATCAACTTTTATTGATCATTAATCCTGTGTCAGTTAATAGAAAGGTGATAAAATAGATTTTATTTAATCATGGAATCATACTATATTAGTATAAAGTATTGTCAAAAGCAAATTCAAACTTAGATAAAAAGAGACTTATCAGAAGAAAGACCATTATAATAGGGAGAAACTTGCAATCTCAGAAATCTTCAAGCATCTCAAAATCAGACAGAAAAAAAGTATTTTCACATGCAGGGCAAGGAGAGGTGTTACGTGTTGAATTGTGTCTCCCAGAAAGATATGCTGAAGTCCTGAACCCCAATACCTCTGAATGGGACCTGATTTGGAAATAGTCACTGCACATGGTTAAGATGAGATCATATGGGAGTAGGGTGGACCCTTAATCCAATATCACTATACAATCTGTGTGAAGATATGAGGAGAGAATATCAAGGAGCTGGATACTGGAATGATGTAACTATAAACCAAGGAACATCAATGATTAACAGCCACCGACCACCACAAGGTAGGAAGAGGCAAGAGAGGATTTTCCCCAGCATTTTAGAGGGAACATGGCAGACATCTTGAAGACCTGTCCAACTTCTAGCCCCCAACAACTGTAAGAGAATTAAGTTCTGTTGTTTTAAGCCACCCAGTTTATGCTAATTTGTTACAGCAGACCTAGGAAATTAATACAAGGGGAAAGTAAATATTAGCAGAAACTTTTAAGAGGAAGGTGGGCAAGCAAGGAGAAATGACCAAGAGGGTCCAATGGGAAAGGTGCCTTGCTGTGGTCAGCTAGATTCTCGGAATAAACTGATACAGGGGGTTAGTCCTGCTTTTAGTGCTTGCTCAGGCTGGGACATAATTAGAACTCACAGGAAGGAAAGACGCCTCACTAAAAGTTTAATCAAGGCAAAGCCGATGTAAGAAAATGGCAATTGTGGGGGCGCCTAGGTGGCTCAGTTGGTTAAATGTCAGACTTCCACTCAGGTCATGATCTCATGGTTCATGGGTTCAAGCCCTGTGTTGGGCTCTCTGCTGTCAACACAGGGCCCACTTCAGATCCTCTGTCCCCCTCTGTCTCTGCCCCTCTGCTGCTTGTGCTCCCTCTGTCTCTGTGTCTCTCAAAAATAAATAAGTAAACTTAAAAAAAAAGGGTGATTGTGATACTTGATCAGTATGAAATTAATTTTATTTGAATTTCAGTGTAAAAATTATTAAGTGAAACTGAAGAGATTAAGGAGATTCAGATGTTTGTCCACAATAAAACACTGCAATTTCCAAATATTTCTTTAACATAAAAACTTTAATTTAAGAGGTCAGAGTTCATGGGTGTTTTTTTGTTGTTGCTATTTGTTTGATTGAGTTTTAAATAGTTATCTTTTGACATGATGCTAGGAGAGATGGAATTTAGCACACCTATAAGTGCTTTTCACCCACCCCCTAGAATTTCATCCTGTTCATTAGGTGTCTTATTAGTTTTATAGTGCCACACTTTATAACTCGTACATAATTCCCACAATTTCCCATCTGTCCATTGATCACAGAATTGCAGATCGCCAACTTTGTATCCTCACATGGCAGAAAAGGAAGGAGCAAGAGAGCTCTCTGGTGTCCCTTTTATAAGGCATTAATCTCATTCAAGAAGGCTCCACCCCTATGACCTAAGCACCTCCCAAAGGCCCTGCCTCCTGATACTATCACATTGGGTACTAAGATTTCAACATATGAATTTGTGGGGGACACAAACATTCAGACCATAGCAATATATGTAGAGAGAGGGCGAGAGAGAGAATTTTCATTTCTTTGAGGGAGTATGGACAATTATTTGTCATGCAATTGTCTGTGTCACTTTGATGATTACTTTTGTAATGTATGCCTAACACTTATTGACCATTTCCTATTTGCAGACACATTTCTAAGTCCTTTATGCTAATTATCTCATTTGATATGTGATTCATTTGCTTTGCATATGCTATTCTACTTCTTTTTTTGAACACTTCTTTTTGGTTATCAGTTGAGTTTGAAGGAATGGGAAGAGTTATTTTACTGACAATTATAAAGTACTTACAGCCATGAGAGAATTGTGTAGTAAGATGAAATTTTGTCCAAATTTCTAAGGGTGCCTGGTGGCTCACTTGGTTGAGTGTTGGACTTTGGCTCAGGTCATGAGCTTGGGGTTCACGGGTTTGAGCATCGCATTGGGCTTTGTTCTGACAGCGTAGAGCCTGAAAAAGTTTGGAATTACTACCTTAAACTGTAATGAAAATTAGCAAGAAAAAAAGGGAGGTAAATTAATGATTCCATTTCTTTCTTCCAAGATGACTCTTGAGTCTCTCTTTAAGCTTTAACTCTCATTAATCTTAACTGATCACTAGGTTACTTGACCAGCTTAGAACAATGTTCAGTTTCAACATAAAGAAGAGATGTGACATGTCTCCTTTAATTCTGAAAACAAAAGTGGTAAATGACTAAAAATAATAAAAGGAATTCTAACTTTTAAAAAATTAGCACTTTTTTTTCTTCAGTATGTTGAAAAAAACACACTCATATAAACTCTCAGGTTTTCTATGTTCTCTAGCATTTATGCCGTAATTGCTAGTAACAATAATAATACATAAAAACAGTATATGTAAAGAACTTTTGAAATGAAAATCATATTATATGATTCAGTTTCTATTAACAAAATTAGGAATTGTTAAATACATGTTATCAATTGAAACAAAGGATATTTCGTAAAGAAATAACGTATTTCTTAGTTGAAAGTACCCTAGAATAACAATAAACAGAGATTTTATATTAAAATGAGTGAACCTTCGATTTTATTAGATTATTATTATTACATAGGTGAAGAAAAGTTGCCCAGGTTCAAATTTTAGGCATTACCAATCCACACAATGCAATAAAGAGACAAAATTGCAACTGAGGCAAATGAGAAAAAAATTAGCACTCTGCTGAGTCCTCTGTTTATTAGAATGACTAATATAAGTCAGAATTAATTGCAGTTCTAAAAGGCACTCTGCAAAGTATTTGATTGGTTATCTGAAAAAAAATTCTTTAAATATCTAGTTATTTTGGAAAAGCATCTAAACTATATTTCTAGTAGATAAGACACACCTTATAATGGTTGTTTTCCTACTGGACTTGCTTTTAAAAAGTATATTGAGCCATTTCACTGTTAAAACTATATGTGTGTATATATTTTCTTCCTGTGTGAATTCTTCTCAAGGGAAAGCCTTTACCTTAAAGCATTCTCATGTATTTGCAAGGCTCTGGTTCTCAGTCAGAAACAAAGATGAGGTCAGTAAGGGAACCTCAACCCATTCAGCATTCGGGTCTTTGTCAGCTATCACCAACAGCAGGGTTTATGACAAATGAGGAGCCAGGCTTCCAGCTGAATTTCAGTGTAGTTATTTTTGTTTTAATGTATGTGTGAATCAATTAATCCTGTCATAGAAGGGCATCGTAAACTGTGTGCCAGAGTTAATGAGTCAGCCATTATCACATCATTACACCAGCTGGCATAATGTAGCATGTGTTGTTTGTCATAATATACACTGCCATGCTTAACAACCATTAATTGTTTACACGAGCAGTCATATTTTTCTTCAAAGAACCTTCAGCGACTGGTTAATATTTTGAAGGCTTTTTAAGTGAATAACTATTACAAGGCAAAGATATCCTCACCAAGCTAGCCCACAGTGTAAGAAACTGAAGCAAGGGAAGACATTTGGAAGGCAGGGAAAGTCTTGAGGACCTTTCAAATAAAATCTCAATGCTGCAGAATTAAATAAATCCTAAGACTGCCTTGCACAACTGATTCAACTACCACTAGACATGACCACCTCAATGAGAAGAAAGACACTGTCCTAAGAATAAGTTGGCGAGACGGAGTTCCTTATTTTTATGTGTTGAGAGGATCAATGAGGCCTGTACCCAGGATTTATATCTCACCACCAGGACTTTCTGCAAGAAGATACAATTGCGGTTTTATACTTTTTTTAATCATTAGGAAAACTTGGCTAGTATGGTTTTCTTGGCTGATGAAAAGCAGTATGTGGCCATCACAGTCCAAAGTTATAGTTTACCAGCTTTCTGTGGATTTGTTTTTGGCGACTTCTGCACATTTTCATTGGCCATATGGCTTTCTCTAGCCAGACACAGATACCACGAATAAAGGTAAAGTTTCCAAAAGAGTTTGAAGCAGAAATCACAGTAAAGTTTATCCACTTTAACTAAAAACTTATTTTCTCAGTGGAGATTTGATCATAAGTTAACAATGTCTAAGTAAGCCAAAGAGTTTTAACAGAAACACAAATTTAATAAAACTATGAGTGATTTTACAAGCAAGTAAGAAAGTAAACTGAATATAAGGGGTTATACTGGATGCAAATAATGGAGAAATTATCCAATAATGTAATTGAAAGCACTTTGCAAAAATTTGCAAGATATACACACTACAAGCTAGAAATTACTGCTAGAATTATATTCCAGGTTTTTTGTTTGTTTGTTTGTTTGTTTTTAGTGGTTGGTTTATAACAGTAAAATTGACCACAGAGACTTTGTCTATGTTTGGGAAGAATTATTCCTATCTTTTGAAAATTTCACTTTTCAGGTGCTTAGCTTTAGAAATATACATTCTTTAATATATCATATTTTTATTTTCTAAGTACAAACATAATTTTGCATTTTGGAGCTTTTATCCTGTCCTTTATAACTGCTATTGTATGTAACCTCCACCTACATATATTCTTCTGTGACACAGCAGAAGTACTTAAAATGAACAAAGAAAAACCAAAATACAATTATCTATGATTTTATTTGGTTGGAACAGTTTTTCTCAAACTTGAAGGTACAGAGGAATTACCTACAATGATTATGGAATATGTAGCTTCCCAAAGATTCTGAGTCAGTTGGTATCAATTGTGCATAAACTGGGACCAATAATCTATATTTTAATAGTTCTCTACATGATTATGATAGAAGCATAGAAATATGATTTCTATGGTATAAATAAAGGAATAATAATAATATAATAATAAATGTAGTAATATGGTAAAATAAAGGACAAATTATAACTTTGAACCAATTGATAAAGTATAACTTCCAAAATATTTTACAGTGCATACAAAAAGAGAACATAATATTCTGAGGTATTAAAAATATTTCAAAATACTCTTGTTTTTAAAATCTGTTTTAATGTTGGAGTTTTTATGCACCAGTGTAAGAAAAATGTAAAAGGTAAAAAGTATACATAATTCCTTTCCATAATTTGATAATCTATAATTTGATAAAATTTGAATTTTCATGGAGCCAGATTCTCTCTGCAACATCAATACCTTCAGAAAGTGAGATGGTGAATAACATTCAAAATAAGTCTATGCTCTCCAATTTGTTCCCCAAAAACTCCCAGTGATCTACTTGGTATTAGAGCACTCTCCCAGTGATCTACTTGGTATGAGACATCTTCCAGGATCCACAGAAGATATTGACAATATACAGACTGAACCAAGTGAAATTGCCAGCAGTTGTCTGTTTTTTATCAAAAAAAAAAAAAAGTGATTTAATTTAATTTAACCTAATATCAGTAGTGGAAAATACCTAAACCTACATATTGAGTCCTGAACTAGAATTGCTGACATTGGAGGCCACACTAACATTTCAAATAGGATGGGCTGTGAAAAAAGGATTAATGAAGGCCAATTAGTCCTTCCACTACTCAAGATATGTCTCATATCATGGGTGAAATAGAAATGGAAATGTGAGTATTCCTCAGAAATGAAGCAAAAAAGCCGTAAGACTTTCTTGTGTTGGGGCCTTTCCATATCCTGGTCCTCTACCTGTAATATTCTTCCAAGTGATTGGTTTCAGGTTTCACATTAAACGTCAACTCTTCAGAGACCCTTCTTAGCCACCCAATTTAAGTCCTCCCCAACCCTTGTCTTTTTCACAGCACCTATTTCTTTTCCCTTACACCACACATCATAGTTTATGATTGTATATTTGTGTCTTTGCTCAGATCACATTCTCTCTTCACATGCTATTCTAAGTTCAAGAAGAACAAGAACTCTGTTTGTAGGTGCACACAATAAAAAAATTTGATGCATGAATTAGCCAGATAAATCTACTTGTTTTCCATTAATATACAAGCATCTAAATCCCTGTTTCTCTTTCCATATAAACTATTAGGAATAGCCCAACAAATCTAATTTTGCCAAATAAACATGATGGAAAGGTAATCTCATGTTCAAAAGTAACTTCAAATTATTAAATTGCATGTAACTAATGAAGAATGTGAAAAGGGAAATCACTTTTAAAACAATACAGTATCATACACTGTATAAGTATTATTCTGGTTGGCAAGATATTTTGTCATGTTCCACAAATGAAATACTTAACCATCAAAACTCAGAGAACTATTTTAACTTTGAGGAGGTTTAGAGCAGTTATGGAGAAAAGAAGCTATCATATTTAACCAAGTAGAAAGGTAAATTTATTGCTTGAGATGGAAAAAAAGTAAAATTTATTGCTTATATAATTATCAGTTGGCTATGGGTACTGACTGCCTAAGCACTTCCTATGGGATGTTTCTCTAGGACCATCATGTAATATGGTCTCACACACAATGCTGGAGCATATGTCAGTCATGAGATTGTTTGTCATATAGCTGCCCTGCTAAAAGTTAGACAACTATGATGTACAGATAAAAATAAAAACACATAAAAGAATGAGAAAAGGTAAGATAGAGGAAGGAAGGATAGAAGGAAGGAAGGCTCTAGAAATATATTAATGAAGTCAGAAAAATATAATTTCAAGTAGGTGATGTCATTTATAATTTGTTGAGAATTACTGAACTAAGAATTCAATATTCAATGAATTCAATGAAAAGGAATAATGATTTCAATGAATTTAATACTTTGTATTTCAGTTTAGCCACATGGATTTTCAAAATACCATTCTAGTAATTCTTGCTGACCAATTTTATTCATGGTATATTTAATTACTGTAGTTCTTCCAACATTATTCATAATCACTCCTGCTAATGTTTATGAAAATATTTTTATTGGAATTATCAGAAAAGTATTACTCTTTCAGGGGATGGTGAAGAGTTGACCTGAGCCAGATGAAAATCAATTTCATGGACATGACAATTTTCAAAAGTCTCAACTTCGAAGTGATGAAAGTGGCTTACAGGGTCCTGACCAACAATCTTATTGCTTCTCTCTTTATGAATATCATGTGTTAACACACTCAATTATTTTAATTGGGTAAATGCCTAATTTTGTTAACAGTTTATCCATTGACCCAAATAGTAAAGATGTGGAAAATAAGGTAAGAAGATAAGAGAAACCTAAGGCAAAAAGAACCCTGGAATCTAATGTGTCTGGTAATCACCCATCTGACTGTGGTTAGGTCACCGTAATCAAGCACATGGCGTTTTGCCTTATTCTTTGTAAACTTTGAAATAATAAAACACTGAATTCCTACCAGACTCTGATAAAATTACTCTTTTTTAATTTTAAACTATGAATAATTCAATGCCTAGGAAATAAAGTAAACCCTGCCTTTTTTTGGTAAAAGTGTAGAAACATTTTATCACTCATTCCAGATCATAAAAATCACAGGTCACAACTTCGCCTGTGATTTCAAATTGCCTCGAAATTGCCATAGAACTCTTTCAACATCTGATGAATGGAGTGTTTCTAATTTCTAATTATCAGAGCTGCACAATATATCTTTCAGGTAAATAATTTTGTGTTCAGATCCATTTCCAGTTAAAGTTCCTGGCTCAAGCCTACTAATTGCCAAGTTGTGACTTTGATTACATGGATACTATGTCTCAGTAAGTGGCAAATTGAAGTCATCATCAACACTGAAGTCAGCTCCAACAAGCATTGTCTTGCCTCAGATCTGTACACTCTCAGTTCCCCCTGCCCGGAGTGCTCTTCCTCTGATAGCCAGAGCTCCTTCCTCACCTCTTCAGGTCTCTCTGCTCAGTTGATGCCTTTCCTGACCACAATAATTAAAATTGCAAATGACCCCTGTCCCATTCCCTGCATAGTTTTTCCCCAAGGCAACTCTTATCAGCTGACATTATATAATATATCTTGTTTATTATTGGTCTCCTCCACTGGAATGTTAGCTTCCTGTAAGCAGAGATGTTTGTTCTGTTTGGTTCACTGCTGCTTTCCTAGTATCTAGTAGATGTACGATTAAGATTTGTCAAGTGTAGAAATGAATGAATGAATGAATGGATGGATGGATGGATAAAGAATAAATGAGTGAATGCAAACAGCCAGCAAACAAAATTATATCCCTTGATGATAAAATATAAATATCTATGAAAGATGTATATCACAAATGATTTTGTGTTATGTTAGGGGGCAAAAAAGCAACAAGATGAAAATATTTGGGGAAGACTGGTCAGCACAAGTTTTTATAGAAGGAAAAAGTCTGAAAGTTCTGGATGACTGCAGGCAAATTTAAATGCAAACAAAAACCAGAAGGTAATTTACATTTCTTATTCATTATTCAAAATTAATCAGATCTGTGTTAGAGACTATTCTTTTAAGTATGCAATAGATCTAAATACTAAATACCAATAACCCACTTAATTAAGAAGTGTTATTAAACTTTAGCATTCATGAATTAAAATTAGTGTTATTAAAATTTACTAAACTTTTAGTATTCTGCTAAAAAGTCTGGCTGCCACACAATATTTGGCAATATCACAAAGTTCCTACTCCAACACAGATAGTTGGGGTCCCCACAATTTCCATGGAGAATTCTTCAACTTTATTTTTTTTTGAGACAGAGCATGTGTGCACGCATGAGAGAGAGAGAGAGAGAGAGTGAGCGAGGGAAGGGCAGAGAAAGAGGGAGTGAGAGAATCCCAAGCAGGCTCTGTGCTGTCAGTACAGAGCCCAGTGCAGGGCTCCATCCCATGAACTGTGAAATGATGACCTGAGCCCAAATTAAGAGTCGGACACCCAACCAACTGAACCACCCAGGCACTCCTCTTTGACTTTGTTTTTAATGCACGGTAGTATTATTCTTGCTGTTCAACTATAATTTCTATTATTTTTAGCTTAATATTATCAACTTAGTATAATGGGCACAATTGTTAATGCATATTTTTAATAGAGAGTATTTTTTGTCTTTTTAGGTTCTTTTTTTCTTGTAATGGTCCCTTAAAAGATATGTTTTAAAAATATGCACCAGTATTCATCAAAAAACACCCTTAAGAAAATGAAAAGGCAACCCACAGAGAGAAAGAGAGAAAGGAAGAGAGAGAGAGAAGCTATTCTTAACATATATATCTAAGGACCCCATATCCAGAATATATTAAAATTCCTAGAAAATAGATAAGAAAAATAGGCAACTCGGGGTGCCTAGGTGGCTCTGTCGGTTGAGCATCCGACTTTGGCTCAGGTCATGGTCTTACGGTTCATGAGTTTGAGCCCCGCACTGGGCTCTGTGCTGACAGCTCGGAGCCTGGAGCCTGCTTCATTTCCTGTGTTTCCCTCTCTCTCTGCTCCTCCCCTGTTCACACTCTGTCTCTCTCTCAAAAATAAATAAACATTAAAAAAAGAAGAAGAAGAAGAAAGAAAAATAGGCAACTCAATAGAAAAATGGGCAAAACACTTGTACAGACATCACAAAAGGGATATCCCCAAACCCTGCACCTCCCCTGCTCACACTCTCTCTCTCAAAATAAGTAAATAAACAAACAAACAAAAAAAGAAAACAAACAAACATACATACAAAACCAATCTATGCTGTTAGAAGTCAGGATACTACTTAACTTGGGGTGGCAGAATTTAAGTGATCAAAGAGGACAAAAGAGGGAGACCCTGGATGTGGATAATTTTCTGTTTCTTTGTTTCTGGTGTCTTATTAGTGTTTAATTTGTGATAATTCATCAGGCTCTATACGTATAATATATGCACCTACCTGCATTAAATTGTGCCTCAATAAAGTCCTAAAATCTCAACAGGCAGAGCAGATACATACACTCTCCCTCAATATGTGTGTTCGGTGACACTTCATGGTTAACACGGAATGTCTTCTTCGCTCACTGGAAAATGCAGTAGGGAGGTCTTTCACTCTGCCTACATGGTAAAAGAGTTGCAAGACTGCAAGACTGCAGTCAAGCAGTCATTTGTCAAGACTGCAAATAAGGGAACTCCAGGGCCCACTTCACAGCTGAGCAACCAGTGCATTAACACCATTGACACAGGCTTCGGTGCTTAGAAGGGCCCTGTGCTTGGGTTAGTGTTCTGCTATCACCATCTTGAAATTCTTAATAATGTTTTAACAAGGAGCTTGCACCTTGGTTTTGCACTGGGCCCTGTAACTTATGCGACTGCCCTGGGTAACTCACCTCTTTTAAGTATCTGAGGTGGTCTCCATATTTAGTAATTAAGAAGAAATAAGCTTACATTTTGATAGGAGAGAGTTTGTTTGGAAATAAGAAAGACCTAGGGGCTAATGGGTGGTTCAGTTGGTTAAGTGTCTGACTCCGGCTCCTGGTCCGTGAGTTTGAGCCCTGCCTTGGGCTCTGTGCTGACAGCTCACGGCCTGGAGCCTGCTTCGGATTCTGTGTCTCCGTCTGTCTCTTCCTCTCCTCTGCTCTCTCTCTCTCTCTCTCAAAAGTAAATAAATGTTAAAAAATTTTAAAAAATTAAGAAGAAAGACCTAGCCAATCAGTAAAATAGTGCCTTACAGCTGGACATTCAAATAGATGCAAAAGAAGAATTAATAAAAGAAACATATTACTGGGATAAGTAATGTCAACTTTGAGATGGAAGAGAATAATTATTAGGTAGTTAATGTGGACAGATAGGCAATCAAGTCAAACAGTATGGCATATCCATCCTACCCAATTCTTTGATATGTACAATTTTATTATATGTTTCAGTAACTTCCCATCAATTTATCTTAGCACCTCAAAAAAATTTTTACAAAAAATGTTCCCTTAGGAATATAGACAATACAGGTTAAGGGTGTGAATTAGTTCAAAGGCAAGAGATTCATCTATTCACCTGTCCATCCTTCTAATCATCTATTCATTCTTTCACCTGCCTTATCCCACTGGCAACAAAAAAGGTATAAACATAAATCAGACCTGGAGTCCATCTGAAAGGACATACAGCGTATTTATAAGCCAATGGTAGACGTGCTAGAAAATATGTTCTAAGAGATGTATTCATTGTTCGGGAAATTTGGAGGAAAAACAAACACTTCAGGCTAGGAATAATCAGAGATGCTTTTATTGAAAGCAGTCCTTATATTGGGATTTGAAAGCCAGATAGAATTTGAATGTGCACCGAGTGCACATATTTGGAAATATGCTTCTCTTGTTTTTCTTTTGTTCTTTCTTCAATACATAACTTGACTATCATCTGTTTTAGAAAATAATGCCTCTCTCTTTTCTACCTACTATCATAGATAGACTGAACATCAAATTTAAGTATAAAATGGGCCAATTTTAAGGACAAAAACATTGAAAACCTGTAAGTGCACATTAGGGATCTAATAATGTAATACACATAATAGGAATTTAGAAAAAGTAAAAATTCACTAAACGTTAGTTACTTAACCAAGACCTTCCTCCAAATTCTTTGGTTTCTCAGAGTGTTTCAGAGCACAGACTAGAATTTCAGCTCTGCCTGGGTTTGAATTCCAGTTCCAACTCTTACTAGCTGCACAACATGGGTATGTTTCTTAACCTCCTATTTCTTCTCAAGTTTGAGGGAAAGGATTATATTTGATGCATCGTTATGCTTCACTATCTTCTCCAGTACCACCATCCTTGCCTCTTATAGACTACCTGGAACAAAATAGCTAGAGTGATCCTATTAAAATGGTCTTTATTGGCTGTCATTATGAATCACACCATCCCAAAACTTAATGACTTAAAATAATGATTGTAATGTTTTAATGTTTAATGACATAAACAATGATTTATTATTTCTCATGATTCTGAGGGTTGGCTGGACTGTTCCTCTGATGGTTTCATCTGGGCTTACTCATGCAGCTGCATTCAGATGGATGCTATATTAGGCTGGAAGGTCCAAGATAGCCTCATTCACAGGTTTGGCAGTTGGTGTGGCTGTTGGCCGGAGAAAGCAGTCCTCTATATAGGCTTCACCCTCCAGTAGCCTAAACCAGCTAGACCACACTTTTTGGTGAAAGAAGAGGCAAAATAACGCAGCCATGCTTTTCAATCTACCTCAGTCCACCCTCTGATTACAAAAATGTCCATTCCTAGTGGTGCCTGGATGACTCAGTCAGTTAGGCTGACTCTTGATCTTGGCTCATGTCACACTGGATTAGGATTCTGTCTCTGTCTCTCTCTCTCCCTTCCTCCTCAAAATATATAAATAAACTTTTTAAAAAAAGCTTTAAAAAAACAAATATCTCCATTCCTCACACATCTCAAATATTGCTCACGATTCTCTTCTACCTCATCTCAATACAGCTTCAGCCTCAAACAATCTGCCTGTCTCACAATCTGCATCTGGTCCAAATATGGACACAGCTCCTTAACTGCAACACTTTTCAACCACAAACCTGTTTGCTAAAAAGACGAGTTATTCAGACCATTAGGATATGTGTTCCCCATACACCCAACATAGGATGATGAGCTGGAGACAAAAGAACTGCATTAGATGCTCCTCTTCATTGAGGAGTATAACAGCATACAACAGTCCTCATTTATAGTAAACCTGAAATGTGGCTGAGCACACGCTTCTAGTTCCCAAAGGGAACCGATAGGTCCAAGATGGCCTCTGTGATGCCCTGGTTCTCTTTCATGTGGCTTCTCATCTTCCAAAGCTCTAGACTGGTTTCACCACATGGTGATCCCAAGGTAGCACCCAAACGTGAGCAAGACTAAAAGATACCTCTTGAAATTACCCTTTGAAATAAAATAATATCATTTGTTAAATCCCATTGGTCAAGCAAATCATATAGCCAGCCCAGATGCGAATGGTGAGGAAAGAGACATGTGTTGAGTTGATTATTAGCAATTTTCTCTCAGATCCACACTTGCCCTTCTATGTTCCACTTCATGATGATGGAGCTGGGATAGAGCAGATGAGGATGCTAGATTTGGTCAATAGGGGAGAGAGATTGCTAGAGGGAGGCTGGAAAGCCACAGGACGAAGGGCCTAGCTTCTCCCTGTTTGGTTCCTTTCTGTTTTATATAAGTATCACCCTGCCCCACTTCTTCATCCCTAGGGGCAGCTCCTTCCTATGCAGGAACCCAATTTATCTAGCAGTTTTTGCAACACTTAAGAGTATCAGGCTTATCAGTATCCCTCAGCAAAAGTGGGCCAGCGTTTTCTCCTCCGAGGTCTGAATTTTTTCAACTCCATGGTATACCTCCTCTAACTTTGGAGTAAGTTGAAATATTCCAACTTCTTCCCTTTTCCCCAGCCCTAAAGGATGCAGCAGCTGCTTTCTCCCTCAGTGATAACTTAAAATTCTCTTTTTCACCCTTTCAGCGATGTAGTTGACACTTTTATATCTATTTATAAATGTCAATTTATATACGATCCCACCTGTTGCTGGGAGGAGCTAGGACATATTGTGGCCAGGTTTATCAATCTATCACAAACGGTGAGACAAATCATGACATTCCCTTACTCAACTCTCCAAAACCTTTCCGTTTCATCCCATTAGCTTTCCATCTCATGCAGAGCAAAAGCTCAAGTTCTCTCAATGGCCACAATGACTTCCTTGCTATTCTTTGAATATGTCAGCTTTATTTCTGCTCAGATTATGCTTTCTCTTCCATCTCACTGGAAGATTCTTCCCCCAGGTGTCTGTGGAGAATACTTCTTATCTCCTCAGATCTTTGATCAAATGTCACTGTCTCATTATGGCCTTCTTTGAACGTCTCATTTAAAATTGAACCAATCTCCCCTACCCAAAATCTGGTGCTTCCTATCCTCTTCTTTTCTTTTTTCCATACCATTTATAACCATTTAGTTACTTTACAATTTATTTGTTGCCTATCTCTACTTCTCCCAACCCTAAAATGGGTTCCACAAAAGGAATATTTTTAACTGTTATGTTCTGTGCTATTGTACCCATAGTCCATAAAAGTGTTTGGCATATAATAGATTCTCAATAAATTCATAAATGGGTGTTCATTAGGTTTTCTGAAGCAAATTATTTTGTAATACATCACATCATAAACATTGGCATACAAATGAGTTTGTAAGATCTTTACTTTTTTTAGTTTATTTATTCATTCATTAATTTATTATTTATTTTGGGAGGGGAGAGACAGAGAGAGCAGAAGAGGGACAGAGAGGGAGAGAGAGAGAATCCCAAGCAGGCTCCCCACTGACAGCAGGGCTCGAACTCACCAACTGTGAGATCATGACATGAGCCAAAATCAATAGTCAGACGCTTAACCGACTGAGCCACCCAGGTGCCCCAGGATCTTTTTACTTAAAACAAGTTAAAGAAGCAAAATGGAGAAAAATTTAAAACATTAAGAATCTGAAGTTATAGAGAAAAGCAGTACATAAGGGAGCCCCAGAAGAGCTTGGGAATTGGGGTAACAAATATACAAAACTGATTGGCAATTATCTTATTTACAAAGCTAGAATGGAGGGAAGATTGGAAGCACTTTAGTGTAGATTAAATTAAGTTTGGAGGAAAGTATCCCAGCTTTTTTTTTTTTTCCCCAACTCTGCTGCTTGCTATAAATATAATTCCGGGGAAATCATTTAACCTCGCTTGCCCTCAGGTTCTGCATTTCTGAATTAAGGAAAATAATT
The DNA here is from genome assembly GCF_027475565.1 of Acinonyx jubatus. Taxonomy (NCBI): domain Eukaryota; kingdom Metazoa; phylum Chordata; class Mammalia; order Carnivora; family Felidae; genus Acinonyx; species Acinonyx jubatus. The sequence goes on from NC_069382.1 coordinate 137,781,055, forward strand.
TCCTCTTGCTTCCCTCAGAGGGTTGATGTGAAAATGAAATGAGATCATGTATGTAAATGTACAAGTGTAAAAATGTAGACTGATGATAATGACGATGACGGTGTGACCTCTAATAGATGGAACCGGGAAAGCCAGAAAGGCGGGAGAAGCCACAGGAGTCCCTGGCACGCCCTCTGCCAAGACAAGTTGAGGCAGAGCCATCTTCGGGGTTACTGGCTCTTCCTCTAGGATGCAATTAGAATGATTGGTTTTTAAATCTGTTATGCATTTTGTGTGTGCCATGCCCTTCTCATCGAGTTGGAATTCAACCATAGTTACCTTCCCTATTTAATTAATTTTATTTTATTTTGCATATTTGGAATCAGGGGCTCAGAATGTCATATGCAAATATATGCAAAATAGAATGTAAATTGGTTTTGAGAGCCAAAAGCCCGGCTTTTTTTTTTTTTTTTTAATGGGAATATATCATTGGAAAAAAAGGTCCTCCTCACAGGCCTACTGTTCTTTAGTTGTTTAGAAGTCTTCATTTTTTAATCAGAGTTTATAACTATAAATGGAATGAAGACAACTTTATATAATACTTAAAATCGGTGAGGCTCATAGACTCAGCAACTTTGGTATATTTGATCTAATTGTTAATGAACAAACATATTTTTGTAGCTTTAAGAAATTAACTGGAGAAGAAGGGGATGGGTGGGTAAGAAATGGCAATAAGAGGCGAAGGGGCTACTCTCTCACACCTAATGTGGCCTGCATCAAGTCACTAATGCACAAATTTCTGTGACATGAAAAAAGAAACAGCTTTTTGCTTATTTTCTTAATTAAATGAAGTCTAGAGAAAGACATCAGATCAGTGGGCTTTTCTGTTCCATTTTGAAGAAATGATTTTATTCCATAAACCTACAGTAATTTTATAGAGGCTCTCCATGTCTAAAAATTGTGAAGAATCTGTAATCCTTTTTATAGAGGTTATATGATTATTTGGAGTATATTTTAATACATAGCCCATTTTCAGAAAGTACAAATTAGTGCAGGCTTTTGATACAGAACACCCAAAGGTCAGATTACGATCGTAGTTGTAAAAGGAAAGAAATGCTTGAATTCTGAAAAGTCTTTTAAGATGGCACATTATTATTATTATTTTTTGCCATAGTAAATCTTTTTGTGTTCTGACTTCTAGTACAAGAGGGTTTGTATATGTATTCTAAGGAAGACTACATCAATATACTTTTGAAATGTTTTCAAGTTACAAAAAAACTGACTTCACATAGCACTCCATAATTTCCCTCATCAAATCCTAAAGACTATATTAAAACATCTGTTTTTGGAATATCTTGCTGACAGTAGAATGCTATACCCCCAGGGAGTCTCCTACTTTTGCATAAAATTTGCATACTCATAAATAAGTTAACATGGGGGGGCAGTATATCAACTGCAAACAATGCAAGTATTTTCCATATATCCTTTTTATAATTGACTAAGAACAGAGAACTAAAGATTTTTTGAAAAATGATTTTTCTGCTACTCAGTCACCTTTTAAATTTTTTTTTCCAACGTTTATTTATTTTTGGGACAGAGAGAGACAGAGCATGAACAGGGGAGGGTCAGAGAGAGAGGGAGACACAGAATCGGAAACAGGCTCCAGGCTCTGAGCCATCAGCCCAGAGCCTGACGCGGGGCTCGAACTCACGGACCGCGAGATCGTGACCTGGCTGAAGTCGGACGCTTAACCGACTGCGCCACCCAGGCGCCCCAAGTCACCTTTTAAATGAGACATGAATTCTTCATAAAGATTTCACCCTCCTAATTTTCCCTACCTTGCACTTAGAAATCCAAAGTTTCAATATTCAAGAAATCCAATTGCTTCAATATTCAAAAGCAAAATATACCGTAGCTGTGTGCAAATAATATTTAAAGTGTGGCATATATGACAGGTTCTACATGAAACTTTATAGTAATATACGCATACCCTGGATTATGAGACACATGGAATAAGGTAGCTCTGCATCTTTTTCTCTTTTCCTGGCACAAAACAACTTTATTTTCATGAAGTCTTAGTAATCTACACACCTCAGTCAAGTACTATGAAGTGCATCATGATGCTTATATATGGTTAATTGTGTGCCGTCAACTCTGAGTTTGAAAAGGTTACTTACCAGGGTGCCTGGGTGGCTCAGTCGGTTAAGCCTCCAACTTTGGCTCAGGTCACGATCTTGCTCTCTGTAAGTTCAAGCCCTGCATCGGGCTCCGTGCTGACAGCTCAGAGCCTGGAACCTGCTTCAAATTCTATGTCTTCCTCTCTGTCTGCCCCTCCCCTGCTCACGTTTTCTCTGTCTCTCTCTCTCAAATAAATAAACATTAAAAAATAAATAAATAAGAAAAAAAAAGAAAAGGTTACTTACCTTCTCCAATGTTTATTCAGGTTACACGCTAGCCTGGGGAATAATGGCGCATAATGGGAAAATTACTCCATATAGACAACTATCAGGTCTGCTTGCTAGAGAGTCGACATTATTATATTATTGATGCAATACATTAATACATTACTATATTAGTATAGAAGAAAATAAATCTATTGGAATGGCTAGGAACTAGCTCCCTGATTCCCATCAATGCTGTTTCATATGCTAGACCAGTGAGAATACAGTAGGTAAGGCCTTGACCAGTGAGGTTTCAGGGAACACAGGAAGATGTTCCACCCAAATGACCTTACACAACCATTGGATAGTGCACAAAGTTACACACTTAGAATTGTACCTTTTATTTATGATTATTTTTTCCAGTGTTTATTTTTATTTATTTTGAGAGAGAGAGAGCCCCACATGCACACAGAAGCTAGAAATGGGCAGAGAGAGAGAGAGAGAGAGAGAGGGAATCCCAAGCAGGCTCTGCACTGTCAGCACAAAGCCCAATTAGAGGCTCAATTCCACGAACATGAGATCAGGACCAGAGCCAAAATCAAGAGTCAGAGGCTTAACCGACTGAGCCACCCAGGTGTCCCAAGATTCTAACTATTGTTTAAATAAAAATATTTTGGCTGAGGGATTAACACTTAAAGCAATTATCTGTCATTTATAATTTAGGTTCTTAACCTGGGACCCATGAACAATAGACAGAATGTAGTGGAATAATAAACCCTCTTAAACCATATACAAATTTTTGTTTATATTCATTTGTGTGACTATTTGGAGGAAAAGGACTCATAGATTTTAACATATTGCCAAGTGAGTTCACTCCCTCCAGAATATTGTAAACACAATTTTAGAAGGATCTGTGCCAATTCAACCAGAACGACTGGATTAATATCAAGAATTAAGTTCAAAAGGACTGAATTCAGGGCAGTATATATTTTCTCTCTTAATTAGAACACTTTCCTTTGCTTGTAACAGAAAACCCAACAAAATAAAGGAAATTTATGGTATTATTTGAATGAGAAGTCCCTCAATAGCATTAGGTAATGTCTTGATCCAGCATGCAAAATTATGTGACTAGAAACCTGTTTCTATTTCTCTGTTTGTCTCCTCCATGTCCTCAGGTCTGTGAATGGGTGCTGCAGGAGCCAGAACTATGCTTCTTTGTACAAATCCATCAAGATCTGACTCAGCATAACCAGCAAAATACCTAAGATCCAGTCTTCATAGAGTAGTATGTCCTTCTTGGACTCAGTGTGTGTGTGTGGGGGGGGGGGGGCTAAAATATGCTCATTAGCTTAAGCAATTATGTCCCACGTGTGGAGCTTAGGATGGAATTGATCTAAGTATGTGACTGAGAATAAGGGAAGAATACCACAAATTAAGTTTGTGGTATTTTTACAAAAAAAAGGGGAGGGGAGAGAAATATATACTTTACCTGTCAAACAACAATTTTCTACCATATTATCCAAGAAAGAAATGAAAAGACACTTCCTAACCAAAATGTGTTCATGTTCATAGCAAGATACCAGGTTCAGAATGAAGAAACAGGGCCTTAACAAGATAATAATGTCAAGATCTAGGAGCTAGATGGGAGATAGGAACAGGTCAGGAGGGAAATGAGTAGTTTTCTGGGCAATGGCTACCAACCATATTGAAGCTGCTTTGGTTTATGGTCAAAAGGCATTTGCTGTGTGAAGGGTGAATGAAGGGTTAAAGGCATAGAATTGGGAATTTTATTACCCATATATGTCCACAAGAAACTACTATTACCAACAGCATTAGGTTCACACTACATTTAAACCCTCTTTTATTGACAACCTGGCATCAGCAGGAGTAAACAGTGAACTTAGACTTCTCTCCATTCACTTTTTCTTCCTTTGTAATTTCTTTATTTCAAAGTCACTCTCTCCACAAGCCCCCACCCTGCCTCCAATCTCTCATCATGAAAGGGCTACTTGTGGACAGTGACACAGTGGGGGCATTTTTTTTTTTTTTGGAAATATCTATCAAGAACTGGGACAGGTCAGATTTTTACCATACTCGCAATCTAACAAATTGGCCCACGATAGTTTCATGAATGCTGGCAAATGGCATAAGATTCCTAGGTCAAAGACAAAAGACAGTTTATTACTCACAGCAACAGTAGTGGTCAGAGAATCAGCATTTGTGCTGAGTCTTGGCCCCCACTAGGTCATGCAAAAAGGGTTGGATGATATTTTTGTGTACAGTGGGTGCATCACAGAGAAAAACTCTGAGCTTGGAAAACCCAAATCTTTTATACTGGACAGTAAGCCTACATGCCCATTGTTCTGGAGAAGGATGCTCTCTTATTTTCCAAGGCTGTTCACTATGGAAACACCCTTAAAATAACAGTCCAGAACAAAAACAGTTAGTTCCTCTGCTCACAAGACGTGCATCCACGAACAACGTGGAGAGAGCTGAGAATTGTCTGCCAACAATATCCAGCTGCATTCTTCCAAGCACTTTGGAAAAACTTATTTCTAAAAGCCACAGACACCATTCACATTCCTGGGTATCTGACAGTCACCTTAGAAATAGAAATAGGAATAGGGTAGAAAATAAGACAGGGTAGCTAAAATTATTGGGAAATTTCCTAGATCCTCTTAACATGCAAATATCTTTGGAGGAATGTCATTATAACAGCTCTTAGCTTATGAAACAGCTATTATGGACATGGATATTAAATAGCAGTGTTCTGAATCTGTTAAGCATTTTTACATTTGCTGGTTTATTCTATCTATACAACCACCCTGCATGATAGGCAAGTATGTAACTATTATGCCATTTAATAAGAAAATACAACTGAAACGCAGAGAGGTTAAGCAACTTGTTCAAATATAATCACATGCATTACATTTGGATCATTCAATTAAGTAATAACATCATTAGTAATATAGCAATATAATTGGTCCTATAATTATAAATAAATATGTATATATCATTCAACCCTTAATAAACATAAAACTATAAAAATATACATAATAGATAAAATTGAGTAAGGTTCTAGAAGGTCATATTATAATAGCACTGATTCAGAGTAGTGGAAAATATTCAAGTAATGGACTCCTGAGTTGTTACCCTGGAGTATATTTCTTATTTGGTAAAAATATCAACTTTAGAAAAGATTATGGACATAAGAATTTATAATTTTTTGTAAGCCACTTTAAGCTCCCCCAGTTAAAGATGCTTTTTTAGTGAAGTAACTAATTTGCCAAGTTAAAGTCACTTTACAAATGAGGAGGCCAATTTTGTTTTTATCATTTAAGTATAGGATATTAATCATCTGATGAAACAGAAAGATTTAACAAAATGAGCATGTTCAAATCATTTGGCAAATATGTGCTAAAGAGAGCAGATAATAACTCTTTGGGGAGATGGTGTTTTTTTTTTTTTTTTTTTTTTTTTTTTTTTACCTGAGACAAAAGCAGATCAGAAAAGTGAGACAAAAGTGTAATAGTGTTGTGTTTCTTTTTTAAATGTGTAACACAGTAGCAGATTGTCAAAAAGGGTTAAAGACGATGTCGGTCATGACTTTTTTCAGCTCTCTAGAGTGTGGCAACATGTATTATTTGGCGTAATCATGACACAGATCTGCATGTGTATGTCTTCAATAATTCATGTTGCAGCTTGTCTCACTGTGGGGACAGATGTCAGTGAAACCAGTGACAGCCGATCGTGCTGATCCCACAGTGACACTGAGCCTTGAGTATATGCCCAGTAAGTCTGATTGGAGCTAAGAAAACACGGGCTAGCAAGTTTGAGTGTAGCTATTCATTTCATAGCTACATGAAATGTGCATATTTATATGCATGTATGTATAAAAACCTTACTCCCATGTAATGTCCTGAAGATATGGAAATATGTAAGACATTCCTTACATTTGATTTTTATATTCATTAGATTTAAAACATGTATATAATATGTTAATGACAAAATCAATTATTTATTGTTATGTATTGAAACGTATAGGTCTCCAACCGGTGATTTATAGAATTAGCAATCTTGATTAGTCTTTCATTACTAATTCATGTATAGAACAAATGTTACATATCCAGAAGACCAAAGGAGTCAACACTGAAGTTTTGCTTTCAAAGACTTATCTTTGTTTCTCACAATGATTGGTATTTTCTTTTAAAATTAGGCATTAATCAAAAATTGATCTTATTCCAGGGGTTCCTAAGTGGCTCAGTCAAACATCTGACTCTTGGTTTTGGCTCAGGTCATGATCTCACAGTTCATGGGTTTGAGCCCCACATCAGGCTCCATGCTGATGGTGTGGAGCCTGATTAGGATTTTCTCTCTCTCCCTCTTTCTCTGCCGCTCCCCTGCTCTCTCTCCCTCTCTGTCTCACCTAAAATGTTTTTAAATGATCTTATTCCAGATACTCTAAGAATAAATGTACATCTATCAGTATGTGCCTATGAATGTTAGAATATAGAATATAGAACATTGATTACATTATAGAAATGTTACCCCATGGTTAGTCTAATCCTTATGCATTAACCCATAACAACTTTCATAGCAAAGGACTAGAATAGAAGGTAGCTGAAGGTGTGCAAGTCTATTCTATTAGAATAGCAACTAAATATACTTACCTCCTATGTGTGCATAACAAAATTCAGAGCAAGTACTTTCATAGCTTTTTAAAAGCAAAAGTTTTGTCTAATATTTTTAGATCCCCAAGATTAACTCTATTTATCCATTTCTTGCATAACACTAGACAAGTGTCAAGTTCTACTTATAACCTATAGAATCCCTGATTAACAACTAGAAAATACCACGTGTATTTTTATATATGTTGGTAAATATGTGTATTATATGTATATGTACATGTACATGTGTGTGCATATCATATTTTTAAATATTCAACAGAACAAAAATTCATATTTATATTTTCTTTAGTAATATAATATGTTCTTATGCCGCTTTTAACTTGCCCTTAGACATACAGCATTTTGGTTAGCTTTTGAAGTCGTTTTTTTGTTTTTTTGTTTTTTTTTTGGTGATTTTATTGTTTTAGAGAGGAAGTTCCTGGCTTATTCCTAATGACTCTTCTGATCTTCCCTCCTCCCTCTCAAGTCAGTACATTTGGAAAAAGACATTGATTTTCCAGTAGCTCAGGATTGGACTGTTTTCAAGATACGTGTAAGTCAGGGAATCTCTTTAGTGCTACCAAGCATAGTGTTGCCTAACAGTGGGTACCATTTTTCTTTGGAGGTGCATTTACATAAACATTTCTAATCACAGCTCCATAAAGAGACACGGTATAATAATTCATGACTTTTAGGTAATATGTCATATGAATCTTAACATATGGCATTACACTCTACAATGGCAATCTTGGCTTCCAAAGGGACCTGGAAAACATCCAGCGAGATGAGAATAAGCCAAACTTGATAGAAAACCATATCGATGCTAATCCAGGTTTACACCTTCCATTCAGACTCGGAACTCTCTAGCAGATGGTTCAGTGTTGAAGTACTAATGTTAGCAAAATGTCAAAACTATTTTGCTAGACTCCCCAATTGTTCATAGAGTATTTTTCAAGTGCCGGATATCAAAATAGTATTAATAAATGGTAGCACTAAGGTCTCTGATCATAATTGCAGAGTTTTAGTTTCAATTTCCAAGGACAATCTGGTTTTGCTCCCTTGGAAGATAGCCAATCAGCTTTTACAATTTGATTTTACAAATTTTAGAAGTTTCTTCCCTGATTCTGTAGCCAACAATGGCATGTTCAAAGAAGACAAAGGAATGCAGAACCATTTGGCAGATAACATTATTAGTGGCTGTTATATCAATTTAATCATCCAAATAAATGTCATGAGATAGAGACTCTGAATCAAAATTTCTCATCCTCAGATTCATGAACATGGAGAAAAAATCTAAATGGACTTCAGAGGGTCCACCATCTGAATTTAGAGGCAAATATGAGTGTGGGTGTGTACAAGTACAATTTTCTATGTGCACACACATATACACTGAATACGTAAAATGAATGAATGAGTGTGTGACTCTCATATTAGGATCTAGCAATGGATTCAATTTGTTTTAGAAAGTCAGAATTACATTTATAAAACTAGAATGAATATATTTGCACCTAGATGAAAACATATGCATTAACTGATCACCTACTAACTATGCTGTCTTTAACATATTTTTTTTCTTCTAATATTAAAACGTATCTTCTGGGGTGCCTGGGTGGCTCAGTCGGTTGAGCGTCCGACTTTGGCTCAGGTAATGATCTCACTGTCCGTGAGTTCGAGCCCTGCATTGGGCTCTGTGCTGACAGCTCAGATCCTGGAACCCGCTTCAGATTCTAGGTCTCCCTCTCTCTCTGCCCCTTCCCACTCATGCTTTGCCTCTCTCTCTCTCTCTCTCTCTCTCTCTCTCTCTCTCTCCCTCTCTCTCTCTTTGTCAAAAATAAATAAACATTAAAAAAAAAAAAGATGTATCTTCTGAAGTAAGAATTAAGAGCCCTTGGGTGGTTAGGTGGCTCAGTCAGTTAAGTGTCCAGCTCTTGGTTTCAGCTCAGGTCATGATCTCACAGTTTATGGGTTCAAGCCCTGCTTGGGTTTCTCTATCCTCTCTCTTCCCTTCCCATGCTTGCACTCTCTATCTCTCTAAATAAACAAACAAACAAACAAACAAACAAAAAAAGCTCTGTTTTGCAGACATCTCAGAGAGAGGCTTATCTGGGCTCTCCCAATGGGTACTCTAGAATTAGCCTTCCTGACTCTAAATTCCAATCCTTTTCTTTTATATGATATTCACTCCTTTACTAATGGTTTCCACTTTAATGTAAACAGACTATCACCCCAACAGCAAAAGACAGAGTCAACCAAGTCTATGATAACCTAAGAAGACATATGAGTAAGAGACTACTTTTAGGTAATATTTATTCTTTTAACATTTCTTTATGCAAGTCTAAAGGATATCAATATTATTATTATCAAGATACGTGTTTTCCTTTGCAAAATTCTTGTAGCAGCCGCGATAGGATTAAGTCAATCAGCATTAACTGATGAAACAGCAGTGAGACTTTCTCTCACATCTGTTCAAGTTCAAGTCAGTTCACACCCAGACAGCTATTTTTCCTGTTTTTCCATGAATGTGTTTCTAGGAATGAAGTCACTGAAAAAGATTTGTGTGTGGCCCCTAAAACACTAATCCAGACCAAACCCCAAAAATGATGTAAGAAGTAAAAATCGATGTGAGAAATTTAAGAGAGCTGAAAGGAGGCGTCATGTTCAAATTAGGCAAAGCCTTATTGGGCTAATCCTGTAGAGAAGACCTGTATGGGGAGGGGGCAGGGAAGGGTAGTCATTTGTATGTCACTGCTTAAAAGACTGTCAAGTTGGACTCCACAACATTGTTCCAACTACGTAACTTTTACATAAGTGACTACTTAATAGATTTTCCTCACTCCCAAACCCTAATTTGTTCCTCTCACTATGTCTTTTATGATTAACCATGGTTTTATTTTCATTTTTGTTCATTATCAATTTCATCACTGAAGACTGTCCATATTTCTTTAATGTTGTGACAGGAATTCTTTGCTGAAGCTAAAAAAAAAACAAACAAGAATGAAACAAGCTAAGAGAATAACACTGTATTCCATTTTTCCATTTAAAATATGTTACAAAACAGCTTTCAGTTTAAAAATTTTTGACAGTGTATATTCAATTTTTCAACGAACAGATGCATGTACATAAAATTATATGATTGAAATTCAGTGTCAGGGGCTTTAGTCATTTAATTTGGGCAAACTCAAGACATTGGTTCATAATATAGCTTTTGAAATATCTCTATTTAATAATAAGAGCATGGCATTTCTATGAAATGGTGATATGGAAGTGTTTATTGAATTTAAAAAAGGGTTTATGTGAATATTTTTAAAAAGAAAATTATTATGATTTATTTTTTTAATAAAAGTGATTTTCTTTTTTTTTTCAAGAAATAAATTTATGATGAAATTGAGTGAACATTATATATCTATTCAGTGTAAGAAGAAACCAAGCCTTGTCTTAGGACTTCTGGTCCAGAGTTTTTCATCCTAAAACTTCAATAATTGATAGTGTTTTCACTTATTGAGAAATATTAGAACTATTAGCAACTACTTAATGAAAAAAATAAAGATACTGAGAACTCCTGATAAGATATGCTTCATGTTCTTACCAAGAATTTGAGAAATATATGGATTCGGTGACCTTAATAAATGGCAATAGATAAATGATTTTAGCAGAGACAGCCCAGTAAGGAAAACAGTTTTCAATTGCGAATTCAAGCTTGAAAGTGGTTCATGGCCGTCCTACTCCAAGTGCCAGTCTGAGAAGATAAATCAACTTTATCAGAAGTACAGTTTGATCCAGCTACATTTTTTTTTTCATTACAACACATTCTCAATAAAGGAAGCAATGTGTTGATTTCCATTCTGGGGCAAGCTCCCCAGTGCATGATGGACTAGACTATTTAGATACTGTCACCAGCCGCCTGACCACACTTTATGTAACATTTGTCTAAGAAAAAGCAATTTCAATGCACCATCACTGTTAAAAATTTGTTTCTAGTCAAAATTTTAAAATTGCATATGAATAAAGGAGGGCTTTCAAATAGGGGACGGATTTTTCTCAAACCAATTCTCTTTTCACATACATTGACAACTACAGGAGAGTTTTAGAAAAATATATTATTGTTAAGAGAAAACTTTAGGAAAATAAAATTTAGGAAATGAACACAAAAGACCAAAAGTTCACATGTTGTACTATCTTCCGTAATCTTCCCAGAACTGACAGGCACAGGATAGTGGTAATATTTATTTCTCTTTCATTATAGATTGAAGTGTTTTATACCTCAGGTTCCAAGTCAAGGAGTGTTGGCCATTTTCCACTCAGGAATGAGAAACTTTAGCTCATAAATGCCTGCTTATATTAGCTTAGGTTTTCTTAGTGACATGTGCCTTATTCAGTTTGGGATGCTATAACAGAGTACCATAAAATGGGTGGTTCAAACAAGAAGTATTTATTTCGCACAGTTCTAGAGGCTGAGAAGTCCAAGATTAAGATTCTGGCAAATTCAGCGCCTGGTGAGAATCATTTTTGTAGTTTCCAGGCAGCTTCCTTCTGTGTCCTCACATGGAAGAGAGAAAGAGAGAGAAGAAAGACAGGACCCTTTGGTCTCTTCTTATAAGGACACTAATCCCATTATGAGGAATCTACCCTCAAGGCCTCATCTAAACTTAATTATCTCCCAAAGAGCTCACCTCCAAATACCATCACATTAGAGTTTTAACACATGAATTTTGTGGGTACACATTTAGCCTGCCCATAGCAATAAAGTGAATGTCGTCTAAAATATATTGCTCTCCAGATAGGACCAAATATGTGCTTAAAATGTTTTTGAACTAGAGATAGTTTATGACAACTCTAGGTTGGAAATGCAATTTTCCTACAGGAAAACACAGGCTATCCATTGTTCTTATAATTTAGTAGGATAATTCAGTGTGTGCCACAGAAGCCAAACACTTCTCACATTCTCTTATCCTCTTAATTGACAGAAATAACAGATACATCATTTATGTAATAACTGGAATCATTCCAAAAGGTAGCAATTTGAGAAGTCCAGATCACTTCAATATAGATCAGTAACTAGGCACCCAGAATCAGATGCCCTGGGTTCAAGACTCATCATTTGAACTCCAACACTGATTGGGTAACCTTAGGCAAGTGACTTGGTCTTTCTCTGTCCAGTTTATGCATTTACAAAGCAGAGATAATCACAGGATTTATCTGGGAGAGTCAGGATTATACGAGATAACCAAGTAAAGAGCTTAGCACAGTAACAGTAGTAAACACTCAATAGATGCTACTATATTGCTATTTAGATATTGCGATTTCACCTAACCCTGAAGGCTTGGTTTTACAAAGGTGTCAGGGTTAACTAAGATTCCAATATCCTGAGCAGTAGCAGGCATTATTATTTTAAAGGATGCTTTGACCTTAAGGAAATGTGTTTTCCCTACAGACCCAACATGACCACTAACAAATATCACATAAATAATATTTTTAAAGGAAACATATTTTACCTTTAGCTTCTGGACCTGTTGTTCAAGACAAGGCTCTAGCAGAATCAACAGCTTTGATAGAAGACATTTTATTCTAGGAAAGGTGGTTTTGAATATTCAGTAGGGCTCCAGGCTAGTGATTTTGTGGTTAGGTTTCTTGTCTTCCAGGAAGCCCTTGACAAAGGTCACAAACAATTTGCTCGTTCTTCTTATTAAAATAAAGATGGAAAGCACTGATGATAACTCTGCCCAGCAGCTAACTTCATCATCTGTAGCGGTTTCAACATATGCTTGTGAGATAATGAAAAATATAGCATTAAATACGCTGGCAGATTGAATCTTGTTTCAGGGTAAATATAGTAAGTCATTTTTTTCCCTCTTCATTTCCTCAGAACCTGTTTAGCATTAGACTGTTAATATCATCACTGATACATGACAAAACCATTGCATAATATACTGCGTTCCAGACCAACCCCCACATAAAAGAGAGCAACGAAAAACCATGAACATTAATCGGGCATTCAAAATAATGAAGTGCTTCTAGCCAACCCTCTTCTAAAGCTGTCTACTCTTAGTTTTGTAGGAACAAATAGTTTTATAAATCTGACATGCTTTTCTGGTCCCATTTTAATATTATGAAAATGTCATTTTTCTGAGCTACAGTCAATATTGAGGGGTTTTTTAAAGATTTTTTAATGTTTATTTATTTTTGAAAGAGAGAGAAAGAGAGAGCGAGAGAGAGAAAGAGAGAGAGAGAGAGAGAGAGAGAGAGAGAAAGCATGAGCAGGGAAGGGGCAGAAAGAGAGGGAGACACAGAATCTGAAGCAGGCTCCAGGCTCTGAGCTGTCAGCACAGAGCCCAACGCGGCGCTCAAAACCATGAACCACGAGATCATGACCTGAGCCGAAGTTGAATGCTTAACCCACTGAGCCACCCAAGCGCTCCTGGTCAATATTAAGAATTTTTAAAGATATATTTTATAGCCAATAAGTAAAAATATTCTGTGCAATCTTTATGATATGATCTTTTTTAAGAAGCAAGTTTAGAATCTAAAAAACAAGCTTGTCAATATTTGGAAGGAAGGAAGGATTATTTACACTTTAATCTTCAAAAACTAGGAACATATACATAATGATTTTCAGCAACCAACATTTTGTCATGGTACACACACACACACACACACACACACACACACACAGTAGATTCCAAAAAAAATCTCATATTAAATTAAAATATGACTTAAAAATGAAAGCGTTTATTCATTTTATTACGATAAAAACTGAAACAGAAGCTGATGCTACTGATTTTATCCTTTGGTTGGTGACTTTAGTAAAATCTGGGTCTTTTCTGATTTGATGCCACAAGTATGTTTCTGTCGCCTCTCCTGTGTCCCTTGCTACTAGGTGATGAACATGCTGCCTCTTTTCAGTCATTTCCATTACATCAGAGGTCAGTCTAAGTTGCTCACTCTGAGTTGACCCATCTATGTTGTTGCCATCATACTCATCTTCCAAAAGTGACGTTAGGACAAACATCTTCCTTCTACTGGCTCTCTTTTACAGAAGCAATAAATGGCTCAGCTGTAGTCATTGCCTCACGATCTAATTAAAACAAGAAATTGCAGATGCTGTGGATTTTTTTTTTTTTTATGCCTAATGACACAAGCAACTGCATGGAGCACATATGTTCATTTTTTATTCTTTGACAAAGACTACAGAGAACCTGAACTTGCAAAAAGCTTGGGATGTAGTATGCTCTTATGTGTTATTCAAGGTCAAATTTTTCTAGAAGTAAAAACAGCAACAATTACCCAAGTGATTTCATGTACTGTAGTCTAAGATTTATGCCCTCTTTTATTTAAAGCCTGAAATCTATCATATGAGTATATCTAGTCCAAATCGACTTTGAATTATGCCTACATGGTCTTTCTTAAGAGAGTATTTTCCATGTGTTTATTTTAGACAGATTTCCATTTTTTAATTGTATATTTTCAATATAAACTTAAGTAGATATGTAATGTGTATTAAAGATATAAAGCGCAATAACAAAGAAAACACCTATGAATCCACCACTCAATTTAACAATGATAACATTACAAATATTATTGACATCTTTTTTTTTTTAATTTTACCATATTTACCAAAATACTGTCTAATTGCCTTTGTGATTTCTTCTTTGACCCCTAGAAATACATTGTGTAGTTTCTAAATGTTTAGGTATTTTCTATCTTCTGTTATTGACTTCTAATTTAATTCCATTATGATCAGAGCACATACACTGTATGATTTAAACCCTTTTAAAATTATTGACTTGTTTTATGGCCCAGAATATGTTCTATATTGGTAACTTTCATGCACACTATAGATTCTGCTGTTTGAGGGTAAACTGTTCTATAAATTTCAAATAGGCAAAGTCAGTTGATAGTATTAAGTGTTCTGTATATTTACTGATTTTCTATCTACATGTTCTATCAGTTATTGAAAGCAAGATATTGGCATTTCTGGCTGTAATTGAAGATTTGTCTATTTTAGTTCTATCAGTTTTTATTTCATGTATTTTGAAGCTCTCTTATTAAGTCAAAAATCTTTCCAACTGTTCTGTCCTGTTGAATCTTCTGTCATTGTGAAATGACCCTCTTTACCACTGATAGTAAGTGTTGATATCTGCTGGGTCATATCCCCACATATTTTTCTTTTTCTTCAGTGGTGTCTTGGTTATTCTGAGCCCTTTGCTTTTACATATACATTTTTTTTCATATACTTTAAAAAAATCATCTTGTGAAGTTCCCCAAAGTCCTTACTGAGGTTTTATTAGAATTCCTTTGAAATTTTACACAAGTTTGTGAAGACAGGAACAAGAACCTGATAAAGGATATCAGCCCAAAACATAGTAAACTCCATATTCAATAGCTAAACATTAGAAGCTTTACCTCTAGGGGTGCCTGAGTGGCCCAGCCTGTTAAGTGTCTGACTCTTGATTTTGGCTCCGGTCATGGTTTCATGGTTTGTGAGTTTGAGCCCTGCATCAGGCTTTGCACTGAGATTCTCTCTCTCTCCTTTTCTCTCTACCCCTCTCCCGCTCTCTCTCCAAATAAATAAAGCTTTAAAAAAGAGTTTTACCCCTAAAATCAGAAAGTAGATAAAGATAATGCTCATTACTACTTCTATTCAACATAGTACTTACCTGGAGGACATAACCAGCTCAGTAAGACATAAAAAGACAATGTCAAATATAAATGTAAAAAAGGGGGAAAAGTTGCCAATATTAATTAAATGATACATTTTTCCATATAGAAAACAAAACAAAACAACAACAACAACCTACAATTACTAAAAGTAATAAGATAATTTAGTGAGTTCACTGTATATATGATTAATACACAAAAGTTTGTAGGAATATTTAGTAAATTCAAAAATTACAATATCAATAAGAAGTAAGATATCTAGGAATAAGTCTAATAAATGATGAATAAAACTTCGATGAAGAAATTATAATAAGTAACTTAAATACAAATCTAATTATTGGTGATCATGTATACAAGAGGAATTCTCTTAGCTTAATGGTGGCAATCTATGGCAAAACCATTTTGAAACAGTTCAGACAAACTTAGTAGAGTTGGAAAACATTAAAATAATTCCTGAAATTACAAAAAAATAAATAAGAGTCATATTCAAAAATATTTATTTAGGGGCACCTGGGTGGCTCAGTCAGTTAAGCGTCCAACTTCAGCTCAGGTCATGATCTCACAGTCCGTGAGTTCGAGCCCCGCGTCAGGCTCTGTGCTGACAGCTCAGAGCCTGGAACCTGCTTTGGATTCTGTGTCTCTCTCTCTCTCTGCCCCTCCCCTGTTCACACTCTGTCTCTCTCTGTCTCAAAAATAAATAAAAACATTTAAAAAAAATTTTTTTAAGTATTTATTTATAGAATCCTTCATAGGGTAAGCAAAATTCTACAATGGCCCCTAAGATTTCCACCTTCTGGTATATATCCCCTGTATAATAATGCCCTCACCTTGAGTGTGAGCAGGACTTGTGAACCTGATGATATATCATCTCCATGATTATTTTAGATTAAGTGGTAGAAAGCATATTTTGGAAGTAATTAAGATCTGTGATTAGTTGACTCTGAGTTAATCAAATGAAATACCACTCTTGGTGGTCCTGACTTAATCAGGGAACCATGAAAAGAAGAAGACATTCAAAGCTAAACATATTTGTTTTTCTGGCTCTGAATAAGCAAACTGCCATGTTGCAGGCAGATGGTTCATATGCCAGGGAAAGGTGGGTGAAACCTGAAACTGAGAAAGTTTGCAGATGGCAGATAGCAAGAAAGTAGAGACCTTAGTCTAATACTACAAAAAACTAAAATACCAACAATTTGAATCGGCTTGGAAAAGGACCCTGAGCCTCAGAAGATATTCTGAGCAACATTTTTACTTTGGCCTTCTGAGATCTTAAGCAAAGAAAACCAGCTGAGCCATGCTGTGCCCAGACTCCTGGCCCACAAAACTATAAAATAACAATTCTATGATGTTTTAAGCCTCGAAGTTTGTGGTAATTTGTTACGCAGCAATAGAAAAAAACACAATTTGTAATGGCAAAACAAACAACAACAAAAACAAAGCCTAGAATAACCCACATGTCTATGAGCAGCAAATGAATTAATAAATTATTTCATTGTAGTCATAAAATGTGCTATACCACGATAAAATTAAATAAACTATACCAATATGAATGGATATCAAAAATCTATTGAGCAAAAACATGCAAATCATAGAAGTATGCACACTATGACTCTATTTATATAATTATTAAAACAGGAAAAATTAAATGATCCATCATGTAAAGACATATCAATGAGAAATAATTAATATTCAAAATCAAAATTGAGATTACCTCTGATGGAGAAAGATATTTGAGAGGGTTATAAAAGTGGCTTCAAAGGTATTGTTGTTAGCCTACTTCTTAGGCTCAGTGGTGAGTACGAAGAGGTTTATTTTATTATTTTTTAAATTCTGCATATATGTTATAAACAGTCTTTTATATGGAAGATTTACCGTTAAGAGTATATAATCCGGTAAAAAAAAAAAGTCCCCAAACTCTAGAAAGGTAATTTCTTGTCTTCCTAGGTTAGAAATCGAGTAATAAGTTCATCAAGTGGAAAAAAATTATGTATGGCTTTCCAAGTGCATTTAAATACAGCAACAGCGGTCGCAGCCACAGTAGTAGTCATCTCTTCACCCTAATTATTGATGGCAGTCGAGGCAGATTAGCAAAGTGAGCCAGGAGACTAGTGACCCAGGTGTCATCTTTCTTCTTCTGTGTTGTATGCTTTGCATGTTCAATCTGTGCTGTGTTGGGAAAGTGAAGCCAAGAGAAAACCCAAGCACTAATAACAGGGAGAGAGAAAGAGAAAGACACAGAGGCTGGAAACAGGGAGAGAAACATTTTTCAATGTGCTTTACATTTTTTGGATTAATTAGAAAGTGAATCATAAACCAGTGTTTAACTGGCAACATGATTGTGGATGAATTATTTTTTCAGTTGAAACACACAACCTATGTTCATAATATTGAGCTGTTTTGCTCAATATTTACATCTTTGCTCAAGCAAAGATGTAAATCTTTGCTTACATCTTGAATGGTGAATCAGAGGAATTATCTTAGTAAGGGCCTTGAGAAACTCCATGAAACCTGAACTTGAGATACTTGCAGATGAAATCTTGAAAGGCAAGACAGTTCTGGTTTTACACTAAGTTTCCAAATCTAATTCTACTTCCCCCAAGGTAGCTTTGAATCTGATGACCACTATGGCTGAGCACATTATCTGATCTTGATCTATGGCAGGAACACCTTGTAATAAGACTTAGTATAGACATACTGAATGTTTCTTGCATTCTCATCACTTACAACAAAGTGATGCTAAATCAGATTTCACAAAGCTTAATTCTCATAATCATCTAGCAAGGATCACCGTATATCTCTAAATTACTGGATGCTTTTAACATATTCTACTTTGCAAATTAATTCTAGCCTAGGACTACAGGAATGGGTAAAAACAGGGTGGTGCTATACCTATATGTTATTGCTGTGGCTTTAAAAAAGGGCAAATTATTTACTACAAATAATTATCATGAACAATTAGGAAAATAGAATCCATCAATTTTTCCCTTTTAGCATAAAAACGTTTAATAATCATTTGCTGTCAGCTTCGAGGAAATGATTTTCATTCACTGAATTCCAACTTTAATATTTAAGTATTACGATACCACATCATCCCTGTCTTCTTTGACTCCCACTAGCCCACTCCAACAATAAAATTAATCTGTGCTAGACTAACAGTCACAGAATTTTAGAACTAAAAAAGATTCAAGATATCATGTTATCATGTGGTTCAACTGAACAATAAAACTATATTTGGCATGGTCATTAAACAAAACTTCCTTTGAAAGAAACACCAGAAAAATAAAACTGAGTTTTCCCCATAGACAATCATTGAGAAAGTTTATTAGCTCCCTGAGTTTGAGAAAGAATTAGCTTTTTAGGGCACCTGGGTGGCTCATTTGGTTCAGCATTTGACTCTTGATCTCAGTTGAGGCCATGATCCCACGGTCGTGGGATGGAGCCCCTTGTGGAGCTCCACGCTGAGTGCGGACTCTGCTTGAGATTCTCTCTCTCTCTTTCTCTGCCCCTCTCCCCAGCTGGTGCACACTCTCTCTCCTAAAAATAAAACAAAACAGAATTCACTTTTGAACAGCTGGATTTTGGCATACACGCACAGAATAATAATAATTAAGTCAGCTATTTTCAAAGTGACAGGACCTTGCAGCATGGAGATTACAAAGGAACAACATTTGCCAATGTTGGCAACCAATTGTACAGCAGGAAACCAAAAGCAATTTATGTAGGAGTTTGGCATCCTAAATTCTCTCTAAAATCTATGACTAATTTCTCAAGTGGTTTTATTTCTCATACTTAATCACTCTACTTCCTACTTCACAATATAGATGGGAGCATTTGGTTGCATCCAATTCTCTGAAGGGATCATGGAATAAAATATGTCAGTGAGGTTTTAAGAAGGCTGGTTCTGCAACAATAGAACAACTTACAAGATTTAAATGGAAAAATGTGAAATAAATTCTTTTTCTCCTCTTGTGTCCTTTCAAAAGCTGGAGACTATTATTATTATTATTATTTTGCCTTTTTGTCATTCCAGGATAACTCTTCTCAATCTAATCATTTTGGAACCTATTCATAATTTCTGCCATTCTGCACCTGCTGTATTGCCTTTGCCCTCAATTTTTCTTCTCATCAAATATACCTATCAGTCAACACCTTCAGGGTTTCAAGTTAACTTCTTCCATAGAAAAAATGCATTTGATAATAATGATGATCCTTTGTATGAAGCTCTCATGTACATTATCCCATTTCATTCTCAGAACAAAGTAGAAGGGTTGATAGATAGATTTCCATCCTGTAGAGGGGAAAGCTTAGAAAAATGAAGTGGCCTGCCCAACACCACAGCTAAATAAATGATTGAACCAAGAATAGAAGTGAAATTTCTTCTCACAATGTCCAGCACAATTTTTTTTTAATGTTTATTTTTGAGAGAGAGAGAGAGAGAGAGAGTAGGAGCAGCAGAGAGGCAGAGAGAGAGGCAGACACAGAATCTGAAGCAGGCTCCAGGCTCTGAGCTGTCAGCACAGAGCCTGACACGGGCTCTAACTGGGGAATGGTGAGATCGTGACCTGAGCAGAAGTCTGACGCTTAACTGACTGAGCCACCCTGGTGCCCCAACCCAGCACGATTTCTTAAAAACGATCTCTTCTCTGTATATGCATCAGCTCGTCCCTGGTCACCACTCCTTCTGTCTTCTCAGTCTTCACTCCTACATCTATTTCCATGCAATAACATTTATGAGCTTGCATCCAAACTGTTGCGGACACAACACTAATTATAAGGGACTTCTGAAATCTTCAAAGACCTTGCAGTGCCTGAAATCTCAGTGACACCTAGTAACCATTGAGTCACTTATGTGGAAACGATATGGAACTGATGGAACAGGTTTCTGGTGCCTTTGCCAGCAGGGATTCTGTAAATTTAAAGAGGCCATCCATTCTCAAAACTGAAAACAGTGAATCCATGACTGTCTTTGAATGTTTTGCCTTATTATCATTCATTAGAGGCTGGAGTACTCATGTTTTCTGGGAAAATCGTATGAAGTTTAAATTTACATTAAAAATACAGTCAATTACTGTAATTTCTCTAAGTCAGGGAACAGCCAGCAAACTACAATAGGTAACTGAAATTGAGGAAATTTCATACATAAGTAATGAGTGATGGAACTTAAGAGAAGCCAATAGGGGATGATGAAGCAACCCTACAGGCTTCTAGCAATTGCAAGAAGACACTACCACTTCTGGGGCTAGACAGACAAAAAGGAAAAGTCTTATTATCACAGACTAGAGGCCATGGTTGCTGGTGGGAACACCAGAACCGAGTGGAGGCTGTCTAGTGGGGAACTAAAACCAGAGGAAAGCAGCCATTGCAGGAAGATGCCACTCAAAGATAAGCCAGTAGAAGAGAAATACCCTGGCTTCTCTCATCCTTCTTCTTCAGACAAGTGAAGCCTGAGAAATGCATTCTGTGGGTAAAGGGTCAAAAATGAGTATTAGTAAACAGACAATGACCAACCCATTTTTCCCAAGGCATAAAAGCGAAATTTAGAGTCGCAAACTAATTGCTAAATTATGTTCAATTTACTTTTCTTTTATGTAATAAAAATCATCTGCAAATCTCTGAGTAGCCTAGACGTTGAAGCATTTGGTACATAAAAGTAGTTGGTTAGTGAAAATCAGGCAAAGTATAGAAAGTGATGTAGCATAAGTACCATCGTATTTTCTCATTATACACTTTAAGCAACAATAATGGATATGATTACACAAAAATATGTACTATAGTCATATAATTTATTTGGGCTACATAAAGAAAAGATTTACTTAGCCTGTCAATATACTTATACCTCCAATTACATATTCATTATATAAGAACTTACTCAAGACCTGCTGTGTTTAGGCAATTTGCTAATCCCTACAAAAGCAACTCTTTTTATAAAACGGGGTCATGTCCTCAAAAAACAGAGGATAGGAATTAAGAATAAAGTAAATAATATGCATATTACACAGATATGATTGAAAGGAGTACACAAACAAGAAAATAATTCATTTTTCCAAGGAGAAGGAAGTCAAAGATGACTACACAGAAGAGATCTTTGAACTTAATCTGAAAATACAGGAAAAATCAAAGCAAATGCTATGTCTCTCTGAAGTCTTCCCATACACAAAATAATCTTACAATAATTGCTTTTATGCCTGTTATAGACTCTGGATCTAAAGTCCTCTCTTGTCTAGCAAGACAGTGGGACACAGGATTGAAAGAGAGAGATGGCTAATGTCTGGGAAAAGACAAGAGCCCCGAATAAGGTTCCTTGCCCCATTTTTATTAGGATAAGAAGGCTTACAAACATGGCGATGGATGTGCACAAAAAGACAATGAATCTGTGAACATTAATTTGTGGTCATGAGGGAAAGGGCGTCTTGAAGGTACTCGTAGTTAGAGGGTTGGGTTAATACAAAACAAATCCAGGTGCTGGGCAGTCAGGAGGAAGGTTGTTCACAGTGGACATGAGGCAGCATCTCTGTTTATCTTAGCTAGGGGATGAGACAATAGGGGGAATAAACTCAGGGTTAAGAAGGCACCTTTTCTTTTGTTAACCATCTCTGTTCTGGGATGCTTTGCCTACAGTGCAGTGGTCCATAGTCCAATTCACCAATTTACTTACCTTATCCCTAACCTCCTGTGAAAGCAGCTTTTCTGCTATAGTACTAAATTGGGGGTGCTTCCACCCTGAATATCTAATCTTGTTTATTTCATACACCTATGTATTGGGTACCTTTGTGCCTGTTCCTATTTTGGGCCTTTGCCCCTCCCTCTCTATTCTGGGGGCTCTGCACCCCCTCTCTATTTTGGGGAGAATTTGCACCCCCTATTCTTGGGGTGCCAATCTGGTTTACCCAAACTCGGGTGTGAGCATTTTATGACTTTGTAATTCTTTATGCCTTGTTAACCCATTGGTGTAATCCCAGGGGATTCCTAAGCTTATCCCCCACAATGCCACTTTCTGTATCAATTATAATGCTGAATCATCTGTTCACTTCAAGAAAATGTCTGAAAATAAACCCTCACATTTGTATCCACTTGGAAATGCAAGAAACCTAGCAGAGATATTCATAATTTCTTTTTAAAAAATATTTGAAATGCTTATTTTTGAGAGAGAGAGACAGAGTATGAGCTGAGGAGGGGCAGAGAGAGAAGAAGACACAGAATCTGAGGCAGATTCCAGGCTCTGAGCTGTCAGCACAGAGCCCAACATGGGGCTCGAACCCAGAAACTTGTGAGATCATGACCTGAGCTGAAGTCAGCTGCTTAGCCAACTGAGCCACCCAGGTGCCCCAAGATATTCATGATTTCAAAGGTCTTTAAGTAGTACGTGCTATAGCAATAATTCCTTTTTCTGTCATTCCAAACCCTGTCCCCTTGCTATCCTGCTTCCTACATACTATGGAATATTTTATAGCAGTGGATCTTTGTCGTAATTTGTTTTCTTTCCCAACATAACCCAAGAGTCATATAGAGATGTAGTTCACATTGGCCCAAATTCCTTGAGGCTGTAATGAAAGATTTTCTTTGTTCTCCCACATTTGGAAAGGGATTCAGATAACATTTTGTATACTGGAAACTCTACACAAGACATCAATAAACTTGTTAGCCACTCTCTTACTGGAAGATGTGATACTTAAATCTTACTGCTTGTGTAGACCTTCCATGTTACAAAGACTCTAAAAGTATAAGGTGATACCTATCTCAGATTCATTACTTGGGACACTACATACCTATACTGACAGAGGAAGGAGGTCATTCCTTTTAACATCAAGATAATAACCAGTGTCACAATCCCAAGGCCCAGCCAAATTTCACCAATGTTTACCCTCTTGGGTAGACTAGGCTGTTGCATACATAGCATATTACATAGCATAGCTTCTAACCCAAAGTTTCTATTGCATTCCATTTAAACTAACATTTCAGATCCATGACCTTTGTCACAAGAAGCCAAAGAGGCTTTGTTCTTCTTTAAAAAAAAAAAAACAGAAACCTTGTAGAGAATCTCAGCATTAAGTCTTTTTGGTAATCATAAGCTTGTATAGTTTTATGCTATGAGAGAAACCGTTTTAGGTGTGAAGACAAATTCATAAAGACAAAGAACAGCCCATTGCCTAATGTGAGTCAGTTTTTTGTTTTTTTTTTTTTTAGTATTTATTTATTTTTGGGAGAGCACAAGCAGGGGAGGGGCAGAGAGAAGGCGACAGAGGATCCAAAGCAGGCTCTGCGAGCCCAGTGTGGGGCTCCAGCTCATGAACCATGAGATCATTACCTGAGCTGAAGTTGGATGCTCAACAGACTGAGCCACCCAGGTTTCCCTATGTGAGTCAGTTCTGCCCTTGCCAGCAGTGGCTGTTCTGCTTGAGGTCTCCTCCACTTTGGTCTTAAGCACCTCTCTGATTAGAGCTCTTCCCCACATAGTCACGGCATTCCTAAAGACCCAATCACATTCTAATGCCAGTCTAACAAAATATTTTACTCCTCTCTGCAAACAGAGAAAGCTGGGGTTATATTAAATCCAGCCTCTTTGCTCCTGTTTCAATGCAAGGGGAGTTTCATAACTGTCTTACAGCCACTGCCCATTGTCCACAAACCCAATGCTAACTGCAAAAACTTTTTTTTTCAAATTTGTTAATCTCATATTTTATGTAGATATACCCTATCACTGGGCCAGGATAAAGATGGGTTTGGAATATGCGGTAACACGAGAAAGTAGAACATTTTTCTTTGCTAACAATTCTTGTTTACCCACATGACTAAATCTATGTTTGATGTTGTTTATGATCATGGACAGCGGAAGAAACAATGAGAGCTTATCACCTTAGTAAGTATAAAAAAAATTATTTGTTCATTCATTGAGAATCTGTTATATGTCATACTATTCCTTTATAATATAGCTGTTATAAACTATGTTGCCCTCTAAACAACTCAGGCATAGAAATGCTTTGGTTCATACCACAAACAAAGTAAATGCCATTTCCCCTTTCTGCATACAACTAGTTACTCTGAAAATTCTTTTTGTTGTTGCCTTACTCTAACATTAGGTCTAGGATTTAGGATTAAACAGAATCAATCAAACAAACAAATATTACTCATTAATAAAGTGCCGCTTCTTCCCAAATGTATGGGTATAAGAGTCTTCTTCATTTTGTTTTCCTGGACCATGGAAGAGAAAGATGAACAAAAGAGGTTACAATGATAGAGAAATAATTGATGTGTGAGTTTAATTTTGTGTGAGTTGGTCTGTTTTGTCACACCTTCCCTACTTGTTAAGCCTATATTCTAGAAGTCTAGTAAAGACACAATGTTCCTATAGAAGAACATTTTGGTAGTTCATGCCTTTAAAACAGTCAACCAACTGACTGATCTGGATTGTTGGTTTTTTTTTTTTTAATGTTTATTTATTTTTGAGAGAGAGAGAGAGAGAGAGAGAGAGAGAGAGAGAGAGCGCACAAATGGGGGAGTGGCAGACAGAGAGGGAGACACAGAATTCAAAGCAGGCTCCAGGCTCTGAGCTGTCAGCACAGAGCCGGATGCTAGGCTCGAACCCATGAACCATGAGATCATGACCCGAGCTGAAGTCAGACACTTAAACGACTGAGCCAACCAGACACCCTCTTTTGGATTGTTTCTAAAGCTACACCATCTCAAGGTACATATCCCTATCCACAGAGTGAAGTACAAAAATAAAACAGAAATTTCTGAATGGGAATAATACTGGGAAATAACATAAAGAGCTGATCAAAACATCAAGAAACTAAAATCTTATCTTAAATATTAAAAACTTTTTAATAAAAACAGAGCTAGTTGCTAAATTACAACCCAAAATAGTTGCTATTCAAGCTATGTTTCACAATTCACATGGTTCTAGTAAAGATCTGTGTACCTTCATGGGAAGGAAATACCACATACATAATTTAGATGAGTTAGATATAACTAGGAATTGGCTACCGATATAAGAAAAGAGACTACTTAATTATAACAGAATAAACTTTTTTGGTGTTTGAGTCCCCGGGTAGTGATATGCTAGAAAATTGGAAAGGAAAGTTGTACAAAATATGTAAATAATTCTAGGGCCTATTTCCAGCTTATGCGCAAGTGGGGCTAATAAAATGTGATTTCTCTACACTATCAAAGAAATACCCCAAATCTTGTTTTACCAAGATGGCATAAAAATTTCTAAATTTATCTAGAAATGCAACTCAGGATTTATTGAAACCAGTAACCAAAAGGTTAATGGTACTACTCACCACTGCAGACTACTAAGCCAGCTGCAATTTTTACTCAGACCTTTCATTTGTCTTTAAATTTCCCAACTCTCCTCCTCCTCCAGAGAGTGAGATTTGAAGCTTGCCCTCCTGTCTCCTTATCTGGCTGCCTCTCAAATAAACCCCTTCTTTGCTACATAACTCAATGTCTCAGTGATTGCCTTTGCTGTGCATCTAGCAAATGAACTTGGGTTAATTTACATTACAACAAAGGAAACAAAGCAATCCAGTGGAGAAGTAGGATTTTTTCCCAATGAATGGTGCTAGATGAACAGAATATCCATACAGGCAAAAAATAAAATAAAATAAAATAAAATAAAATAAAATAAAATAAAATAAAATAAAAAACTGAATCTCTACCTCACAACTTACACAGAAATAAATTCAGTGGACTGCATATCTAAACATAAAATGTAAAACAATAAGACTTTCAGAAGAAAACATAAAAGAACATCTCTGTAACCTAACAGTAGGCAACGATTTCTTAAACAGGACTCAGAAAGCACTAACCATGAAATCTAAAAACTGGACAAATTGAACTACATTAAAATTCCAGCTGGGTGTCAAAAATCACAATTAAGAGAGTGAAAAATCAACCAATAGAGTAGGATGCTATACACCATAATGCATCTGACAAAGGATCCTTATCCAGAATATATATAACATATTATATGTAATATATATATAGGGGAGGAATAGAGAAAGGAGATCGAGGATCTGAAGCAGTCTCTGCACCAACAGCAGCGAGCCCAATGTGGAGCTTGAACTCACAAACTGCGAGATCATGACCTGAGCCAAAGTTGGATGCTCAACTGACTGAGCCACCCAGGTGCCCCCCGCCTCAGAATACATATTTTTAAAAACTATTAAACATAACAGCAAGTGTTTCGTGAGGATATGGGAATGCAAACTCGTGCAGCCACTGTGGAAACAAATATGGAATTTCCTCAAAAAATTAAAAATAGGGGCATCTGGGTAGCTCAGCTCAGGTCATACCCCCATCAGGCTCAGTGCTGGGCACGGAGCCTGCTTAAGATTCTTTCCCTCCCCCTCTGCCTCTCTTCTGCTCCTGTGTGCTTTCTCTCAAAAAAAAAAAAATTACAAATAGAATTACTCTTATGAACTAGTAACCACACTACTGGATATTTACCCCCCCCAGAAAAATAATTCAAAGGTTTAAATGCACCCCTATGTTTATAGCAGCATTATTTACAATAGCCAAATTATGGCAACAGCCCAAGTATCTATTTATAGATGATTGGATAAAGAAGATGTGGTATATATACACAATGGAATATTATTCAGCCATAAAAAAGAATGAAATCTTGCCATTTGCAACAACATGGATGGAGCTAGAGTATAATGCTAACCAAAATAATTCAGGCAGAGGAAGATAAATACTATATGATTTCATTAATATGTGCATTCAAGAAATAAAACAAATGAGAAAAAAAATAGATAAACCAAGAAACAGACTCTTAACTGTAGAGAACAATCTGATGGTTATTGGAGAATGGGGATGGGTTAAATAAGTGGTAAGGATTAAGGAGTGTACTGGGTGATGTAAGGAATTGTTGAATTACTATATTGTACACCCAAAACTAATATTACATTGTATGTTAAGTATATTGGAATTTAACATCAAAAAACTATTAAGTATTAATGAGCTAAAGGCATACAACTCAATAGAAAAATGAAGAAAAGACTTGAATAGTCACTTCATAAAAAAGAACAGAGAATGGCTAATAAAGATGTAAAAAAAAAGTGTTCAACTTCTTTAGTCATCAGGGAAATGCAAAAGAAAACCACAATGTAATACCACTAACCACACACAAGCAATAAAATAAAACCGTGCCCCATTGGGTTAATGAGGTTGAAACCAGCAGAAAGTTTAAAACTTGTTTTTCAGAGAACTGTTTCTCCCTAATCAGCTATTGTGTCTTTTCAGACTCCATTAACAAATCCACTAGCTGTCTCTAAGCAAGCCTGGACTCAATCAAGGTCAACTGATATGGTTCCAGCCTAGGAACAAGCAAGGCCCTGCATTTCTTACCTGAAATAAGAAGCCCCAAACCCACCTAGTTTACACCTGCTCTCAGAGGATGCCGATAGCCTTTCTTCTTGTGTTAAGATAACATCATGAGCTCAGGGGCTGAATTTAGCCTTTGACGTCTCCACTCCCAAAGTGAACATGGAATGTATCCTACATATATGTTTGCTCAATGCACATGCTCCACCTTTCCTCATGTTTCCCCACACTTTTTATCAATATGTATAAATCTCAATCCCTATGATTATTAAAAAACAAAACAAAACAAAAAACAAACAAAAAATTTGTTCTTTCCCCCTTGGTGAAGCACTTTTGAGGTTTGTCCTCCTAGCTTCTGTTCAGCTGCTTCTCCAATAAGCTCTCCTTGCTGCATACCTGATATCTCAGTGTTTGACTTTCCTTCACATAGGTCAGACAGATTTGGGTTCAGTTACAGAGCAACCACCTTGGAAAATTGCTTAACATTATTTATAGAAGTTGAACATCATAATATCTTCTGACCCAGTAATTCTAATCCTGGATAAATATGCATGTTTCTACAAAAGGCATGTTCCAGAACGTTTAGTTACAATTACTATTTTCCCAAATTGTAAATAACACAAACTGTCATCAACGGTAGAGGTGATATATTTAGGCAATGGAATATCAGACAGGAAAGAATATGAAAAACTCCCAACTACACACAAGTAGCTGAAACAAGTGTAAGTTGGGCAGGGAGGGGGTACCTCAACACAAAAAGAGTGTATGCGCCATGATTCCATTTATACAGAAACTGTTAGAAATCTAGGTGATGGTTACTTTTGGGACACCGGATCAGAGTACTGGAAGGGGATCTGAGCGGGTATTTCTAGGGTGTGTGCAATGTTCTGGTTCTCGATCTATATTCTGGTTATATGGATTTATTCAGTTCGTCAAAGTTTACCCATATGTATCCAAAAGAAGAAACTGAAAATTGAAACAAATAAAAGAATAGTGGCAGCAACAGTCCAAACGTTGCATTTTAAAACCAAGGAGATCCTAATGAACTGCACATCCCAACCCCCTAAGCCTTGCGCGCGCATCAGGAATATAACGTGAAAACCTCATTGGCTGACGTGAAAACCTCATTGGCTGGGACTAAGTGGCGCACTTCGAAAGCCGCGTCTTAGCACCGCCCCTTCCGTCTCCAGGGTGTCCTGCCTTCCCTACAGCCAGCGCCGTGTCGTCCAGTCCTACGACTTCGGCCCCCTGGACTCAAGTCCTTGAGGCAAAAAGTGACTCTTGCGCTTGGTGGCAGCCTCTTTTCGGTGACCACCATCTAACTCCCATTTGCTACCCGCCGCCATTATGAACATCCGCAGTGCTCAGCCAGACGACCTGATTAACATGCAACACTGCAACCTTCTTTGCCTTCCCGAGAACTACCAGATGAAATACTATTTCTACCATGGCCTTTCCTGGCCCCAGCTTTCTTACATTGCTGAGGACGAGGACGGGAAGATTGTGGGCTATGTCCTGGCCAAAATGGAGGAGGACCCAGATGATGTCCCCCATGGACATATCACCTCACTGGCTGTGAAGCGATCGCACAGGCGCCTCGGCCTGGCCCAGAAGCTGATGGACCAGGCCTCTCGGGCCATGATCGAGAACTTTAGAGCCAAGTACGTGTCCTTGCACGTCAGGAAGAGTAACCGAGCAGCCTTGCACCTCTATTCTAACACCCTCAACTTCCAGGTTAGTGAGGTGGAACCCAAATACTATGCAGATGGGGAAGATGCTTATGCTATGAAGAGGGATCTCTCGCACATGGCCAGTGAGCTGAGAAGGCAGCCAGAGCTGAAGGAGAAGGGCAGGTACGTGGTACTGGGCTCCAAGGAAAACCAGGAAACCCGGGGAAGCACATTTCCTAGTTCTGAAGAGGATGGTGAGGAGGAGAAGATCCCGGCCGCTGATGATAGTAGCAATGACCACAAGGAACCCAGCGAGTCCATGGAGAGCACCGATGCCCAGAACAGCTCAGAAGATTGAGTCTACCTCCTAGAACCTGCTTAAGGTATTCTG
The DNA here is from genome assembly GCF_027475565.1 of Acinonyx jubatus. Classification (NCBI taxonomy): domain Eukaryota; kingdom Metazoa; phylum Chordata; class Mammalia; order Carnivora; family Felidae; genus Acinonyx; species Acinonyx jubatus. The sequence continues at coordinate 137,811,128 of NC_069382.1, forward strand.
TTTTCCCTGATCCAACCCTTGCTACCCTAAATACCGTGGCCTGCCCCATCCCATCCTACGCCATCGCATCCCAGTCCTGCTGGACCACCTGGTGACCTTGAGGAAGAGTATAGACAGGGTTAGAGCAAACTCATTGCTCACTACTGGAAGTTAATAGGACTCCCATTCATACACTAAAAGTAGATTAAATTCAGTAAAAGAAACCAACATTTTCCCTGCTTTTTTGGTGTGAATTATATTTCAGGGTGTCCACATAGTTGGTGGAAGAAATTTCTTCTTTATGGAATTACAGCTAATAAATGCAGAATGAATAATAGGACTATAAAGTCACTGTTTTGCAACTCTTGATGAAATAATAGATCTAGCCCACTGTCATCAGTGGCTAACACTATTAGGTGAAAGTTGAAGCCACTTTGTCATTATGAACCAGACTGACAACACTTGAAGTCACTGGACAAGTATAACATCACTAAAAGAGTGCCTGACAAGTGTCATATGTCTCCTAACGCAATAGTAAGTGCACAGTAATACCTGTGAAATATTCTTGCCCAAAGAAAATTTTATGTGTGAGCATGTGTGTGTGACATTAATCTTGAATACAAACAAGACAGGGACATTAAACCTTGCCATGATGCAATCAGCCAAATCCAGAGTGAGACAATTTTTACAGAACAAATGACCTGGTTTCTCCAATAAACAAAATGTCATTTTTTAAAAGGGAGGAGGAATTTGTTAAAATATATTAACCAAATGCTACTGTTTTGGACATTGTTTGGGTCCTGATTTAAACAAGTCGAATACAAGACATTTTGAGACAACTAAGCAAAATTTGAACACGGGCTGTGTTATTAAGGAATGGTCAATGATTTTGTTTGGTGAGCTAACTGGTATTGTATTTTTTTAAGTCTTTATCTGTTAGAGATACATACTGAAATAATTTGAAGTGAAAGAATAGGAGGTCTCAGATCTACTTTAAAATATTCCAGCAAAAAAAAAAAGAGGAAAAAAGTTGGGGGGCAAGAAATGTATAAAATAAGAACGGCAACATTCTTGAGGTTGCCAATAGGTACTTGAGGGGTTCATTGTGCTATTCTTTACTCTTTCGAATGTGTGAAAATTGACACAAAAATTTCAAAGAACCAAAATTATTATACTTTCTAATACACGTTAGTACTAATACAAAGCAGCCACGAAAAAGTAGTTTTAAAAGACTATTTCATTTCCCTCAGGAACTTTCTAACACCCTAAGAATTTCAAGGATCAGTGAGCTACTGTCAATGTAGAAGCTTTAAATTCTAAACACAGTCACCTTACCCTTACATGTGGAAAAGGCAACTTTCTCATAACAAAGCCCAGTCATGAGTGATAGACATTACACATAGTTAAAATAAATGCTGTTTGATTTACTCATCCATAAAAATTTTTACTTGCCAGGGCATGAGGCTTGGAGTTGGTATACAATTATGATCTGGACAGGTTGATGTTTATATCACATAACACTTAAAAATAAATGCATTCTATTTTTTTACACATTTTAATGCTGAAACCCAAACTGTATTGCACACTAACCCTATTTTATTTTCATTCATGTGGCTCCATAGATTATAAAAATTTGTTTAAAAAAGAGTCCTCAGAGAAGTCTTTGCATCTGGCTTTTAACAACCTGAATGTTTCAAAATGACTGATTCATTTAGTCTAAGGTTAAGATAAAGGCAGCAAAACAGTCTAAAAGGGAAGGTAAAATTAAACAAAACTTAATTTCTTAAGAGAAGTGTTGTCAGATTTTTATCTGCCTTAAGATCCCTGAAGGAGGTGGGGGTTTGGTTAAATAAGTGATGGAGATTAAGGAGTGCACTTGGCATAATGAGCACCGGGTGATGTAATGAAGTGTTGAATTGCTATACTGTGTACATGAAACTCATATAACACTGTATGTGAACTAACTGCAATTAAAATAAATACTTAAAATCAGGGGGAAAAAACCCTCTGAAGGGTTCTGTCAAGACTATTCTATCTAATTCAACAAGCCTTTTAAAAAATTACCAATTTTCAAATTCCTGTATAGAAGGACTTATATAATATTGATCTCATCTTTGTGGTACTGGCTTCTCTTCACTTGTTACCCTGCAGCTAAGAAGGATTTTAAGTGGAACAGAGCTAGTTGAAGATAGCTTAAAAAAAATAAATTATATATATTCATATATAAAGGATTTATATTTTTAAAATTTTCATGTTATTTAGATTTTTATTACATATATTTACATTTATATTTATATGTATATAGTTTGATGAATTCAAAAGTACTTATTATGAGAAACAAAAATGACTGTCACCCTAATAGGGGACAAGAAAAAATAAATATGAAATAAGAAAATTATTGTGTGACAATTATAAATCTCAGGGTCCAAATTCAGGCATAATTGAAATGTTTCTTTATGTTACTGTTACTAAACTTTATTTCTAAGTTCAAGGAGATGTTTCCTGCACTTGGCATCATTATCCTTCTCAGTTGATATTTGCTAAGTCATCTTCATGGACCCCATCAATCTTTGGTCCTCACTATATCCTTCAAAGTCCTTTCTACCCAGAGGCCTCTTAAGGTCTCTACACTCTCTGTCATGTTTGGGCCATTTTCCTAGCACAAGGATTAGTCTACATAGGCTAACTGTTCTAAAAAAAAAATAACCTGCAGTCTCAGTAAGTTAACAGAATACCAGCTTATTTCTCACATCTTAGTCGAATGTAGGTCATCAGTGCGATTGGGATATGAAAGGGAGAGGAAAAAAGAGACTCCTGAATAACTGTAAAGTTATTCAGGAATCCATCTAGAACAATTGTTCGTAACTTTTTTTGTTCCATAGCCTCCTTTGGCGATCTGGTGAAACCTAGGGATCCCTTCTAATAAAACTGTTTTTTAAAGACATACAAATTATATGGGATTTCAAAGGAAACCACTTTTATTGAAATACAGTTAGTAAACTCTGTTTAAATAAAATTATTCCCATATGAAATTTAAATATCAAGCAGTGGGTCTCATTATGTTACTTCAATGAGAGTTTAGTTGTAGATGATATTTTGAGATACCTTCAACAGCTGTAATATAATTCAAAAATACCTATGGTTTAGGTGTTCTGGTCGGTGACAAAGCCACACGTAATGCTGGTACTGCTATGCATTAGTGCCTACATTCATAATAGAAGGAAATGCTAAATTTCGTTAAAGGTTAATGAAAATACAGGGATTTTTTTGTTCCAGATCCAAGGTCATCATCTCCTAAATTCTATTATTAAATCTCAGATCAAGAACCCCTGATTCAGTGACTCTGCCATTTTCTAGAATCATGTGTCCACTACGGGTTTACACACATTCAGCTTGCAGATAGGGGAAGAGAATTTACACAGAGGTTTATGTAGGTTTTAAAAGTCTGTACCACTTTTCTAACTAACTGCAGGGGAAGCTAGGAAATGTAGTTTAGCTGTGTGCCCAGGAGGAAAAATAATGACTTCTGGTAATGAGACAGCATAGTTTCTGCAACAGTGGGAAACATCCTAGTGGTGCTGTGGAGTATCAGAAATTCTGCTTCCCTGCAGAGCTTGGGAACATTCTGCTGCTCCCTCTCCAAAATGTGGCCCAGGGAACTCTTGAGGCCACCCAGTGCTACCTGCTTAGTCGCGTGACACATGTTTTCTGCTCTTGTACAAACTTGGGCGTGGGAAACTGGGATTCTGCCACCTTGCTGCCTTTATGCCTCTCATTAAAGCCTAGAAGAAATGCCCCTTCTATTCTGAGATCCCTTAAACTGCCTAAAATCTCAGTTATCATCCTACTCAACAGGGTCTCACTAGTATATACACTTAGTTGTCTGAATGGGAAAAGCCTGTGAGGACAGAAAGAACAGGAAGAAAAAAATTTAAAGGTTAATTATCCTGCCACAGTTATGGCACACCCTCTTGTGGAGCTGGAGTTCAAATACCTACGGAATAAAGTCCTGAAAAAATAACTTTCCATTTTCCTTTATCTCCTCCATTGGGTCTAGGCAACAGAGATGGTTAAAGTTAGAAGTGATGGTGAATAGGGCAATTGGTAAAGGAGACTGAATGTCTTCATGTACAAAGTAATAAAAATTACTGCTAAAAATATGAGAACTCACTATGTTGTAGATACTATTCTAGGGAGTGTCTATGAATGCCCTCATTTAATCTTCATAACATCCCCAGAAGTAGGTACTATTACTCCACTTTACAGATGAGGGCTGCATGTCTTACAGATAATAAGTGGAGAACAGGGACGCAAACCACGGTAGTGAGATTCTGTGATGGTACGGATTAAATGAGACAGTTCCTGTAAATTGCTTAGCACAATACCTCACATACAAATATTCTGTAAATTTTAGCTCTTAATATAATCTGTATTAATAGGAACCATTCAACCTCTTTCCTTTTCTTTTCCACAGTAATCAAATGATAGACTGGTGTGTATGAGCAGCAACAGTTTGCAATCTTGGAAGGGAGATGCATCTTAATGATTAAAATAGCTTTCACTGACAAGCTGAATGTCAAAGCATTCAGCTGAATCAATGCTAATCAACAGCAAAGTTTCTAGGGAGCCATAGCAATGAAGACAGGTCAGTTCAAAACATGCTAGTTGAGGCAGGAATGCCATCAAGCTGATGCTTATCTCCTGACAAGAAATATGTGCTTGATGATTAATAACAAAAAAGAAAAAAAAACGCAAAAATCTCAAAATTTTCCATTGACTTGGCAATATTGAGTTAGCCAGGGTTACTTCAGTGACTCTCCTTTCTGGTTTATTCTTTCTGTCGCTAAGCTGTCATCCTAACAAAAAGTTGTTAAATGTTCACATGAGCATTCACTGAAATAGACTGTTCTTAATTTTACCAGACAACTAATTATAACTGGAATGATATAATGAAATATGGAAGAAAGTTAGAGACTGACAGGTCTGGTAAATTCCTAGTATAACCTTACCCCAGATATGCCAGAAACCATAGATTTCAATGCAAATGCACTCTATGAAGATAAAGAGGGGGTTGGGAAGAGATAAAATATTGTTTTTGAAATACTAATCAGATAGATACAATTTGTTGAATTATTTATAATCTCTAACAATGTCACTTTTCAGTCAGTGAATGATGTATATTTAGGGTGAATGAAATACCAACTTTGTCAGGGGTAACTGATAAAAGCAGAGGTTTTTCCTAAATTCTGTACTCTATCTGTGCTCCAGTATATAAATTCTAATGAGCTTTATGGTAAAAGATACAAGGAAGAGATGATATGTGAATGGCAGTGGTTCTAGGAACCAGAGGAACAAACGCAAAAATGCAGAATGAAAACATTCTGCAATGCTTTTCTATGGACTAATATCCTCAAAACATCATAGTTTTTTTTTTTTTAATTTCTTTAAGCAAAGCATAAAAGTAAAGCATAAGTTCTGTTTTGCATTCATAAAATCTTGTTAATAATTAAAATATTTCTCAGGCTTCCATTGCCCACCTTTAATAAATCCTGGATATGTAAAAATTTGAACTTTAATAAGCTCAATTCAGGGCTTTAATATTCATATTTTAAAAAGAATCATTATAAAAAATGTACCATTAAACAGCAAACTACCCTAGGGCATTTATTATTTCGTTATTTGACTTTTAAAATTTAACTTCTTAAAATGATCAAGCAGTACTTACTGAGAAAATTAAAACAACTATGTAATATTTGGTTTTTGTATAACTACCTTTGCATGCCTATCTTAATTCTATTTGAAACACATTGAAAAAGGTAATGATAATAGTCTTTCTGACCCGTTCTCTCACATCTTACTTTTTTTCTATTACAATAAATGCACTTTAAAAAAAAATAAGATCTTTGTATTGTGTGCCTCTGACTGTCCTGCAACTTGATTTTCTGTTGTTATTCTAGAAACTGACTTTTCTGTAAGTATGATTTTGTGGAAAACAAAATGCTTTTTAACTTCTCTGTGCATCCTAGCCTTTATGTTCTTATTTTTATTTTATAGACGAGAAAAATGCACCTTTCTTGTTGTAACGTCCCATTGTTTTGTTGGCAGCCATTCAGCAATGGGCAGCAATACTCGACTAGCTTTTCTTTAACTTATATATTCCGTTCACATATCCTATACACCTTTCTACCTTACTAAGGATAGGGTCCATGTCTCATTTATCTTTGTTTCCTAAACTCTTGGCACATTATTCATTCATGGTAGGTACTCAGTAAATATTCATTGAAGGAAGGAAGGAAACTCCCAAATTACCTCTGCAGTAATTTTAAAAAGGAAAGTAGGGAAAAGGTATAAAAGGTACTACTTCCTATTACCTAATATAATTAGGACACCTTAAGGTTATGAATAAAGAGACATAATGGATATTTTGGTTTCATCTCCAGGCCTCACAGAGAGAAAATGTGACTTATAGAATCAGACACATTGTATCTAGCTTATCAAGATCTAAAAAAGGCCTCCCCTTTCTGAAGAATTGAAATAAATTTCTTTTTGAGTGGAGTAGGATGGGCTAGAATTTGAAGATGCCAAGAAAAAGCATCTTGGTTTCTTTAGGTTTAAAATAGGATTTTGCAGGGTGTTTCAGTGTTCTCCCTCCTCCCCGTTCTCCTGGAAGAAGTGGCTTTTAGGTGTCAGGAAAAGTTCATGTGTCCTCATGGCTGAGAGGGGAGAGAGCCCCAGATCCCTGTGTGGATCTTTGTGCTGTCATCTAAATTCTCACTGGCATCCACAGAGATAGATCTAGTCTAAACGGGTTACTGGTACCTTATTGGTCTGCTGCTAAAGCCAGTATTTTATTCTTTTAGAGTGGTTAAAACCTGTAGCCCTCTCTTGCTCACCTGCTTTCTTCTCACTTCTCAACAGCATTGCAGTTCCTCGTGTCTCAGCCACGCCTGCCCTCTGAGCCCTGGCTCAGCGTATATGCTCTGCAGCACCTTTTCTGGGGTCATCTCACAGTGACCCCAATGGCTTCTCACTCTCAACAACCTTCCACATATCCCACTGGGATTATAAAGGAACACCTGGATACCAGAGCCTCCTGCACAAGAGCCAAGAAAGTCTGAGGCCTCCCATCATGGAACCTTCTTTGGCCTCCTCACACCATGCCGCCGTTTTACTCTGTTTGTTGTAGTCCTGTGCTGGGTGTGGTTGTCTAGCAAGGTTGCCTCTTCCTGGAATGCTAAACAGGAAGCCCCTCTGCTTTCAGTTTTTGCCACTATTTATCTGGGTTCTCATCCTTGAGGGGGCCATCAGAACCATCAAGTCAGACCTCGTGCCCCTTTCCTCTTCTTTCTTCCTCTTTGCTGGAAGAAGTATTCTGTTTTCTCTTCTTTTCTCTGGGAACTCATCCTCTGTCATACCCTTCCCTTTCTTGAGGAGGTATTCTCCTTTCCAGTGGGAGAAAGTCATGAGCAAGGGCCTCTACAATATAATCAGAACTTGGAGATATTAAGAAAAGGACAACCAGTAATTAAATTGTAATATCTGATCTCCTTGTTTGTGTCAATTTGGTTTTCTTGTTAATGACATAACTTGCCATTTACTGAGTGCCAATGATATTCAGGCAATGCTAGGATTCTTATTAATGACATATTTAATTTTCTCAGCAACCTTACAAGGTAGGCTTATTATTCCTGTTTTATAGATGAGGAAACTGAAACTCAAAGAAGCAAAGTAAATATCTAGGATCTGAACCTGAGTCTATTTGAATTCAAGGCCAAACTTCCTTTCACTTTCCTATTACTACTCTTTGCATTTTATTTATAAAAGTGTGAAAACTATAGCAAAAAAAGAAAATCTATGGTTTAAAATGTTCTGTTGACTTGATCCATGGCAACTATATGTCATTTGTAAATATTTGTATATAATCCACCATTATAATTCTGTTTTACTTTTTTTCTCCAGTAAAAATAAGTGAAGACAAAGTACTTTGACCTCTGCAGTGTAAGTCACCAGATAAATACAGAGTTACCATTACTTAACGTTGCTCTTATATCCCTGAATGTGAATTACCATAGTATATAACATTTCCTATGTTTAAATTTTTATGAAAACCAGTGTATATGGTTTTAAGTCAAATCCTTGACATTAACCATCTGATGACAAGAAATAAATCTGTTCTCTGTAATCATAATCAGCCCTGCTAAGCACTTCTTACAAATCTGCCCCAATGCACTCTAAGAATGCTTACCTAATAGTAAATGATTGCCTGAGGCATATAAAAGTTTTTTCCCTACACAATAAGGATTTGCTATTTCCTGTGGTAATACAAACCTCTCATCTATCTTTCCATTTTTCCTTTTTCTCTTTTTAATTTTCTCTCCCAGCTCTAAAACTATTCCTTCCCGTCAAGCATGTGTTTATCTCTTTATTTTTAAATATTGCAGCTTTCTAACATCTGTCTCTAGGGCAGCATAATCTTACTGATGAAATATTCCATGTTTTCCTTGAGCCCTTGTCAATATGTCTTCGTGTTAACAGCTTAGCAGATGGAGAAGCAGAAGGAGTAGCCTCAGCTTACCTGAATGATTTCTCTCCAGCACCAGGCACATTACTGTCTGTATTAACTTGATGATAGGAATTGGAGTAATTGGAAAATAAGAAATGATATCTGAGTTTTGCAGTGTTATTTACTAAAACTATTGGCTGCTTTTCTTTGTTACCATTATATCTTTTTTCCCAGTCTCCTACCAAAAGAAGGCAGAATTATAGCAACTACCTAGTTTGGACTGTGCTTATGTAGATAATGAAAGTAAAATAAACAATAATACTAATATTGCTTTGGATGTAAATTAGCATGTTCCCAAGTGGTTCCAGAGTAATAATGGTGATTTAGCAGCAGCAGCAGCTTTCTGGAACACTGAAACGGAGGGAACCTGTGACACTTCTGTTTGTAATAACATTGTTCTTCTTGCGTAGAACAAATTTTTGTCGTTTTTTAAATGGGCTGACTTCTTTTTACTTAAATACAATCCTAGAAAGACATCAGCAAGACTTTGAAGCAAGGATGTAGGGTAGTTAATGGCGAGCACCGTTGTACTAGCTGCAGAGAATGACCCACACCCTCTCCTTTACTTGGAAGAACCTACTGGGTGGGCTCAGGTCTGTCAGAAAATTATTCAGAAATATTAATTCTCAAAGTGAAAACTTTTCTTTGGCCAAAAGAGAGAAACCTGCGAATGAAGCCTGTGAGTTACCTAGTTCAAATCTGTATGATTTTCCCTTTGAAAATGAGAATGAGGGGCAGGAGATGCTTATCTAAAATAAAAGTAATGGGGTATGTGGATGTGTTGGAAAAGTAGGGAGTTGTGCTGGAAGTTAGTTCAAAGCTGGGAAAATCTGGAAAGGATCAGGACTCAAATAGCTGAAGGGAAGTTTTCTCAAATTTTTACTTGCAGATGAGTCCTCTCGGGGATCATGTTAAAAATGCGGATCTTTGTTTCTATGGGTCTGGGGTGGGGGCTGAGTGTCTGCATTTCTAACTAGTTCCTAGACAACACTGATCTTGCTGGTCTAGGAACCACACTTTGCCTAGTGAGGGTCTTAAAGCTCATCTCCAACCTTGGAACTGAGTTCAGAACACCTGTGACTGGCCCTTGGGTCAGTTTGGATTAGACACTAATTCAGAATCCCATTCTGAAATACACAGTCACATAAGTACGATTTGTCTTTGGAATTTTGTTACATTACATTGACAGCCTAATAATTTCAATGAAAATTCCAGATATATTTCATCAAAACGTGTACACCAAAAAGTATATACACAGTACACAAAATATGTTGATAATAATTGACATTACATCATCTATTAGAGAGTTTTGATACATTAATATTTCCTCACCTTTGATGTCCAAACAAGTAAACAGTATATGAGATTTTTAAAAATTTCACTTTCCATTGTCACTCAATTTATTGTGTTCTTTGGTCCATAGACTGCTCCAGACACTAATAATTTTTTCCATGCTGACATCTGACACAGAATTTGAAAATGAACACAACCTTTTGTTTTGTTTTAAATTGGAGCATCAGACATCAGACCTTTATGTGGAGGTGGTGTGGGAAGCACTTTCAAGAGAGTTTTCTGTCCAGGGATGAGAATTTCTGGCCCAGGAGTTTTCAACCTATGCATCAAAGTCACCCAGGTGCTATGTTAAAGATGCAATTTCTCTGACTCCAGCTCAGATTGTTTCGCGTTCTGCCATCTGAAAATCACTGACCAGTACAAGGTATTGAATTCCTCATAAAGGTAATTTTAAGGGCATTTTTTCCCGTGGTGATACTCCCCAGATTTAAATTAATTTGTCAAAAGTGGCAAAAAAAAGAGAAGATACAACAAATTTTTGTTTCTAGTAAAACATACACGGGGATAGTTGAGGTGGTATATGAGAACTCTGTACATTCTGGTTACTTTTCTGTAAACCCCAAACTGCTCTGAAATAGTCCATTAATTAAAAAATAAAATATGCATACACAGAATTTTACATACGTGTGATCATTTAATACATGTATATGATTATTCATGTATTTTACATCAATGTGATTATATTATGCATGTTATTTTGAGGACATCCTTGTTTTGGTCATGACTTGCCACCCCATCCTTTCCCAAATCCACCCACATCCCTTTCCTTTTCCCTAGCACGTTAACATAGTTTTATCCTGTGTTTTTTCTCCCAAGTTCTTGTAAAGCAAACGGTAGTTACAGTTTAGCAATTGTGGTGTACAGAACAAGCTTGAAGAATAAGAACAGTCACAAATCACATTGGAATGTTATTGTTTCTAGAACCAAAAGCTCAAATAATGCAGTGTCCAGTTAAGAACCAGATACCAGGCCAGTGTGGAACCACATGCCCTTCTATTCATGTTTCATTAACTCCTCCTATCCCATCATCATTTGGGTGTTCTGAGTTAGAATTTGTATTAACGGTACCCAGCCAAAAACCAATGAAACAGACCAAGTGACTTATTAGCAAGGTCCTTCTTTATACTTTTTTCTAGACCTGAATGCTTCTTTGAAATCTTAAAAGATACAGTTCATTTCCTTGAAGCACACTTGAAGGGTTATTTAAACGCCATGTTTCCTTATATGGACATAGGAATTACATTTTGTGAATTTCTGGGGGAGGGAAGTCCTTTCATTGTAAATCATACATAAATTGCTTTCCTACACAAAATTAAGATAGATTTTGCACTTTGGGAGCGGGGTCATCACCTCCACTGCATATTATAAAAGCTTACCTAGAGAACATAGTCTTTAGCAAGTTGAGCAATTTTCGCAAGAGGTGGTTTAATAGAGTGGGAAATCACAGACTTCAGAGTCCAAAGGCTTAACTTTTAATCCTGGTTTGGTTTATTACTACCTGGATATCCTCTGCCATGTCAATTTTCTCATTTGTAAAATAGAGATAAAAATAACTTCCATACCCTCAGGGCCATTGGGTAATGAGGTAGTATAAGAAAAACTTCACTGTAATTTGTAAGAAGACATGTAAATGTTATTACTAACACTTCTACTTTCAGAGGTTTTTATCTCCACATTCAAACCTGTGCAAAATAACAGTGATCATTCATTTTCCTCCCTAGGCATCCAGAAAAAAAATCAATGCTTTGGCATGACGAATGTATAATGTGTGTGAGTATTTTAAGGGATGACGTCTGAAGAAGGGAGTGAATTCCTATAAACGTAGGAAATCAACTATATATTCATTTAAAAAGGGCGGGGCTTCTTAAAATTGTTTATCTCTTGCTGTCTATGACCTAAGCATTCATATCAGTAAGATTAGTCATGTAAATCAAACTGTACTTACCTCCCATTTGCATGGTTTTAAGTAAAAGAGATACACACACACGCACACACAGAGTGACCAAAGTTTTCACATACTCAAAAGCTTTAGTGAACTATGGTAGTGCATTGAGGCAAACATCTGGTTGGTTTTTCATACCCAAGCCCTAAAGAGTCCCTACTTTATTACTGAAAGCAGATACAATTTAGTTAAATAAGATGTTATAAAGAATTTTGAAAACTTATGGACTCCTTCGCATAAGGAGTCTTGTAGAAAGCAAATACATATATATATATATATATATATATATATATTTTTTTTTTTTTTAATGTTCATTTATATTTGAGAGAGACCATGAGTTGGGGAAGGGCAGAGAGCAAGTGAGACACAGAATCCAAAGCAGGCTCCAGGCTCTGAGTTGTTAGCACAGAGCCCGATGCAGGACTCGAACTCACAAGCCATGAGATCATGACCTGAGTTGAAGTCTGACTCTTAAAGGACTGAGCCACCCAGGCACCCCGAGGAAGCAAATATTTCTAATTGGACATTTTGTGTCCTGGGACAGTGTGCCCTACGTAGACTCTCGGTGAGTGAGAGGTATACTTTTCTTTGGTAAAGTAGAAGAAAGACTAGTGTGAAGGAAAGTTGAGAAAGAAGAACCAACGCCACGAGAGTGGTCTTATCAGTCTAGGAAGATGTACATTTGGAAGTTGAGAATATAGATTTTAAGTCCCTTAAAGTCACTCTTGCCTGTGTATCCCTTGTAAAGTACTCCTCGTATGAAAAGCAATGATTTTCAGCACTTCATACATGTGCCTCGTTTTATTTTCTTCCTTAAAATTGGGGTTCTGGGGCAAGATTAGATTAGTTTATATCCAGTAAGAATCTAAGGCTAACGTGTCACAGATGTTGTGTGCCTAGTTGATTAGCATCTTTGTCTCAACTGCCTTAAGTTAATGGGTAGTGGTATTGGATAGTGGTTAAGCTCACATATTTCAGGTTACAGCTGAAGTTACACTCTGAGGCACCTGTTCTGGAAATATTTAAATAATCCCATATACCCTGCTTTGTAAGGATGGCAACTCTATGAAAACTAACCCTTCCCAGGCTTAATAATGGCACCTGAAATAACCTGAAATAATTGTTCGTCAGCTGATGATAAACATCAAAATTCAGAGTTAGAAAATCAGTTTAAGAGTGATGGTGTATAATAATGGAAGAAACTGTCAGCTGTTAGAAACTCAAAGATTGCTTGTGAAATTTGTTTTAGGTCTTCTGTTATCCTTGTCCAAAAAAAAAAAAAAAAGTATAGATCATTTTTTAAATAAGTGATTGGAATCCTATTTGCACAATGAAAGGGGATAGTTTCAGAATAAAGAAGGCTGCATTTATAGTTTAAATTTTTGTACACAAGTACAATTCTAATTGGAAAACATTTGGGTCAGTTTCACTAAAACACAGGAGTTCCTGTTTTTGATGAGGAAAAAGCATAATAGGGGCTTATCTTAGAATGTAAAGCTTTTAGAATCACCCTGTAATTCATGGCTTATCCCTGGGAATTCAAAGCTTTATAAATTATAAACCTTTTCCAGGACATGGTACACACTGTCTTATGTCAGATAGGGCTAGGCTAAGCCAAGGGCATAAATTAATTTTCACTTTTTCACCCTGAATTCATCTTCCATCCCTGATACTCAGTATTCTACTACTCTTTTCTGGCTTAAATTTACACCCCTTGCCTAGACCTGAATTCAAAATAACTCATATTCTTAGATCACATTATCATTTTTCCCCTTCTGTTCCTATTTCCCATAAATAGGCCAATAGATACATGGTTACAGATCTCACATCAGAGCTGATAATAAACAGGTTTTTTTTTAATTCACATTAAATGATTAATAGCTGGCAGGCTTGATCCTTTAAAGAATATATGTATTTAATTCAAATGAATTTCTCTCTGATTGGTGGCCTAAACCTGCATCATTAATATCATTTTCATCCGGTCTCTTGGAAGATCTAAACTGAGACTCCATGGGGGGTGTCCTGCCATCTTGGGCCACAGTTTTCAACAGAAAGGAGGAATGTATTTCTTATCTGTGAGCAAATGAAGGGATAGGGCACTAAGTAAGTAATGTTTGTTTTGGAAGACCCAAAACTTTTTTTTTTCTTTCTGCATCTTTCCTCTAGTTCTTTCTTATTCTTTCTCCCATTATCTTCAATAATCTTAAAGTCTCAATTTCTACATCCACAAAATAGGAATAATTGTAGGAGTTCTGTAAGAACTGTAAACTTGTTGTAAGGGTTAAATCAGAAAATTAATGTAAATTATCCAGACCAATATTCGTAAAATATTAGGTGCATAATAAATATTGGTTCCAGCCACTTCCCCTTTGAATTAGTAAACAGTTTAGGAGGCTAATAATTCGAATGTAGGATTTTATGTTTGAATATCATTTTATGCAAAAATATTATTCAGTGATCATAGCTGTTTCCGTCTTCCGGATCTCTATTTCCATTCTCCTCTTATTTATCTCTGAGTGCACTCAGGCAATAGCAGGTGCTCAAGTAAAAGCATGACTGAATGAAAAGGAAGGGTTCACAGATGAGGAATAATTGAGCCAATGAAGATTACAACAAATCCCACTATATATCAAATAATGGTAGAACAAGGGTCTTTTGCAATCAGTAAACCTTATTTTAAGAAGAAAACACTCCAGTGCAGTTTTATGCCAATACTAAAGCACTTCTATTTCCAGTCTGTTTTCAAATCTAAAAGCCAAATAATATTATCCTAACATTTCCTTGCATAAAACATAAAAATAAGAGGTAGAGTAACTAAGAACACTTACCAAGTCTCTTAATCAAGATGTGTTTCTCCAAATATAATAGCAGAAATTCATTTAAAGTAAGAAAGCACGATTATCAGTGAAAACTGGGACTTGCAAATCCAATTTGCACTTTGGATATTAAATTAATATTTGAAATGTTTTTAACATACCACAGTAAAATGTGTTTTTCATAGGTATTTCTTTATGCTTTTGAAAGGGGAAAAATGGCTAAAGTACTATTTTATTCTCTGTTCAGAACAAAGTCTGTTTTGTCTATGAAAAAGAATAAATGAGAAACGATCTCCAAGAAATCATCTTGACCAGCATTAATGACTAGTTTGGTAGTTAACAGCCTGAGGCATAGCCAGAGGCCATTAAGGCTCTTGTAGGGGGAGAAAGGTTGGGGGATTGTGGTTTACCAGTAATTAACTATAGGTATGAATCAAAACTTCCTAAGAAAATAGATAAAAGTTCTTTGGATGATTCTATCAGTATTTATCTTTTCATTAACCCCTCCCCCACTATTTTAATAAATAGGAAAAGAGGATGTTACCATCATTTCACAAGCCAGGTTGGATTGGAAATAATTCATTTAATGAAATGAGGACACTCAGGGGACCAATTAATGGTTTTTCAGGCTTAGACTATACAACTATAAGAACCACTTAAAAAAAAAAAACTGAACCCTCAGTCTAACACATTAGTTGATTGTTGGTGAATTGAAACTCAATCATGAGATCATAAGGATTTTTTGGAGCTTCCAACCCCTCCCCTTTAGTTTTAATCCTATCTCAATAAAGGTAAATACATAAGGATTATAAATAAACAAATCTGAAGTAATATAGATTGGGAGAACCTCAAGAGGGTCAGGAGATAATGAAGATTATACCTCAATATTGGGATTATGATGTTAGTTCTTTATTTCAATAAAAGTGGATAGAGATCTTTCATATCAGGGACAGGGCTTAGCTGTAAGGACAAAGTAATCTTCTGGGAATTATGCATACAGGCTTGACATCATTTTTATTGGATGGCTGATGAACTGGAAAACTCCAGGATAGCCAGGCTTTAATTTGTAATCTTAATTTTCATATAAATCGGTACATTTCAGGGGGAGGGAGTTGGAGCTGTGGGGGGACTTTGATGCTTGCTAGCCTTGCAGTAATAAGACAGCGCTGAAACACAGACTGCAATACCAACTCATCCAGTATCTGATTCTGTCTTTTCCTCTATCCATCTGTCTTCCATCTTTACATCTATCATTTAAAGAAATTTACAGCCTGCAAATACCAGAGAAGCTAATGTTAGTGCAATCTTCCCTCCACCTCCTCTTGGAATGATCTATAGTAATCTACTTATCATAGACATGCACACTATAACGTACAATAATTTAGTCTTCAGCCAGGAAAATGACTGCAATTGTTTTGCAAGTATAAATTAATAAGGGGTTTTCCCCCTCCTTTTTATCTTTTTTAAAAGCTACAGGACATGAGACTATACTGGTTTCCCTCTATAAAATAATTCTCTTGGTGTTTCCCAAATATACTTTCATAGCCATAGGATTACATAGGAGCAAAGTTACCAGATGGAACATAGTAGTGATTTATTTGGTCGTACAACAAGTTGGCCCTTATATTTCCAATATAGAATACGGATGCCCTTTGCATTGTAAAAGAAGTTAAGTGCTACTGAATAGAATATTTTAGAAATATATCAATAAAATAGAGAATTTTTTTCTCTAGATTGTTCTAGCCTCTTACATCATAAGTAAAATTGAATCTTCATGAAAAATTATTCTGATCAAAGAATTATTTGAGTTGAATCAACCATAGAAAACAATATACAAAGGTGAAATTATTTATTCACAAGAACATATTTTCTCTCTCCCTTTCAAATAATGCTTCTATAGCTTTTCAATTTAAAATTTTTCGTTTTCCTTTTGTTGTTTTTCCAGCTATTTTAATTCCTGGTCCAAAATTAATATGTCTTCCCACTGACCACTTTCTATATTCCTTCTTTTGCAGAAATGTTGACATAAGTCTTGTGTATGTTTAGGCTAGAATGATACTTGTGGCAGGTATACTCAAGGTATATAGTGTTTTACTTAAAGAAGCTCACGACTTACTCGGGAAATAAATTTACCATCAGAAAACCTTGAGAAGTCTTCCAGGAAGAAGTGATATTGTAGTTGGGACTTAAAGACAAGAAGAGGTCAGCTAACCAAAGTTAGTGATGGAAATAAAAATGGGGTAGAACAATTTCTAAAGGCAGAGCATATGAAACAGAATTGGGCACATACTGTAAGAATGGATTTGACAAGGGTTTAAAAAATGTATGAGTCTAGTTATGCATAATTTGATAAATGGTGGAACCTCAAAAGAAAAGATATTGATACAATCTTCATTCAAAGGTATTAATCTTTAATATAATATCCATTACCATTACCTGAATAATTCCAACGTTTGGAATCTCATTGCAATAAAGATAGCTGAATTTATTTTCAAAATTCTAATATTTTGGAAATTCCCAAAATTTTCTACATTTATAGAACTAGAAAATATATAGCTATCTATTTTAGTGCTTTAACTACGTGGAATATGATTAGTCTTCTTTTCCTATTATTATCCTTGAAGTGTTTGAAGATACTTATGAAGTCCTTCAAAGGTCAGTTGCTTAAAATGTTCCTTATTTATAATAGTTTTCACAACTTTTAACATTTTGATTTCTCTTCTCCAGATAAGCTCCAGATTTGTTCCTTTTAAAGTATGGCATTTGGGACTGAAAGTAATAGTCTATGTTTAGCATGACCTATAGAGAGCAGAAAGGGAGTATCCAACGACCTTTATCTCATCACTTTATTTCTATTATTGTGCCTAACTTGAGTGAGATTTTTTGGCAGACTTATATTAATAATTTATACAGAACTTTCATTCAACTAAAATGCTAAATCTTTGCCATGTGTGCTCCTGTTTAGCCATGTCTCTGCTGTCCTTGGTCTGGGTTTTTAAAAATCCAGAATATTACTTATACCTCTGTTTAAGTTCATTACTTTAATTTGTCGCTCTCCATATATCAAGTAACAAGAAGTCTTACATATGATACAGTGTAAAATTTGTCAAAATAAGTGAACAGAATATTGTTGTTAATACTTTTTGTTAGTAATTAAACACAAGGGACTAAGGATATGATACCCAGTCAATATAAACAGAGTAAAGTAGCTCTTAAGTTAAATAAGTACAAATGTTTAAATATTCAGATATTTCTCTTTACTCATTAGCCACTAAATTACGTAGATAGTGGGTAGAGCAATTTAGAATTAAAAGTGAGTTCATTCATTGGCATACTCTTTATATATAACAATGACCCAAACAAGTTAGACAGGCTCAAGAGTAAGATGAACATCTTTGTGAGCCAAAATAAAGTATAAACTCAAAAGACATGAGTTCCATGAGCCACAGGTCTGGAAGCAGGTAGTTAACAGACAAGCATCCTGTGGGATGACAGGGAATGAAAAGTTTCCAGGGAAATCAGGAAACTGGAGTTAGTATCTTTTAAAAGCCTGAAAAAAGTGCTGCCAACCTAATTTTTCAGATAACAGATTTATAGGGAGTTGAGTAGTAGGATTGTAGAGAGTTGATTGGGGGGACCCTGGGCTTTCCTTGTCCCTCAAACACAGCTGTATTGAGGTCAGATTACTTGGAACACCCAGGAAATTCATCTGTGGAGTGGTAGAAGGATCTCCACAGTCGGAGGGAGGCAGATTGGCAGATGCAAGGTGCATGGATGTGAATTGGAGAGAAAAATGGTGGCACCATGCGGGGGTAGGAAACCCTTTCCATGGAGAGACAAAAGGGAGAAAAAGAGAGAGGGGTTGAGATAGTGCAGCATCAAGTTTGCACAAGAGGGAAACCTCTCTGGGCCACAAGAGGGGGACCAAGAGGTACTGAGTTTCCAAGTTCTTTTTTTGCAAACAGCTTTCGGAGATCAAACTCTGAGATTCTGGAAGTGCGTGACTTTCTCCAGTAACTAGAGCAGAGCTATTGTGCATGCTCGCGGGGAGGAAGCAGCTGGCCCTGGAGTGCATAGCATGGTATAGTGATCTTCAAGGTGCACTGGGAGAGAACAGTCCCCTTCCTGGAATACTTTTGGAAGAGGGTTTATTGCCTCCCCAAGGACAAAAGACCCTGCAGGTGCCAACCAAAGACCTTTCATCTGCAGGGTGAGAGACTCTACTCCAGAGGAAGGGAGTGGAACTGCACCGTACTGGGTCTTTAAGACTATGGGTTTTGAATCCCAGCCATGCATCAAAGAAGAAATGTAAGAGAATTTTGATACAGGGTGAGCTAACTTCCCTTGCTATTCTATGAGGGCTACCTGAACAGTGGGGAGTGAGATCCCCAGTCCCGGGACAAGAAATGGGGGTGGCACCATTTTTCCCTCTAACACCAACAGGATGGGACTTCAGAGAGCAACATAGCAGGCCCCAGTAAGGCATACTTGCTTACACCAAACCCTACCCCTCCATGCCTGTCAACTGCTTATTTACTGGGGCAAGACTGATGCTGAGTCAATGCAGTCCACCTCTCCTTCAGACCAGCACAGACACCATCCCACAGGTACCAACAACAGCTCTTTTTTTTTTTTTTTGTCTACTTCTTTCTCTTTTTTTTTTTTTAATTTTTTTTAATGTTTATTTATTTTTGAGACAGAGAGAGACACAGCATGAGCAGGGAAGGGGCAGAGAGAGAGGGAGACACAGAATGTGAAGCAGGCTCCAGGCTCTGAGCTGTCAGCACAGAGCCCGACGCGGGGCTCGAACTCACGAACTGTGAGATCATGACCTGAGCCGAAGTCGGACGCTTAACCGACTGAGCCACCCAGGCGCCCCTTCTTTTTCTCTTTTGAAATCAGGTTCATAGTTCTTTACTGTGTTTTTTGTTTTGTTTTCTTTTCATTTTCTTCTCGCTCTCTCTTCTGGATTTGGCTTTTTTGCTTTTTTTTTCCTTCTTTTTTCTTTTCTTCTTTTTCCCCTTACTTTTTCTATGGAATCAGCCTTATAGTTTTCTGATTCCCTGTTTGCCTGTTTTTTTCTCTGTTGTTCTCTTTCCTTTTATCTATTTTTTTTTGGATAAGCTTTTTCCTCCTCCCCCCCTTTCCTTTTTTTTCCCCTAGGGTTACTTCAACAAACAAATCAAAGCATACCTGGTTAAAGGCCAAAACACTCTCCACTGCAAGCAAGGAGGAACTCTGCAGAAGACTGACCAGTAGGAAAGAGCCGCTAAGATGCAACAGCAGAGTGCACACAGCATAACCAGAAACACTTCCTGGAGTGCCAGGCCCTGGACAGTGTATGACCCCAATTTGGTATAACAGTATTTTCAGGTGCAGTACACACATAACAAGCTTTTAAAACATGCAAAAGACAGAAACTTAGCCAAAATGAGATGGAGGAATTCTCCCCAAAAGAAAATTCAAGATGAAATCACAGCCACAGCCAGCGACCTACTCAAAACAGATATCTGAACAAGAATTTAGAACAACAGTCATAAGACTACTAGCTGGGCTCGAAAAAAAGCATAGAAGACACCAGAGAAACCCTTGCTACAGAGACGAAGGACCTAAGAACTAGTCAGGATGAATTTTAAAATGCTATAGCTGAGATGCAAAATAAACTAGATACAGTGACAGCAAAGATTGAAGAAGCAGAGGAGAGAATAGGTAAAATAGAAGATAAAATTATGGTAAATAATGAAGCTGACCAAAAGAGGGAAAGGAAATTACTAGGTCATGAGGGGAGACTTTGAGAACGAAGTGATTCCATGACACAAAACAATATCCATATCATAGGAGTCCCAGAAGAAGAATAGTGAGAAAAAGGGGAAGAAGGTTTATTTGAAAAAACTGTAGCTGAGAATTTCCCTAATCTGGAGAAGGAAACAAACATCTAAATCCAAGAGGCAAAGAGAACTCCTTTCAAAAATCAACAAAAACAGGTCAATACCATGATATCTCATAGTGAAACTTGCAAAATACAAGGATAAAGTGAAAATTCTGAAAGCAGCTGGGAAAAAAAAGGTCCTTAACATACAAGGGTAGTCACATAAGGTTAGCAGCAGACCTGTCCACTGAAACTTGGCAGGCCAGAAAGGAGTGGCAGAAAATATCCAATGTGCTGAATAGGAAAAATATGCAGCCAAGAATTCTTTACCAAGCAAGGCTTTCATTCAGATTTGAAGGAAAGATAAAGACTTTCCCAAACAAACAAAACCTATAGGAGTTTTTGACCAGTTAACCAACGCTGCAAGAAATTTTAAGGGGGATGCTCTGGAGAAAAAAAAAAAGAAAAGAAAAGAAAAAAGAAAAAAAAAAGTATACCAAAGCAGCAAAGACTACAAAGGACGAGAGAACATCACCAGAAACACCAAATCTACAGATAACACAATGGCACTAAATTCATATCTGTCAATAATCACTCAATTTAAATGGACTAAATGCTCCAATCAAAAGACATATGATATTAGAATGGATAAAAAAACAAGACCCATCTATATGCTGCCTAGGAGAGACTCATTTTAGACATAAGGACACCAGATTGAAAGTGAGGGGATGAATAAATCATCTATCATGCTAATGGAGGTCAAAAGAAAGCTGGAGTAGCCATACTTATATCAGACAAATTAGATTTTAAAACAAAGAGTGTAACAAGAGATGTAGAAGGGCATTATAACATAACTAAGGGATCTAAGCAGATCAAATAATTATAAATATTTATGCCCCCAACTTTAAAGAACCCAAATATAAATCAGTTAATCACAAATATAAAGAAACTCATTGATAATAATACCATAATATTAGGGGACTTTAACACCCACTTACAGCAATGGACCCATGATCTAAGCAGAAAATCAATAAGGAAACAATGGTCTTGAATGAACACACGGGGCTGGATGGACTTAACAGATATATTCAGAACATTTCATCCTAAAGTTGCAGAATGTACATTCTTCTTGAGTGCACATAGAAAATTCTCCAGAATAGATCACATACTGGGTCACAAATCAACATTCAACAGGCACAAAAAGCTCAAGATCATACCATGCATGTTTTCAGATCACAAAGCTATGAAACTTGCAATCTACCTCAAAAAATAAATTTGGAAAGCCCTCAAATACACAGAGGTTAAAGAATATCCTAAAGAATGAATGGGTTAATCAGGAAATTAAAGAGGAAATTAAAAAGTACATGGAAGCAAATGAAAATGAAAACACAACAGTCCAAACCATTTGGAAAGCAACAAAAGCATTTCTAAGAGGAAAAAGTACATTGCAATTCAGGTATATCTCAAGAAGCAAGAAAGGTCCCAAATACACAACCTAACCTTACACCTGAAGGAGCTAGAAAAGGAGCAGCAAACTAAGTCCAAAGTCAGAAGAAGGGAAATAATAAAGATTAGAGAAGAATGAAATGATATAGAAAGCAACCATCACCACCACCACTACCACGGCCGCTACCACCACCACCAACAAAACAGTAGAAGAGATCAACTGGCTTTTTGGAAGAATAAATTGATAACCCCCTAGCCATATTTCTCAAAAAGAAAAGAGAAAGGACTCAAATAGATAACAATCATGAATGAAGGAGGAGAGATCACAACCAACACCACAGAAATACAAACAATTGTAAGAGAATACTATGAAAAATTATATGCAAACAAACTGGAAATTCTGGAAAAAATGGACAAATTCCTAGACATTCACATAATACTAAAACTCAAATAGGAAGAAATAGAAAATTTGAAAAGGCCCATAACCAGCAAAGAAATTGAATCAGTTATCAAAAATTTTCTAACAATACGAGTCCTGGGTCAGATGGCTTTCCAGGGGAATTCTCCCAGACATTTAAAGCAGACTTAATACTGATTATTCTCAAACTATTCCAAAAACTAGTAATGGAAGGAAAACTTTCAAACTCATTCTATGAAGCCAGCATTACCTTGATTCCCAAACCAGATAGAGATCCCACAAAAAAGGAGAATCAAAGGCCAATATCCCTGATGAACCTGGATGCAAAACTTCTCAACAAGATACTAGCAAATCGAATTCAACAGTGTGTTAAAAGAATTATTCACCATGATCAAGTGGGATTCACTCCTGGGCTGCCAGGCTGGTTCAATATTCACAAATCAATCAATGTGATACATCACATTACTAGAAGAAAAGATAAGAACCATATGATCCTGTCAATAGATGCAGAAAAAGCATTTGACAAAATACAGCATCTTTTCTTAATAAAAACCCTCCAGAAAGTCGGGATAGAAGAAACATACCTTAACATCATAAAAGGCGTATATGAAAAGCCCACAGTTAATATCATCCTCAATGGGGAGAAACAGAGCTTTCCCCCTGAGATCAGGAACATGACAGGGAAGTCCACTCTCACCACTGTTGTTTAACATAGTGTTGGAAGTCTTAGTCTCAGCAATCAGACAACAAAATGAAATAAAAGGCATTTAAATTGGCAAAGAAGAAGTCAAACTTTCACTTGTCGCAGACGACATGATACTCTACATGGAAAACCTGAAAGACTCCACCAAAACACTGCTAGAACTGATATATGAATTCAGCAAAATCGCAAGGTACAAAATCAATGTACAGAAATCAGTTGCATTTCTATACACCAATAATGAAGCAACTGAAAGATCAAGGAATGGATCCCATTTACAATTACACCAAGAACCATAAAATACCTAGGAATAAACCTAACAAAAGAGGTAAAAGATCTGTACACTTAAAACTGTAGAAAACTTATGAAAGAAATTGAAGAAGACACAAAGAAATGGGAAAATATTCCATGCTTATGGATTGAAAGAACAAATATTGTTAAAATGTCAGTACTACCCAAAGCAATCTACACATTCAATGCAATCCCAATCAAAATAGCACCAGCATTCTTCTCAGAGCTAGAACAAACAATACTAAAATTTGTATGGAACCACAAAAGACCCTGAATAGCCAAAGTAATGTTGAAAAAGAAAACCAAACCTGGAGGCATCACAATGCCAGACTTTAGCCTGTACTACAAAGCCATAATCATCAAGACAGTATGGTATTGGCACAAAAACAGACACATAGACCAGTGGAACAGAATGCAAACTCAGAATTGGACCCACAAATGTATGACCAACTAATCTTTCACAAAGCAGGAAAGAATATCCAATGGAGAAAAGACAGTCTCTTTAGCAAATGGCGCTAGGAGAACTGGACAGCAGCATGCAGAAGAATGAAACTGTACCACTTTCTTATACCATACATAAAAATAAACTCAAAATGGATGAAAAACCCAAATGTGACACAGGAAACCATCAAAATTTTAGAGGAGAAAACAGGCAACAACCTCTTTGACCTTGGCTGCAGTAACTTCTTACTAGACATGTCTCCAGAGGCAAGGGAAATAAAAGCAAACATGAACTACTGGGACCTCATCAAGATAAAACTCTTCTGCCCAGCAAAGGAAACAGTCAACAAAACTAAAGGGCAACTGATGGAATGGGAGAAGATATTTTTCAAATGACATACTGGATAAAGGTTTAGTATCCAAAATCTATAAAGAACTAATCAAACCCAACATCCAAAAAACAAATAATCTAGTGAAGAAATGGAAGAGAACATGATAGACACTTTGCCAAAGAAGATATCCAGATAGCTAACAGACACATGAAAAGATGTTCAACATCACTCACATCAGAAAATACAAAGCAAAACTATAGTGAGATATCATCTCACACCTGTCAGAATGGCTAAAATGAACAACTCAGGAAACAACAGATGTTGGTGAGGATGTGGAGAAAAGGGAACCCTCTTGCACTGCTGGTGAGAATGCAAACTGGTCCAGCCACTCTGGAAAACAGTATGAAGTTTCCTCAAAAAATTAAATATAGGACTTCCCTATGACCCAGCAATTTCACTAGTAGGTATTTATCCAAAGGATGCAAAAATGCTAATTTGAATGGGCACATGCACCCCAATGTTTGTAGCAGCACTATCAACAATAGCCAAATTATGGAAAAACCCCAAATGTCCATCGACTGAAGAATGGGTAAGAAATATGTGGTACGTATATATATAGAGGCACATACACATACAATGGAATATTACTCGGCAATGAAGAAGAATGAAATCTTACCATTTGCAACGTCGATGGATTTAGAGTATATTATGCTAAGTGAAATAAGTCAGAGAAAGACAAATATCACATGATTTCACTCATATGTGAAATTTAAGAAATACAACAGATGAACATAGGGGTAGGGAAGGAAAAATAAGATAAAAACAGAGAGGGAGGAAAATCATAAAAGACTCTTAAATACAGAAAACAACCTGAGGGTTGCTGGAAGGGATATGTGTGAGGGGATGAGGAAAATGGGTGATGGGCATTAAAGTGGGAAGTTGTTGGGATGAGCATTGGGTGTTTATGTAAGTGATGAATCCCTGGATTCTACTCCTGAAACAATTCTGCACTGTATGTTAACTAACTTAAATTTAAATAAATGAAATAAAAAAATACAAATATGTAAAGTAGCACAATAAATATAATTGGATTATCATATTTAATTCACACACATAAAATATGTTTGTCATATATTACTTACTGGAAATATATTTAACCATGTGTCATAAAGCCTATTTCTCTAGTAACCATAATACTTACTCAATGGGTTCATGTGCATTGTGTCCATATTGTCAAAG
Organism: Acinonyx jubatus; assembly: GCF_027475565.1. Classification (NCBI taxonomy): domain Eukaryota; kingdom Metazoa; phylum Chordata; class Mammalia; order Carnivora; family Felidae; genus Acinonyx; species Acinonyx jubatus. The sequence goes on from NC_069382.1 coordinate 137,836,517, forward strand.
ATGGAAGCTATGTATGGGCTCAACATTAATTTTCCCTCACCAAGGCTGATCTAACTACCACCATTGCTGAGTGCCCAACATGGTTGCAAGTTCATCATATTGGATCCTTTCTGTCATGGTGGTATAGCAATTTGCCTTTATAGAAAAATAAACTTATTCTCATAAGGATTTCCTTCTCACTCTACAGCACTTCTGCCAATACCATTATTTGTGAACTTAAAGGACACCTTTTTCATTGCCATGTAATGCTACACAAGCAAGGAACCCTGAACAAGAAACACATTTTATAGCAAAAGAGATATAGCAATGGTCTCATGCCCATGGAATAATTGCTCTTACCTTACGTCCCGTCTTCTAGAAATGTCTGGTGTAAAACAACTGAACTGAAAGTTCAGTGGCATTCAATGTTGAGAGTTTGGGAAACTTTCTATAAGAAACAGCTTGTATCTTAAACCAGGTGCCAATGTATAGTGTTATGTCTCCAGTAGTCAGAATATATTGGTTTGAGAGCTACAGAGTGGAAGTGGTAGTGGTCCTTCTCATACTATACCTAATATCCTACTTAATTTTTGCTTCCCAACCTTATAGTATTGCCTCAATGGGTTTAGTGGTCCTAGTATTCTAGACAGGGATACTTGTATCTATTAAATTGAACCTGTGACCATCCCCGGCCATTTTTGGTTCCTCATGCCTCTGAACCAGAAAACCATTTTGACCACGATAATTGATGCCATTTTCCAGAAGGAAAACTGTGTTTTTGCCATACACTTGGGCAAAGAAGACTATATCTAGAATACAGGAGTTTCACTGAATCACGTCTTAGTACTCTCTTGATAAAAGTACTGGCCCTTGGGCCGCCTGGGTGGCTCAGTTGGTTGGGTGTCCACTTCAGCTCAGGTCATGATCTCACGGTTTGTGGGTTCAAGCCCCGCGTTGGGCTCTTTGCTGACAGCTCAGAGCTTGGAGCCTACTTCGGATTCTGTGTCTCATTCTCTCTGCCCCTCCCCCACTTGTTCTCTGTCTCTGTCTCTCAAAAATATATAAGTGTAAACAAAATAAATGGGGGGGGGGTGGTGATCTTATCAAGTAAAAGCACTGATCCAGCTAAGGGTCAGCAGAGGGAAAGGAGAACATAGACGAAGTGTTTGTCTTAGTGTGGCTAAGCTACCCTGCTCTAGTTTATGGAAGGCTGACCTCTCTGAATTCCCTTAACTAGATTCCCTTGTCCTTTCTAGTTTCTAGTTAGGATGGGTCAGTGGAACCAAGTAGGAAGAGAAAAATAGAACCAGATACCTACTCCTCAGCACTCCTTCCTCAGCCATGATTTTTAAGTTTGATTGATTTCCTCTATCTATGGCCACAACTCTTGTCCAGCAGACACTCTCCCATGAGTGCTTCTTTCTTCCTAATCTGGTAACAGTTTTCTTCGCTTTCCCCTTCAGGCTGAGGGATGGTAATTAGTGTGTTCCTGATGTTTGCTACATCATTCCTTATTGATCTCTTTTGTTCTTCTCAGGCCTTTATAAACAGACCATCATTAAACTCTCTTCAGTCACCCTTTGTGGGTGTGCCATCTGTTTCCCAAAGGTACCAAAATCAATCCACCTTTATATCTCTAGGTATCCTTATATCGCTGTTACTTTACTTATCCGTTTTAAATAATATCTCTATCCATTTATGAAAAAAAGAGGTCAGCACATTTATTCCACCTCTTACTGCTTTGTCTCTCATCTCAACTTTTGTTGGATATATAATTTCTATTTGTCCAGGTGTTTAACATTTACATTCTAATTTTTACGATAATTCTCATACTTGTGATCTTAGTTCCAGGGACAGCGGATTCAATTCTCACAGTCCATCCTTTTGACTGTTTCTCCATTCATTAAAGGAAGGCTGAAATTAAAAAAAAACAAAACTTGAAAAACTACATTCTGAGTTCCTGTATATTCAAAAGGGTCACCTTTATCTTGTATTGCAGTTTGTCTAGATATAAAGATTCTTGAATCATTCTTTTTTCAAGGATTTAATTGGCATTGATCTGCAGTTAGTTTTGCGTATTGACAGAGAAAAGACAGGCTATCCTGCATTTTTTCCCCTCCTTAAGTGTCTTAATCTTTCTTTCTGGATGCAGAATATATTTAAATATATATTGAAACTATGAAATTTTACCAGGAGGAGTTTTTGTGTTGATCATTCTGTGTTATTTTTTTTCCCTTAGATATGCCAAACGCATCCCATCTGTAGATTCAAGTCTTTTATTTTTGGTAGGTTATATTGAATTATATCTTTAAATATTTTTTTGGTTATATTATTTTGGTTCTCTTTGTCCATGACACTGATTTACTTATCTTCTATATCTACTATTTTTTCTCTTGCCTTTTCAAACTATTTTAATTTCATTTTACATCTTTTCTAATCTCTACCCTTAACTGTGCCTCTGTTCAGAAGAAGCTATTTTCCTTTGTGCTGCTTCCAATCTGGCTCATTTCTATAGTATTTAATTTTTTTCCCTTCTACTGTATTGCTTAGCTTTGCCAGTTTCATATCATATCAGTTATGATTTTTGTAGAAAAGAGATGGCACGGAAAAATTGAAAAAAAGTAACAAAGAGATTTTTACAAAGGTGAAGGCAGAATGTAGGGAACTCACAAGAGTTAGTGCAGTACCCACTTGGGCCATTGTAGTGGACTATAGGTCTGAAGGGGCAAGGAGAGGGAGTGGTAACTGGAACCCAAAGTGAATGCCATCTTACAGGAGCTCTTTACTTCAAGTCAAGGGACGCAGCCAGCATGACCCCATGGGGAGAGTTAAGGGAACAATACCTTTACCTGATTTCTCCTTTCCTTCCATTATCCTGCTAGCAGTCTCAGTTGGCCAAGCCCAGCTACAAGTAGAAAACGGAACTTCTGAAGAAGTTCCGAGGTCAGCTTCCTAGGGCACAGAGGAGGGTGGAGAAGGGATACACCTGGAAGGGCATTCTTCCTGAGCTCTTGCATCTCTACTGTGTCCTTTTCTTTTTCAGTTACTATTGTCTAATTAATGTTCTTAGGTTTTTGTTTTTTGGTGTGTGTGTGTGTGTGTGTGTGTGTGTGTGTGTGTGTGTGTGTCTGTACTAATTCTTGATGACAGATGTGGTTATAATTTTACCCCCTTATGGTATATTTTTCTTGATGAATGTTCTTCACCTGTTGTTTTTCTTGTTTCTTTACTTATTTTTTTCCCTTTGTAAGAGCTTTGTTTAGAGCCTATGATGCTTCCTGTTAATGGTTATCATTCACCTTTCAAATGAGCACCCTTCCCATTAGCCCTTTAAGGAAGGTTTTGGTGGAAGAGTGGATAAAGCTGTGTTGCAGACTCCCAGCAATTCTGCTTATGACAGAGTTGCTTGTGTAAGTGAGATATTTTAACTTTTACATCTTCCCTGCTAACAAACTGCAGCACTGTTAGCAACATACAGTGTCCCCCTTCTATTTGCTCCAACCAGAGTTACTTTCTGCAATCATGGATTGTTCATGTTATTCTTCAATCAATCCCGACTTCCAAGCATCCAGAGATATTCCCTATTCCCGTTGTTGCAAATTAAATATCTATTATTTCATGTTTCTGTGGAACATACTTATTTGAGAGATTCGTGTTGAGCTTTTGTTTAGCTCTGTCACTATCCAATTCCTCTCTTCACATGTTCATCTGTCCCCGTTGGCTTTGCACTGCTTTTGGCAATTATTTTTTTTTTCCTATTTTGTTGTTATTGTATTGAGATTTCTTGTATCTCTGAGTTCTCTTGAAGATCAAATTTGCGTTAATTTTTCCTCATTCTTTTTTGGCTTTTGGATGATTTCTTATAAAAGAAGGGGACAATTCATAGACATCAGTCCATCACATTCAAAGCAGAAAATCACATGTAACCTTTTGATCTTCTGACAACTACTTCTATCTCCTAACAACTTATAAAGAACACATAAGGCTCATATTCTGCCATGTGAAAGAAAAAAATCCCTGGCCAAAGCTAAAACTGCATAACTCACTAAACATAAGAACATTTTCCAAATGTTGGGTATGTCTAAATGACTCTGGTTTAAGATTTTCCCTATGGTTTAGAGGTGTTTTCATCTTCCAAAGACAAATCATCTGTTCCCAAGCCTGTTTTTCTTTGTTTGTGTTCAGAAGTCTTCCTAGATGCACAGTCCTCTGAAATGTCAAAATACTACCTTCAGAGTAGAAAATAGATTCTTCCAGTCATATCTTATCCTCTTATCCTCCAAAGCTCCCAATTTGCCAGTGAAGTAACACGAAAGTTGAAGGAGATAAATTCTGTGATCATAATCCCAATTGGTTGGCAGACTCATCTCTTAAACAGTTCTGTCAACTTGGATTTATCTTCATGGAAAGCATATAAAGCATCGTTTACATAAATAACATGGAGCTTTGAGTTGGGCAAATATCAGGGATGAGTAACTGCCCTGGAGTAGACCTATTAAATCAATCACTGGAGCTCAGACAATCAGAAAAGCATTGACTATAGCCATACAAAACCTGATCACAACATAATCTTCCTCTGCTTCTTGATGAGGTAACAAAATATGCCGTGTTCATTGAACAGCTGCTTTCATAAGGAGAGCAATAATGAAAAAAATCTCCCAGAACCTTCAGTACTTGCACATGGAAACAAGATTTCCAGTGAGAAAATTAAAATGCCAACAAGATTTATGCTTACCTATGTAGATGTCCTGCAGTCTTACACACATTCCATTACTTTTAAAGTGCAAGAAGGAGAAACAATGTCATTTTTTAAAGTACTGTTATTGAAAACTGAAAATAATAGGCATGGTTTCTGTTATAGGCTGAATTATAGCCCCCCTCCAAAATTCATATGTTGATGTACTAACTTGTAGCACCTGAGAATGTGACAATATTTAGACAAACAGTCTTTAAGGAGGTTAATTAAGCTAAAATGAGAGTTGGCCCTAACCAATATGACTGTGCCCTAATTCTTATAAGAAGAAAAGATTAGGACATGGATACACACAGAGGGAAGACAATGTGAAGACACAGAGAGAAGATGGCCACACACAAGCCAACAGGAGACATTAGAAGAAACTAGCACTGCCAATACCTTGACCTCCTGTAGCCTCCAGAATGGTGAGAAAATAAATTTGTGTTGTGTAACCTACCCAGTCTGTGGTACTTTGTTATGGCGGTTCTAGCAAGCCACTAGAGTTCTCCTTCTCTTTTAAAGGCAAATAAGGAAATGAAGATCGAAAAGGTCAAAGGTAAGTCATTTCTACTTTGCTCAGACAAAATTCTGACACTTGGTGTAAACATCCAGGTTTTCAATGATTACTCATGGAAATCAGCATTCCCTTAATCGTTTAAACTTTGGTTTGTGAATATTCTATCACTTCATCTCTGTTAACAGTGAAATGTCACAGAATTAGTTGGAAAGGGGATTGCCAGAGCTGCATAAAGAACGCATGAAAGCAAGATCCCCATAGAAACATGTTTTTACAAGTGACTTAACTCTGAAGTAAACATATAAGTAGTCTGCTAATTGATTTCCAAGTGGGTGTAAAGAAGAAATATTTGTAAATGACCAGGGGGAAAATGATGGAAAATAGCTGTTCGAGGATTATAGAGTTAGACTATTTCAGATTATTTTAATAGTACCTACAAAATAAGGAAAAGAAGCTGAGTTTGAGGTGTCCTATTAAAGATGACATTTATTTTTTCTCTCCCAAACATTCTGTCTCTTTAAGGGTCCTTATAATGAATAAGTAAATGATAGGATCACATCTCCTTGCTTACATGTTTGTATTAAAAGCTTCCCCATTTTGCTGCTTCCTATCAGTGAGAGTAGGGTGTGAAATAAAGCCTTTGGGGACCACAACATCACTCGCATGAAACAAACATATTGGCATCTACTCAGATGCACACCTTAGGGAAAAGGCTCTGTTCACTTTATCCATGCTGGTCTTCTGGAGCACATGAATGATTTTCAAATTATTTTAGGTACAAACTCTACTAAATCTAAATCTCAGAACACTCAAAATGAACTAAGATCATGTGACTGGAGCAGTGGTAATTTTTTACTTTGGGAAATACATGTAATACAAACAGAACTTCTAAAGAGCAGTTTGATAATATTGGCCTTGTTTTCCAAAAATTCTTATCAAATCTTTAAGACCCAGGTAAAGCATTTTCCCAGTTATTAAGCACCACTTCATTTTACCATTTCACTTCATGCATGTTGGGGGAGGGGGTTTCTATTTGAAGATAAAGTCCACAGCTGGTAACATTGACCTATCTGGTCACGTGTCAGATGTGATCCAGAAAAGACATGGGTCAATCCCAGTACTTTTCTCTACATGAAGAACCAAAGAATATCAGAAAGAAAGAATTCAGCCCACAAGGAGAGGCTACTGCTGCTGTGACAGAGAGATGAGGTGCCACCAACAATGCGGTGGCAGTTTCTTAGTGCAGCATGTGGGAGATGAAAACTAGTAGAGGGAGAAAGAAAAGTAGGCTCTTTATTCCTGCTTCTACACTATGTCTGTTTCTTGCCACGCAAGGCCTGGGCTCTCAATATTACACCATTCTATTGACAGAGTGCTTTTGATTTGCACTCACAAAGGTATAGCACACTCATTATATTACAGTGAGGGGCCCAGAATGGGTTCTCAACATCATTTGATTTACCTGAAGCCAGCTTTCCTCTGTCCCTAGGTTTGGGTGTTGCATTGACTTCAAGTCTCTCACACACAAACCTTCTATGGAGTATGACCATATAAGAATTCCAAACTAGGATATTTTTAAGAATGAAATAGGGTACTACAAGTATTTAAAATTATATAATTTCTTCAAAATATGTATTTTGACTTATAATTTGGTTTTATTATATTGGTTATCCAAATGAAGTATTTCTATTCAACAGCTCATTTAAAAAAATATTGCTAAAAATACAAAAATAACATATCTGCATTCATTTAGCAAAAATAAAAATGTCTTTATATGAATTATGTGAACATTCAAAAATAAACAAGATATCCTGACATTTGCGACAACACGATGGGCTTTGAGGGCATTATGCTAAGTGAAGCAAGTCAGACAAAGAAAGACCAGTGCTGTATGATTTCATTTATATGTGGAATCTAAAAAATCTGAACTCATAGAAACAGAGAACATATTGGTGGTTGCTAGAAATAGATGTTGGGGGAAATGGGTGAAGGTGATCAAACACACACACACACACACACACACACACAAACAAGACAATTATTATTCTTGGTTCATGTACACATTCTTGGCTGTATCTGTCTCTAACCCTATGTCATTTGAATAATTTTCCTGAAGAATATATTTTTTAATATTGTATTATTTTATTATTTGTATTGTATTTTTAAGTAAGGTTGCCTGCTATTTTCTTTAAAATTATCTTTTTTTAATTAATAAGATTAAAATTGACTCTCTTCTGTAGACTATGATATTTTTAGTTGAGAAATACTATCTATAGGTACTGAGGCTATTGATAAGAACAGAGAAACCCTGCTAAATAGAAGATATTCTCAATTCTAATTGTAATAAAATACGTAAATATTTCGGTCCAAGTATTTTATCAGTTAAAAGATAAAAGTGACGCTAGAACAGAAAAAGATAAATGGCAGTTCAAGAAATCTAAAAAAAAAAGATTCCATGGAGAAGAAAATTATGACCAAATACATCAATGGGAGTTTTAAAAAAATTAATAGAACAATCATATCTTAAAAACAAAAGTATAATTATGGTAGATATAGAGCTTGGGGAAGACCTGGATTTCTTTCTTAGTATGGGCTATCTAGGTTCATTACAGAAACATTCTAATCATTTTGACCCTTAAAGTGAAAAGGTCTAGGTTATTTTACTCTTACTCCTAGAAGGCTACTACTTGGTCTTCCAACTTATTCCTAGAAATTTTACACCCACCAGGGAGTATGAAAAAGATGCATCATCCAAGCCAAAATAATATTAGTTAGATTCTCCCCCAAACAATTGCGGAAACATTATTGACTTATTTTAAAAGGCTATCAAAGTGGTTTTTCACAGACCCAAAGTCTGTCTGCTACAAGAAACTGTCCTAGAGGTGCCTGGGTGGCTCAGTTGGTTAAGCTCCCGACTTCAGCTCATGTCATGATCTCACAGTCTGTGAGTTTGAGCCCAGGGTAGGGCTCTGTGCTGATAGCTTAGAGCCTGGAGCCTGCTTCAGATTCTGTGTCTCCCTCTCTCTCTGCCCCTCCCCCACTTATACTCTGTCTCTGTCTTTTAAAAATGAATAAATGTTAAAAAAATTTTAATAAGAAAAAGAAAGAAACCCTTCCTAAATTCACTGATAGAAATAGAACAGCTAGTTACTTTTAAATGGCAATTTAAATTTCCCTCATTTTCCCTCCTTAAATTAAGTCCTACCTCACCCAGCAGCTCCCCCCACTGTTATCTTTAGCACCATCACTGTGATTAATAACAGTTCAAGAAGAAATGATCAAATTTGCATCTGAAAATAAAGTTTGAGAAAAGTGAGTGACTGCAATGTTTTTTTCAAAGATCTATGTCAGTGGTAAAAACTAACCTGTAAATTTACTTCTCTTGTTGTTTCTTTCCAAACTAGGAATGACTTCGCATGCTTTTAAAAAATATTTATGTTGGGAGGTACATGTGAAAAATAAAATTTTTGAGGAGACAGGAGTAAAAAGAGAAGAATATGTTCACATGAAGTCAAAATGGCAAATACATTACTTTGGGTATATTTGAAGTACCTATAACAAAAAGACTCTAAAATTCAATGGCCCAAACAAAATAGAATTTTATTTTACTTAGTTAAAGGTCTAGGGGTGAGCGCCTCCAGGCTGGTGGTGAAGCTCTTTCCCTACAGATCTCTTGTTACTTATGCTTCCAACACCCAGAATGTTGTCTGCATTGGATAAGGCTGGATCTACAAATTCCACCTTGTAAGCATGGAGAAAGAGATGAAGCGCAGGCAGGCAATTTCTTCTTTAAATCATGTTATTTGAAAGTTGCACTTAACACTTTCGCTATGAGATAGTTAATGCCACAAATATGGCATATGACACACATATATGTATGTACATATGTATGTATACATATACACATATGTATATATACATGTGTGTATATATGTATATACATGTGTATATGTATATATGTATATACACATGTGTGTATGTATATATGTATATACATATATACACATGCACAATACAATTAATACACTAACTATGCAATAAAGATGTAGACATTATATATATATTTATTTATTTATATATTTATATAATCTGACAGTGCAATGACACAACTAAAATGAGACTATTGCAAAAACATTTGAGTGTTTTTATAGAAAATACACTTAAACTCTGTCAGATTAACATTAGTCAGCTACCACTTATCCCTTCTTATTTTGGCCCACCACCATTTTGACTGTTTTATAGATTTTTAGCATTGCAACCCAAATTGAACAGGAATAAGTCACTCATTTTCTTTGAGTAACCATTTGTTGCATTGGAGTACTAACAGTACTTCTCAGAGGAAAAAACATCCGTACCTCTGGGGAGACTGATATAAAGAGTGGATGGATAGATGGAAAGACAGCTATTTCAGTATCCCTTCAGGGGCCAAATTCCAATGTTTACCTGGAATTCCTTTTATGTGATATCTTGCCTTACACAATTACAGATGAAGTAGCATGAAAAGAAAATTGGGACTAGTATAAAATACTTATACTAAATGAATTAGAAGATACTACATTGAACAAAAAAGAAATCATAGATAATTAAGCATGATGCTTGAATCCTTTATGAAAAATATATAAAGTCATTACTAGCAGACATCTGCACTACAATTTTAAGACATTCTACTCTGCGGTATCAATCTATATTAAAGTGCACATTTCAAAGCAAAATTCCTCTGATGCCCTTGTAGCCCACATAACACATTCAGACTCTCAACATATTCCATATGTTGTTTTGTAAAATTACATATGTAGTTCTACTAATACAAGGCCAAATAAACCAACTCAATGGATTGAGAGGAAATTAATTCAGCCAATCTTTAATTTTTCTCTAGTTCTGCTACAGAAGCATCTTAGCATCTGCCATTTAAAAAAAAAAGAGAGATTCCTTAAGACTGCCTCTCATTTGAGACAAAATGAGCTTACATGAATTGTAAGCTTCCTTTAGAATAACAGTAAGTTGTTGAATGAAGATTAGCTACTATTGAAAAGGGTATCTTGCCCTAAAAAGTTAGAATCATGTTCAAATATTCATTGTGGGTTATTATAGAATCAACAGCTTTTTATTCCTTAGCTAGCTAGAGCCCTTGTTCCTGCTAGGCCCCAGATTGGAGTTCTTCTGCTTTTCCACTGGTGCCCAGCCTTTATCACCAGTCTGTGCAGAAATATTTTTAACTTAATTCATTGTCCTTTTATACACTTCGAGCAGAGGATCTAGAACTGGGCTCTAGAACCAAGAACTGAGCCACGGTGACATTGCTTTTTATGGTTAACCTGCATTACAATTTCCCTGCGTTCTGGTAAACAGGAATTGACATATTTAGCAATACTAAGCAATCAATAAATTTGCAATAAATAAATGTGCAAGCTGATGCAGGCGCAATGGAGAATACAAAGTAAAATAGCACCAGCCCTTAAGGAAGTTATAAATTAATTGAAATAAGGAAGGGAGCAAAATATTTAGTAGTATAATGGGGCATATGATATTTTAGGAATTCAGACACAGGAAATATTACTGTGCACGAGACCATTCAAGGAAGTCTTCATAGTGGAAATGCAATGGAGATGGGCAGATTCTAATAAGGCAGAGAAGAAAGTGGAAAGAAATTATTTTTAAAAAAAGTTGGGAGGAGGGCATTCTAATCAAATTCTTTACCCATCTTCCTTAAAACTCATCCACATTAATAATAATGTCTGTTAACATTTACTGAATGCTTACTCTGTGCCAGGGATTCTACAAGGATTATTTCATTTGAATTCAAAACACATTTTTAATCTGGATGCCAAGATAATTCTATTGATGAAGATACTGATACATAGATCAGTTTATTAATTCATTTAAGTGGCAAAGCTAATAAATGATAGAGACAGAGTGCAAACCTTGTCTGACTCTAGAATTCACATGCTTAACCACTGTAATATAACAGCACTTTTGCAATGTTATTGGACTTCGCCCCTTCCATCTCACTTCTACTGCCAGTGATTACCTTTTAGGCCCTTATCATACCCGCATGAACTGCTATTACTGTTTACTTACTTATTCCCTAATTTTAATATCTGTCTTTCCATTTAATTCTTCACAATGCCCACCCTGTGTTCTGATCATTCACCCCTGTTCAAAATCTTTTAGGGACTCCCACTGCTTTAAACACACACACACACAGACACACACACACACACACACAAACACACAATTAAACAAACTCTCTAATGTTTGTATAACTCCAATTTACCTTTCTACACTTTGCCCTTTCCACTGCTAATTCTGCTTCATATCAGATTCACTTATGTACTAGTTTGTCCTTATTGCTAGATTTGCAATTATTTAAGGACAGAAGCAATGACTCTTCTTCCTTTCTTCTTTAGTTTCTTGTAAAATTCCAAGTATACAGTAGACACTGAACAAATGTTTATTTGAGTTTTGCTGAGTCGGCATGTTGTGAGCACAGCGAGCCGCTTGTGTTGACTGCAGCAGGTGGGATGTGGAGGGAACAAATGACAGAAGTGGCAAGGCAGATAGGCCAGATTGTGGGGGCACCTTGAACACCAGTGTGAGAACTCTGGATATTAACCTGAAATGCTCTTTGTGCTGAAACATGTTTGGAGGTATATAGCAAGGTATAAAAACAAATTTCACTGTATTGCTTTGCTCCCCCTGCACCAATTCTTTCTTTCCTCATACAAACATGGACAGCATTGCACCACACCTGAGGAAAATCATCTGCCTGCATCTTTCAGGAGAAGCAGTTCTCAATGTCATTCCATGTCATTATCACAACTTCCCAAATTGTTCTGCTCTTTCAGTGTCTGAAAGCGCTTGCTCCTATGAGCATCAATGCCTCATTTAAGAAGGTACAACAGATTGCCATTAGTAGCATAACTGGACATGTTAAAGCACGACATCTCCATCACCTGAAAGTGCATTGGGAAACCAAGCTGAACCAAGCCACGGTTCGTTGGCAGTGGTAGCCGGTTCTGGAGCATTGACTTCAGACTTATTAGCACCTGTCACTTGCAGTCTCCAATGCTAATAAAATTATACCTCGGATATCACAGAGTCACATCAAGAGGTTAGAGTTACTGTCTCTTGAGGAAGCAGGATGCCCTAGTATTTGCCATCTGACAACAGGATCTCTCCTGGCTAGTGTCCTGGCTCAGGTCACAATCCTAATATTGATGGAACTGCTTCTGTTGAGATTCTTTACCCGTAAAATAGGAAAAAATACCTATCGAAGATATCTGACAGCTTTTGTTTTGTTTTTGTTTTGGGGGGAAGGAGTGTCAACTGATATAACAGATATCAAAAAAAATTAAGTATACACCAAGATTCAACATAAGGAAGTGATTTTTTTAATGACCAATCTCTATAAAAACTATCAGTCAGAGTTTTATTGAAGATTCAAACCACAGTTACAACATTAATATTCCTACCACCTTTTTCAGTCTCTTTCTGCTGGGCAAATCATTGCAGGGTCTATGAAAACACAGCCAGATGCCATCTGGAAACTTCTAAAGTCCTTTACCTTATTGTTATAACATTTTTTATCTTTCAAAAATGTAGTGAGGCAACATTTTATAGTGAATAGGGTGCAGGATTGAGCATAAGCCATCATGAGGATTAGGCATTGTGTTCAGGAAGACATAACTTCTCCAGGTCTCAGGTTTTTTATTGGTAAATAAGGCAGGTAGGTACTGAATTCATTGCAAAAGTCTCTTCCTGTTATGAGGTATAATGATTTTGTGATAGCAAATTTCTCAAAATAGACCTCAAGATAGAAAAATGACAGATATTTGGCAATAGTCTCATTGCTACACACGTGGCTTTTGTTTATTTCATTGCCAGTTCTTAAAGAATAAGATAAAATCCCTGCTCTCAAAAGGTTTATAACTTAGTAAGGAAAAGATAAAAGCATTTAATATAAAGCAGAATGTGGTAAAGTACTATTAAAGGTTCAAAAGAGGGAAGACATATAGTCAAGTGAAATCCGTGGATAACATGTTACTAAAGTGTTAACATGTGATTTGAAGATTGAAGAATCAATAGTCTTAAGCATAGATAGAGATTAGATGGATGGGAGGGGTGTGAAAATCTTAGGAGCACACAACAGCAAAGGAAAAGCACTCAGTAGTCTACGGATGAGAATGAACGTGAATCATTGGGTGATTTCAGATGACAAAACTGAGTGGTACAGTAAGGCATACTGTGGTAGATTAGAATTAAGATAGGCTAGAGGAGCCTGGGTGGCTCAGTGGATTAAACGCCCAACTCTTGGTTTTAGCTCAGGTCATGATCTCACAATTTGTGGGTTTGAGCCTCACGTCGGACAGTGTGCTGACAGGATGGAGCCTGCTTGGGATTCTCTCTCTCCCTCTCTCTCTGCCCCTCCTCTGCTCACTCTCTTCCTCCCCCTTCTCTGCCCTTTCCCTGCTCTCTCTCTCTCTCTTAAAACAAACAAAAACATTTAAAAAATAATTAAGATAGGCTAGGACAAAGAATAGAGAGGCTTGCATGCCAGACACAACAGTTCAGAAGTAACGAGGATCCATGGTAGATTCTGAACAAGGAATGAAATGAAAAGTTCACAACTGAACTTTAAACTGGTATCAGTTGAAGGCTGGATGGGAGACATTAATGAGGAGCTCTTACCCAGATAATAAAAGACAAGATATAGATCTGGCTGCATAGATGAAACGTGAAAAGAAATGAAGGGAGGGACATTCTAGAGCTCAAAAGTGTTCAGTTTTATACATGTGCCTACCAAGTACTAGGTACCTGGGATCAAGATGTAGAATACAAAGATGAACAAGGCGTCCTCTGTCTCAAAGAATGGAGTATGGTCTATTGGTTAAAAGGATGGCCTCTGGAAGTTGAAGCCTGGTTTCATAGCTTTTAAGCTGTGTGACCCTAGGCAGGTTCCTAAACCTCTCTGTGCCTTAGTTTCCTCATCTGTAAAATGGGAATAGTTAGAAACATTCCTCGTAGCATTATTATGAAGATTAAGCAAGTTAATATAAAGCACTCAAAACATTGTCTGTCATGTAAGTAAGGGTTCAATATATAGCTATTTCTACTTCCACATGGAATTATACAAAATGAATTAATTTCAGAAGGAAGAATTTTGGTTAACTGAAGGAAAGAAATTTCAAATAGAAAAGAAAAAAAGGATGTCCTTTAAAACTGTTTTTTACAAAGCCATCTATAAATATTAGCTCAGCTCAAGACTGAATACAAGTAACTAGAGGCTTCATCTAATCCAATAATTTAAAGACGTTATCTTTCAGAGGAACAGAACTCTCAGGGCAGAAGAACAAATTATATATTTTATATTAAATCAATAAAAAGAGTTCATAGTTATAATAATTCAGTCTTCTGCATTACTTGATCAGTGATGGAAATAGAAAATATTATAAGAATAATACTTTATCCTTGACTATCTAGTTTTCTTAAGCAGCCTTTTCTCATTGAACAAGATCTTTCACAACTGAAGATTATATATGCTATTCATTGGAATATGTAACATTTCAAACATTTTCTCTCCTGCTCCCCCCTCTATGCTATCTGACTGGGCTGCCTCTCTCCAGTCCTTGAAAGTTTCAGATTTACCCAGGGAACCTGGAAAATTGGGAGTAATGCAGATTCCCAGTGTTTAACATTGGGGTTCTTATGATTTTAAACAATAAACTAAGAGTTTACACTTACTCTTCCTTTGTGTCTGAAAGTACTGATAGACTGTCACCAGCATCACTTTTAAAGGTGTTTCATTGTGTCAGCATTTATTTTAGCTTTTGTTGTCAAAGATTATCCAATTCAATCTGAACACTCCTTAGTCACCAATCTCTTCTGGAAACCTACAGTGCTGCAACAGATTTCCTAAGCAGGATGGAGTTAAATAAAATACTCGTTTTCTAGGATTTGGAACATTTGTCCTAATTTCACACCTTATGCTGCAGCTCAGTTAGTGCTCGAAAGGCAAAGGATGCAGCCAGAAAGTAAATTCCAATATCACCTCCTCTTTTTCATTACTCCTTTTAAGCTCCTTCGACAAGGAAAGATGTATTGATACACCTGTTTGCTTTATAGTCAAGCCCTGTTTGGAGAAAGTTAAAACCAGAGACCTAGAAACAGATTCTCAATTTACATTCAAACCCCGTTTCAAACCTTGTACTATAATCTCTATAAGCCCTTTTATTGTTTAAAAAATAATCCCCCAAAAGGTTTCAGTGATGGAAAGCAATTTATTCACACAACACATATTTATTAAGCATCTACTATATGCACACCACCAAAATTAATATAGAATGGGGTGAGGACATGGGGAAGGACAAGTCGAATAGATTATACAAAAATAGTCAATAAGATTTTTTTTTGAAGAGTTCAGAATCTACTTGAAAGGAGTATGTGGACTGTGCACCCCTAGAAAATTATGGATCAAAAATTTTCACTTCAGATTCATTTTTATTTTTTCAGATACACTGAGATGCTTAAATTTAAAATCATCTTTCATTAAAGATAGAGAGTAATGCTGGATTTCTTTATTAGAAACTGGATAAAAACACCATAGAGAGTACTTTGAATGAAGCCACCAGATATAAGCAAAAAAAAAAAAAAAAAGGGATCTTTCAGGGGCACCTGGGTGGCTCAGTCGGTTAAGTGTCTGACTTCAGCTCAGGTCATGATCTCACAGTTTGTGAGTTCAAGCCCACATCGGGCTCTGTGCTGACAGCTCAGAGCCTGGAGCCTGCTTCGGATTCTGTGTCTCCCTCTCTCTCTGCTCCTCCCCTGCTCACACTCTGTCTCTCTCTCAAAAATAAATAAAGATTAAAAAAACATTTTCAAAGAAAATGTGCCTAGTACAGACATACCTTGGATATATTGTAGGTTTGATGCCAGACCACTGCAAAAAGGCAAATATTGCAATAAAGCAAGCCAAATGAAGTTTTTGGTTTCCCAGTGCATAGAAAAGTTATATTTATACTATACTGTAGTCTACCAGGTATGCACTAGCATCGTCTGGAAAACAATGTCCATACCTTAATTTAACAATACTTCATTTCTGGGGCAGCTGGGTGGCTCGGTTGGCTGAGCGTCCGACTTCAGCTCAGGTCATGGTCTCTCACAGCTCATGGGTTCGAGCCCTGCATCAGGCTCTATGCTGACAGCTCAGAGCCTGGAGCCTGCTTCAGATTCTGTGTCTCCTTCTGTGCCCCTCCCCTGCTCTTGCTCTGTCTCTCTCTCTCTTTCAAAAATAAACATTAAAAAATTTTTAAAAAATACTGCTAACCATCATCTGAGTTTTCAGCAAGTAATAAATCTTTTTGCTGGTGAAGGGTCTTGCCTTTATGTTGATGGCTGCTGACTGATCAGGGTGGTGGTTTTTGAAGGATGCAGTGGCCACAGCAATTTCTTTGTTTTTTTTTTGTTTTTTTTTTTATTTTAATTTCAGAGTAGTTAACAGTGTTATATTAGTCTCAGGTGTACAACGTAGTGATTCAACAGTTCATATATCACCCAGCGCTCATCGATATAAGTGTAGTCCCAATCCCCTTTACCTATTTCACCCATGCACCCAACCCCCCCCCCCCCCCCCCCAGTTAACAGTCTGTTTTATGGTTTGCCTCTTTTTTCCCTCTGTTTGTTTTGTTTCTTAAATTCCACATATGAGTGTTATCATCCTATTTCCCTTTCTCTGACTGGCTTATTTTGCTTAGCATTATATTATCTAAATCCATCCATGTTGTTACAAATGGTAAGATTTCATTCTTTTTTATGGCTGAATAATATTCCTGTGTGTGTGTGTGTGTGTGTGTGCGTGTGTGTGTGTGTGTCTTTATCCATTCATCTATCAATGGATACTTAAGCAGTTTCCATAATTTGGCAATTGTAAATAATGCTGCAATAAAATATGGGTACATATAACCCTTCAAGTTAGTGTTTTTGCATTCTTTGGGTAAATACCCACTAGTGCAATTACTGGATTGTAGGGTAGTTCTGACATTGGCTATAGTAGCATCCCAGCAGTGCATGAAGTTTCCTTTTTTATTCACATTCTTGCCAACACTTATTATTTCTTGAGTTTTTTATTTCAGCCATTCTGACAGTTGCAAACTGATAGCTCATTGTGATTTTGATTTGCAGTTCCCTGATGATAGTGATGTTGAGCATCTTTTCATATTGTGTTCTTTGGAGAAATATCTGTTCATGTCTTCTGCCCATTTTAATTGGATTATTTGTTGTTTTTTTGTTTGTTTATCTTGGTGTTGAGTTGTATAAGTTATTTATATGTTTTGGATGCCAACCCTTTATCAGATATGTCATTTGCAAATATCTTCCCCCCTTCAGTAGGTTGTCTTTTAGTTTTACTGTTTCCTTTGCTGTGCAGAATCTTTTTATTTTGATGTAGTCCTAGTAGTTTATTTTTGCTTTTATTTTCCTTGCCTCAAGAGACATATCTAGAAAGATGCTGCTATAGCCAATGTCAGAGACATTACTGCTTGTACTCTCTTCTAGTATTTTTATGTTTTTAGGTCTCACATGTAGATACTTAATCTATTTTTATGTG
Source organism: Acinonyx jubatus (assembly GCF_027475565.1). NCBI lineage: Eukaryota > Metazoa > Chordata > Mammalia > Carnivora > Felidae > Acinonyx > Acinonyx jubatus. Next base: position 137,854,349 of record NC_069382.1, read on the forward strand.
TGGCATAGGAAAGTGGTCCAGTTTCATTCTTTTGCATGTAGCTGTCCAGTTTCCCAAACACTATTTGTTGAAGAGAGCTGTGGAAATTTCTTAAAATACTGCATTGATTGACTCTTCCTTTCATGAACAATTTCTCTGGAGCATATGATACTGTTTGAAAGCATTGTGCCCACATTAGAACTTCTTTCAAAACTGGAGTCAATCCTCTCAAACCCTGCTGTTGCTTTATCAACTAAATTTATGCAATGTTCTAAATCTTTTGTTGTCATTTCAACAGTCTTCACAGCACCTTCACCAGGAGTAGATTCCATCTCACGGAACCATTTTCTTTGCTCATCCGTAAGAAGCAACTCCTCATCTGTTAAAAATTTTAATGATGGGGTGCCTGGGTGGTTCAGTTGGTTAAGTGTCTGACTCTTGATCTCAGCTCGGGACATGACCTCAGGTCATGAGATAAAGCCCTGCATCAGGCTCTGCACTTGGTGTGGAGCTTACTTAAAACAAAACAAAACAAAACAAAACAAAACAAAACAAAAAAAACGTTTTATCATGAGACTGCAGCAGTTCAGTCACATCTTCAGATTCCAAGATCCCATTTCTAATTCTAGCTCTCTTGCTATTTCTACCATACCTGCAGTTACTTCCTCCATTGAAGTCTTGACCCCTCAAAGTCATCCATAAGGATTGGAATCAACTTCTTCCAGACTCCTGTTCATGTTGATAGTTTGACCTCTTCCCATGAGCCAAAAATGTTCTTGATGACATCTAGAATGGTGAATCCTGTACAGAAGGTTTTCAATTTATTTTGCTCAGATTCAGCAGAGAATCTTTGGCATTTTAGCCATACAAAATATATTTCTTTTTTTCAACATTTTATTTACTTTTTGAGAGAGAGAGAGAGAGTGCAAGTGGGAGAAGGGCAGAGAGAGAGGGGGACAGAGGATTGATCCTAAGAGGACTCTGTGCTGAAAGGCTGAGAGCAGGGAGCCCAATGTGGGGCTTGAACTCATGAACTGAGAGATCATGACCCGAGCTAGTCATGACTGAGCCACCCAGGTGACCCACAAAATGTATTTCTTAAATAATAAGACTTGAAAGTCAAATTACTCTATGATCCATGGGCTGAAGAATGAACATTACATTAGCAGGCATGAAAACAACATTAATCTCACTATACATCTCTATCAGGGCTCTTGGGTAACTAGGTGCCTTGTCAATGAGAAGTAGTATTTTGAAAGGAATCTTTCTGTCTGAGCAATAGGTATCAACAAGGGGCTTAAACATTCAGTAAACCATGGCTTTGTTGTTCCATTTATAAAGCACAGGCAAAGTAGATTTAGACTAATTCTTAAGGGTCCTAGGATTTTCAGAATGGGACACAAGCATTGCCTTGAACTTAAAGTCACCACCTGGATTAGCCCCTAACAAGAGTCAGCCTGTCCTCTGAAGCTTTGAAGCCAGGCATTGACTTCTCCCTCCAGCTATAAAAGTCCTAGATGGCATCTTCCTCTGATATAAGGCTGTTTTTTTTCTATATTGAAAACGTGTTTAATGTAGCTACCTTCATCAATTATCTTAGCTAGATCTTCTAGATGACTTGCTGCAGCTTCTCCATCAGGGCTTGCTGTCTCACTTTGCACTTTTATACTGTGGAAATGGCTTCTTTTCTGAAACCTCATGAACAAATCTCTGCCAGCTTCAAACTTGTCTTCTGCAGCTTCCTCACCTCTCTCAGCCTCAGAGAATTGAAGAGGGTAGGACCTTGCTCTGGATCAGGCGTTGGGTTAAGGGAATGTTGTAGCTGGTTTGACCTCCTATCCAGACCACTAAACCTTCCTCCACATCAGCAACAAGGCTGTTTTATTTCTTATCATTTATGTATTCACTGGAGTAGCACTTTTAACTTCTGAGAACTTTTCCTTTGCATTCACAACTTAGCTATTTGGCACAAGGCACCTAGCTTTTAGCTTATCTCAACTTTTGATGTGCCTTCTTAACTAAGCTTAGTCATTTATAGTTTTTTTTTTATTTAAAGTGAGAAACTTGCAACACTTCTTTTCACTCAGTACTTAGAGGCCATTGTAGGGTAATTAAATGGCCTAATGTCATTGTATCTCAGGGAATAGTGAGGGAGAGATACTGGGGAATAGCAGGTCAGTAGAGCAATCAAAACACACACATTTATCAATTAAGTTCACTGTCTTACATTGACTCAGTTCATTGACTCAGTTCATGGTGCCCCAATACAATTACAATAGTAACATCAATGATAACTAATTACTGATCACCATAGCAAAGATAATAATAATGGAAAAGTTTCAAGTATTGCAAGAATTACCAAAATGTGACATAGAGACATGAAGTAAGCACTGTTGGAAAAAATGGTACCAACAGGCTTGCTGGATGCAGGGTTGCCACAGACCTTCAATTTATAAAAAATTTAATATCTGCAGAGAACAATAAAATGAGGCTTGCCTGTAAATTGCAGAAATTTCAAAGATTAAGTGACATTTATTTGAATAAACAATGGTTATGTTACTTGCTAGTCTGGATTTAGACACGTTTGTAAACATTCCTTTTTTCAGCTTGCCAAAATTCAATTTGATGTGCATTGTCTCTACCTTTATTTAGTCTATCTATCATCTATCTATCTATCTATACATATATCTACATATCTACACATATATAAAAACTTCAATCCTTCCTCCATCACCAACTTAAAAAAATCAGTATCTGCCTTCCACAAACATTGATCAATTGTTTGAGTTGAGTTTTCACAGCTAAATTCCTCTTTACTCTGTATCTCTGTTCCCCAAGTGTCGGGTGAGACCGAAGGGAAACTATATGGAAATAAGTCCAAAGAGCTTATGGGTCACAGGCTAAATCCTTAGTGACTTGGCACATGAGCTGTTTTTAAAATCTACAAATGTGGAACACGTAACTGGAATTTCTACATTAAAAAGGAGGAAACAAAAATGTACGAGTTGATTATTCAGTTTCTCATTTGTTCTTTACCATATTCTCATTAGGCCGAGCTTAATTTATTTTACATACTTTTTGGGTAGACCAGAAACTAGTGGTATGACCACGTCAGCATAATTAACATAGTGGTTGAAAGCATGGGCTGGAGCCTGATTTCCCAGGCTTAGGAGGTTCTGTCACTTACCAGTCATACATGCTTGAACAATCTTCTTCACCTCTCTGTGCCTTAGTTTCCTTATCTACATCAGGGAAATAATGGTATCAAGCTCATGAGGCTGCTGTGAGGATTAACTGAGCTGATTATACGTAAAGGATTTAGAACACCGCCTGTCACATTCTAAGCACCTTTAAGGTGTTGCTATTACAATATTATTGTCCCATAAAATAATATCAGGAACACTTACTATATCTTCCTATTCCCAGAAGCACTTTAGCAGAGCCAAAAATTAAAAATAAAAGCACCACAGGAGAAAAGAGTAGTGTCTCCTGATTTTTAAGCACTAACGTAACTGTTTTTTTAATATCCAATTTCTATGACCTAACCAGTCACCAATATTTCCCTTTACTATGATTCAAATGAGGTCTGCTTCAGTAGTCGTAACTTTGCAAGGTGTTAACACAGGGAATAGAGAGCTTGGTGCTAAGGAAACTTTCACTCTTATTTAAGTAATAGTTGATATTAAGTATTAATATTTAAAATTCTCTGTAAAATTATGCTTCTCTTTTCTTCTTTCTTCCATCACTATGGCCAACAAATATAATTTCTTTTGTCTATTTATAAATAACCAGAGAAATTTAGCACTCTTCCTCTAAAATCTAAACATAAAATCTTTTTAATAAAAAAACAACAGGTTAATCCTGGCTTTGGAATCAGACAAATCATATTAAAATGCATACCCTGTGATTCATTCAAAACCTGAATATAGCAATATAAATCCTATAAAGCCACATGGATTTTAAATCAAGGCAAAAAAAGTAAATCAAACCTGAAATGAATGGATTAGCAGAAACAAGAGTGCTACTGTAATATTCCTTTGTATTGAGTAATAGAGAAGCAGATTTTATCAAATCTTGCTTTCTAATTCCCATCTGGAAAAGCCTTGCTCTGGAAATGAACAGGTTTGAAGGAATTCCTTTGACATCTGTAAAGTTAAAAAGCATCAATAATTGGAATGGGCTTAATCCCCCATTCAACAGCAGGTACTTTATGTACAATCATAAGAAGTGATGAAAGTCAGACACAGATGTACAAATTGTTAGATTTAATCAGATTGGTCCTCTACCCCTTAGTCTACTCTGCTGTAGCTTCCACTGAACCTGGGCTAACTGATGGTTGGCTATGTAAAGAATAAATCCAGGTCGAAAATCAGGAGTGAGGTGTCATTTGATAACTTATTTTAATTCCGTGAACCACCAAGTATAGAAAGTTTTCACTGGTAGTTTTGCGCATATCGCTGTGCATAATTAGTCTATATTAAATTGAGTCTATGAAATGGACCTAGTGTTTGCCCCTTTGAGACTCTGAAATGGGAAGAAGAAACTGTGTGTCAAAGAGGAATAATGGTGATAGAGTGGCCATACTAAAGAGAGGAAGTAGACAAGGGATTTAGTGGTTTAAAACACTGGCTATTTACGATGCCTAAAATGTTCTTTGGAGTAGCATACACATTTAGTTGCTCTGAAATCCATTCTGTGTTCACAGCTCCAGCTGTTAACTGTTCATGTCTTTTCCCACATGGTTGTATGAAGACAGAGGAAGGAAGATGAAATTTGTAATTACATAATGAAATAGCAGTATTGGTTTCACTAGAAATTGGTTCTAAAAGTTATGCATATCTATAAATTTATCCCCAGTATTTCGGGGGTGTTTTTACTCCAATTATCTGCTATTATTCTGTTCTATTATAATTCTAAAGAAAAACTTGTAAATTGGCTGAAAATATCCCACCAGTACCACTGAGCATATTATTACCTACCACTAGATTCTTTATATAGTGCTGCATATGCTCTTATAAAAGAAACCAAACACTTGGGTTACTGATTATATTAGAACTGATACTACTAGAAATGGTACTATTTTCTTTCGTTTCTTCATTTATGTATGAATTTCTTTTAAGAGAGGACCATGAATGTGTCTTTAATCTGTAAACTACCATATATGCATACTGGTTGTCAGTATTAGTATCTTTCCACAATGGTAGAAATATCTTACAATTAAGGGCATCATAACCAAATAAAGATTTATATTCAGCGAACACAGAAAACATCCTGTTAAGTTTTGTCTCATGTTCATGCAAATAAGAGAATTTTTTTCCCTTAATCAATCCCGTCTTCATTAAGTTTCAGTTTCAATATAAAAAAAAATTTGCAAACTCCATATGCAGCAACCTCTCTCCCTCTTCTGACCTCAATCCCCACAACCATAAAACACACAAAACTTTAAAATTGAATTATTTCTTACCATATGGGATCTGAGAGTGAGATCAAACCCAACCTAGACAAATGCCATGCAAGTTGACAACTGTTCCTGGAGTCCTGGGCAATGCCTGGGAGAGTGCCTGCCAGGGCCTACTGTTTTCAAACGAGTTTCATTTCTCTAACAATTTAAATCTGCCAAGAGGAAACCGAGACAATCAAGCTTCGTGCCAAAAAGCCCCAAGCTTAAGCTAGAGATATATCCTCTCTTTAGCCTGCTGATGAGAGAGGGAGCAGAGGGAGAGGAAAGGATAAAGATTCATAATGAGTAGGACAGAGGCACAAGTATGCATTTGGAATGCCACAACAGGGCAATTTCTGGTCCTAATTATGTTACTTTGTTGAGCTCCATATCCAGAATAGAGAGTACTTTCTTCTTTTCCCTTTATGAACTCCCACTATATCTGGGGTTGAATATTGTCTGGAACATAACTTCTTCCTGTCTTCCCATCCTAACCCTCCCGAAACTGTGTCACCAGAGAGCCAGCCTCTCAGAAAGGCCACTCCCCACTGGTCCAATTTCAGAACAATGTTTTTGTGCCAAGGAAAATTTCCTAAGGAAGACTCAAGATTGCCCCTACTCCCAGCTTTCCGGCTTTTTCTTTCTTTTGGTATCATCTCAGATTCACCCACAGAAAGGAGGCCAACAAGAAAGTCACACTACTGGGGCACCTGCGTGGCTCAGTCAGTTGAGTGTGAGACTCAGCTCACTCAGGTCACAATCCCAGGGTTGTGGAATTGAGCCCCATGTCGGGCTCTGCACTGACAGTGTGGAGCCTGCTTGGGATTCTCTCTCCCCCATCTCTCTCTGCCCTTCCCCTGCTCTCTCTCCCTCTCTCAAAAATAAATATACTTTTAAAAAAAAGGCCACACTATCATAGGAACTCCAGTGTGTGAGCGGAGGAGAGGTAATTGGAGGACTAGTGGTAGCTTCCCACACCAGAGAGCCATGTGCATTAAGAAAGGATGAGAACTTCTGCCAACCTCGCGCCAGCCTTCCCAGCACGTCATGTTTGAGAAATGAGACCCACTGTTTCTTAGCACATGTCCAGGTGGTAGAAATACATAGACAATCTAAGCAGACACCTTCAATCATGATAGCAAAATGACAATAGATTGAGAAGAAAGATAGTTGTTGTAAATATACGAATAAGCTACAATGTGTGCTATTTGAAGGTACGGTATTTTTGGAATCACCAGGTTAAAATCTTTCCTATTTTTTACAGTAGCTGAAATACGATCTTTTGAATTAGGCCTCTCTGCATTCACATACCAGCTTCCCACCAACGAGCTGTGTGAGCTTAGGCAAGTGTTTATAAATGGCCTGAACTTTGGCTTCCTTGTTTTAAAAGGAGCGTAATAAACTTACCTCACAGGTAATTGTGAGGATAAATTATAAAGTAATAGATGTAAATCACATAGAATTGTTGCCAGGTTATTACCATCGATACATGGTAAGCACTCAGTAAACGAGAGCTATCAGTAGTTTTCAATTTGGGATTAAAAATGTGATATTAAAGGATCCTACTTATTTTGGTCTTAAGATAATTGCTGGGAATAGTTTGCTTCTAAAATTTTTTCAAGAGATGTTATTCTCTCAGTCATCTTCAATTAATCCTGGAAAATCCATTACTTACTATATAACAGTAAAGAAGAGCTTTAAAATCACAAGACACTCTTAAATACAGAGAACAACCTAAGGGTAGATGGGGGGAGGGAAAATGGTTGATGGGTGTTGAGGAGGGAACTTGTTGGGATGAGCACTGGGTATGGTATGTAAGCCAATTTGACAATAAATTATATTCATAAAAATAAGAAAATTAAATTAAATTAAAATAAAATAAAATAAAAAGAAACTAAAATAAAAATCACAACTGACAATGAATTTGAAACAGATGTCGTGTTGGGGGCAAACTGAGATGACCTTTGTGGAGGACAATTTGGCAATACCTGTGAAGCAATCAGAACTCCATTTCCAGAGATGTGTCCAAAGTCTTGATCAGGATACAGCTCTAAGGATGCTCACTGCAATTTGTTAGGAATTGGAAACAATTGTGTGGCATTCCACAGAAGACTGCTTAAATACATTATGTTATATTCAGTGAGGCATTAGGTAGCCACCAACAATACTGGAGAAAAATACTGAATGACACAATGGAATAATCATACAGGAAGTGAAAAAAAGCACACCAAAAAACAACATTACAATATTCCATTAAAAATTATGTATTTCTTTGAGAAAAAATATTGGCAGGATACACACCAAAATAGTAACATGTTTGTATCAGCACAGTAGGATTATGGCTGATTTGATTTTGGTGTTTTTATTTTTTCTTCTCTGAGATTGTTATTTTTTGCAAAACATGTATTGGTTAGTAATTTAAAAATAATGTAAGTGAATTTCCTTTAGTTTTAATTTTTTTGATTTCATTGAAAATTTGGAAATGTAAACAATGATATCCATTAGTCTATACATACCCACACATATTTATTCAGATTTCCCCCAAATGCCAGTGTATTGATTTATTCTATGCTTGCAAAAGAGGCATACTCTCAGGGATAAATGAAAAACCCATACTAATTTCTCATAGAAAAAAACAGATATTTCTTCAAATATCCATTTAAAACCCAATTTTAAGCCCTATTTAAGACACAGTTTCAGAATATTTTTTAATGCTTCTTCTTTGTAAAGTCTTCAAACGCTGCTGACCTTGCATAATAATTTTTCCCTTACAACATATTAATTATTGTTCTGGCACCTCTGGCCTACTCGTGAAATCAATGAAGTGTGAAATGCCTCTGTGCAGAGTAATATTTCATATTTGGTACTTTATGTATTAATTACTTTTCTGTTTTTGCTAATCCAGTCAGAACAAAAAAATAACCTACCTCATTTTGTAATGAATTGTCAATGAAAAAACAAGAAAACAGCCAACAAGTCACATTTGCTGACCTACTGAAAGCTGCTAAGAGAAGAGAGACTTCCACACCAGTACCCTTTTTATTGTCATATCATCTTTCTCAGGTAAGCCTGCTGCTTACTAAGTGGGGGTCCTTATAGCAGTGACTGGCTTTCTTCTTAAAAAATAGATGTGAAGTCTAAAAGGCAAGTAATCGCAATCATACCTCCTTGTTTTGAGCCTGAAATAAAAAATAAAGCCCAAAATACAGAATCCAATTCAAAGTCAACAGGAGGTACACAGAGTGTAATTCAAAACTTTAACAATTTGCCAAATTAGAATCTGCAAAGGGCAAAATTAGGGGAAGATGCTAGTATATTAAAATTCTATTTACTTGCCACTTCAGCTGCTCAATGGTTAACATATAAATCAGTTTGACAGTCTGAAAGCAGTTTTAATCCTGAATTCTAGGAGCGTATGCACTTTCTCTCTCTCCCTCTCTCTCTCTCCCCCACCCCACCACCCCTCTCTAATGCCAGTCATTCAGCCTGAACAAAAAAATTCAGGTGTGACATTTTTTGATTCAAGAGCTGTGTTAAGCAGTTATAAAGCTGCTGTAATTTACAGCAAAGAATAAAGCTAACCTAAGAGACCTCAGCCCCAATTTGCTAAAACTTATTACACCTCATTGGCCACTGAATAGCCAAAAGAAGAAAAAAAGAAAAAAAATTATCTGAATAAGAAACTTTACTAGCATTAGCCTAATGAGAAATGATTGGCTTAAAATTGCTCTGGCTACATGGATAGGTTCAGTTTAACACTATTTACGATGTTATGATTTCCTATTTCCTGAGTTATATAAAAGCCAAAGCAGTTACTGAAACAATACTAATGAGTCGATAGATGTTTTCAGATGTGTGTTTGACTCTTGAGTCTAGTTAAATGCCTCAATATGATGTATGTAGTTCTCTACTGAATATCCTAGCTGTTGAATTAATATTTTAAGAAAATTATCTTAAGCTATAGTGACTTGATACTATCGATATACCAATTGTGTTGTTCTTATTCACCCATCACTTTACAAAGTACAATGACCATGCTAAATAAATGAATATGTGATCACTAATAACTAACCTCTTGTTAATGACACCCCAAAGTTCTGTAAGGGAGAATGCACTGCCTGGGTTTTCTCCCACACCATCTTTAATCCATGTTCTTAATGAGAATTTTCCACTGCGATATGTATTCTCTTTTGCCAAAATAATTTGGGTAATGCTAAAGGCATAGGATAAATTCATGGTCAAAATGTTATTAAGTAAAAGAAAAGTAACAAGTGATTGGTTTGCTCTAAATTAGCATTCTTGGTCCAAAATAATTCTAACATTCTCAGAAATTCATCCATAATGGTAAGTTTGGTAAGGTGACTTATTTCCCCACAATTTTCTAAAAGTTGCATTATGTATTAACAGGTATGTAACATACAGTTTTTGTAGCACAAAACCTCCACAGATCTTGATATTTAGACTATGAAAGACAAAGTTCTGAGGAGTGATTAGGGGAGTCACAACATTTTCAAACATGTACCAATCCATTGCAATATTACATGACTTTTGAGATTCTCAGATCTGATAACTTTCTAAAATATAGATCAGGTACCAAAACCATATCCGTGGCTATAGAGGAAGGAAACATTTAAAGGTATTAAATACAGACAAATCTATAGCATATGTGTACTTTAGAACACCTACAAAAACTTTCCTTAAGAAACACATAAGCAAAGCAAATCTGCCTTTATGTTATCACCAACCCCCTCTCCTCACTCAAGAGGTTGATGTGTGTTTGCTTTCTATTTTAGGTTGCTTACCCATTTTACAGCTCATATATGGTAGAGCTAATTCAATTATGGGGGAAAATAATGTATATATGTTAGGATAATATTAAATAAACTGAAAAGCAATCATTTCTTGCCTCTTTATTTTTTTTAGTTTGTAGAGTAAAATTGAGTTGACACAAGGGATGGGAAACAAAAATAATATAAAAACAGGGAGGGAAACAAAACAAAAGAGACTTGTAAGTATGGAGAACACACGGTTACTGGAGGGGGTGTGTGGGAGGGGGATGGGCTAAATGGGTAAGGGACACTAAGGAATCTACTCCTGAAATCATTGTTGTACTATATGCTAACTAATTTGGATGTAAATTAAAAAAAAAATAAAATTAAAAATAATTAAAAAAATTGAGTTGATCTCAGAATCATTAAAGAAAATGAGCAACATATGTTCTGCTTAGAACACAGTACAATTTGAAAGTAAAACCAGAAGACTGTTGAATAGAAGGAGCCCAAAGGTTAATGTGGAGAAGCAGAAATCACTTATCATAAATCACTGGCTTATAAAAATAAAAGGCTTACCCTTTTCTTTTGTTCAAGGTGTGATTGTCCATCCCTGCTACTACCCATGGCAGTTAGATAATCATTGCTGGGAGAAAGAAAAAAAAAAAGGAATACTTGAATGTCCAAGGATGTATATAGTACGTTCTACCAAAGCTTCTAACACTGAAGTGTTTGTATTATTAACACCCTGTAAAATTTACTATAGTGACTAATTTGCTATAGTCACTGGACAGAAATCATGCAGCATGATTTACACTACTACAAAATCTTTACTAACTTGGGCACCATAAATTTGATCATTTAATAATTTAGTGCTAAATCTCTTCTTTTAATGAAAGGAGAGTGATCATGATTATTATTAATGCTATTTTTAGTTAGTTTTAAATTATGCCATTATGATAAAACATTCTACTTAATTTAATATTTCAACTCAAAATTAATTTCCAAAGTCTTTAATTCCAGTCAGTCTGCATAATTACAAGGTATTGTAATACTCTTGCAACTGAATCTCTAAAGTGCATTTAACAATAGAGAATGTTAAGTGGATATTTTATTTAGGTATTCCAGCTTAGACTTGATCTTGGTTTTCCAGAATTCCAACAGAGAGCAATCTAATTAAGAAATTAAAAATCTTTTTAATTCTTAAAGAAGAGCTAAACAATGGATAAAGCCATTTATATCACATTCTAATACAAAAATTGCATGATTTTAAATGGTATGTTATGATTTTCCTATGATTAAAAAAAAACGGTTATTTTTGAAAAATAACAGTTAACATGTCATCTCAGAATGCTCTCTTATGCGATTGTCTTCCAATTTGCAGCATCCAATGAATGGAAAAGTGAATTTTGACATTTTGTGGAAAGAAGTAGTTATTTCACATGCTGACAGGTGTTACTGTAAATGCAACTTGCAACTTAAGACCACCATCTACTGGCTCTGACCAACTCTGCAAAAGCTACCCATGTAATATCCAACTGATTTTAAATGCACCCTACCAAAAAAATCTACAAACACCCTTTTAAAGAATTTATTAAACTAGTCACCTACTGCCCGACCGATATGTTAATATTCAATTTGCACGTTCTTAAAGGCATTCACCATTCTTCAAGAAAACACAATAACTAGACTCTGTTGTTAGATGCTGTTAGCAATGATGATTAACTGCAGGGGATCCCCCCCCCCTTCCCCACATAATAAACCTGATACTCTTGAACCAGACTTGATTGATAGGCAGGGATATCAGAATTTATGCCCTGCCACAGAAGATGCTCTATGACAGTCAGGATTCTATTTAGGAACTAAATAGAAGGACACTTTGCTAACAAGACTTCATTATACTAATTCATATTGCCTTTCTTTCATTCCCCAAGACCCATCCATGGTTTGGTATTGATTTTGGTGGGATACTGCTATCAGAATGGGGCTTAAATTGTAACCTAGGATCACAACCTTCTCTGGAGCCTTTTAAATTACTCTGATTAGTAATTTCTAGAACCAAATGAGAATTGAGTTACATCTCCTAAGAGTTTCTACCTTAGCTCTGCTCCCTCTCAACTACACTTTCATTTTTAAATTTAGAGATAAAGCATTACACTTATGAAAGCTTTGTTTCTTTTATGTACTATTGCACCTATCCTGGAAAAAATGTAATTCTTTGCTTTCCAAGTTCTTCAAATCACTGTATTCATTCATTCAATCATTCATTCTTTCAACAAATATTTATTAGGGCCCTGGGCTCTGCAGCAGTTAATGGGGGTGTACAGTGTTAAAAAGAAAACCGTAGGCCCAAAATGGTGTCACTTAGGTTAAGATCTCAAATCAGTAAGCCATAACTTAATACTTAACCTAACTCAGTTTCAACCACCCAGAAAGGTAGTCTTACCCAATCATTTTGGGAATTTTCTCATCAGCACCAATAAGGTAATCTGTCACATGAGCCCTCTTCATCCAGAAAAGGAAGATGAGGTAATCTACCCACTAAAACCCAAATGAAGGTGACTGAACCTGAAATAATCCTTTTATTTTTTGTTTATGACTTCCTTGTCCTGACTTTAAAAACGTTTTCTTCTCTGTAGCCCTCTGGAGTTCCCTTCTACTTGTTAGATGGGATGCTGACTGATTCATGAATTGTTTGATGAAGCCAATTACATCTTCAAATTTACTCTGAATTTTTTTTAACAACAGGTAAGTAAAAAATACAATTCCAATGAACATAACAGATTTATATGAGATTTATACATGTATTTATTTCTATGCTCCCTGGTTTCCATAAAGGTGTGAAATATATCACTATAAGTGATTTTTGAGTATTGATATTAAAAATTCCTTTTAGGAGTTTGCAAAATTATTTTTCCCCCTTCCCTAACCTCCACCATGTGAAAGATATGCATAGCCAGTGAAGGCACTTTTAACAGAGACAGATGAAGAAACTATCCACTTCTAAGCCTTCTGTTCATCTCTATATACCCTGTGAAGTCTCCATACACCCATTGAGATTTTCTCTGTGTAAGCATGTGGTGTATTCTATTGTTTTCCAAGTCACCCAGACTTGAAATCCTGCCTCAGCTTTTCTGATTAAAATAAAAGTTATGAGACAGAAACTCCCTCATCTTCCCCAAAAGAAATCTACCAGTTTACCTGAACCTCTAACTGTAATTTCTGCCTTCCTGTCTGTTTTAATGGAAGACAGACCCCTCCTGTCAAAAGTCAGATCTTCACGTCACCCTATACACATTAGCTCTGGACCCTTAAAAAATTTCCTCCTGCAAATAGGACTCTATTTATACTGCAGTATCAACTTCCCCCTCTCCACTCATCATTCTCATTAACATATAAAGAACTTTTAGTTTTGTGCATTAAAAAATTTTATAACTACCCCATTATATTACCCCCATTCACAGCAAAATTTCTTGAAAAAGTTGTCTATATTTCCTGCTTCTATTGCATCACCTCTTATTTTCTCCTCATTCCTTTTAATGGGCTTTCTGGCTCACCATCCACTGCGATTGCACATTAACATCACCAATGATTTCCCTGTTTTCACATCCAACAGTAACATTTCTGTTCTCATCTTTACAGACTTCTCAACAGCATTGAACCATTCTGTGCTCCTGGAAAGCCTCTCTGTTTTTGGCTTCAAGATACTTCACTGCTAGCTTTTCCTCTGTCCTTACTAGCCATTCCTTTGCAGGCTCCTTAGTATGGATCTGGGACTCTTTCTCTTCTTTATCTATACCTTCTCACTAGGTGATTTCATCCAATCCCATGGTTCTAAAGAATATCTACATTTCCAGTGATTCTGAGTTTTATTTTTCTAGCCTTGAACTTTGCCCCAGATTGGCTTTTAGATCCAATTGGCCTCTTGATATTTCCACTTGAGCTTCTAATATGCATCTCATTAACATACCCCCAAACAAAACTTCCAAGACCTGCAAAACCTGCTTTCCCCTTGTGTTTTAACTTGTCATACAAAGCACCACAGTCAACCTGGTTGATCAAGCAAATATTTAGAAGTCCTTTCCTTTCCTCTCCTTCCTATGTCTAACCCATCAGTAAATCTTGTCAATTCTGCCTCCACAGTATCCCCTGAATCCATGAACTCCATCTCTATCATGACAAAGTGGACCGCTGCTATGGTCTCCTAACATGGTACTTGGCTTCTCCTTTTTTTATATGACTATTCCTTTTTCATACGTTAGCCAGCAACTTTCTTTAAAACAGAATTTGTATCACGTAACTGCTCTAGTTAAACCTTCCAAATTAAACCCCCTAATCCTGGCATCCAGTGCCCTGTAGAAGGCGGGCTCTGTTCACTGCTATGTTTTCATCTCTTTATACTCTTGGCTCACTATGCCCCAGACACATTTGCCTTACTTGGGTTCTTCAAGCATGCTCAGATGCCCAGATCATTCTTCCCTTGGGGCTTTTGTACTTGGTCTCTCTGTTGGGACACTTGCCCCAGATCTTTAGATGGTTGGTTCCTTCCCATCATTCAGATCACTATATACATGTCAATTCCTCAGAGAGACCTTTCCTTCTCTATCACGTCACTATTTTATTTTCATCATAGCATTTATTGGTACTTGGTTTATTTATTTATTTATTTATGGTCAGTTCCTTCTCAGTAGAATGTGTACTCTATGATGACAAAGACCCTGCCTGCCTTGCTCACCATGGCATCATAGTGCAGATGAAATAGTTCATGACATTTGGTAGGTGCTCAATAAATGTTTATAGAATTAATGGATAAATTACTAATTAATTTTGGCCCCTGATTTTTCCCAAATATCCACCCACATCCAGTGAGACCAAGTCCTGACAACACTTTATTCCTACAGCTACCACTCTAGCCCAGATTCTTATTACCTGGATTCTTTACTGCCTCCTTGAAAACTCTTTCCTCTCCCCATCTGCATAGCCATACTATGGCTCCATACTATGGAGGCAGAATGATGTAATGGTTAAAGCACAGACTCTTAAGTCAGACTGCCTATGAGCCAGTCCAACTCTACTACATAGTAATTGTTTGATCTCAGGTAAATTATTTAGCCAGTCTGTGACTCTGTTTCCTCATCTGTAAAATGGGTACCCATCTCATAGACTGTTGTGAGGAATTGGTTAATTTTCATGGTAATCCATGGTAACCATTTGAGCCAGAGCCTAGAAAGCGCTGATAAGTGTTAGTTTCTTCCATGCATGTCCAATTAATCTTTCTAAAATACTGCTTTACCTACATCACTGCCTTACCCATCACACACTGAAACTCTGGATAAAAAAACATTCAAGGCCTCTCAATTCTCAAATAATTAAGAATCTGATTTCTCCTTCAAGGCCTTCCTTGATATAGTACCTATATCTTTCTTTATATTAATTAACTTCCTTCATTCCATCATATAAACACTTCCATTCAGTCCAGACCACGTGCACATGTGTTATTTCAGCTAAAATTTACTAAGTACACGTAATGGACCCAGCATTGTTGCTGTATATATACATAAATGAAAGATGCCACCTTTTTCCCTCAAAGTCTTCAGAGTCTCCTAAAGCCATTTATCATTTAGGGTTCTCCAGTTACAAGAAACTGAAACTGACACTGGGAAACCTTAATAGAATAAATAAATTTAACAAAAGCACATGGAACATTTTATAGAATCCAAAGAAAAGCTGGAAAGGGAAAAAAAAAAAAAGACTCAGAAAGGATAAGAATCAAGGTAGGTCTTAAGTTACAGAAACCAAAGCTAGTGTCTTCAGGGTCCTAAGAGGAGTCAGTGGCAACAACTTTCACCTTTTGTCATTTTTCTTCTCAAAGGGCAAATCCCAGGGAAACAACATAATTAAACTGACCTTGACTGCATTTCCATCCCTTGGCTAGGGGAAGGCATAGTATCTAGAGGAGGAAGGATAGCTCCCCAAAACAAAATTGATAGTTGAAATTCAGAAATAAATGGAGTCCTAAGTCCAAGATTTTTTCATCTTCAACTTAGTTGTCCACTTTTTTCTCCCAGCTTTCTTTCCCTGTCATTTCACTTACTAACTACTGGCCTCTTCTTAAGTACAGGTCAAGCTAACTGCCTCCCTGGGGCCTTTACAAGCTGCCCCAGAATTTAACCATCACTTCTTTGTAGGAACTTCTGTACAAAGTTCCTACAAGGAACTACAAGGAGTTCCTACAAGGAGTTATTTATACCTGACATCTGGCACTTAGCATTGTCTTCTTGCATTGTATTTTATATATTTTTGTTTAAATGTTCTCACCCCCCCAAGAGAATGCCCACTTGTAGGTTCTATTATACCTTATGAACTTCTCTTAGTTTATCCCAGGTTGAAAAAGGCCCATGGATTATTGGTACTGGTTGTCTGGTAGGAAATGAACATATCTCCTGGAACAATGTCAGTTATGTCTGTTCTCTTCTTCAAATGCACCCACATGTCCCACCCAATACCATCAGGGATCTGGTTTAGGGTAGAAGGCCAGGGGTGTTTTCTTTAAAAAAAATTTTTTTTTGTTTATTTTTGGGAGAGTGCAAGCAGAGCAGAGGCAGAGAGAGAGGAACAGAGGATCCAAAGCAGGCTCTGCACTGACAGGCTGACAGCAGAGACCCCATTGTGGGGCTTGAACTCATGAACTGCAAGATCATGACCTGAACTGAAGTTGGACACTCAACTAACAGAGCCACCCAGGCACCCCAGGGGTGTTTATTTTTATCTGAGAAATCCTAGGTTATCTCATCTGAAACTTTACTGGCTAACCCCTTAGGAGCAACATGATTCTGAGACGATTAAATATAAAGTAGGTTTACAACACATTCTCATATTTATTTACCCATTTGTTAATGTCATTTATCCAAAATTTATCCATTTGTTTATCTCAGGCATACAGAGAGGCTCAGAAGCTCTGGTCACCACTGGGTACTAAGAGCCAAGATTGGGCATCATAGCAAAGTGATGACCTGGAGTTGAGATGATCACAAATCACTTTCTAATCTATATAATTAATTTAGGTACAATGTTGCTTTTTATTTTCTGAAACTCCCACTAAAACATATATTCCTCAAGATCAGAGATTTTTCCTCTTTGTTCTCTGATGTGCCCCAAGTTCCTACAACTGTGTCTGGTGGAGAGCAAATGCTTGATACAGATTTATTGAAAGAGTGAATGGATGAGAAATACAAGAGCATCCTGGAGGTAGGCTCAGCAACTTCCAGAAGAATCTATAGCATCAAGTCCAAATGGAGTAGGTGATGAAAGGTAAAGCCAGGAGAGGTTTTGTGAGATCTTGGAACTGAGAGGCAGAGAGGAGTTTACAGAGCCCCTCTGGCTTTGCACATGGGTGGGAAGGGATTAGGGACATTGAGCTAACTAGGACGATAGCAACCATTTTGTTTACTCAGAGAAGACATTATTGTTCCCCTTTCTAGATAAGGAAATAAAATTGGAGGAGTCTTAATTCCCAGGTTACATAGCAAGCAAATTTCAGGGCTAACTTGAGTACCCAGAATTTAGGCAAAATTTAGTTTAGTTCAAAAGAACACTTAAGAGAGCCAGTTAGACCTGTATTATAACACTGGCTCCCCTACTCAGCAACTGTGTGACCGAAATCCAGTTATGTATTCACTCTAAGTCTTGGTTTCTCAACGGTTAAATGAGAATAAAAGTAGTACATATCTCTTAGATTTGCTAGGAGAACTAAGTGAGAAAATTCTTGCCATGTATTTAACTCAGTGCCTAGCACATAGTAAGTAACCAATAATACTATTATAATAATCTTCATTGGCATTTTAATCATTGAACAAATATTTATGGAGGATCCACTATAAAGGAGGTTAACTGTGCAAATATCAGTAAGAGGCAACTTTCAGCTTTCAAGTATCTCTACAGTCTAGACCTCAAACAGATAAATTAAAAACAATGAGATGTGAATGGTAGAGATAAGCCCAAGAAACAGCACAGGGAAAATGCAACTATTATGCTCTGACTGGTCCAGAGAGCTTCTTGGCAGAGATAACTCTGGAGAGAACTATTATGAGTATCTAGGAGTTTTCCAGGCAAAGAAATATGAACAGGGTATTGCCAAGAAAGAGAACAGTATGAATAAAGGCATATGTGCAGGGTGATTACGAGCAATTTCAAGAACAAACTTCAAAGTAGAGATGTGAGAGATGGGATTGAAGAAGTAGAAACCAGGTAATTCAGGGCATTGTATGACATGCTAGGAAACTTAAACCTTCTTTTGGCAATGTGAACTAATAGAATGGGTTTAAGAAATAATACAGCATGATCAGATGTTCATTGGCTAGATCACTGGCAACTAAGTGGAAAATAAATTTGAAGGGGAAGAGAATAGGAACAGGGTTACCATAAGAGTCCAAGCAGGAGCCAAAAGGGGATGAAAATAAAGCAGTGGAGAGGGGAGAAGAGGTGAAGAAAAATGTGAAGCACTGGAACTGGTTAATTGGATGAGATTGAGGTTGGTAGGGGAGATAGTAATGGGAGCCCAAGAAATGGAAACTAAAGAAAGGGAAGCTTCTACCAGCCAATTTTTCTTTTCTAAAAAAGTTTGCAAATAAATCACTCCAGGATGCGTCCTGAGCCAGAGTTCATTTTCAGCTACACTTCGGGTGTCATATGCCTATCTTTCTTTGTGATGGTGCAATTATGTTTTTGAGGATTCACCAGTCTCCACTGGCTTTTACTGTCTTTTCTAGTCAACTCTTTGCATTTTCTTTTCTTTCTTTCTTCCTTTCTTTTTCTTTCTTTCTTTCTTTCTTTCTCTTTTTATTTCTTTCTCTTTTTCTTTCTTTCCTTCCTTCCTTCCTTCCTTCCTTCCTTCCTTCCTTCCTTCCTTCCTTCCTTCCTTCCTTCCTTCCTTTTTGAGAGAGAGAGAGCACACATGTGCATGCACACATACAGGGTAGGGGCAGAGGGAGAGGAAGAGAGAATCTTTTTTATGTTTATTTAATTATTTTGAGAATGAGAGAGAGCATGAGCGGGGAAGGGGCAGGGAGAGAATTCCAAGCAGGCCCTGAACTCTCAGCACAGAGCCCACAGGGCTCGAACTCATGAATTGAGAGATCATGACCTGAGCCAAAATCAACCAACTGAGCCACCCAGGCACTCTGAGAGAGAGAATCTTAAGCAGACTCCATGCCAGGGGGCTTGATCTCAAGACCATGAGATCATGACATGAGCTGAAACCAAGAGTCAGGCGCTGGATGCTTAACCAACTGAGCCACCCAGATGCCCCAACCTTTGGATTTTAAATGCATTCTCCCTGCAAACAAGAACAAGATCACAGGGGCAAGATTTCCAAGTAGGAATCAGAAGACTGAAAGTTACTTTTGCTTAAATTATTATAAAATGAATTAGATGCTCTAAGTCTCAGTTTCTATAGCTGATGAATGGGAATAGCAGAAACCATGCCTTCCCTTTATATGAACAATTGTGCAAGACATGTAAAGAATTTCAGCAACAGAAGAAAAAAGCATTAAAATATTCTAGTCCTTTTAAAATATCAAATGCATTGTCAAGGTGACTTAACATTGGTTTGATTAAGGTCTCCTCCTTCTAAACTGTAAAGTTCTTAAACATAGTTAAATTAATAAGCATTTGTTAGTACCCAACAGAATGCCAGACTCACTGCAAATTTAGCATGTTGCTTACAGCATATCCTGCTAAGTCCGAACTCACCTAACTTTGAGAATCTTCTCATTTTGAATGAGAAATACTTTCACTTCTCCTTTCTACTAGTTTTCAAGCATCTGATTTTTTTTTCCTTGTCCATAGTAAACTAGAACCTGGCTCTATTTTTCACAATTCTAGATTTTGATTGCACACTTAGATTTCAGGACAATCTACTGGCTTCACAGAAACATCAAATATAAGTTCGAAATCAATAGAATGTACATAAAAATCAGTGTAACCTTATAAGGTCTATGTCCCATTCTTATTCATTTTCCTAATATATATTTCCATATATAATATACATATTTCCATATATTATACATATAATCCACATGTATAATTTATGTATATATATTTCCATATACATATTATATATTTCCATATATATAATACATATATGAAAAGAGAATAAGAGATGATTATATATTGGTTGAATAAATGAGTGAAAATATTGTCTTACCCTAGGACAAAATCTCTGTCTGTTAGACTATCATTCCTAAAATGATACTCAACATGTAGGGGCAAAAATGCCTCAATTTTTCCCTTTCTTATGACAGAATTCACTCAAATTCTTTATCACCTCTCCCTATGACAAACAGGTCTTCCTCAAAAATCTCCACCATGAAACTATATACTGGGAGAATTGCATCCAGAGACAGAATTTGATCTCTATTCTTTCCAAATGATGAGGCATATAGATAGCAGTATATTTCAATTTCGCAATGTGTATGTACTGTGTACTTAATGAGCATCCAAAAGAAAAAAAACTCTATAGCAATCTCTGGGAGGAGAGAGTATTAGAATATAATTACTTAACAAATCTAACAACAAAATTCTTCAATTATTATCTACCCTGAAAATATCCACTTACAGATTCATATTTCTTCCAAGCTGTCAACAACTAGACCAGTAATAGTATCTAGGAACCATCATACGTCCTAGTTTTCAGTCTTTGGGAAACTAACATATAACTCTTTCTCCGGAAAGCAAAAGAAAAGAGAAACTACGTTAAGTGTCTTGTATGTACTTGGCTATAGATTTGATGCTTTTATGAACGTTACACTAAGTATGATCACCATGAGAGTAGCCACCTTGAATATGCTCCTCAGGCTATATCCACAGCCTAGCAGGGCCAAATACACAGATCTTTAGTAACAATAGCTAAGATTTTCTGGGTACTTATTATTTGCCATGCATTGTTCTAAGTAAGTACTTTTCATATACAAATTCATTTGATTCTCATAGCTGTACCATACAGTAGGTATTTATAGATGAGGAAACAAAAGCTAAGAGAAGTTAAGCAACTTGCCCAAAGCCACACAGGTAGCAGAGCTGGGATGCAAACCGGGACAGTCCCAACTTCTATAGCTCGCGTTTAATCACTAGGTTAGACTTGTCAATGAACAAATCAACATAGTTTCTCTTAGGAACTGGTGACTTTTTACACTGAGATAGTTCTGAGATCTATGTGAATGTACTTTTTTCCCAAAGCCATAGTGCTTGATTTCTGGAGCACAGATAAAGCAGTGTTTCCCCTCTGCTTCATAAATCGCAGGTAAAGGCTCTTTCTCCCGCACTTCACCTCGTGTTCTTCACAGCTCAGTACTAATCATCAGCCCATAATGCAGTGTAGAATTGCCAACACCATCTCGATGATGTAGTTATTTCCAATTGGCACTTGGGAGCAGTGAGGATAGGAGGCATTACTCATAGCCAAGAGTACAGATGTTTCTAATTGCTTTCCATTACCAAGAATAACAGCTGTTTACATCTATCAGCAAATAATTCACAAGAGCTCCAGACTATTAAGATAACACACCCCACCTGGTCACCATCACAAGTTGTCAAGGCCAAGATAGAGGCTGCCAGAATCCCCTTCTGCATCTCTGTTCATCAACTGACAGCATGTGTCACCTTCAGATATCCTTATGCTACCCCACAAGCTCTGGCTTCTTGGTGGCCTGACACATCAAATGGACATATGGATTCTTCATGGCTTTGCAGTAAATGTTTTATGGTTATCTTGCAGCCAAGGGCAGCTGACGTGTAGGAGCAAGGGACTTGCAAATAGCCTGATAAAAGAATTCCTGCACTTTTTTTTCCACAGAAGAGGAAGAAGAGTTGTGCTTAGAGGAGTTTCACAGCAGCAATATACTTAACTTCCTTTAACACACCAACAAATTGCATTGGGTGATCGCTTATGCAGTTCAATAGCATCCCAGGGGCCTGGTCACATGCTTGGATATAATCCTTGAAATGGACAGGCAATGTTAACAGTTCAGTGAACTTTATGACATACTTTTATTGGCCACAAAAGAATACATATATTGCAACACATCATAGATATTTGGAGTTAAAAAGACCAATTGTACCTCCTTGCCAATACGACATTGATCACAACAGCATTTTTTTTTCAGTCTAGTTTAAAGTGAGTCAGACCATTGGTATCTACTATTTTTCCCCAGTGGATATTATTCCAGAGTTTGTATAACTTACTGCATTCCAGCTTCCTCTGAGTTTACATCTGAAATTGACTTATCATACATAATTTTTAACCCGTGGATTTCAATCTATAAAAATAATAGGGCATCATCTCCATGAGTTAAAACTACATGAGTATCTATAAAACGATAAAACTACATAAATGGAAATTTTGCCTTATGGCTTATGGTAGCCTGTCTCCTCCACAGGCTGTCTCAATTCCTCCCTTCCTTGCGCTTATACGCCACTCCCCCCATCAAAAGGTGCAATCTGTGTAGTCTTTTGAATCTGGGCTGGCCATGGATTGCTTTGACCAATCAAACATGCCAGAATTTGGTAGTCCTGGACCTAATTTTTAAGAGGATTACCAGATTCTGTGTCCCTCATCTTGAAACTCTTGCTCAGAGGGAAGCCAAGTGCCATGTAAGAACCCTCACTACTTTGGGACTTGTATGCTGTAAAGAAGCCATGTGGAGGGATTGTATGCAGAAGAAATTATAAGAGCCTTCCGCCAGCTGATCACAGTCCAGGTGCCGAACATGTGAGAGAATGAGCAACTGGGGCATTCCAGGATCCCAGCCATCCCAGCCATCTCTAGCTATTCATGCCACCCTAGCTGAGGCTCTAAATATAATGGAGACAGACTGTCCTTAATTATTGACCTATAGAATTGTGAGCCTAATAAAATGATTTTTTTTTTAATGATATGCAGCAGTTGGTAACTGGAAGAAGCCCTCCCCCCGCCACTTTCCATGAATCTGTTACTTCTTTAGCATCTCTGCGCAACACTGAGGTTACAACCTATAAGAGAAAACCTCTTTCTGAAATCATAATTCATACAGTAAATATAATTGTTGTTTCTAGTTAGAAGAAACTGAAAGAAGAGAAGAAAGGTAAGTGCTCAGAATGCATTTTACTCCTCTTTTCTTCTAGTCCATATCTCACTCCGTTGTCAGTGAGGGATTTACTCTCCCTCTTTGCCCATAAAACAAGCGATTAGATATTTTAGGTTTCTGCTGTTGCACAGGATATCAATTAAAATCACTGTACTTAGCTTTTCTTGTCTAAATATATATCCAACAGTCTGGTTTGAATTAGAATAAAATCATCACTTCCTTCCAGGAAATTTGGTTCTTTTAATAAAATTCCAACAAGTTTGGGAAACTGTACAAATTCTCTTTTGACAACATCAATTATAAATATGTAGATGCTATTGGGAGAAGTACAAGTTTTGAAGCCTCAAGAAGTGCTTTTGCTACTTACAAAGATACTACTTTTATAATACAGCCTTATTTGTTTATGGCATATATTTTGTATGTGACACAAGCCTTGAGCTTGAGTCACAGATTTATTTTTAACTTTTACTTTGAAATGACTTATAGACTCCCTAGAAGTTTCAACTACAGTACAAAGAGTCCCTTGAACCTTTCACTCAGATTCACCAATGCTCCACAGATTTTTGAAATTTCCCTTTTGCATAGTAGTGAGGAATAGTTATATGCTAATAAGTATATGGCATAATTTCACTCACTGTACATTTGTTTCATGGTTAGGAAAAGAGCACTGAGGTAGAACCCAGATGCTCTGGATTCCAGTTCACCATTCCAGCCTCCCTACAATATCCTCTACCTAACTGTCAGAGGGAGAGCAGGGGGAGGACTTCTTCCAGTTACCAATGGCTGCATAACATTAAAAAAAATCATTTTATTAGGCTCACAATTCTATAGGTCAGTGATTCAAGGACAGTCTGTCTCCATTATATTTAGAGCCTCAGCTAGGGTGGCATGAATAGCTAGAGATGGCTGGGCTGGCTGGCAGTCAGAAGACTGGCAACAACATTGTGAGTTCCCTTTTACTTGTAAAATGTATTATTCTAATATAGTCTCACCATATTTTCTTACCTTACTTATTGCTTACACATCAACTAAAAGGATTTATACAGCCTAATCCCTATTTCACAACATTTTTAGTAAGAAATCTAACATTTGAACATTGCTTAAATAAAAACTGCTCTTATTTTAGTTCAATTTTGTGGCAAAATTAAGAAACAGCTAGCTATTTCCCTCTTCGTAATACCTTTACAATGTGAAGTTCCAACATTAACTCAATGAAAAGGAGTATTTCCCCTAAATATATTCAATTATTTAGCAATGATGTTTGTTATCATTTCCTTAAACTGTCGAGAAATCACACCAGGTAGTGTGCTTAAAGAAACAAAAGCTTTATGTTTTATGTTCCTTTTTACATAAAGAAAAACACACAGTGTCTTTAATTACTCATAAACATAGTTCTATTTGGAGAAGTAAAAGATTCTGCATGCAATTAATTGACACTACATCGAGAGGTCTTCAAAGTAAAGATGCCCAAGATACACAGTCACTTAAGTTTTGCTTTCAAAAATGCAAAATGGTCATAATTATTTATACTCTGGTAAAACACAGAGCCTTCACTAGCCAGCAGCCCAGTGCTAGGAGCCCAATGAAGAACTGTCCTCAAGGATCACTTGGGGCAGAGTTATAGAGCAGGAAAGATCGGCCTCCTTGATCTTCATCACTCATCTTCTCATAATTTCTCTCTGAATCATTCATTCATACTAAAGTGAGCTGCAAAAGACTGGATGCAATCAGTTTTAGCTTCTGACATGGACTTTGTAAATGCAGACTTTGTAAATGCCTGCATGGACACTATCTAAGTTATTGCTTACTCTATTGGCATAGGAGGCCAGCCTTGAGCTCGTGTCACAGATTTTTTTAACTTTTTATTTTGAGATGATTTATAGACTCCCTAGAAGTTTCAGCTACAGCACAAAGAGTCCCTTGAACCTTTCACTCAGATTCACCAATGCTCCACAGATTTCTGAAACTTCCCTTTTCCATTGTCCACATTAAAACACAAGAAGATAAGTGTATTCTTAATAAACATGACAAAGTTGCTCTCACATTTGTCTTCAAGGGCTTCAGGAAGACAGCTAATTATTAATTAGATTGCAAGTAGAATGATGCTAATGTAGTCCTGGTGAACATACTTGTTTCCAGGCTGGCATGATATGGCATGCAAGTTGGCATGCAGTGTTATATGAACATATGGCAGCCAGAAGCTGCTGTTTCCTCCTAGGAAACAGCAACGGGAACGTCAGCTCCCACAGTATTGAAGACACACACCCCAAAACTCCTCAGTGCTGCTGAGGGCTCAGTGCACATGCCATTTCCCAGTCACCGGGATGGGGAAACAAACTCTTCATGGGGTGTCATGCCAGCAACCACAGGCAGGGAAAGTCTGTTTCCCCCAGAAGAGAAGGACAAAGAACCAGAAGTTCTCCCTGAAGCTGTTGTGTCAGAGAACAGTCTGGGGCTTTCCATTTGCAGTTATGAGACTTCATTATAAAGAAACTTCTCCCTGAGAAGACCTCAACCATTCAATCGGTGTAGCCCTTTGCCTCCAAGCAACCATGTCCTTATAGACAGAAGGATCTGTAAGGATCCACCTCGTCATATTACGGTTGAAAAAAACAGAGACATTCTATGACTTGTTCAAACGTTCAGAGTCTGGATAAATATTTGAAGTTGTGAGCATTTCTAGAATTCCACTGCTAAGGTGGTTCCTCCTTCCTTATTAGTCTCTCCCCAAGTGTAATAATCTTCATTCTGAAAATTCATCTAAATTTTACCTAAATCTCCACTGCTGAAATTCATTTTCTTCATTCTGTGCTCCGTGGAAATAAAGCACATTTAGTATGTAATATGCTTGCATTTTCTTGAAGACTATTGAAATTTCTCTCAGCTTTCCTTTAGTTAAAACATATAAATGAAGCTGCTTCAGGAAGAAGGTTGCAATTTAGGTTTGTGCTTTTGATTATTTATAGCTACTGAAAGCATTCCTGTTTGCTTAAATATATAACCTTGAATTATCCCTGTTCTAGAAATTCAGCTATATAAAGATAATTTAATAAAACATGCCTTTTGCCCTTTAATGTGCTTTTTATTTGAACAAACAGTTTGAAATTCATCACTTGGTGGAATATGTTATTCCTAAAGACTCTACTGATTTAATGCAATATTTTTCACTGAACAAGTGAAGTCCTAATTACACTCTTAATAAACGCACACTTTCCTTCCTCTTGGTCCCTGCTTTCTGTTCTCAAATGAGGCGGTGACTCAATAATGCTAACAGAAAAGAGGAAGAGAAGAATCTTTTGTGCCATGATTACATCCTGAAAATGAAAACTCCTCGCACTAGTTATTGGAAGTGTTTCCAGGGTGCCTTCAACTGAAAGACCTTTTTTAAAGTTCTTTTACCACATGAAAAGATTCTTGAATTTGGGAGTATAAAACTGTCAGTTTCTATAAAAACCTGGCTTCTGGAGGAACCAGCATGCCAAACTGCAAGAGAGCAGAGGACGTCAGGTGCCTGACCTGGTCATGCCATCATGCTGAGGGGCAAAAACATGAACAATCACAGCCCCTGAAAAGCTCGGTTTCTTTTGTCTCTCTTCAGGCAATCCTGTGAATATTTGTTTTTTATTGCTGTGGCTGTTGTCATTACTGGATGTTTCTATGTGCTTTGGTGCTCTTCCAGGGGGGCAGCGTCCCCATCAGGAAGCATGCCAGACAGAGCAGAATGCCATTAGGAGGAGAGTGCGTCTGCTGCAAGTGGGCTGCCTCCGACGCGGGGGATTTTGCTCTGCAAGTGTGGATCATAATGGGCTCCTTCACTAAATGACTTTGGGTGAGCAGGGCTTTGGCAGAGGCCCTGCAAGTCCCATGCTCTGTTATAAAACTGAATGCCCGTGTAATGGACGCTCCAGGAGAAGTGGGGATGTGAGGGCAGGTGGGTGGGAGAGAGTCATGTCTAAAAGGCATAAACAACACTGGAGAGGGAGAGTAGAGGAATGCGAGCTTGTGACCAAGTTTGCCCAACAGGCCAAAGGACGCATGGACCCAACTAACTTAAAGCAATAAAGATGTTTTACAAGGGTTCCCATCATAATAATTCTAGAAGAGAGAAACAACAAACAAACACGTATAATATTTTAATAGGTGGGTGAAAAAGTGCTGTAAAGAAGAATAAAGGGTTAAAGGAGTGGTGCAGAGGGAATTAGCATTACTTTGTAAAACCCACAGGAAATGAATGCCTCTCTACTATGGAGAAATGAGCTCAGACCTCATGAAATTAAGGTAGTAAGCAAGGCCTGCATAAAACTGGAGGAAGCAGCTCAGACAGAAGGAACAGTAAATGCAAAGGCTGTCAAGTAGGAAAGAGCTCAGTGTTCGGAGAGCAGCAGGACACCTATGTGGGTGAAAGGAAGTAAGTTAGTGGGAGGGGATTAAGAGAGTCTTATCAGGAACAGTGGCCCAGCATAACAATTTGGGAAAGAAAGATATCAGTGGAGGGTACTGAATAGAGGACTGACTTGACCTAACCTAGGTTGTTCTTTTTTTTTTAATATGAAATTTATTGTCAAATTGGTTTCCATACAACACCCAGTGCTCATCCCAACAGGTGCCCTCCTCAATGCCCATCACCCACTTTCCCTCCCACCCCCCATCAACCCTCAGTGTATTCTGTTTTTAAGAGTCTCTTATGGTTTGGCTCCTGCCCTCTCTAACTTTTTTTCTTTCCCTTCCCCTTCCCCATGGTCTTCTGTAAAGTTTCTCAGGATCCACACAAGAGTGAAAACATATGGTATCTGTCTTTCTCTGTATGACTTATTTCACTTAGCATAACACTCTCCAGTTCCATCCACATTGGTACAAAAGGCCATATTTCATTCTTTCTCATTGCCACGTAGTATTCCATTGTGTATATAAACCAAAATTTCTTTATCCATTCATCAGTTGATGGACATTTAGGCTCTTTCCATAATTTGGCTATTGTTGAGAGTGCTGCTATAAACATTGGGGTACAAGTGCCCCTATGCATCAACAAACCTAGGTTTTTAACAACAACAACACTCTGTTGCCATGTGGTGAACAGATTGCAGAGGAGCAAGAGTGGAAGAAGGAATACTAGTTTGGACGTTACTGAAGAAATCCAGGAGAGAAATGATGATGGGTTGGATTGTGGTTAGCCTAAGTAGAGTAAATGGTCAGATTTGAACTGTAATTTGAAGGTAGAGCAACAGGGTTTGCCAATAAATTGGATACGTGTTTATGAAAAGGACAGAATAAAGATGACTCCCAAGATTTTAACCCAAGAAAGTGGAAGGATGGGATTACATTTATTGAGATGTGGAAGACTAGGAGAGGAAAGAATTGGGGGAGAAAATTAAGAAGTCTATTTTAGATATTTTTTAAATGTTTATTTATTTTTGAGAGAGCTAGAAAGACATAGTATAAGCAGAGGAGGGGCAGAGAAAGGGGGAGACGCAGAATCCAAAGCAGGCTCCAGGCTCTGAGCTGAGCACAGAGTCCAATGCAGGGCTCGAATCCACAAACTGTGAGATCATGACCTGAGCCGAAGTCAGACACTTAACCGACTCAGTCACCAGGTGCCTCTATTTTAGATATTTTGAGTATGAAATGCCAACCAGATATTCAAACAGAGAAGGTTGAATAGGCAATTAGATATATGAATATGAAATTTAGAATTCAAAAAGGCTATAGCAATGGAATCTAGCAATGAGAAGGAAGTCATGACTGGTCTCATCAGACTAGAGATGGTCATTGAAGTCATGGAGCTTGATAAGATCATCTAGGAAGTGGGTGTCGATTAGAAAAAATTCAAGGGCTGAGTCCTGAAACAACCAGGATTTAAAGAAAGGTGAAATGATCTATTATAGGAGACAAGGAGGTGGTCAGTGAGGCAAGAAAAACAAGAAGAATGATGGTTCACTAAACACAAGAAAAGGAGAGTGAATAACTATGCTAAATGATGATGATAGATTAAGAAACATTAGGAATAAGAATTAAACATTAGATTTGACTAGTAAAGATCACTGGTGTGTATGACAAATCAAGTATTTTGGACTGATGTGGATAACTCTTATCAGAATGGTACAAAGACATGAGGGGAAAAAGCATATGAGAGATACTGAGAACAGATAACTCTTTCAATTAGCTTTTCTGTAAAAGGAGTAGAGAAATAGAACAGGAGCTGAAGGGGAATGATATGTTCGGGGAAATTTACTTTAACATGGGAGCTAGTACAGTTTATTTGTATAATGATGTAAATGATATAGTAAAAGAAAAATTTGATCTTCCAAGAGAGGGAACAATTGAAGGAGAGAAATCCTCAAAGGGAGAAGTGCCTGGTGGCTCAGTCCAACTCTTGATTTTGGCTCATGTCATGATCTCAAGGTTCCTGGGATCGAGCCCCACATCTAGCTCTTTGCTGAGCTGTGATTCTCTCTCTCCTTCTCTCTCTGCCCTTCCCCCACTTGTGCTCTCTCTTTCAAAATAAACAAACATTAAAAAAAAAAGAAATCCTCCAAAGAAATATTATCAAATGCAGTGTTTCTCAAACTATCTGGTGATGAAAAATAAGCCCCCACCCACAATTTGTCAAAGACTAATGCTTCTGTCAAATACAAAATCAATATTAGAATAATGAAAGAAATACACTCACATTATATACAAGATCAATTTTTAAATTGTAAGATTCAACAAAGTCAACTGTTAAGTTGTTATAAAAATTTCTATATATTTATTCTCCATCTCTGTACTTGTCTCATCACAAACTGGTACATTATCAGTCCATGATAGGGCTGAACC
Source organism: Acinonyx jubatus (assembly GCF_027475565.1). NCBI lineage: Eukaryota > Metazoa > Chordata > Mammalia > Carnivora > Felidae > Acinonyx > Acinonyx jubatus. The sequence continues at coordinate 137,884,471 of NC_069382.1, forward strand.
AGCGCACAAGAGGAAGCGTTGACTGAAATAAGAGAAGGAACAGTACATCCAAAATTAAAAGTTGGGAAGGTAGAGTAAGTATATGGGCTTAGATGAAATTAGAGCAGTAGACTTCTGGGAGGATGTGGAGGTTGTCTTCTGTTGGCTTTTATTTCCTCCATGAAGACAGAGTGAGTGAAGATGGGATATGAGGTGTTGGGGGATTGAGGAGAGAGAAGTTTAAAAAGTAGTCTAGAAGAATGAGGGTATAAGTGGACTAAGGAAGTCTAGTAGGGTTGTCGAATAGTACTAAAGACTTTCTTGAAATTTGAAGCCATGAATTTAAAATTAGTCCAGTTGGTATTGTTGGATATATTTTTTCAACCACATATGCCTTCTTAGATGCAGGTGTTGAATAGGAGAAGCGTTATCTAACCAGGGTTAGAGAGGATATGACAAAGGGAGAAAAGGCAAGGGAGGAGAAAGTGCTCTTCTGGTAACATCCTTCAGATAAATTCATTCTCCTACAATCCTGTTGCCACCACTCATAAAAACATTCATTGTTAAATGCCTTATTTGCTATAATAATCTCTTAAATGACTTTCCTTTGCCAGTGTATCTGCATATTATAACCACATTAATCTTGCTAAAACCCTCCATTCATTATCTCACTCAGTTAGCCCAAGAAATCATGGTACTTCCTTTCGTCTCTAAAAACCAATTCTAGCTGCCACTTAAGACCACCTAGAGTCACATCTCCACCTTCTCGAGCACACACTGGGTCAATTCTTCAAGTTACTGTTTATTGTTAACTCTCTCATATATATGTACACACATGCACACAAGCACCAACATATGTATAGATCATAGAGTAATGCCTTTCCCATTTTGCATGTCACCCATATCTTACACTTTTTCAAGACTTTGGAAATCATATTTTAATTTAATAAACTCTGATTGAATGGCTACTATGTACCAATCACTGTTCTACATAAGAGCGATAAAAATACCATGATTTCCTTGCTCTCGTTTTGATCCACACAACATTGTTCCTTCCCTTGCCTGAATTTTTGTAGGATTTAGTTTATAACATGAAAAAAAAATAGAGAGAAAGAGACTATTTATACTCTAGTATTTTATGTTTTTAAATCTTGCAATTCTTGTCACTGTGTAAGTTTCTAAAAGGCTGTGACAGTTTTGTATTTCTTTTATATCCAGCATGGTGCTGGATATAGAATACTCATTTATTAAATACTTGATGACATCATAATCTTATTAAGATTTGTGAACTGCATATCTTTGAAATAGAGTTCACAGAATGTCTAATATTTACACTCTTTAGAATATGTTTACTTTACCAATTAGGTTTTGCTTGGCTTCAATTAACAGAAACTCAACTAACAATAACTTTAAACAAAGAGAGTTTGTTTTCTCTTAGAAAAGTACACAATTAAGCAGGAGCTATAATTGATTGAGCTACTCAAGGACATAGACTCCACCACCATTTTGTCTTGGCTTCTCACTTCATGGTAACAAGCCTCATTTACAGAAAGGATGCAGAACTGGAGGGTATTTGTGAGAGACAGACATTCCTCCCTCTTGTTGTACAGCAAGATGTTTCTCACAAGTTTTCCACCTTCCCCTTCCAGTTTGCCAGCTGTTACTCCATCACAATGCCACCCATAGCTGCCAGTGAGACTAGGAAAGTGACTATTTAGAGTCCTTCAACCGCCACAGAAAGAGGTAGCAAAGGCAAAGAGAATTAATAATAATTGTATAACCAAATATTCATTTGGTAATAACATTCGTCTAGCTCATTTCTTCACAGCAAACCCATTCATACTTTGCAGAGGTCTCTAAGCACTGCAACATCACAATGTGCTATTTCCCATAAGTGGGAACTCCTTTTCTCCTCATGGTTAACAAGTCTGTCCCTTCCATGATTTCCAGCAGAGGTTTTAGTTCTTCCCCATATCCACTAATATCATTGGAAATTGTACTTTTGGTCACATGATTATCTACTTTCAGGCAGTTGAATATTATTAGCATTGCTTACAGCCTGGAAATGAATCCATGACACCTCTATCCCCACCAACTTTCAGTCCATACCATTAGATTCAAAGATTTTAGGTTTGCCTCCGATATCCTCTTGTCTCCAAAGTATTATAGCTTTCCAAAAACAAAAAGAGAGGGAGTGATGTCACCTGGAAATACTAGATTATAGATGGATAAATGGGTTTCTAAATTGTGGTCTTTTTCAGTGCTTTTAATATGCTAATATCCTGCCAACCTTCCAAAAGGATTATATAACAAGCTATATTTATATTTAATATATTTAATACTATTTATGTTAATATTATTTAGCATGATTTATTTTTTCAGACATCATTTTGTAGAGACAATTTTTGATGGGAAAATCTTTCATAATGCCAGTCTCGATATTTTTAGATGCTTAGATGCCTATCTCTGTTCAAGACCTAAGGATTCTGCACCTTAAATGACTGAAAATTATAAAGACACAATTGTACCACCTGGGTTCAACCTCATGACCCTGTATTTTTCCCAAAAGCTATATTCTTCAAAGTTGAACTTCCACAATTGATCCATATACAAAGTTTTACCTCTAGTCCAGGACATAGGGCACACTGTATCCCTATCCTATCCCTACCTCTTCTCCTACATCACTGATACAAACTAATGTGAAAGTCATGATCATCTGAGCTTTTCCATTTCACTGAGTCTTAGACTTTATTATATATATATTTATTACATTATATTATATATTATATTATATTATATATGCATTTATATTTATATTTATATATTATTTATATATAATTATATTAATTTAATATATTAATTTATTACATATTATATTAATATATTATATAGTATAATAATATAATATATAATATTATAAGAATATATAGTTATACTATATATTTATATATTAATATATAAATAAAATATTATATATATATTTATATATATATACACACACACAGTTTCCTGACAAAGTATAGTGAATATAGCATAATACAACTTTATAAAGATACACACTAGGGGTGCCTGGGTGGCTCAGTTTGTTGAATGTCTAACTTTGACTCAGGTCATGATCTCACTGTTTGTGAGTTCAAGCCCCATGTCTGGTTCTGTGCTGACAGCTCGGAGCCTGGAGCCTACTTTGGATTCTGTCTCTCTCTCTCTCTCTGCTCCTCCCCCACTCATGCTCTGTCTCTCTCTGTCTCTCAAAAATAAATAAATGTTAAAAAATCAAAAAAAAAAAAAAAGATACACACTGTTTCCTAATGAAATAGTAGAATCATGGAAGGTGTTTCAAAGGTCATTTGGTCTCATACTTAGCCAAAACAATACCTGAAGCATCCAAGGCAGATGGCTGTCTGGCCCAAGGGTATTCAGCCAGACTGAATACAAAAGCCAAAATTTACCAGTGTCATCATTAAGGGCTGCATTACACACACACACACACACACACACACACACACACACACACACACGTAACCTAGGCTGTTTATTTTTTTTTTTTTAATTTTTTTTTCAACGTTTATTTATTTTTGGGACAGAGAGAGACAGAGCATGAACGGGGGAGGGGCAGAGAGAGAGGGAGACACAGAATCGGAAACAGGCTCCAGGCTCTGAGCCATCAGCCCAGAGCCTGACGCGGGGCTCGAACTCAGGGACCGCGAGATCGTGACCTGGCTAAAGTCGGATGCTTAACCGACTGCGCCACCCAGGCGCCCCCCGTAGGCTGTTTATTAAAATCGTTGTTAGAGAAACTTCAAATGTCTCAGTGGTGTCATTTTATCACTTTCAAAAGGTGTTTATATATATCACATATCAACGTGCTTGGTAATGCAATTCTTAACTTCTCCTTTTTAATCTTCACCTCAGTGCCTACTGATACAGTACTAAAAAGTGGCAGATAGCCCTAATGTAAAGAGGATCCACCATTGCTTTTTATAATACCACAGTAGTAATATTTAGAAAAGAGTTAATAAAAATAATTTAATGAGCAATTTGCTAGTTTTAAAGGAGCTCTGTAAAACATTGCATTTTTGCTTCCTCCTCCAAATATTCCTAGCCAAGTAAAGAAAGTGTTTTAGAAAAAACAAACAAAAAATCTAAGTTTCAATTGGTATAAATGACCTTCCCAGTCAAAGAGATAGTGGGTGCATCATAAAGATTTCAATTCAGGTTTTCTGCTTGGAGCCATAGTTTCCAGTTTCTTTCTTTTTTAATAAAATTTTTTTTAAGGTTTATTTATTTTTGAGACAGAGAGAGAGCATGAACGGGGGAGGGTCAGAGAGACACAGGGTCAGGGAGACACAGGGTCAGGAAGACACAGAATCCAAAACAAGCTCCAGGCTCCGAGCTGTCAGCACAGAGCCCAATGCGGGGCTCGAACTCACAGACCGGGAAATCACGACCTGAGCCGAAGTCGGCCGCGACTGAGCCACCCAGGCGCCCCTCCATTTTCCTTCTTATTGGGGGTTCTTTCCAGGCCTTTTGTGTTCAAATGGCTTCTCTTCCTTAATCTCAAGCACTGTTCATCAAAAATGGAAATCGGCTTTCTATAATCTTGAATATGCTTTCTTAGTACAGATGGTAGATAGTAGGTGTTCACAAGTCAAAACTCTATGTATACTATACTTAATGTCCAAATTCACTCTACCGTAAGAGGGTATAAGAATGGCCTAGCTAGGTGTCAGTCAAGTGTTCATTGTTGGAATTTGGATATTCAGGAAGCTTATTTATTTATTTATTTTAAAATTTTTTAAATTTATTTTTGAGAGAGAGAGAGAGAGGGAGGGAGGGAGGAAGGAAGGAAGGGTCAGAGAGAAAGGGAAACACAGAATCTGAAGCAAGCATCAGGCTCTGAGCTGTCAGCACAGAACCTGATACAGGGCTTGAACCCACAAACCATGAGATCATGACTTTAGCCAAAGTAGCAGCATACATTTCAAAATTAGTTAAACAGCATTAATAAAATGATACAAGATATTAAATAACAGCATAAAATAGAATTACAAAAGCTCATAAATAAGGTGACAGACTTTAAAGAATTAGAAAAGAAATTAGAAATGAAGATCAAACTAGAAGTAACACAAAAGTATATAAACACAATAAAAATGGATTAAGAGAGAGAAAAATAAAAATAGGGAAGTGTTAGAATCAAAAAGAAATGAAGAAAGAGATTAAAAAAAAGGTCTTGAAAGTGGCACATATTGAAGATAGGCAAAGAAGATCCAACTTCTAGGTAATAAGAGACTTAAAGAACACCAAAACAAGGGAACTAAATACTAAACTAAATAAAAATTAAGAGCAAAATTCAAGAAAACTTTTCTAAAATAATTGTTAAAATTTGAAAATATACACTGAAACATCACACTGTATATCCAAGAATATTGACATGGAATGATCTATACCAAGATCATATTCATATATATATATATATATATATATATATATATATATATGTATATATGTATATCTCATAAATATTACACATATCTGAAAAAACATCCTTTGCACATCTAGAAAAAAAGGGCAAGTGACACACACAGAACAATATTTAACTATTATCATATTTTCTTGCTGCAACACTGTATGCCCCCCAAAAAAGGGAGGAGTAACAAAGAATTCAAGGAAAGAAAATGTGAACTGAGACTTTCACTTCCAGAAAAGCTTACTTTCAAAGACAAAAGGCATAGAATATTTGTCAGAGACATTCAAGTACTCAAAAATATTGTTCCGAGGACCTCTACCTGAGGAATCTTGTAGAAAACAAGCTTAATTTAGACAACCAAAATGACTAGAGCTGTATCAGGACAAATACTTATGAGCATGAAATGTAGTTACTGATGGAACTAAGATTAAACGAGAAGAGTATATAAGGTAATGAATATATATTCTGTAATGTAGAAATAGTACAACTCTAAACCATGGTGCAAAAATGGAATGGAATATGCAAAAAAAAATTAACTCTTTTAAATACTTATAGTGGGATAATAGCAATAGTATTGTTTTCTGAGACTGCCATGTATACATAGTTGAATAAAGCAAATCAGTAATTTTTGGATATTCTACCTCTATCTTCCTCTGTGAACTTAAAAATTATGATTGGAAAGAAACATCTCCTTATGAAATTACTCCAGCTAGTTTTATAAACATGAAAGAGTTATCTAATATGATAGTTAATAGTCACATTTATGTACAGCACATGAAATTTGGCTAGTTCAAATTAAGATGTGATATAAATACAAAATATACAACAGATTTCCAAGATTTAGTACAAAAAAAAAAAGAATGTAAAATATCTCAATGATTTTTATATTGAATACATGTTGAAATGATAATTTTTTATATTGGGTTAAATATATATAATATATTAAAATTAATTTTATAAGTTCCTTTTAACTCTTCAGCATGGCTATAAGAATATGTATAATTACATATGTCATTAATTTTTGTGGATCACATTATTTCTATTGGACAACACCAAATTAGAATAACACCATTTTAGAATCTTCAGACTTAATGGATCTGGTTACAAACATCAATAGCTGCCAATGTAAAGCCAAAGTGAAGTACAGATATTACATGTCTCCTGATGAAAGAATGTATCACCATTTGTTGTCTTGCCAAAGAAATGCAACCAGAGTCTGATCAAATCCCTAAATCCAGATACATCTTTGCAGGAAATTCTGAGAACAGAGAAATATGTTGAACTGAACTATGAGTGACATGGTGTTCAGAGTCATAAATGCAACATTGAGGCATATGAGGAACATTTGTACCCTTCAACCCATTTTCCAGACAAGAGAAATTACTATAGTTCTCAAAATACACAAATAGTACAAGAAAGTACAATAAAAAAGAAGGGAAAATGAATTATAAAAATATTTGATTATTCCAAGATAAGGCAAGAAAAGAGGAATAAAAAGAAAGAACAGCAGGGACAAGTTGAAAATAAATAGCAAGATGATAGAAATAAACCAACTACCAATAACACATTAAATATAAATGAACTATTGTGTTGTATGTACCCCTTCAAATCAGCATTTTGGTATCCTTTGGATAAATACCTACTAGTGCAATTGCTGGGTCATAGGCTAATTCTATTTTCCAGAGCAGCTGCACCAGTTTGCATTTCCACCAATAGTGTAAAAAGCTTCCCCTTTCTCAGCATCCTCACCAACATCTGTTGTTTCCTGAGTTAATTTTAACCATTCTGACATGTGTGAGGTGGTATCTCATTGTGGTTGTGATTTGTATTTCCCTGATGATGAGTGATGTTGAGCATCTTTTCATGTGTCTGTTAGCCATCTGGACGTCTTCTTTGGAAAAGTGTCTATTCATGTCTTCTGCCCATTTCTTCACTGGATTATTTATTTTGGGGGTGTTTTAGCAGTGCTGTCAACAATAGTCAAATTATGGAAAGAGCCCAAATGTCCATTGACTGATGAATTAATAAAGAAAATATGGTATATATATACCACAGAATACTACTCAGCGATTAAAAAGAATGAAATCTTGTCATTTGCAACAACGTGGATGGAACTAGAGTGTATTATGCTAAGTGAAAAACATCAGAGAAAGACAACTATCATATGATTTCACTCATATGTATAATTTAAGAAACAAAACAGATGAACATAGGGGATGGGAAGGAAAAAGAAGATAAAAACACAGAGGGAGGTAAACCATAAGAGACTCTTAAAGATACAGAACAAATTGAGGATTGCTGGAAGGGTGGTGGGTAGGGGGCTGGGCTATATGCATGATGGACGATAAGGAGGGCACTTGCAGGGATGAGCACCTAACTCTTCCAGATGCAATTAAAGTCTATTTCCTCTATAATACACACACACACACACACACACACACACACACAACACACACACGAACTAAACACTTCAAATAAAAGACTAACATTGTTTTTTGTTTTTTTTTAAAAGACTCAACTAAATGAAGTTTAGAAGAGACAGTCTTTTTTAAAACTTTTTTTCAGTTTTATTGAGAAACACAGTTAAGCCTTTGAACATGAGTTCAAACTGTGTGGGTCCACTTATATGTGGATTTTAAAATACAGTACAGTACTGTAAATGTATTTTATCTTATGATTTTAATAACATTTTATTTTCTCTAGCTTACTTTGTTGTAAGAATACAGTAAAGAATACATATAACACACAAAATCTGCGTTAACTGACCTATTAGTAAGGCTTCCAGTCTACAGTAGACTATTAGTTAAGTTTTTTTAATATTTTTTTTTATTTTTGAGAGGGAGAGCACAAGCTGGGGAGAGGGAGAGAGAGGGAATCTTAAGCAGGGTCCATGCTCAGCACAGAGCCTGATGTAGGGCTTGATCTCATGACCCTAGGATTATGACCTGACACGAAATCAAGAGTTGGAAGCTCAACTAACTGAGCCACCCAAGTGCCCCAGTAGTTGAGTTTTGAGCAAGTCAAAAGTTATATGTGGATTTTTAACTTCATGGAGGTTGGTGCCCCTAAGCCCTTTGTTGTTCAAGAGTTAACTATAACTGATGTACATCAGTACAGTATATAAATTTAAGGTATACAGTATGATGGTTTGATTTTCATATACAGCATTGTGAACTGATTACCACAGTAGGTTTAGTTAACATCCATCATCTCACATAGACACAATAAAGGTGAAAAAAATGTCTCCTTGTAATCAGAAGTCTTCAAATCTAGTCTCCTAACTTTTCTATATACCATACAACAGTATTATGGTCCTCATGTTACACATTACATCTATAGCATACTTATTTTATATTTATAACTAGTAGTTTGTACATTTCAACCACATTCTTCTAATTTCCCCTTCCCATATCTTACACTTCTGATAACCACAAATTGTATCTCTTTTTCTATGAGTTTTGTTAGGTGTGTCTTTAAATAGATGTACATACAAGTAAGATCATACAGTATCTGTCTTTCTCTGTCTGACTTATTTCACTTAGCATAATGCTTTTCAAGTTCCATCCATGTTTTCACAAATGGTAGGGTTTCCGTGTTTTGTTTTGTTTTTTATAGCTGAATAATTTTCTAGTGTGTGTGTGTGTCTGTGTGTGTGTGTGTATCCCATAACTTCTTTATTTATACATCCATTGATGGACACTTGGGTTGTTCCCATGAGACAGTCTTCTAAGGACATAGGGTAAAAAAGCTATACCACACAAACATTAACAAAAAAGGAAATTGGTATGGCTATATTAGTATCAGCAAAGTAGAATGTAAGGCAAGAAAGATTACTAAACATACCTTCACCAAAAGCACTGGGTATTATCTGTAAGTGATGAATCCCTAAATTCTACTCCTGAAATCATTATTACACTACATGTTCACTAAGTTGGATTTAAATAAAATTAAAAAAATAGAAAAACATTTCAGAGCAGCTCCATTCATAAGAGCCCCAAATTGGAAACAACACAAACATCCATCAACAAGAGAATAAATTGTTTAGCACATGCTTTTCCCATGCCCTTTTCCAATTATTACCATCCCCAATTGTCATCACTATCATGACTTCTATCTGTATAGATTAGTTTTCTCTGTTTTTGAAATTTATATAAATATAACTAGATAGCATGTGCTATTTTGTATCTGTCTTTTTTCACTTTACATTTTGTCTGGGAGATTCTTCCATGCTATTGTGTACAATTGCAATTTATTATAATTTCTGCATAGCATTTCATTATGTGAACACATCACACGTATTTATCCACTTGACAGCTGATGAACATTTGGAGAGTTTACAATTTTATTTTTATTTTTTTTAACGTTTATTTTTGAGACAGAGAGAGACAGAGCATGAATGGGGGAGGGTCAGAGAGAGAGGGAGACACAGAATCCGAAGCAGGCTCTAGGCCCTGAGCTGTCAGCACAGAGCCCAATGTGGGGCTCAAGCTCACCGACTGTGAGATCATGATCTGAGCCCAAGTCAGAGGCTTAACTGACTGAACCACCCAGGGGCCCCAGGAGAGTTTACAATTTTAGAGTATTACAAATAGTGCTTCTATAGAACATAATTTCATGTCTTTAGGTGTCCATATATACATACATGCATATATATATATACATACATGCATGTATATATATATATACATACATACATGCATATATATACACACATACATACACATTTCTGTTGAGTATACCCTCAAGAGTGGCATTACTGGGTCATAGGGTATGAATGCATATATTCAGCTTTAGTGAATAATTGCCAAATAGCTTTCTAAAGTATCTGAAATTTATCCTCACACCAGCAGGGTATGAGGGTTCTGGTCACTCTATATCTTCACAAACACCTTTTTATTTTAGCCATAATGGCATTGTATTATGGATTAAATTTGCAGTTTTTGATGAAAATCAAGTTGAGCACCTTTGCATGTTTATGTCTATGAATAACCTCAGTGAAGTGTCTGTCAAGGTCTTTTTTAATTTTTCTACTAAGTTACCTGTCTTTTTCCCACTAATTTTAAAGAATCTTTTTCTTTGTTAGATATACGTTTTGAGATTGTTTTATCCAATTTTGTGGCTTACATTTTCTTTTTCTTAAAAGTAGTACTTAACTTTAACATAGTCTTTTGTTCATTGTTTTTTAAAAAAAGGTTTTCTTAACTCAGGATCTTCCTGGTCTTTCTTTTATTTGACTTACCTACCTCACAAAATTATTAAAATTAAATGTGATTAAGGATATGGAAGTGCTTTCTAATTAGTTAAACAATTATCATTGGATGCTGTAACTTACAACAAATGTACTTAATGAACTTAGGGTCACATAGAACATAATTAACATCTCACCTCTGATACTTATAATCTGAGTGAATTTAGGCAAGTGATTACTTCTCTTGTCCTCAGTTTCCTAATCAATGAAATAATAATAGTATATAACAAATAGGATTATTATAAAGATTAAATTAGGCAATGTATGTACTTTACATGGCAGCTGGCCAAGGTAGATTAAAGGTCAGTTATCATTTTCTTATAACTATGACAGAACTGTAGATGAACAAGAGAAGATGAAGCCCAAATTTCTTAATTTTAGCTAACACTAAATTTCTTTAAGAAGATAAAAGCAATGAATTATTTTTGTGCTGAGTATATATACTTTTAATTTTATTATTGACACTGATCACTTCTTTTCTTTGTATTCTCCATGATTTTCCACTTGAATTAAAACAAAATTTTTAACCAAAACATAAAAACTAAAAAGAGGAAATGGTTATTTTCAGAGATTACAAAATGGAGATTTTGCATAAAACAATCTTAAATTCAATCTCAACTTCAGAAAACACCATAGTTCGACCCACTTGGTTCTGTCTTCTCTACAAAATTGACTTATTAAAGTACGTCCTTTTATTTTCCCTGCCGAGTCACTCTACAGAGCCCTGATTTTGAAGTAAGACAGACATACGTGGGTTTGATTTCCAGTTCCTCCAGTCACACTTTAGTTTCCTTAACTGTAAAATAGGGTAAAAACTCCTATTGTTCAGATTTATCATTTAAGAATTAAGGTAGTAAATATAAAGAACCTAGTATGATACCTGTCAATAGTTAAGTGTAATAAGCAATAACTATTAGTTTTGTGGACCCCAAACCATAAACCTCTCAAACTTCAAAGCAGTTCCAAGTGCAGCATTCTGATTATAGTTTATTCCTTTTTCTTTAATAATTTTTTTAATGTTTATTTATTTTTGAGAGAGAAACAGGGTACGTGGGGGAGGGGCAGAGAGAGGGAGACCCAGAATCTGAAGCAGGCTCCAGGCTCTGAGTTGTCAGCACAGAGCCCAACGCGGGGCTGAAACCACGAACTGTGAGATCATGACTTAGCAGAAGTTGGACACTCAACTGACTGAGCCACCCAGGGGCCCCTGATTATAGTTTGTCCCTGATCAACAGTAATTGATTCTGAAAAATAATGTACTATACATTAAATCAATTTCCAAACATTATGGTTTGGCAAACCATGTAGTTAGAGTTTTGAAGTTAGTCTGCTTGGGTTTGAATATTTGCACTGCCCTTTATTAGCTATATAACCTTCCTTAATTTCTCCATGCCTCAGTTTCTTTTTGTATGAATGGTAATAATAATATTGACTTAAGAAATTATCTATGCTAATATTTTGAAAGCAATTATTACAGTGCCTGTTGTATAATAAGCTCTATAGAAATGTTTGGCAAAAATAAATAGTATATATGTCACTTCAAAATACATTCTCTTCATCAAATTGTTCTTTTAAGGAAAAAGCCAAAGCATTTTAAATATTTTTTAAATACCATTAACTCTAAAATAGTATTATGTATCTCATTCATAAATTAAATCACTTAACAAACATTTATGGAATACTTAATATATCCCAGGCCTAGGTATCTATCTCTCAAGAAAACTAAGACGTGTAGATAAATGTTTATAATATGATAATTGCTGTGTTCTACAAACTAAATAAAGCCACGATATACCTTGGTCTTTAGACCTTTCCATTTTAATTTTCACTCCTAGATGGTGCCAGGGACAACTTACAATGAGAGTTTAACAACTACAAAAGATAACCAAAATACGTTTATCGGCCCTGAAGATATAAAAATAACTGAGGAAATAGTTGAAAGCATCCTTGGTAGGTACAAAAATGTTTTGTTCCTCTTTATAGATGATGACAAGCTGCAAGGGACCTCTTTGTGATGGACGGAAGAGAGATATACAGAAATACGTCCCTCTTGAAAGATGTCTGTACAATCTAAAACAATTAATCTTGCTGGAGTCAGTCAGCTCTAATGGTGCTGCCTGGCATGGGCCATTCATCAAAACCCACCAATCCATCACACAGGACCAGACACACTGTTTGGCAGGTCGGCCACTCCTGCCACGTGCCTAGATGCCTGGGAACCTGGGTAGAGCAGAGCAAGCCCTGAGAAGTTATTTATGTTTGTCTTAAAAGAGCAAATCTGAAGCTATTCATATACAACGTTATTGATTCTAATGAAGATGTCAACAAAAACTACCTCCTCTCTCAACACAAAGCTCATCTGTTTTGACAAATAAAAGTCTGACAATGTGTCCTCCTCACAAACTCAAAAGTTGAGGCATGACAGATCATTCTTGTCAGCATAAGCACATTTTCTAATATCTCTTGTTAAAAAAATAAAATAAAATCCTTATTAGAGCTGACATCCCTTATAGCTACCATCCCATTTCTTTGATCCCTATTTTTAAAAATATTTCTTCATTTCCTATTCTTCTTGAACATTCTCTAGGCAGACTTTGATTAGTCTATTGAAATTACTTACATCAATGTCACCAACAACACACTTCTTGCCATGCCCAATAAATAAATTTAGTTCACCTTCTCTCTCTCAAACTTTTTCTTCACTTCACTTCTAGAAAACCAGTGATTTTCTTCCTATTTCATTGAACACTCCTTCCAAATCTTTGCTGGTTTCTCTTTTTTTTAACTGCTAGATGTTGATGTGCTTCAGAACTTAGTCTGTGGTCTCTTTTCTTGTCTATACCTCCTCCCTAGGTTATTGTATCCTGTCTGATGGCTTTAAATACCATCAACATGCAACAGATTCCACAATTTCATAACTCCATTCTATACTTCTTCCAAATTCCATATTTTTATATTCACTGCCTGTTTGATGATTCTATTTGAATGTCTAAGAAGTATCCAAGGTTAAAACAACTAAACTATTGGTTTTCCCCCCAAAACACTGATTATCTCCTAGCCTTTCCTACCTCAGTAAATGTGATGTACACTATCACTCGCATTCAGAACCTGCAGTCAGGGACGCTGGGGTTGCCCAGTCAGTTAAGCATCCCACTCTTGATCTCGGCTCAAGTTATGATCTCACAGTTCCTGAGTTCAATGCCCGTATCAGGCTGTGCACCATGAGTGCATTATTCTCTCTCTCTCTCTCCCCCTCTCTGTCTCTCTCTCAAAATAAATAAATAAATAAACTTAAAAAAATTAAAAACAAAAACAAAATCTTGCAGTCACGTTCGACCCCTCTCTTATCCTCACTACAGCTGCTATACAATCAACCAAAAATGCCGTGAGAATTAATCAGGCTTAGGTTATATTTTTTGAAGTTAAAGGCAAAGAATGCAAAGGAAACCGGGGGCTCCAGAAGTTGTCAAAGTGACACAGGATGATAGCTGGGATGAAGGCAGTAACTGTCTTAATGTTAATGCTTTGCTAGAGGGAAAACAACCTTAGCTTGACCATAGCTAGGCCTCCAGGATCCTGTGAGTCTTCTTTAACATATGAAAGTCCTTTTGGAATTTCCCCAGGTTTTTACCTTCCCCAACTGCCTAGTACACAATCAGTCACTTCTCACAATCCCAGTGCAGCTCTTTCCGCCCAGGGGTCCTGGCCCTGTGCTTTAATAAATCCACCTTTTTATACCAAAGATGTTCGGAGAATTCTTTCTTGGCCGTGGGCTCCAAACCCCAACACTTCAAACCATGTCATTCTTATTCTCAGATCCTCTGGTTCCAGGTCATTAAGCATTGTCTCTTATAAGAACTATAATCAGGCTTTAATTTCTTATGAAGGGCATGTTTGGGAGAATATGGGTAAATGAAGAAAGAATTGGGATGAATAGATTGTGAGGAAGCCACTCTAGGGAAAAGTGGGAGCCAAGATGGCGGGAGGGGTATGAAATTCTCTGCAATTCAGTGGTGACAAAACCCATCTAGAAAAAAATAATGGGCTTCCAAGTGAACAATCAAATGTTTATGATATAGGACTCGTAATGATCTTCCCTATATCTAGCTTTCTAAACCAGATAAACACACTAGTCTCCCCTGGATCAACGAAGATGAGCTAACGGAATATCTATGGATAGTTGCAATAATCAAACCAAACCTCTCCAGTCCTGAGCTTTTTCACAATCTGTTTTTCATTGCTTTCTAAACCATACCCACCTCTGAACTTATGGTTTTAGAACCAGAGGCTCAAATCTTACTTTTGCAGCCTCACAACTCATGTTTGAATGCTCCCTGCCCCATACCCCTGGCTTGACTACTGACTCCAGACCTCTGGCGCCCACGACTTTGTGGGTGTTTTCTTGCCTTGTCTGCTTCAAGAAACCAAAACTGGGCCCCAGTTACTCAGGTGGCACTCAGTGGGCCAGCCCTGATTGTCATGAGAGAGAGAAATTCTGTCAGATTGGGGCGGGGGGAGGAAGACAAATTTCTAGGTCAAAGAAATTTGAACTCAAGGGAATTTCTACAATGAATTTGTAAACCAATGATTAGTAGATTTAGTCACATTCAAGGTGTTTTTGCATTCTTTACACAAGTATACTAATTAATTAAATGAAATAATGCATATCAAGTGTTTAGCTCACTATTTAGCACACGCTGTGATGATTAGTACACTTGAGTAAACTGCCTTAGGAACCCAAGTAAGCAAGTTCAATTGATGAATTTAGTCACATTTTTGAAGTGTGTTAAGTAAGTCTGTGTTAAAGATTTAATTGCTACTTACTTTTCATAAATGGACTACTCACTCCCTCTTACTTTCTTGAAGATATCACCAGGTTTTTCCTTTTAAATGTCTGTTTAGCTTAAATCTTAACTGTATTATTTTTGAAGATCTAATTAGCTTTAGCAAATGATTTATGAATCGAGCAGTATCCAATTGAGGAAGTACAGGGGAGCTCCTAAGAGTTGTACAAAATGAAAGGTTTTTATAGGAAGGCAGGTGGGACAAGAAAGTTGTCAGTTAAAGAAAAGACTTTACCAGGCAAAGTCACCTTCCCTTAGGTAGAAGGGCAGGGGGTCTTATTAGGTAGATTCCCTCATCCTCCCTTGAGGGATGGGGATGACAGATTATCTCCTTGGTGTTGATCACTTAATTATATTTTAAAAGATTCTTCTAAATTAATATTTAGAGCCTTTCTATTAAAAAAACTACTTAAGTTCTCTTTCAAGAGAAAGAATGTTTAAACAGAGTCATAAAATTATTAAGTTTTAAATTTTGTCTTGGGAACATATCCTACTAATGGGGACATTAATATTATCCTAATTTCAGTACACCAAATATTGTTTTACTAAGAAGTAGATGATAGATAAATACCAAAAGAAAAAGATAACAGACAGTGTGCTAAATGAAAAGTTAGGCAATATATCTGCCATTCATTCAATAGGCATATCCTGATATCTAATGGTTTAGTACTACTAGAAATAGCCTAATGAATCAGGACTGGTGGGATATCAGTGAACTTGTCTCACAGAGAACACAGTAAGAATATAAGAAATATAGTGGTAAACCAGACAGAAAAGTATTTGCCCTCGTGGAGCTTATAGTTTAGTAGTGGGGGGAAGGACAGAGAACATGCAATAAAAAAAATAAATAAACAAAAAATGAAGAAGATAATTTGGAAGATTAAATTACTTATCTTTCAAATTTATCTGTATAAGTGTTTTTGTGAGGGGGGAGGATTTGAATCCTCATATTAGGAAACTAATATTTTCTTAGTTTCCTCTTTGCTAAAACTGACAATTTTGTCAAGATCTTTTTAAGATAATTGATTAAAAGGAGAAACATCTCCATGATTTCTTCACCTTCTTTGAAGCTTCTCTAGGTATGAATAACTATCAAGGCAGCCCTTTTCCAAATAAGCCATGATATGAAAGTCAAGGAAAGGTCTTGAGGTCTTCAGAACCTGAGTACATTTTTTTCGGTTGTGCTCCACAGTTTATCTCAGCTAGTTAAGCATGAGGAAGTGTCCAGCATTAATCTCAGACTGCTATCGAGAGATTTCCAACTTGATCTACTGCCATAAAATAACTTGGGTAACAAAAAACAAAAAAAAACAAAAAAACACAAAAAAACAAAAAAAAAACATTTGACCCCTGAGGTTGGTTTATGACTAAAGGGATCCCTTCACTGAGTAGGTCCACTAAGCAGTGAGATTATGTAAACTAGAGAAAGCCTATTCTTATCTATTAATTAGAACTGGTTCATGGGAACTCTAAATCTTTTCTTCTTACTGAAAACCATCACAAGAGTCAGTGTTAACCTATCCTGGTGCTCCTATGATATGAATGCCAATAGGTCTACTATTCAGTCAATAGGTCTACTACCCCTCTGATGTATGTTTCATATTCCAGAGTAAGAATTGAACTCCAAAGTGGATAACATCCACTAAGATATTTGAAATAAAATCTCCTATGCATAAAAAATTTCTTTCAAAGAGAAAGAAATCTCATACAAGATTTCTTACAAATCTCAGAGATAGGTAGTATATCAATCACTATTGACTGAGACAGAAAACACTATTACTAGTATTCAAAGTAATTTAAAGAGGGAAAGAGTTTCTTTAATTTATTTTTTATTGTTTATGTATTTATGTATTTATTTATTTAGACAGGTCACAAGCAGGGGAGGAGCAGAGAGAGAGAGAAAATCCCAAGCAGGCTCTGCACTGTCAGCACAGAGCCCCCGACCTGGTGCTTGATCCCACAAACTACAAGATCATGACCTAAGCCAAAGCCAAGAGTTGCACGCCTGACAGAGCCACCCAGGTGCCCTATAAAAAGGGAAAGTTTAATATAAAGATTTTAAACATAATTTACTATAATGGGATGAAAAAGAATGTTGAAGAATACTCTAGGGCTGAGGGAGTATACCCAATGAAGGAATATATTTGGAAGAGGATCCTCTAACTCTGCAGTTCAGAACTCATTGGAGAATGTATTGTTAGAAACCACTGAATGGCAGAGAAGTTCACTGAGTTTCCCCAGGCCAGATGAATCCACAATTGCTGGGTAATCAAGAAATACTCTTTTAGAGTACAAGTGAGCTAAAGTTGGTGGACAGGGAATTGTGGCCAGAACTGTCAAGACAGAAACACCTTCCAGGTGCAGGTGAGCTGAGGCTAGCAGGCAAGGAACTATAGCTGGAACCAACAAGCAGTGGTACCTCCAAGGTACACATAGACTATTGCTGTGACCTGACTGCTGGAGGGCCTACAAAACTCACTGGGAATCCACTCTTGGGGGTGCCTACAAAACTTGATAGGAAGCCATCCACAAGACTGCCAATGAAACTTAATGGGAATGAGTACCACTAGATGTGTCCCACATGTACCACTGGCAGCCAGGAAGGAGGAGCAAAAAGCATCTGGGAACACACTGAAACCAGGGAGGGAATCACCTTCTTATTGCAAAGTTCCTCCAGTGCACTCTACTGAAAAAGTTTAACATCATGTTTAATGCAAAAGAGAAATGCTTTTAGGGTCCATCTAAATTATTGCAAAGCAGGAGACAAATGGTAGATTTGGAGGTGGGAAGCAATAAACTGGTAACTGTTACAGACCATCAGACCATGTCTTTGACTACTTGGTTTCCATATGTACCTTTCTAACACATTTGAACATCCCTACTACAACTCTGTATTTCCACCTAGCAAAATTCAGCCATCCTATTTACAAATGATGAAGTTCTTACCCTTTCCCCAAAATGAGGAGACAATCCTAGCAGTCATTGTACCCATTGCTGACTATATCAGTAATTCCTCAAGTTCTGTCACAATTCAGACTGAATATGCCATTACCTAAAGACCAGTCTGTAAAGTTAACTTCCACCAACTAGTATAAAAAATTAAATAAGAAGAAGAAAGAAGAAAATGATTAGTATATGTAAATTTTACAATAGAATATATATCAAACTACTATCTTGGTCCTTGTTTCTGCATCTGGCAATTAGGCTACAGTTGGTATCTATGAGTTCCTTCACTATCCACTCCTTATTTGTCTTGCCCTCAGCTAGAAACTTAGCTTGTTAGCATTCTTTAGCTGGTGGAGTAATCCAAAATTTTATTCCCAAAGGGTCTGAGTCCTCAAAAATTCTGTCTCTTTGTGATTGCTACAGTTTTCCAATGAATTTTAGTACTGAGCATGAAAGTACTAAGCACCCCAGAAATCCACCAGATTTCAGACAATATCCTCCTCATCCCCACTGTGTAGCAGCAACCCAGCTTCCCCTTGATAATTAGAATTAAGCACCTCAACTAAAAATGCAACTTCCTTTTTCTTTTGATCTTTTTTTTTTCCCCGTGGAATAAGAAGCCCAAAATGACCAGGTGGCAGTCTCATCTTCCAATGCAATGGAATTATTACAACACCTCCAAATGGAAACATTCTTCACTCCTGATTCCTCACCTCCCACCCCCCTAAGGTACTAAGGGGTACTAAGGTCTACAAATTTTGAGCATAGCCCAAAATTTCAGGAATGGAAAGCAAAACTTCTGGGAGTAGGTTGTTATGTGCTATTTTGAGAAGAGCAGTGCAAATCTATCCCTTGATTCAGGAGAGAGTTTCCCAACTTACACCATAACTGACTGGTCTAGTAAGCCATTTCACCTTTTATTTAGGCCAGCCACTTCTGGGTAATGGAGGATTTTGTGTAATTCCATCAGCACGAGCCCATTGCTACATTTCTTTTGTTTTCAAATGAGTCCCTTGACCAGACAAAACCTTACTATAATGTCACAAAGAAGACAAATCATTCATTAGTCCAGTATTGGCAGAAGAATAACAGGCAGGAAGGGCAAATTTATATCTAAAATATGTCTATTCCAAGAGACAAATCTATTCCCCCTTCATGGTGAAAGACATCCAGTGTAATTAATCTGCTACCAAGGGTCTAGCTGGAATCCATGAGAACTGGTACCATGTTAAGGGCTCTATATTAGTCTCTGATGTCAGAGAGTACACACTCAGCAGTATTATCAACCAGGTTAGCCCTGGTAAGGGTATGCAATGATGTTAACCCAATGCATAGCTTCTATCACTGATATCATGATACTCTGTTCATGAGCCCATTGAACAAGCAGTAGGGTAGCTGGGAAAAGAAGCTCACTGACCTCTAGAGAACACGTCATCTTGTACACCTGGCTATTAAGATGGATGCCCTTTGATGGATATTAACATTGGAAACAAATATCTTCACAATTGGTTCCCATTCTAAGAAGTCAATTAGACTTCCTTGTTACCAATCTTCCTTTCCCATTCCTTAGAAGTCCTGATCATCTAGCCAAACAATTAACAACTGAACATGAATCCATGTATCTGTAATTCAGGCTATTTGTCACTCAAAACATAGTAGACAACCAAAATAGGTCCATGAAATGTTAATGATGCATACAAACTGAATTTCTATAAAGTGAGTAACATGCCATACTGAATACAGCAATGAGGCTTCCTAGATTCATTTAGTACTACCTGACTCCTAGTCCTTGTATACTCAATCAATGGAATCCTGGTAGCTGCCACTGTCATTTTTCACCCAATACCACTCTCTAAATCTTTCCCAAAGTGAGCTCTTGACTTAGGCACACCTCTGTGGTGTCTTCTGTCAGGGGAGAAAGCACAGCAAATTTACCTCCTCTTGTCCAACTCAACCAGATCACACTGTGAGATGTATGATCTAGATTTCTCCAGCAGATGCCCAAACGGCCAGGTAACACAACCCAGAAGTACAATGACATTAGTGTCCATGGCAAGAATTTTGACCAAGAGGGATATAGAAACAAGCAGGAGCTGACAAACAAACCTATTCCTTTCTTCTTGCTGATGATTATTCTAAGGCACAGGAACTCCAGACATCATCTCCGGAGACATTCTTTATGACTGAGCAGCTGACCATGTTTTTTGTGAATCTGTAATCAAGTAGTTAACAAATTATTTTTGTTTGCTTTCTTTCCTCTCCATCTCATTTCCCATTTTACATCATTCTTATTACCTGGGGTTGTACTCCCGAGTAAAGCATTAGCACATCAGCTTTGTCTCTAGCTCTGTTTTCTATGTAAACTGGGCTAATACACATCATAATACTGTAAGGAGTTTTTAAAGGGAAATTACGATGAATCTGTTGTAATGTTCTTAATGTATCTTTGCCATTTTCTGTTTGCTGTATTGAAGTTCCATAATTTTATTTACTATATGGCCATTCAAGTTACTTAGGAATCTCATTGCATAATTTATTTCAAGTTTTAAGTTATAATTTTTAAATTATAGCATACCTTCCCATCAGAGACTTGGTGGGCTATAAGAAGAGGATGGAATTCAGAAAATCTCAGTTAAATAACATGGATTATCATAGCTTTCTTCTTACCCAGAAAACTAATTTTAACAGCCAAAATAATGGCCTTTATGGCATTTAACAAACAACTGCTCTTCATCAGTATTCCCAATGGCATTACCCACTGGTACTTATTGGATGGCTACAGACAGACAATCCTGAAATTATGCTTCTTTTGGCCAACAAATGGAAAACCCAGATGCCAAGGTGAACAAAGATTTGTTCTTTGGTAGTAGCTATAGCAGCTGTCTATTTGGCATATTCCTTAGAAAGCTTTGAAGTTGCCTGGGATACAGACTTCATAAACAGGGATTCTGTAAAGTCTTTAAAAATGTTTTTTTTTTTTTTAAGTACAAAACCCATATAGACATTAAATTGACAATAGCTTCTATCCAACATATATATGATGAATTGATTTGCTTTTCTGTGGAAATGGCATATAATGAATAATACAGATTATAGCACTAAATGAACTATACTGCCTGTATTTTGTTATGACAAGGAAAATGAGACTTATACATGAAGTTTAGAAGAAAAGATTGAGGATCACATTTTTTTTGAGAGAGAGAGAGAGAGAGAGAGTATGAGCAGGGGAGAGGGATAGGGGGAGAGAATCTTAAGCAGGCTCCACACTCACTGCGGAGCCTGATGGGGGCTAGATCCCAAAAACCTGGGATCATGATGTGAGCCAAAATTGGAAGTTGGATGTTCAACCTACTAAGCCACCCAGGAGCCCCAAGGATCACATTCTTAAACCAACTTTTATGCAATGCTTAGGCCTAAATTTCTGTTTTCACTAATCTTCGATGATTATAAAATCTTCTTCAGTAATTGCTAGTAGTTTAACAAGCAAATAGAAATCAAAGTAACACAATCGTACCTAAAATATATTATCAAACACTCTCAAAATGAAGAGTATTGTCTACTTAAGTAAAAAGTAATAGGTGACAGTGTTTTAATCATTGAATCTTATACTCAAATTGCATGAATTATAAATTATATATATATAATTATATATATATGCTATATAGTATATGGCATATAAATTATACCTCAATACAGCTATTTTTTAAAAAGAAGAAAAAAGTTACAGGTGATTGTCAAAAAAAGAGTACCCTCCTCTGAAGCCCTGAAATTCCACATCTGTTCCCTAATCATTTCAAACTGGCTGTCTCTAGAAATCTAACTACATTTGCATAGTTGGATGAGCAGCTGGATGTTGACTGTGTTCGGCTTACTTACTGCTTACTTTACCATCCTTATAACTTGGAAGTAATCACTAGAACCATCATGCCATTAACCTCCATTGCTGTTCAGATGTCTCTCTGGTATCTGGCAAATTTTCTCTATAAGTAAAAGGCACGTTTACATTACCCAATTTTGGCACCTAAGTCTCATCATTTTAGATCAGTGGAATATACTAACAGCCATTCCTTTCATAAAGAATGTTGCATGTACCCTAAGAAAACAGAAATACTGAGGCAGGCAGATTGACAGTATTTTATATGGAAGAAACAGACCTTTGAATGTTTGCCAGGTTTTGAGGAAGGGTCAGCCAGAGCCCCCCAAAAGGAGGCAGTTTGCCCATCTTCCTGTCAATAACACTTAGCACGCTGAGCTGGTTTATCAGACAGATGGCGGACCATACACCATTATGACCAATACAGTGTTGTCACTCGTGCAGAAGGGTCCCATGGCTGTTAAGCTCCTCTACTACCTCAGACATGGCTCTGTTTGTGTGGCCCTTTCCAACTTTGCTGCATAGATTCTATGTTCCCAACGGCAGGAAGGGAACATCATAGAGGAATTTCAATAGGGAAATCAATTTTGAATACTTAATACTTTCATTCAGCTTTAACAAAAGAACTCTGATTTACCAAAGGCCTGCTAATGTTACTGCAAGGAATGATACAATTAAAATGTTCATTAAATCATAAAATGTTCTTCAAATATAAATATTTCAAATATATATTACACTTCAGATTGATGTATAATTTCTTCAGAATTTAAAAATCAGTTTTAAATTGAAATTTAGATTGTCTGAGCGTGAGGGTGGGGGCTGGGGGGAAATGCATTTTGTCAACGATTAAAATTGGTAGAGAGTCTTTTACTTATTTATTATTATTTATTATTTTAAAAATATTTTACTTTAAATAATCTCAGCACACAATGTGGGGCTCAAACTTACAACCTTGAGATCAAGAGTCACACGCTCTACCAACTGAGCCACCCAGGCGCCCCCTCCTTTTTTTTGAGAGCCTTTTAAATTTAGGTGGAGATTTGTGATTTTTATCTGAAGTATATTTACATTAATAGACTACTTAAAATAAGTACATATATTTACATATATATATGTATGTATATTTGCATACATAGACACTTAAAAACCCAAGAACATGTGAAATGGTGGTCAGTAGAATGCAGTATGTATATCTGGACTTCTTTTAAAAGCTGAGAAACAAATAGAGACTTAGTAAGAAAAAAATTAATGGGGTGTCTGCGTGGCTCAGTCAAACATCTGACTCTTTTTTTTTTCAATATATGAAATTTATTGTCAAATTGGTTTCCATACAACACCCAGTGCTCATCCCAAAAGGTGCCCTCTTCAATACCCATCACCCACCCTCCCCTCCCTCCCACCTCCCATCAACCCTCAGTTTGTTCTCAGTTTTTAAGAGTCTCTTATGCTTTGGCTCTCTCCCACTCTAACCTCGCTTTTTTTTCCTTCCCCTCCCCCATGGGTTCCTATTAAGTTTCTCAGGATCCACATAAGAGTGAAAACATATGGTATCTGTCTTTCTCTGTATGGCTTATTTCACTTAGCATAACACTCTCCAGTTCCATCCACGTTGCTACAAACAAAGGGCCATATTTCATTCTTTCTCATTGCCACACAGTACTCCATTGTGTATATAAACCACAATTTCTTTATCCATTCATCAGTTGATGGACATTTAGGCTCTTTCCATAATTTGGCTATTGTTGAGAGTGCTGCTATAAACATTGGGGTACATGTGTCCCTATGCATCAGTACTCCTGTATCTCTTGGGTAAATTCCTAGCAAAGCATCGACTCTTGATTTCAGCTCAGGTCATGATCTCACAGTTTGTGTGATTGAACAGTACAGAGCCTACTTGGGATTCTTTCTCTCCTCTCTCACTGCCCCTACCCCACTCTCATGCACTCAATTTCTCTCTCATAATGAATAAATAGATAAACTTCTAAAAAAAGTTAAAATACCAAAAGTCTTTTGTCAATATTTTCTCTTTGCATTGGATACAACAAATACAAAGTGTTAACCAAAGAAATTTTTATTGGATTTGTATAGTTATGATAAATAGGCTGTGAAATTAATCTATAAAAAGAATAAAACTAAGTACTAGAAGTATCCTCTTTCCATAAGTGTTAGTATTTCTGGAAACAGAAAAAATTTAGTTAGAAGTGTTGGACAGGAATCAACCTGGAGACTTTTTACTTGAGATAAGCACTTTGTAACTTCAGGTCTCTTCTTGAATGATGGGACTCTGATCTATCTGTCTGATATAGTTACATATTTATGTCTTTACCTTCAGGCAAACCAGGAGTATGGGGATATACCTAAGGCTTTCCAAACAATGTGTGGTGACATTGTTAGCCTACAGTGGTTTGCTCCAAATTGCCAATAACTATCCTATCACCACCAATAACAAAAGGGAATTCCTCACCTTACATTAGGTTCATATTTAGAAGAAGAAAAGACCATTCTTTGTCAGCCTAGTATAATCTACTCAAAAGCATTAACAAAACAGTGGACAGGTAAATATCCTTTACACGGAGTCAGGGAGGTAGCCACTGGACCAAGTCCTTTAGATAGTTGGTTTGATATGGGTATTTGTTTACATAGATTGGATTCAGAATTTTTTTTCTTTTCAAGCTGAAGCTGTTTTCATTCACACTTGGGGTCCTCCATCTGTCGATAAAGCCTGTTAGCTCACCACCTCACTGGCTCTGAGGTGCTAGTTTTCCATCTGGTAAAGTCCTAAAGAGAACCCCAGAGTCAGGGAGGCGTGAATCCTATGGGTGCTCTGAACTCTAGGGCTCAGGTCCCCAAAGAGATGGGGTCTCTTTGAGAATCGGCAAATGTTTAGAAGCAATACAATCTGAACACATTCATGGCTTCCCCTACATCAGAAAAGATACCTAGTAGTTCAGGCAAAACACTGAGTTAAACTGATTATAAAAAGTCAGCTTATGGTGCCCTCCCACTTTTCCTTTTCTTGTTCCTTTCTCCTTTCATGGCTAACATTTCATAATTCACTAATGTAATGTAGATATTTACATATGGTTTCACAGTGCTATGTGATAAATTCAAATTAGAAAATTGATATAAAAGAAAAAAAATAGTTGGGAAAAAAGATGACTGAAATGTATTTCTCTCAAAAATATTTGCTGTAAGATCCTATCCTTTCACTAGCGTTAGTCATAAGCTGAACACCGAGTAGTAGTTTGGTCATAGAGAAAAAGTTGATTAATGGTATTCATAAGACTTTTTTTAAAAAAAGTACTCAATTGATTTGAAAAAATTAGACATTCCTAGCACTGAGATTTGAAAAAAAAATTTTTTCTCATGGACTTTCATTAAAAGGACATTGTCTGATGGAGAGAATAAATCCTTAATGATAGCCATCCAGTAACTGCAACAAATTCCATGGGACTATTTCTAATAATGACCTTCAGTAAACTAATAGCAAGGCTTTGAAATGTAGTTCAACAAAAGCAAAATACTGAACTGAATTCACAGTTTTTTATTGTCTGCATTAACTCCCAAATAAAAGTGTCAGTGAGTTTGAATTTAGACTGCCTGGAAAGTATACGGACTGTACCTCTTTTTCTTGGACAATTAAATATAGACCCATATGCCTTCATAATCATCTATCCTGGGAGTCATCAGGGTTGACATCATTTTAGAAAATGTGACAACAGGACATGTGCTTAAACGAAAGCTACTGAATTTCTTGTGAATGGACCATGGGGCGAGGAAATAGCCACTTATGGATAGGACCAAAACTTTTCTAAAGTAATTAAAATTCTGGGTCTAATACAGATATACACACACACACACACACACACACACACACACACACACACACACATTTGCAATCAAAGCCCCAACTTTCTACAGCAAAAGATAAACCTGAAATCATTTTATCCTGGAAAGATTTTAAAGAAACCATCACTTCACACAAACAGTACTTTATTGGTTTTGCAGTCTTATCTTTTCTGGAAAAGTTTTCCTGAAACAAACTAGCTCTTGTTGACACAAAAAGTCTCAGTTCTCTCTGTTTCTCTTCTCTGTGGTCTTCTGTGATGTCTTTACCTTCAGATGAACTTCCCCTTTCTAGTAACAAGATGCCCACCAGTAATCCCAGGAATATATTTTCTCAATTAAAAGAGAATTCATCTGCTTTATTAGTAATAGCAAAAGTCCTGGACTTAAATCTAATTGGTCCAGTTTCAATTGAATGTCCATCGTGAGGCTATCACTATAGTCAGATAAAATAAGCCAGTTCCAGCTCATGTACCTATACTTAAAATAAAAAGACAGGGAGAAGGCAGTTTCATCTGAATGCCATACACCAGGGTCAGCAAACTATGGCTCACAAGTCAGCTCTCTGGTTTTGTGAATAAAGTTTTACTGGAACATAATCATATCTATTTGCTCATGTATTGCCCATATCTGCTTTCATGCTATAATAGCAGAATTGAGTAATTGCAACAGAGATCATATAGTCTGAAAAATCTATTTACTATCTGACCTTTAAGAAAAAGTTTGCTGAGCCCTCACATGGACCAGAAATGGGAAGGAGTAATTCTCAAAAGAAAAACACAGGAAATACATATACATATATAATATATATAATGCTGACCAGGCAAAACCAATACTACACCACCAAGATAAACTAGAGATAAAAGATATTCCCAAATAACAAAGTAGTTGAATTGATCAGGTACATTTTGGAAGACATTTTAAAAAAATGCAGTAAAACTAGTCTGAAAGCATAATTCAATCTAGAAACATGCTTGTAATTCAAAGCACTTGTGTATCAAAGCAAATTTCCCCATAAGAAATCATGGAAACTCAGACGATTCATTCTACAACTCAAAAATATTCATATAAAAATGATTATAATACATAATATAATACAAAATAATACAGAAATTACAAAATATAAAGAAAAATAAACAAATTAACCTGCACTTAACTTTGAAAACCTTCATGGCTGGTGTGAGGGAGACAAGAGAGAGGAGGGTATTGTGTGAGATGACCTTCATTATCACTAATGGAATCACTGCTGTCTATTGGCTCAATGGAATCTTTTTCTTTTTATGCAATGTTAACAAGGAACCTATCCAATGACACTTGCTTTTGTCTCCTTTTGAGGATTTCACAGAAATGTGGCATTGCATTGTCATGAAATAGATTCATTGCTAGCACTCTTACAGCCTTATTGGGTGGTGGTTTGCCACAAAATTTGCACTGTTTGCCACATTTTACACATCTCCCTAATCTCATTTGAGGTGAGGGATTCCTCTGTCTTTTTCTCCTCCTCCTCTGCAGACAAGATGCAGATGCAGACTTCTTATAAAATCTTGCAATTTCGGCCACTCACATACCTCTTTCGTACTTCTCGATTTCCTTCTTAACTTCCACTGTAATCATATCCTTCTTCTTACCACCTTTCTTTTCAATTGTTTTTGCATGAGGGCCATTGTGTACACTCACACAGATGTTGACTACAGTACAGTATTAATAAACTCTTGTCATATACTGTATTTAATGTAACTGGCAATAAGGCAGCAGAGGAAAAGGTCTATATCTGCAGGCAGCCTGACCTGGAATGAAGCAAAGAAGTCCTAATCTTACTCTTGTATGGAAAAGCAAAGGACTGTCCACAGGTGTTTTGAAGTGACAAAAAATACACTAGAGCAAGCTGTGGGCACTTTCCAACATTCTTAAAAATCACTGACTTATGACAAACACCACGGCCTGAGACCAGCATCCAAGCATGGGAGATGATTACGATCACCCACAATCTCACAGCAAGTGAAAGAGAGAGAGAGACAGACAGACAGACAGACAGACAGAGAGAAGAACCATTGGCTCAGTTGTGATCATATGACGTTTGGCATCGCTTACTACTCGTATTGCAAGACATTGCTTGTTTATCAAGTTAAAATTTCTTAGAAATGTTTGCTTATCTTGTGGAACCCTCGCAGAACAAGTCACTTGAAATCCAAGGTTTTACTGTATTTAATTTTTTGAAATTATCTTCTAAAGTCACCTTAATTAATGACACTACCACCATTCTATATATACATGGAAGGATGCTTAAATTTCTTTTTTTTCAAGTTGGCTATAAAGATAAACACTTGAATCCAGTTCATCCAAAGTGGTATTAAAGCATACAAGTTAACAAACCCAAGGAAAGAAGCTTCTTAGCTGATAATGGCCAAGAGGAGGTAATGATGGCTTAGATACGTGGAAGACACTGTTGTAGGTACTTTAATATATTCTTCTCTCATTTAGCCCTGAGCATATCAATTCTGTGAGGTGGGTATTATTATCACCATTTTATAGATGAAGCTTAAAGAGGCCAAGGAGCTTGGGGCGCCTCGGTGGCTCAGTTGGTTGAGCGTCTGACTTCAGCTCAGGTCATGATCTCACGGTCTGTGAGTATGAGCCCTGCATGGGGCTCTGTGCTGACAGCTCAGAGCCTGGAGCCTGCTTTGGATTCTGTGTCTCCCTCTCTCTCTGCCCCTCCCATGCTCATGCTCTGTCTCTCTCTCTCTCTCTCTCTGTCAAAAATAAATAAACATGAAAAAAAATCTTTTTAAAAAAGAGGCCAAGGAGCTTGCCTTGGCTATAAAAGTTACAGTGGTAGAACTAGTACCTGAATCCACGCTCCCTCTCAATGACTTAGGTGACTGTCTTCCCTGGGAGAAACAAAAACTAACTCATGGTGAGGTTAACAGAGCATGAATCAATCCAGTGTTGATTATTCTGCTGGTATGCTCTATTATCGATCCATGGCTGTTGTCAAGCATCCAAAGAATCTTGGGACTGTCAGATATTATACAAAAGTCTCTCTAACAGATGTTATCCTCAAGAACAAATTCTCATTTTGTATGATACGCCAGAAGGATTTGGGTGTTTACATGAGTCATCTGGCTCATAATTTAGTAGTAGCCTAAACCAATGGATAGAGGACTGGACTCACAGGCTGGAGAACTGGATTTTTTCCTGACTTTGCCAGGTACATGCTCCACAAATGTGAAATACAACTATTAATTTTGACATGTGGATGAAACTTCATAAACTTCTGAAGAATGTTGTAAACACTTACATAGAAAAGAAATCTGGGTACTTATGGAAAGCATTATGTGTTTCAATGTATCGCAGCACAATTTTAGAAAGACAGACTTAAGGAGAATTGTGAAAAATTGAATAGCTTCTTTAGAGCTAAAGGGAAATTTTCAAATGTATAATCACTATTTTAGTAATTTTTAAAAACATCTTTCATTATGGAATTTTTTAAACTTATACAAAAGTAAAAAATCATTATGTCATATATCCTATCCTATCCTAGCTTAAATATTTATCAACATTTGTCTAATCTCATTTTGTCTACCCTTAATAATACTCAATGTCCCACTGGATTATGTTAAAAAGAACTTCAGACATGATATCACTTCATCCATAAGTTCTTCAAAATGTATTTCTAAAAGATAGTAACTATTAAAAAGCATAATCGTAGTAGCATTAATATATCTGAAAAAATAAATGATAAATTCTTAGTGTCACCAAATAGCCATTTATTGTTCAAATGTCCCTGAACAAGTTATATGTATGTACTTTATACATCTATACACATGATTTGTCCTAGAAAATATTTCATATTCAAGACTTTGCTGAATGCATCTCTATGGTGTTACTTAACAAATTCCTTTTTGCCTTATATATCCTATAAAACTGGTAATGGATCTAAAAGCTTGATCAGATTTAGGTTTAATTATTTTTTGGCAATAATAAATTACAAAAATCATGTGTTTTGTCTACTTACTGCATCTTATTAGGAAGCACATTATCTAACTGTCTCTCTTTTCATAATGTTAAAAGATTGATTAATTGGTTCAGATGTTATCAACCTGCTAATCCACTAAAAAGTGTGGGATCACTTTTATGGGGGCATATAAGCTTCTAAGAAACAAGCTGACACGGCTTCAAAAAGGATCAAAATTTGTTGGAAAAGACTACCTGCCTACTACTAGCTATGCTGGTTTACAGTCTTCAGACATGGGACTTAGTCATAAATAGTCTAAGATGAAGGGTAAAAAAAAAAAAAAGGGCTAAAGTCCCATACTGTGAGTAGGGTAGGCAACTTCTCTGGAATACTCTTTTTATAGTAATTATGAAAAAAATGAAGTTCAGTGCCAGCACGTTCTCCATTAGCAAGTCGTTCTATGTTCCCAATTTTCTCCCCCATTATTTCACCAACGGAAAGTTGCTAATTTTATTTACTTATAGAACTAGGACTATGCCAGACCAATAGGTTTCTTTTACTAGTTGATAGGCCATATACAATATTTAGTTTCTCTTGCAAAAGTATCCAAGGAACCAATTATGCTAGTGGCCTCAACTGCTTTCTACATCAGTCAGTCCATTGAAAGCATTTCTGAAACATTTAACATACATAGGCATTGTGCTGAGCTGTGACAAAACAGGCACAATCTTACCCTCATAAAGTGTTTGAGAGAATATGATATTAAACAAGAAATTAAATAAAGAATTAGAATGTGCAAGGTGTTGCTAAGCAAGTAGAGAGTGCTATGTTGATACACCATGGAAGTCTCTGCTACTATTCTGAGTGTCAGGGAAGATTTTTTGGGAAATCTAATTCTTGGAAGAGTAGAACTATGGATCTGGTACTATTAAATAATTTCCCAACCTCAAATGGGTCTCCAAGTTCTTGAGCAATTGCTCCATTAAGATTATCATCCGCCATGGCCCAAATATTCAAACCTGGAAGATGTCCTATATGAGAAACCAAAAAACCCTCTATGTTTTTTATTTGTTTGTTTGTTCTGCACATAAAATTTATTATAAACAATGCCAGTGTCAGGGCATCAGTCCCTGTCATAAACTCCAAAATGACATTCTGGTCTCTCTGATAGCTTTTTCTCAAAAAGGCTAACCTCCTTTTTAACAATCATTTGTAAGCAATTAGTACAGTGCTTGTACACTGTAGATACCAAAGATCAGGAAAACACTGTAGACATGGATTATGTTGGAAGATTTTCTATACAACCTGTAGAAAAACCTATGAAAATGTAATAGAAAATATAGACCAGGTGCCAGTAAATGTAGGTAGAATCTTGATTTGTTGCAGACTTTCAGTTTGACAAAATAATGGATAAGAGCACGTAGAAGGAACTAACTTCAAATTTCACCTCTACTACTTAAAAACTCTGTGAACTTGAGGCAGTTACATGATATCTATCTATGCCCCACTTCTTGTGACAAGGCATAATAATAGCCTCTCCAAACAGTTCTAGTGAGGCTTGGATGAGATGATGCATCCAAAGACTCAGTATCATGGCAGGAACATGGGAAGCAATTACTGACTATTAGCTATTTTACTACTAATAAATGTGAACCAATAGATTTTTTAAACCCTGAAGGCCAGGTCTAATGCTGAATGAAAGCAGAGTTTCATATTTGGTCTAATAATAAACAGCATTTTCGTTAGGTCATTGAATATTAACTCTCATGTGTATTTATAATGATGTTGGGCAAGTAAACTCTTTGAGCGTCATTTACTCATTAAAATGTTAATTGATGATCTACTAAAGGATACATAGATCTAATAACTCAGAAGTCAACCCACACATATATACTCAATTGATTTTTTACAAAAAAGTAAAGGTAATTCACTGGGGAGAAGACTGTGAACAAATGATGCTGGAAAAATTGGATGTACATAGGTTAAAAAAAACAGAATATCAATTCATTTTTCACACTGAACAAAAAATAAACTCAAAATACATCATAGATTAAATTTTCTTTTAGAAAACTTTTCTTTTAGAAAAATACATAGGAGAAACCCATTGTGATCTTAGGTAAGGCAAAGATTTCTTACATACAACACCAAAAGTGCAATCCATATAAGAAAATATTTTATATTGGATTTCACAAAAAAATAAAAATTCTGCTCTGTCAAAGACATGTTAATAGAAGGAAAAGAAAGCCAAAGGCTAGGAGAAAATGTTTACAAATCATATGTCTGATAAAAGACTTGTATTCAGCCTATACAAAGAAGTCTCAAAACTCATTAAGAAAATGAACACCAAAAACAAAAGATGGGCAGATGATTTAAGGAGAGAGTTCACCAAAAAATGTATAAAGATGTCAACTAAACACATGAAAAACACAAGAAAAGATGTTCAAAATCATTAGCCATTAGAGAAATGAAAATTGAAACCACGAGATAGTATTACACACCAACTAGAATGTCTAAAATCAAAACAATACCAAGTTCTGACAAGGATGGGAAGTTAACTAGAACTCTCATAAATTGCTGGTGAGACTGCAAAATGGTTCAGCCATTTTGGAAAACAGTTTGGTAGTTTCCTATTTGGTTAATCAAACATATAGTTACCATATAACCGAGTACTCTCACTTCAAGATACTTACCTTAGAGAAACAAAAACTTATGTCCACACAAAAACTTATACATGAACAGTTATAATAACTTTATTCACAATTGCCAAAAACTTTAATACAACCCAAATGTCCTCTGTGTGCATGCACACACGCGCACATTTGCGCGTGCACACACGCATGCACACACACACACGCACACACACACAAATGGAATATTACTCAGCCATTAAAAAGAATGACATCTACCATTTGCAATGCTGTGGATGGAGCTAGAAAGTATCATGCTGAGCAAAATAAGTCAGTCAAAGAAAGACAAATACCACATGATTTTACTTCTATGTGGAATTTAAGAAACAAAACAAATGATCATAGGGGAAAACAACAGAGGCAAACCAAGAAACAGACTGTTAACTATAGAGAACAAACTGATGGCTACCAGAGGGGAGGTGGGGGGGGGGGAAGGGTTAAATAAGTAATGGAGATTAAGTAGTGCACTTGTGATGAGCACAGGGTGTTTTATGGAAATGTTGAATCACTAAATTGTACACCTGAGACTGTACAAGCTTATCCAAATGAATAGAACTATATGCCAAATAGACTAAATTTGTATATAAATAATATATATTAATAAAAAATATATAAACTATATATAATATACATTAATATATATAAATATAAATAAAATAAATAATAAACATTAAATAAATCATATAAAAATAAAATAATTAAATAAAATAACTTCAGATTCTTAAACAAAAACAAAAAAAAAGGTTTTTTAGTGGTGGGGTTGTTTGGTAGCTATAATAACAGTACTTTTATTGATGTTGGAAAAACCTGTCAAAATTACTAATATTCCCCCAAAGTGTTTTATTTTATGTAATTAATACAATACTCAAGCCAGAAAACAAACAAAACAAAAATCAACCCTATAGGGTTGTACAAAGTTTAAATGAGAAGACATATGCACTATACCTCATTACACTGCTCTATTCAATAAGAATAGACACTAGGCTCCCAGTAAATGGCAGTTATTATTATTTTTGTTGTCATTGCTAAAAGGTATTTCATCTCATGCATAGAGCCTATTATTAATTTTATAATAAACCCCTAAATGGAAAATATGGCTAATGCAGATACAATCCAGTTCCAAAAAAACTGAGGCAGTTCAAACTATGGACTAAAATAAACTGGCAGAAATTTACTTTAAAAAAATGGAAGTATCTACATATTTTCATAAATGAACTGATCAAATTCTGGGTAGAAGCAACTTACCCAGGAGTTAATATGAGAAAGAGAAGGGAATTTTTGCTGAGAAATAGCTCAATGAGACTTAGTGGTGTAGCCTTGTTGCCAAAGGAAAATATGGCTGCATTATATGAAACATAGTAACCCATTCAAAGGAAAGATGGCCCATCACCTTCCACTCTCACATTAAAAATGGTTTCCACCTCTGGACATCACACTTAAGGAGGGACACTGACAAACTGGACTGGTCACCCAGATGAATGTAACCGAAGTGAAACCTTGTCATATAAAAAAGAATTGATGGAACTGGTGGTGCTCTGTCTGAATAATCAATGGGGACAATGTCCACTCCTACCCAAGGCACAATATTTGTCCCACTTAAAAATTCCACAGCCAACTTATTAGTTTGATCTCAAATTGTTTCTTGAGGCATCCATTCAGACTCTCAAACTAATTTATGTCAAATTCCAGCACAATTCTGCAATTCACTTCTACGTGCTTGCTCAAATTTCCCCATCAACATTAAAACATTCTCAAATCTCTCCTATTTAAAACAAATAGTTCCTCTCCAACTACGCTTTTTCTCTCATTGAAAAATTGCTTGTATTATTTCTTCCCAGTCCATCCTAAATCTAGCCCACCTCACCTCATTAAAACAATGCTGTCTAAAGTCACCAATGAAATCCATGTTGCCATCCATAGCTGATGCAAGCAAAAGAGATGTGCAATTTTCATGTCACTTTTTTATTTTATTTATTTTTTTTAATTTTTTTAACGTTTATTTATTTTTGAGACAGAGAGAGAGCATGAACAGGGGAGGGGCAGAGAGAGAGGGAGACACAGACTCTGAAACAGGCTCCAGGCTCTGAGCTGTCAGCACAGAGCCCAATGCAGGGCTTGAACTCACGGA
Organism: Acinonyx jubatus; assembly: GCF_027475565.1. NCBI lineage: Eukaryota > Metazoa > Chordata > Mammalia > Carnivora > Felidae > Acinonyx > Acinonyx jubatus. The sequence goes on from NC_069382.1 coordinate 137,919,445, forward strand.
CCGTGAGATCATGACCTGAGCCAAAGTCGGACACTTAACCGACTGAGCCACCCAGGAGCCCCTCATGTCACTTTTTTAAAAGGCAACTCTGACCCCCTACTCCCTTTCTTTCCCCGTCTGTGAATGAACACCTGGTGAAGAGCTCAGATAGCACACCCAAAGAAGTGGTGGGGCTACAGTGTGTAGACCCTGGGTCCATGAATGATCCCATGGAGCAGAGCTGATTATTCACCCTGACTGCCTGCTCTCCTCTGACAGTTTACACAAAGAAATTTACCTCTATCTTATTTTAAGCATCATTTTTTTGGTCATTCTTTATAGTCAGTTTACCTACACCTAATAAAAAAAAAACACTTAAAATATGTGGCATTCACTTAGAAATCAGTAAGTCAGCACTACCACACACACACACTCACAGACTTTGTAGGCTTGGAAGCTGGTAATCCTGTTTATACCATGGTGAAAATGTTTTGCAAAACTGTTATCTGGCCTAACTTGGAAGGGATACTACCTTCCCACAGAATGTAAAGAATAAGGGCAAGCAGTTGGAAATAGCCAGAATGTAAGTGTATGCTGACTGCACCTTGATATTTTTTAATAAGACACACTAAGAGAGGTATGAATTGACAACTGTTTAAAGGCAGCTCTTTTAAGGGAGACCCCCTATGACTGAAGCTGTATTAACTAGTAGCCATTAACTTGGAGCCTTGTTGAGTTGGAAAAGCCAACTACTACTCATCAAAGAGCAGGAAATAAGACTCCAGGCCTCTTTCAGGCTTTCTCCATTAAACCTATTCAGATTCTCTACACAAGAAAATGAGAGCCAGCCCAGCGGCAGACATAAGATTAAGTGTATTATCTCCTCTCTCAAGCCTGTTATTTCTGATGGTATCAAGGTAGCCATCCAATGCTGTGATTTTCATCCACAACACGCTATTTTGTTCATTTCATGCTCCTCTCCACTACCCCACCATAGTCCATATTATCATCATCACTTGCCAAGAATATTAAGAGAGCCTTAAAATGGGATTTCCTGCTCCACACTTCCCATTCAGTTATTGGCATCACAGGCACAGTGATATTTTAAATAAAGTAAATGTAATCATGGTACATCTATTTAAAAGATCACAGATCTTCAAGTATATTAGAAAAAAGACCAAAACTTTTTTTTAACACAAGTTAGTTAACAGATAGTATAACAATGGTTTCAGGAGTAGAATTTAGTGATTCATCACTTATATATAGCACTCAGTACTCATCCCAACCAGTGCCCTCCTTAATGCCCATCACTCAATTACACCTCTTTGGTTAGGTTTATTCCTAGGTATTTTATGGTTTTCAGTGCAGTTGTTAATGGGATTGATTCCTTGATTTCTCTTTCTGCTGCTTCATTATTGGTGTATAGAAATGCAACTGATTTCTGTATGTTGATTTTATATTCTGCGACTTTGCTGAATTTATGTATCAGTTCTAGCAGTTTTTTGGTGGAGTCTTTTGGATTTTCCACATAGAGTATCATGTCATCTATAAAGAGTGAAAGTTTGACTTCCCTCTTGCTGATCTGGATGCCTTTTATTTCTTTTTATTGTCTGATTGATGAGTCTAGGACTTCCAACAGTATGTTTAATCACAGTGGTGAGAGTGGACATTCCTGTCATATTCCTGACCTTAAGGGGAAAGCTCTCAGTTTTTCCCCATTGAGGATGATACAAGTGGTGGATCTTTCATATATGGCCTTATGATCTCGAAGTATGATCCTTCTATTCCTATTTTCTTGAGGGTTTTTATCAAGAAAGGATGCTGTATTTTGTTTATGCTTTTTCTGCATCTATTGAGAGGATCGTGTGGTTTTTATTCTTTCTTTTATTAATGTAATGTATCACATTGATGGATTTGCAGATATTGAACCAGCCTGCAGCTCAGGAATAAATCCCATTTGATCATGGTGAATAATACTTTTAGTGTATTGTTGGATTTGGTTGGCTAGTATATAGCATCCATGTTCATCAGGGAAATTGGTCTATAGTTCTTTTTAGTAGGGTCTTTGCTTTTGGAATCAAGGTAATGCTGGCCTCATAGAATGAGTTTGGAGGTTTTCCTTCTGTTTCTATGTTTGGAACAGCTTCAGAAGAATAGGTGTTAAGCCTTCTTTAAACGTTTGATAGAATTTCCCTGGAAAGCCATCCAGCCCTAGACTCTCGTTTGTTGAGATATTTGTGATTACTGACTCAATTTCTTTGCTGATTATGGGTCTGTTAAAATTTTCTATTCCTTCATGTTTAAGTTTTGGTAGTTTATATGTCTCTAGGAATTTGTTCATTTTTTCCAAACTGCCCAATTTGTTGGCATATCATTGCTCATAATATTCTTTTATTATTGTTTGTATTTCTGTGGTCTTGGTTGTGATCTCTCCTCTTTCAGTCATGATTTTATTCATTTGGGTCCTTTCCTTTTTATTTTTGATTAATCTGGCTAGAAGTTTATCAATTTTGTTAATTCTTTCAAAGCACCAGCTCATAGTTTCGTTGATCTGCTTTAATGTTTTGTTTTGTTTTGTTTTAATTTCAATATCGTTGATTTCTGTTCTAATCTTCATTATTTCCTTTCTTCTGCTGGTTTGAGGCTTTATTTACTGTTCTTTCCCCAGGTCCTTTATGTATATGGTTAGGTTGTGTATTTAAGACATTTCTTCCTTCCTTAGGAAGGCCTAGATTGCTATATACTTCACTCTTATGACCACTTTTGCTGCATCCCAGAGGTTTGGGGTGTCATTTTTATTTTCATAGGCTCCCATGTACTTTTTAATTTCTTCTTTAATTTCTTGGTTAACCCATTCACTCTTTAGGATGTTCTTTAACCTCCATGTATTTGAGGGCTTTCCAATTTTTTTGTTTTGTGGTTGATTTCAAGTTTCATAGGATTATAATCTGAAAATATGCATGGTATGATCCTGAGCTTTTTATACGTGTTGAGGGCTGATTTGTGACCCAGTATGTGATCTATTCTGAAGAATGTTCCATGTGTACTCAAGAAGAATGTGTTTTCTGCTGCTTTAGAATGAAATGTTCTAACTATAGCTGTTAAGTCCATCCAGTCTAGTGTGTCATTTAAGGCCATTGCTTCTTATTGATTTTCTGCTTAGATGGTCTATTTCTATAAGTGGGGTGTTGAAGTCCCCTACTATTCTGGTATTATTATCAATGAGTCTTTATGTTTGTGACTAATTGATCTATATATTTAGGTGTTTCAAGTTGGGGGTAGAAATATTTACAATTGTTAGATCTTGGTGGATAGAACCTTTAATTATGATATGATGCCCTTCTTCATCTCTTATTACAGTCTTTGTTTTAAATTCTAATTTGTCTGATGTAAGTATGGATACTCCAGCTTTCTTTTGACATGCATTAGTATGATAGATGGTTCTCCATTCCTTCACTTTCAATCTGCAGGTGACTTTAGGTCTAAAATGAGTCTCTTGTAGGCAGTATATAGATGGGTCTTGTTTTTTTGTTTGTTTTTTATGCATTCTGATACCCTATGTCTTTTTATTGGAGCATTTAATCCATTTACATTTAGAGCGATTATTGAAAGATATGAATTAAGTGCTATTGTGTTGCCTGTTGGTATTTCTGGTGATGCTCTCTGGTCCTTCCTAGTTGTTGTTGCTTTTGGTGTGTGTGTGTCTCTCTCTCTCTGTCATTTTTCTTCACTCAGAGTTCCACTTAAAATTTCTTATAGGGCTGGTTTAGTGCTCACAAACTCCTTTAGTTTTGTTTGTCTGGGAAACTCTTTATGTCTCCTATTTTGATGACAGCCTTTCCGGATAGAGTATTCTTGGCTGCATATATTTCCATTCAGCATGTTGACTATCTCTTGCCACTCCTTTCTGGTCTGCCAAGTTTGTGTGGACAGATATGCTATGAAGCTAATCTGCTTTCCCTTGTAGGTTAAGGATTTCTTTTCCCTTACTGCTTTCAGGAATTTTTCTTTATCTGTGTATTTTGTGAATTTGACTATGATATATTCTGGTGATGGCCAGCATTTGTTGAACTTAATGGGAATTCTCTGTGCTTCTTGGATGTTGATGTCTGTCCTTCCCCAGATTAGGGAAGTTCTCAGCTATAATTTGCTCACATAAAACTTCCACCCCTTTTTCTCTCTCCTCATCTCCTGGGACTCCTTTGATTCGAATGTTATTCCTTTTTAGTAAGTCATGAGTTCTCTGACAAGAAGACCAAAACCTTAAAAAGCCTATGAAGCCCTACAAAGTTTAACCCCTAACTACTACCTCTCCAATTTTTTTTTAAATAAACTTATTTTTAAAATAGTTTTATATTTACCAAAAGATTTCAAACACAAAGTTCTCATATACCCCCAATCTGTACATTATTTATATCAATATTGCACATTTGTTACAGTTGATGAACTAATACTAATGCATTATTATTAACTAAAATCTATACTTTATTTAGAGACCTTAATTTTTACTTATATCTCTTTTCTGTTCCAGGATACCACATTACATCTAGTCATTGTGTCTCCATATGTTTTTTTGGCCATGATGATTTGTCAGACTTCCTTCCTTTCTGATGATCTTGACAGCCTTGAAGTATACTGGTCAGGTATTTTGTAGAACATATCTCAATTTAGATTTATCTGATGTTTTTCTCGATTAGTATGGGGTTATGGGTTTAGGACAGAAAGACCATGGAGGTAAAGTGCCATTTCCATCACATAATATCAAGGGCACGTACTAGCAACATGACTTAACACTGTTGATGTTGATCTTGGTTACATGGTCCCAGCATTATTTTGTTCCATTCTTCATTTCATTCTCAAAATTCTGGCCTCACTGTCCTTCTGTATTCCACGCTTCCTTAAAAAATACTGCTCTCTCTGAAACACTCATTTGTTACTTTTACTCTTCATTCATATGATGAACAACTGCTCATGCTTCAGATCAGTGCTCAAGGCACTTTCTCAGAAAATACTCCTCAGAACTTCAGGCTCAAGTCAGGCTTGGGGTTTTCTGTCTTACACTTTTTCAAAAATCTTTAAAAAAAATTTTTTTTATTGTTTATTCACCCTTGAGAGATGGAGAGAGACAGAGCACGAGCAGGGGAGGGGCAGAGAGGGAGAGGGAGACACAGAATCTGAGGCAGGCTTCAGGCTCTGAGCTGTCAGCACAGAGCCTGGCATGGGGCTTAAACTCACAGACCATGAGATCATGACCTGAGCCAAAGTCGGACGCTTAACCGACTGAGCCACCCAGGCGCTCCATGTCTTACACTGTTTCAGAATCATGTTCCTTTTCTTTAGTGTACTTATTTACCACCAAACTATTGACTCCATATGAGGAAGGACTATGTTTTGTATTTGCTTGCTTTATACCCACTTGAGTAATTAATGTAATGATAATTACTTCCCTAATCTGGGGAAGGACAGACATCAACATCCAAGAAGCACAGAGAATTCCCATTAATGATAATTAATGTAAAGCTTGGCACAGAGTGGATACTCAAGAAAAAATTTTTGAATAAAATATTAATGAAACAAAGTAACACTTTCCTAAATATTTGGATTGAACTAATAATAGGAGAAGTATTGTAAAACCCTGTCAATATCTACAGCAGGTACTTAAAATGTACCATATCAGAGTTTCTGGGCCTCACTGATTTCAATGAAGTTTTGGTGAAAGTTCCATGCATTTGCTGGACTATGGAAAGCCATAAATAAACCACTTGCACATAATTCTTAATCTCAAGGTTTCTTTCCAGCGGAACTAAGAAAATATCCATGTGTTCACTCTATCTTTGAAACAAAACAGAAGGTAATCTGGGAGTATCTGACACAGAATTCTCAATCTTAGGAATCCATCTGACAGAAATAAGAGCATGAGTATGTAAGATATATGTGTAAGAGTTCTTGTGTAAAATTATTTAAAATTACAAAACCTGGAAACAACTTGAAAGTGCAACAAAGGAGAGTGTTTGAAAAAATTATATATCCATAATATTGAATGTCTACACTATTTAAATACAAGAAGTTAGATCTGAATTCATTGACCAGGAAAGATGTTATTACTAAATAAATTAAAAAAAAATTATCAGGAGATGTGTAAAACCTTATCCCATTTTTCTAAAATGAAGATAAATTTTACTATATATGTGTATGTGTCTGTAAGCAGATAAAAATATGGAAACATAAATATCAAAGAGTTTACACCAGATATCTTAGAAGGACAGGGTTATGGGTTAGAAAAAGAGTGACTTTCCTCCTTTTTACATCTTTTTTTTTTTACTTACACAAATGATATGTAGCATTTGTACAATAAAGAAATATTTTTAAAAGTGAAGACAAAATTTAAAACAAAAAAGACACATAAAGTAATAATTTATATAACAAATAAATTATTCAAATATCTGATTTCTAAGAATAGAATTAAAAAGAAACTGGGAGACATTCCACATGTATTGAACATAAATCAGGAATAAGTATTCTTATCTTCAAAAGTTAGAATAGAGAAATATCAAAAATGATTATTAAGATTTTGTACTTATTAAAGTCTATAAATTTAGCTTCTCAAGTGAAAAGCAACAGGGAGAAGATTCGAATAATAGCAATAATAATTAGATTTGAAAAATTATACTTATTAGGAAGAGATCTTCAAACATAAAAATCTTCAAATCTTTATATGAATAAAAATAAAGGGATTCAAATGAAGAAACAAATGAACAGAAAAAGAGCTTATGTTGTCTATACTGAATATTTTTGAGATTGGTAATAGATTTCATTTTGTGACTTGCCTTTTGACAAGAGCATCACTGTCATCAATATAGCTGTCATCTACAGCAGTGGCTGCTCTGGGCCTTAGGCCACCTGGGGCCACATTCCTTCAGTCTTGCCTCCTGGCCATGCTTTGCCTCTCATTTCACACCTACACCTGGACCTTCTTTACTACAGCCTTGTGGTTTTCTAGACTTCTAGATATGGAACCCTGCCTCTCATACACGCACATGCAACTTCAAACTGCAGAAAAATTGACACCCTGTGGTCAGTGTTTACTTATTTTTACAAAAGAAAACACTGAATGGATAAAACAGAAACTAAAATTGTTATTTCTATGGGGTGAAGTTAAAGAAACATAGTAAGACATATATAAGAATAGAAGTGACAATTCCATGAATATTATATTATATATAGGCTTCTGAGCCATATAAATTTTACACAATCAAAACATAAATTGATTTTTTAAAGTTTATTTATTTATTTATTTTGTGAAAGAGAGAGTGTGGAAGGGGCAGACAGCAGGAGACAGAGAGAATCCCAAGCAGGCTCTGCACTGTCAGTGCAGAGCCTGATGCAGGGCTTGAACTCAGGAACTATGAGATCATGACCTGAGCCAAAGTCAGATTCTTAACCAACTGGGCCACCCAAGGCACCCCTGAAAACATAAATTTAAATTTAAAAAAAATTGGAAGCAACTTTTCATATACTTAAATTAATAACCTCATAATGCAGAAAAATATTATTCCAAGTGACTTTTAGGTACAGTATTTTGGCTATATCTACCCACTACTGAGTGGGATATTGTCTAAAAAACAAAAGCCACTCACAGAGCAATCTTTAACTTGATTTAGATGAAATATTGGTATCATAATTTTGTTTTAATTTTAGCAAGAGAGACACGCACAACTAGGCTCGGAGAGGAACAGAGGCAGAGAGAGAGAGAGAGAGAGAGAGAGAGAGAGAGAGAATCTTAAGCAGGCTCTAGCTCAGCACAGAGTCCAACAGGGTCTCAATCCCACCACCCTGGGATCATGACGTGAGCTGAAATCAAGAGTCAGATACTCAAATGACTAAGCCACTCAGTGGCCCTGGTGTCATAATTCAGACTGTTTTATGATATACAAAAAAATAATTGAATATGTTAATGCTCTTGGGCACCAACACTTGCTGCATAAATATTATATATGTTTATAATAATCCAAAAAATAAAAAAATGTTAGAATATTAAAATTGAAATGGAAATACTAATTGGAATTCAACACATACCACTCACACATAACACACGAACTATTCCATTGAAAAGTCTTGGAATTAATAACGTTTTTATAGCAATGAGCATTATAGTCCAGATCTTGACCCTGGGCTCCTTGAAAGAATGGCTGATTTCAGATCCAGGATAAGGAAAGTACAAGATGAGCCTAAGATATTTTATTACGCCAGAAGGCAAGGAAATGTGCAAAAACAAATAGAACATTGATTAGATATGGTTTGAAAGCAAAATGGTTGGTTCTTTAAGAAAAGGTATTTGGGGACAAGTGAAAAAATATGAATATAGACTGGATATTATTGTTAATTTGCTAACGATATCATACATATGTAGGAGAATGCCTTATTTTTTTTGGAAATATATCCTGAAATATTCAGAGACAGAATGTTATAATGCATGTGGCTTATTTTCAAATGACTCAGAAAATATATCATATATCATATACACATATACAGACAAAGCAAATATGGCAAAAAATAATAATTACAGTTATTGAAGGTGAATGGTGGGTATAATGATCATTGTGCTAGTCTTCCAACTTTTCAGTATGTTTGGCATTTATATATTTAAAAGGTGGAAAAAATTATGTTAATTCATTTCTAATAGAGCAAAGAACAGGAACTGGAGCTGACGTTCCCCATAAGGTCCATTTCAGTCCTGGCTCGATAGTAACTGAAAAGGAGACTGTGAGTAGTGGTTATACAGAATAAAAGAAAAATGGAGGGATTAAAAAACAGCTTCCTATAAGCCAATATCATAACAGCTTGCTCATTAGATTAGTGTGATTACTTCTTTATTAGGCCTTATTCGAGCTGTCATCTGGTATCAATTAGGTCAGTTATAGTCTGTCAGGTCTACCGGAGGGAAATGGAGCAAGGTCCATCATGGCGTGAGGATGGCGTAATTAAAGCAATGGAAATAATGGCTACTCTTCATTTAACCCTCATCCAATCAACCAAGCCCATATTGGCCTCCCACTCATGTTGAATGCTAAAGATGTGGAAGGAGGGAAAAGATACTGCCAAACAGAGTTTTTAAAATCTCGTTTCAATCATAAAATAAAATAAAATCACTAGTGAGGTGATGAGTTACAAATAAAATATACTGAAATACCATTGTAAAGACTAAAGAAGAGGGTATAATTCATTTATAAATAAGTTCCTTAATTACATAATTCTACACATATGAGTATATGTTATATATCATTGTACACACACATGCATACACACACAACACCCACCCAAAAAAAGAGGGAAGGATAAAGATGAGTCTGAATATTTTACTAGAATGCAAAAATTCTGTATAGGTAGTCTAGAATTAAAGAAAGAGCACTTTAAGCAGACATGAATTGAACACATAGTGCCCTTGAACCTTAAAGAATCTAAGCAAATCTCAAGACCAAAATTGAGGCTGTTTCAAAAATTTTTCCAAAGTAATTTTAAATCAAGTTGACTATTCAGTCTCAGCTCAATTGCAAAGGTAACAGAGGAAGCATGGAAGATACAGAAATCCAATTTAGTCTAAGCATTAAAATACTAGCAAATAGCAGGAGTGGGGCACCTGGGTGGCTCAGTCGGTTAAGCATCCAACTTCAGCTCAGGTCATGATCTCACAGTTCATGAGTTTGAACCCTGAATCAGGCTCTGTGTTGACACCTTGGAGCCTAGAGCCTGCTTCAGATTTTGTGTCTCCCTCTCTCTCTGCCTTTCCCCACTCACACTGTCTCTCTCTCTCTCTCTCTCTCTCTCTCTCTCTCTCAAAAATAAATAAACATTAAAAAATATTTTAAGAAAATAGCAGGAGTAGGGTTGGGATAATTATTCCAAAAAACTGAACTATAGTGAAATTCTATTTATATACCCCGATAGATAATGAGGTATTTGGACCAATAGTTATCATGTGTGACATACATGATTACTAATTTTAATAAAGTTTGGTCTTATTAATATTTTAATTAGACTTCATTATTACTTCAATCTACACAATCATTCTTTCATGATTCAGAAAGCTTTTCAGGACTTCAGAGTTTTATACTGAGCTGAACAGGTAGTTATCATACACTATGTTGTCTAAGTTGTTTTTTTCAACAACAACAAAAAACTGATTAGGAACTTGTCATTTCTTTTTATTTTATAAAAATGGGATACAAAAATAGGGAATGTGGAGGTAGGAAGCACATGGTGTTTGTTTGCGTGTCATTGGTAATATGAATCACAAATTAATAGATGACTATGATCTGATCTCTGACTCTTATGCTGCCATGAAAGTGACTTTTTGACCTGTCTTTGACAAGTCATTTAATCTTTCTGGGCCTCAGTTTTGTCATTTATAAAATGAGGACACTATATATTACCAGATAATACCTAAATTACTATTCATCTTCAAATTTTGTACCTTTTATGACTTAGTTACCTCTCTCTGGAGTCATTCACCCTTAACCAGAAGGAATGAGGCAGGTACAAAGAAAGTAAAAGTGGTATCAGATTCTTACAAATATCCTGTGTTCCTTTCCTATTTTTCCTTACTTCCTTTTCTTTTTTAATATTTAGGCACTATTTATCATTTAACTGATAAAATCACCTACAATGTAGGACATTAGGGTAATTATAATATCCTATCAAATTTCCTAGATTGTCGGGTCATATTTTCCATATTAATTTCCTAAATCTCTTAGTATCAATAGATATTAACCAATGGCATCATTGTGTTAATAACATCCTAAATTATTTCTAGCTTAAATATAATTATGCTATAATGAAGCTATTCCTTATCATAATTCTTGTGCTTATGGGTTTCTTTTGATGATCTTAAAGTTCTGATACAATACAGTAAATCTTCAAGCTTTAAGAAGTTATTAGTGTTAGACACAAGATAAAAGATTGTATCCAGCTCAGCTTTAAACCTTGATTCTTTGTTTATACAATACATTCCCTGTTTACCTTGCCAAATGATAGCAGAAGAAAGCTTTAACCCCATGCTTTTGGGAAAAAAAATTAGACAATCACCAATATTACCACTTCAACTCAAATTTTATGGCAAAGACACCATGCTATCCAATCTCTGGCACTCTTCCACAGCTTTTCATCCAGAGTTTGATAGGCAGTAGCTTTCCACTGCTTTCCAAGTGAATCTGGGGAGGCCAGTTCACCAGGGCTCCCTGCAGTTCTAACAGAACATGGACAAGTTGATCTGCATCCCAATGCCTGCCATTGGGGCTACATGAAAATGCAGCCTCACTAATAGAAGCACAATATGCAAGATGCCAGTGCATCTCTGTGATTTACAATATGTCTAATGTGCAAGCCCAATGAAGAGGTTTGTTGTCTACCATAAAACCAGATGGATGTAAGCAGTGATTAGAAGCAATTAACTCTGTTCAGCACTAAATAACTTTCCATCATTAATGTACATTTTTCCACCTCATTAGAGGTACAGAGGAGAGCAAGAGGTAAGGAGTACTCAATTTGAATTTCAGATATGCATATGTTTAGAGGAAAAAAACCCACAAATTTGCAGGGAAAACAGAATACATGTTAATAGAAGCCTTGTTGTGAAGCCATTTTGGTCCACTGATACTGGCATGGGCATATTCTCAATTTCAGCAGCCATCCACCAAGCCTCAGGTGAATAGGAAACATATGAAGTTAAAGTCTAGTAAGAAACACAAGAAGGTATCAAAAACTAATAATAATAGACACAGATTTTCTTCTGTTTTGCTTTCAATTAATAATAGTATGCTTTCAATGATTGGTAATGTCATTTAAGAGGATAAAGCTAGAAAATATCATATTTATTTTCTATTTTAAAAAATGTTTATTTTTGAGAGAGAGAGAGGGAGAGAGCATGAGTGGAAGAGGGGCAGAGAGAGAGGGGGACAGAGGATCTGAAGAAGGCTCTAGGCTGACAGCAGTGAGTCCAATGTGGGGCTTGAACTCACAAACTGTGAGATCATGACCTAAGTTGAAGTTGGATGCTCAACCAACTGGGCCACCCAAGTGCTTCTCATATTTATTTTCTAAGATATATTTAAAGAACTTCAGCTTGAGGCATCAAAAAAGTCACTGAATCCTTCTACACAGATATCAGGAATGTACAATGCCATTTCAGTTATTTGATAAATTTACCTAATAGAAGTTTTGCTAATTGATACAATTAATTACAAAATAAACTATACCCCCCCCCAAAAAAAAGACTTTCAAAATTCACTAACTTCTTAAAGAAATATAGGAAAAATTCTAGGTCACTTGCTTATAATGTAAAATTAAATGAATAAAGGAGATATACAATGATTGCAAATATATAAAATATTCAGGAAAAATAGTGGAAATAAATAAACCAAAAGAGTATTAATGACTATTCTAGATAATAACATTCTGGATGATTTTTCCCTTTATTATTCTGATTCATATTTCCCAACTTCTCTGTAATATACAATTATTTGTGCATTTATCTCTTACCTTGCTCCTCAGAGGATTTGGAATAGTTTAAAAAGCGAAAATAATCGAGTTAATAGGTGTTTTGTGTGTATAAACAAATATATAGTACTAGTAAAGCAGAGTATTAAGAACATGTGATTCATGTATATTTCCCTTTGATGACTATGAATGGATAATACTTATTGTTTATCAGAGTCTGTGATTTCATTTTCTTAAAATGTATTTTTTTAAAGGATACTAATAGCTATGGTGTATGAAACTTGTTCTTTGCCAGGTATCAGTCTAATTTCCACGTATGGATTCATTTGACCCTGACTCAATAATCCTATGAAACAGGGACTGTTATTATAAATAATCCCATAGTTATAAATAATCATGGTTAATTTAAAGCTACTGATGATTTATCAATCAGATTGCAAAATTTCTGAAAATGTAACAATCAACTCACAATACAATCAACAATACAATACAATACAACAATCAACTCACAAGCCAATACAAGCCAGCTCCAGCACAACACTATTTATTAAGGGCCTAAGTGCATGTTTTGCAGAGCTGGGCACACAATGAATAAGCAGAAACATCAACAGCTCTGTTTCTAAAATGATGCCATCAATATGTATGTTGTGGTAGACAGTGTTGCCAATATCTACCCCTATGTTCTCCCATTTCTCCCTCCTAAAAGAACTTGATTTTGCATGTTTTCTGTTCCTTCTCCTACTCTAAAGGGAGCATTCTGATGCATCTACATGGAGAAGAGCTCAGCCTTTGCCTGATGCTATTATTAGTCAAAAGATAGGCATGTGACTTACACTGGCCTAAACAGACTAAAGAGAAGAATATAGATTCCATCCTTTGAGAAGCACATTTCGAATGTTCTATTGTTTGTGAACAGAGAAGCATGGAACAGAGAAGAATGGAACAGAGAAGCTTCAATGGCTAAAGCAAGCCATCTTGGAATCAGGAGTGACCAGATACAGGATGAAGCTGAGGCTGAGGGAGGCAAAGACAAACAAGACAGTAGGAGTCCATAACACCTCTGAGCCACTCGTATACTACATCATCTCATGTGAGATTATCTATGCCATCATTTTCTAAGCAGGTGCAATTGGAGCTTTCTTTTAAGCTTGGAGGACAAAAGCATCTCAACTGATACTGCCTTTAACTTAGAGATGATACAATAAACTGTATGATGTACCTAGTTATGAGCTCAAGCCAGGCTTACACCTATCTGTATATCAGTCCTTAAAGCTTGCTATAAAATTTACATTTTCTGGTTTGAGTGCTGAAGTGTCTTGTTAGGAGAATATTAAATGAGGTAGAGGTGGATGAAAAACAGTACTCTCTTCCTTCTCACAACCAAGGAGAGGCACCGAGAGAAGAATGAATGTGAAAATACCTTTAAAGGAGGAAAACAATTGTAAGGAATGGTGAGAAGCTACTTTTTTCCCAAGGAATACTGCCTGTGAAGACAAGCAATTGGAACTGGATGGAGTTACCACAAGCGCATCAAAACTAACAAGTACAGAAATGAGGGATAAAAGGAGTTATACACACTGACTCTTACCTAATTTAAAACCAACACGACATAGAAAATAAACAGCTGGATCTTGTTTGGAAAGATAAGCAAATAAATGCCCCCGTCTTCCATATGATATCTTAGCATGTAAGCTATAAAATATTCAACTATGTTGAAAACATTCAACTAAATCAGAGTTTAACTATGATTTTTCACTTTATGAAGCTGTGGTACATAAAATAAAACATATAAAAATCTAATCCCAAACCTTGCTTTCCTTATCATAATATGCATACAATGAAACTTCAAATATTAATTTTAGGAAAAAAGGGCTTTTGCAAATCTGAATTTATAAGTAATTTCAAAATGGAAGTCAGATCAAATTACAGCCCCAAATCACCAGATTAGCATGGATCATTAGTATCCAAAAGAAAGCTAAATCTACCACAAATCACATCTACCAATCACTTTTACCATCTACATCTCTGACCCATAGCCAGCCTGTGAATATTTTCAGCACTGAATAACTGAGCTCCAAAGCTCTAACTTCATTCATACTCCTATAGGTCCCACAGATACAGTGGACCCTTTAACAACATGGGTTTGAACTGTGGGTTGACTTGCATGTGTTTTGTTTTGTTTTTTCCAATAAATACAGTACAGATAAATACATTTTCTCTTCCTTATGATTTTCTTAACAATATTTTTTCTTTAGCTTACCTTAAGAATACAGTATATTGGGGCGCCTGGGTGGCTCATCAGTTGAGCGTCAGTCTTCGGCTCAGGTCACGATTTCACGGTTCGTGGGTTCGAGCCCCACATCGGGCTCTGTGCTGACAGCTCAGAGCCTGGAGCCTGTTTCAGATCCTGTGTCTCCCTCTCTCTCTGCCCCTTCCCCACTCACCCTCTGTCTCTCACTCTCACAAAACAAGTAAAACATTAAAAAAAATTTTTTTAAAAGAATACAGTATAGAATACATATAACATACAAAATATGTGTTAATATACTGCATATGTTGGGGCACCTGGGTGGCTCAGTTAAGCACCCAACTCCCCAACTCTTGATTTCTGCTCAGGTCATGATCTCGTGGTTTGTGAGTTTGAGTCCCACATCAGGCTCTGTGCTGACAGCATGGAGCCTCTTGGGATTCTCTCTCCCTTTGTCTCTGCTCCTCCCCAGCACACACATGTGTGCTCTCTCTCTCTTTCACTCTCCCAGAAATAAACTTTATTAAAAAAAAATAGACTGCATATGTTAACAGCATAGGAAGCAAGGCTTCCAGTCACCATTAGGCTAGTGGTAGTTAAGTGTGTCTAAGTTAAGTTAGACACAAATTTTCAACTGTGTGAGGGGTTAACACCCCTAAGCCCTGCATTGTTCAAGGTTCAACTGTACAGCGGTCTGTCTCTCTGTGCTTTTGACAGTTGCTGAAACTAATTTGTTACCTTGATAGCCCCATCCAATACCTCTGTAACTGTGATAATAATTGACCAGTATACTTTTTTAAATTCCCTGGAATCAATGTATAAGGGAGCATCTAGTTTATGTGTAGAGTACCATATATAGTATAATAAAGAATGAGGGAAATGATATACGATGTGGTCTTTGCTCCAAAAAGCTTACAATTTAATTGTGAAGATAAGGTTAAGATTTCTGGACAAAATCAAACATTACAAGATGCTATATGAATTGTTATATTCAAGAAAGACAGAAATTCCTTATCTACCCAGAATTCTGTCTATAATCTGCTTTACCTCTTGTAATTTAGGAAGCAAGCACAAAAAGCTTTTATCATGTACATTTCAAGGCCTTTATAGGAAGGAAAGCCTTGAGCCTTCACTTGGAGATTATTTCCTATTTTTACAATATCCTAACAAACTAGCCTACATAATTCAAGCGGACAATTGATTTAAAAGTTACAAAATAGACCTTGAGAGAAATAATGGCCCAGAGCAAAAAGAAGAAAAACTTTAATAACAGGGAAATAATCCTACAAATCTCACTGGCCCCTAAGAGCACTATGCTTTACTAATAAAAATTATTGTTCATAATGATGACCCTGAATCATCAAGAAAGTGTGAAATTAGAATAATCTGCTTAAGATGGCAAGGAGGCATATATAATTAGCTTTTAAAATGTTTCATTCAAAATAGGTACATTGCAGTGTTTATGAAAGGGGATCTGCCATCCAGAATTTCTTATGCTCCCAGGGTAGAGATTTAGCTGTACATTTTTGTTCTAGAATATTCCAGGAAGACACCTGGCATTGGCAGCCTTTTTAAGCTTAAGAGAAGAGCTCTCATGAGTAAAAAGAAAAAAAAAGTTGACATTTCTTTCCAGAATATTTTCCAAGATGAAGTATTTATAAACTCAAGCCTTGGGGAAGTTTACCAAGTGGTGAAAAGAAGACGGTCAATTCTAGACCCATTGAAATGAAGAGCATTCCAAGGAATTTTACCTTGCTGCTTCTGTTTTTCTGCAAAGTGAGCCATTCAGGCATTGCATCTTCTGAAATTTCCTCGCCTCTTTCAGGGAAGCATATTGGGGCAGAGCTTGCCAGCTGTCTGCTCCCTTTGCCTTCTGCTGCCTTTATCCTGAGGTACCGCCCCACCTTCTGGCCCTCCAGCTTGTGGGGGGTGGGGAACAGGGAGGAGAGCAGAACTCTTCCTGCCTCTGATATGCGTAACACAATGAAAAGAGCAGAAGGATATATATCTATACATATATTTGTCTCTCTCTACATATAGACATACATAGACTGATGATGTGAGTGTGTGCATGTATATGCTTGTGAATCCACATGCCCAATGCCAGAATATCTCTATATGTATATATACACAGTATATATTCCATATGCTCTTTCTTTCTGCAGCACACATATGCAGCTGGGAATAACTACTGTGAAAAAAAAATTACATACTTACCAAAGACAAATTATCAAGCAGAATTAAGAATATATGGAATTTAGCTATTATAAATTCTTCTCATCTGCTGCTTGTCTTTATTATAACATGCCCCCCCCAAATGCCCATACACCTTAAGAAAATATCTAGCATTTCATATTTCATGAATATAAAAAGACCTCCTTTTTCTAAATCTCATGTTTTATACTGCTCAGCCAGCATCACTGAGCTGGCTCTGGACTGACAACTAATGTAGTCAAAAGGCTTAAAGAAGCCCAATCGACACTCAGTGTTTACAAGATGGTTGTGTAGGTGCTGGAATGAGCAAAAAAGCACATAGTGTGAGCAGGTCAACAGATGAGAAGATTGAGTAATAGACAAATGTATGTAATGAATAGTATGTGCATGTCACTACACAAAAGCTCCTGGCACCTATTATGTCACTGAATCCTCAGAATGTCCCTGTGTGCTTGGTACCATTACTCTGTCCATTTTATAGATGAGTAAAGCGAGGCTTAGAGAGGTTCAACAACTGATCCCAGGGGCCCGCATCTGCCCAGATGTGTGTCTCCACAGCCCGTCTTTTTAGCTACCACTTTAGACTGCCTCTTGTTCAGGGTAAATTAGAACACCCCACATATATAAAAGCATATATTACTCATATAGAAATAGAAAAGCTTATGATACTAGTCTGGGTAGTGCAAGTTAAACTCTCCTTTTAGATTCTTTTATATCATCCCTTTATTGTAAGCAGTTAAATGCACTGTCTGACCAATCAAGGTAATCTAAACTGGGTTATTGCAACTTCAGTTAAAATAAATCAGATGTAAAAGTTTAATTTTGAAAATAATTCCAATAATTCCAATGTAAATTTAAAAGAGCATTAAAATAGCAAAAATACCTATTTTTTTCCCTACTGATGTATTCACTTTTACTGAAATTTATGGGGACAATAGTGGTTTATGGGCTCAGAAAGACACAATAAGGCAGATTCCTTCCCAGTGCTTATGTTGTTCTCCCAGGGGATTTAGATTGGGTATTCAACAGATGTATCAACCATTTTTGGCTGCTACAATACACCAAATATGCCTTTAGCAGCCTGAAAATGCAGGTGATTAAGCATGCGGAGGCCAAGTGACAAATGGCAGCTATCCTAACCATATCTCCATGAAGACTTCTTGTTTAGGAATTTATAAGAAAGTAATCACTTAGTAAGATCTATCACCCACTTCAAGAGCTTCAATTATTCATCTCACTAACACATTGAGTTCAATTCTCTTCAGTGTCTAAATTGCTTCCTGATATTAATTTAAGGGTTTGGGGAGGGATCCTAACTCATTTAGATCACTTGGTTCTGTTAAGACTTGTACAATATATTTCAGGAAAAGAGTCCATTCAGGCAACATTAAAAAAAAAATGTTCAGCCCACAAACTTCTCACCAGCTTGTTCATCTACAAATTTCAGGAAGTAAGGCATATAGCAACTTAGTACATAATTCCTACAATTAAATGAAATACAGCATTGTCAAGAAAAATTTATGCCACCCTGAAAATTATGTTCCAGAAGTGAAGGACAGTTTTGCAGCAGTTATACAGGTATTTTGTTAGGGTTGTTGACAATTTACTAATCCCTAGATTTGGGGGGCCTTTTATTGTTTCTGTTAAAATCCAAATTATTAGTTTTATGTATGATTCCTTCATTTTTTAAAGCTTACAATCTAGAAGGAATTCCGATAGAGAGGTATTGTCCCATATAGTCAAAATACTCTGACATGTGAAATATATATAATTCTATGCAGATGTGACGATTACTCTAGTTATAAAATATTAAGTTTTAGAACCTGTGTATAGTAAATTAGGAACAAAACCGAGTTAAAAAAAGTAGTCTAGAATTACTTCCTGGGCTTAACCTCTCTCTCTCTCTCTCTGTCTCTCTTTATGAAGGCAGAGTGACTGTCTATTCAAGAACTAGCTTGGTTTAGAGGCTTTATTTTATATGTAAGCTAAAAACAATAATGAAAATCATATACACCTGTTTCAGTCAAAAATGGAAAACAGCTATACTTGAAATCATAGAATATTTCTTTCACAGAAAATACAATTTTGAAATCTCAACTAATCATACCATTTTATAACTAACATTTATTACTTACTATGTTTTACCCCAGCAGCTAAGTCCTCTGGTAGGTTCTCGATGTATTATCACACTTAATTCTTACAACAATCCTATGTAAGAGCTGATATTATACTATTTTTTTAGATGAGAAAACTGCGGCAGAGATTTTTAAATGCTTTTCTGGGAATATCTTAGTAAGAGACCAAATGAGAATAAGGACCAAAATGTCTAATTGCAAAACTAGAGCCTTTGTTCACTTTGATATCTGCCACTTTGGTCCGATTCTTACTGGAAGTCAAGTTTCATGAAATTTATTTGTTGAAGATTGAAGGTCAGGAAGTTCTAATATTTCTTTAAATATTTTTAGTTCAAACTTGATCAGAATGCCATGCTTAAAAGCCCTAATTTTACTTTTGTATGGTTGTTTGAAAAAGAATTGTGCTTCAGTGTTAGACATTGACCTATACTGAGGATCATTATTGTAAGTATATAAGATCCATAATTGTATTATATAAAGGTTGTTGAAGATATCATTATCCCCACCAAAAGAGAATCTTTTTTTAAAATTAAAAACAATGTTTTTTATCTTTACAAAACAATATTAGTCTTTGTAGAAAAAATAGAAGACAGTATAAAAAATGAAGAAAATTGTTTAAAACACTCATAATCCCCACTACCTAGTGGTCACTAATGATAACTCTTTTGAAGATTTTTTATTTTTTTAAAGTAATCTCTACACCCAACATGGGGCTTGAACTCAGAACCCTGAGATCAAGAGGTCCATGCTCTACTGACTGAGCTAGCCAGGTACCCCTATTAAGCATAATCTTTAGAGTGTAACTTTCTTGGCCAATTTCCTATGCTAATATATTAAGGAATGTGCTGGATGTATTAATTTGCTCAGGTTGACGTAATAAAATGCCACATACAAGGGGGCTTAAACAATAGAAATTTATTTTCTCACAGTTCTGGAGGCTGGAAGTCCAAGATCAAGGTGTCAGGAGGGTTGGTTTTGGTGAGGACAATCTTACTGTCTTGCAGATGACTGCCTTCTTGCTGTGTCCTCACATGGCCTTTCCTCTGTGTGCACATGGTGGGTGAAGGGTGAAGAGGCTGTGCGTGGGGGCACACACATCTCTGGCATCTCTTTCTCTTATAAACACATCAGTCCTATCAGATTAGGGCCCAACCTTATGAACTCATTTAACCTCAACTACCTCCTTAAAGGTCCCCCTCAAATTTAGTCACATTGCAGATTAGGGCTTCAATATATAAACTTTGGGGAGGGAGGGATACAGTTCAGTCCATAACATTATGTGTAGAATAATACATTATATATTACTTTGTAGCCCAATTTTTCTCAAACCAGTATACTGTGAACATCTTGCCATACCAAGAAGTACTTATCTATAGTTTCACTGTTATTCTGATAAATGAGATGACCCATAACTTATGAAAATAAAATCTTAATTGTTGAGTCTTGTGAATATTTTAATTTTCCTTGATGGAGCCCTGTGTTGGGCTCCACACTGAGCCGCTGAGCATGGGGCCGGCTTGGGATTCTCTCTCTCTCCCTCATTCCCTGACCCTCCCCTCTTTCTTTCTCTCAAAATAAATATTTAAAAAATAATGACAATAAAGTGAAAATACTTTTTAGTAATATGTATTTCTTCTTTTGAGGATGGCCTGTTCATGTCCTTTATCTCTTTTTCTATTACAGGACTAATCTTTTTGTCATTAATATACTTGAGAACTGTTAACTTTTTGGGTGTCACATCTATTTTATTATTTTCCCAATTTATTTTCTTTTAATTTTACACATATATTCTGGTATTTTAAATATTTAGGTCACAATATCAGAAAAAGCATACTTCTCCAGGACAATAGTGTGTTTTTGTCTTATGGGCACTGTGCATTATTTAATTAATTTTGTTTCATTCTTTCCTCTGACCACAAATAAGTTTAAGAACAAATTTATAATCTACCCTTAACAACTACAGAAGCTGTGAAGTGTGTGCACTTCTGTAGGATTATACAGTCCTCCAGTATTTTCTTATATTTATTACCATTCATCAAAGTTTCCTTAAATATTTATGATACTATAACAGTGCGTGCATGTGTGTGTGTGTGTGTGTGTGTGTGTGTGTGTGTGTGTGTTGCAAGATGACTCAAATGACCACAAGTTTAGAATACACCTATTTGACTGTTTTGAGTGAAATATTCATCATTTGATCAAATCTAATAAATGAGAGGAAATCAACTTCAGTTGTAAACATTTCCTTTTCTTTTTTGAGACTTGGATATTTTTCCACAGTTTCCAAACTGGTTTAAAGATAATTCTGAAAGTAAAGCTCTAAAACTCTGAGTGCTAAATAACACCATTCAAATAGTTAGAAACTCCAGGAAAAAAAATGATAGATACAATTTTAAAAATATTTGTTTAAAATTACTATAGATCAACAAATAAAATTTGTCTTGAAGTACATACATGCAATGATTTCAACATCCCTACCTTCCACAAACATGAAAAGTTCATTGAAGTTGAATAGAGATATTCTTAGTTGATTAATAAAAGACTACATTAAATAACACACCATATGATTGGTTCTAAGAAAAACTTAAACAGCTATAGAAACCACTTAGCGTGCAACACTGCAATAAAGATATATGGTGACATATACATAAACTTCTAGAATTCTAAATAAATAATAAATGTTCCTACACATTAATAAGCAGGTTCAATTGTTTACTAGTTCACAGCTTAATCCTGTATGCTTTTTGTTAACACGATGGCCAATAAAATGACTTTTGAAAGATGAAATTTCATTTTACATTCACATAAAGCCAGAAACCTAAAGTCCAGTTCAGGAAAACATTATAGAGCTCAGGGAAGAGTAAACACTGCCTACACATCACAGGATTCACCTGTTTGAAATCTAACGAAACAAAGGTATTAGAAAGGATACCACACGCTGACATTATTGCTTTGATTGCCTCACAATAGTGCTCATTGGGAAACATCTCTAAACAATAATCAGTTGAAAGTGGTTTAAATATTTGTCATTTATTCTATGTCTATAAATTTCAGCCTAAATCTAGGAGTGATGTTTTAGAGAACTGAAGGCTAAAATGGAATATTTACATGGAATAGTTGAGGAGGGCAGATGGGGAGGATTTAAAACACAAAAGCCAAGGAAAGGAGAAAAAAAAAACCCAAACTAAATAGAATCATCTATAGATTCAATCACATAAAGATTAAAAAGTTCTAAACACTAAAAGCAATAAAAAGTATCAAAATAAAAGTGAAAAAAATACTTTCATATATAACAGGCAAAAGATTATTTATTACCTGTAATATAGCAAGAGCTCTAACCAGTGTAAAAAATTGGTATCCTAGTAGAAAAAAGCAAAAGACAAAATCTGATGATTCATGGAGAAAGAAAAATAAATATGAGCACAGCAAATGATGATAATTAAAGTAATTGTAAATTAAAACAAGATTCCATATTTTATTTGTCAGTACTCAATATTGTTAAAGAAAGTATTGAAATCAGCAATCTCATTCACTTCTGGTAAATTTGATGCTTCTATAAAGCAATTTTGCTACATGTAAGTGTTTTGCTGTGTGTAAACACTGTAAATGTTTAATGGGTCAATAAATTAAAGATGAGCCATGCATTATATTTTAAAACCATTAAAAAATCTTATTTTCAAGATATACCATAAAACTTCCAAAAGATTTCATGGAAAATCTTAAGAAAAAAAAACAGGATATGAAATTCTACGTATGCTCTGAAGCCAATTTGTAAAAAATAAAACAAAATAAAATATTTTTAAGTTATAATTTTTAAAGGATTTTTTTAAATGTTTCTTCATTTTTCAGAGAGAGAGAGAGAGAGAGAGAGAGAGAGAGAGAGAGAGAAAGAGCAGGGGAGGGGCAGAGAAAGAGGGAGACACAGAATCTGAAACAGGCTCCAGGCTCTGAGCTGTCAGCAAGACAGAGCTCCATTCTGTCAAGTGGGGCTTGAACTCACAAACCACGAGATAATGACCTGAGCTGAAGTCAGACGTTTTAATGGACTGAGCCACACAGGCACCCCTAAATTTTTTTTTAACGTTTATTTATTTTTGAGAGAGGGAGAAGCAGAGAGAGAGGGAGACAGAGAATCCCAAGCAGGTTCCACACTGTCAGTGCAGAACAAAATATGGGGTTTGAACTCAGAAACCACGAGATCATGACCTGAGCCAAAATCAAAAGTTGGATTTTATTTTTTTTTAAATTTTTTTAAATGTTTATTTATTTTTGAGACAGAGAGAGACAGAGCAGACAGAGAGACAGACCCCCGTTCGGGGGTCAGAGAGAGAGAGGGAGACGCAGAATCGGAAACAGGCTCCAGGCTCCAAGCTGTCAGCACAGAGCCCGACGCGGGGCTTGAACTCACAAACCACGATATCATGACCTGAGCCAAAGTCGGATGCTTAACCGACCAAGCCACCCAGGTGCCCCAAAAGTTGGATTTCAAACAACTGAGTTGGCCAGGCAACCACCCCCCCTACCAAAAAAGTTATAAATTTAATATAAAATTGTATACACATACATGCAAATATATTTATTATACATAGCTTATTATACATCTATTTTCATGGATTTTTGATTTGGGACTTTGACTTCCTGAAAGCAACCAAGTACAGTGGAAAACAACTTTGTCATGAACTAATAAGAAAATGGAAGCACCCGCACCAATGAAAAACAAGGATTTCACAGTGAGTTGCATGGATAAAAGGTTTGCAAAAGATCAAGAGTCTGACTGGAAGAACAAGAGGAATCAATGATAAGAAACTCAATTCAAGGAAAAACCATTTTTATACTTTTTTGAGTTGCTTCCGGTGATAGGGTCTCTAATGATGAATTTCATGCACTTTCTCACATGAAACTTTTCATTTCTCCTGTGGCTCCTATATAGAGAACAACTTCCCTAAATATTCTCCTAATGTCTACTTTCCTAAATAACTCCTACTTATCATTTAGGTCTTTAATGTTACTTCCTTCTGGAAGCCAAAAATCTGACTGGAACAAGTCAAGTCCCCAGTTTATACAATATCTTCACACTTTTATACAGTCTTATTGTTCTTATCACAAATGTAATTAAATAATTAAATGGATGATTAGTTGCTTAATGCCTTCTTCCTTCTTGCCCAGAACATAAGTTCTATGGAAGCAGGGACCAACTCCATTCTGTTCACTACGGTGTCCTTAAGGCCCAGCAAATACAGTAATAGGTAGCATATTACTGTATTCCAGGTACCCTTCTAAGCTCTTTAGGTATAGTAACTTGGTTAATCTTCACAGCAATCCTATAAGGAAGATACTAAAATGATCCTCATGGCCAAGGTCATACAACTATAGTGAGTGATGAGACCAGGATTCAAACTCAGGCAGCCTGGCATCTTAAACCACAACCCAAGCCTCCTTGTTATAGGTACCCCCATGAATATTTGAATGACTATTTGGAGAAATGAATGAGGAAATACATTAGCAATAAAATGTGTATTTGCTTTGAATTAAGCACCAGCAGGGACATGTCTTGTAACAGCTGTAGCTCATCATTTCATGGTCACCTGATCATAATAGATGCATAGGACTCCAATCCTATAATGGAAATACCAAGAACAAAGCTCCATAGACACCCTCATTAGAAATTCAATTATAATGATTTCTTTAGAATAATAGACTATTTGAGCCTTTCGATTTCAACGACAGGAATCTGAAATTAAAATATTTGGAGTAAAGGCGTAAACAGTTTTATGATACATATATGCAACCACTCTAATTACAACAACTGACCAACCACAAAGCTGTCCTTTTTTTTTACATGCTCTTATTTCCTGTTGAAATCAGCTTTGAAAGGGGGTCTGTAATTGCAAACAAGTTGTGCAGAATAAACAAGCCATTATTGTAATGAGGATGATTCTTGCCGAGGATTATTTTTAAAAGCCAAATTATAGACTCCCAGTCTAAATTGTATCTGTTTTTTTATCACTTGCTTTCAAATTTGGTACTTATTTGCATTTTGCCTGACCTGCTAGTTAGAGCACAAGTTCACAGAGCCCCTTCTGAAGCTATAATGAGCTTAGGTAATAACCACCATATAATTGTGTTCAACTGCATACAAGTGTTTACTTTTTACTACTGTGCGTCTGCCTCCAAGATTTTTGAGATGTAATTATGCATTGCAAAATTTGCATGTTGCCAACCTTGCTTGGACTATTTTTGCTATGTTTCACATTTAAACTGCTTAAGTGCATAAGTGGAGGTATAAAACAGCCAGGTTTTCCAGACTAGAAAATTACTGTTGCTTAAATGGCAGAATTTCTGCTCTGTGGTTTCCTATTTCCATGCCTTGCCTCAGCTACATATCTTTTTAACCATCTGTTTCTTTCTGGCGACCAGTGACAGGGAGGCAAGCAACTGTATCTGCATTACTATGTAGTTTGACATCTGGTATCTAAATCCAACCATAGTTTTTATTTGTGAATTGTTTAAATATAAGATCATATTAGTTACACTTGCAGATCCCTCTGCATTAACATCTTCAACTCTGCTTATGTTAGAATTGCATGTCATTTCCCATAAAGAGCACGTATGTTTTCCTGCAGGTTGCACAGAATTTGAGTATGTGAATGTGAAATTTTTTAAGTAGCAAAAATATATTACACATGAATTAAAATTGTAAATTTCAGATATGATAGAGGGACGTTCAACAGACATTGCAATGTGCACATGCTTTTAAGTATTCCCAAGACTGCTCTTAAATGGATCCCAAAACTCTGTTGAAATAATAGTCATGACCATCTATGTGTCTTGCTGGACAAAAATACTACTGATGAAGGATCATTTGATAAACTATGCTATTCTTCCTAGAAGGGGAGGACTCTGCACTTTCTTGTTTTCCCCTTGGAGAGTGTGCCTTTGGGAAATGGCTAACTAGGGTTCCGGTGTAGCAGGAAGCCCCAGAGCTTAGTAGAAACCAAAACAATGAGGACAATAAACAATGGCTGTGGTCCCAGTAGTACCACTCATGACATAGTTTACAAATAATAGTCATAATCTTCTCATAGCCCTTTAATTCTTCTTACTGGCTATTGATTTCCCTGCTTATTTGAGATCACTTGACAATTCAAGTGAGCCTAGAGCAATTTAGCTGGAAATAATAATTCTGCACTAAAAATACCCTCAGAAAAAGAGGCATGATTTTGGTAGTATTGTCCAGGGCACAAGAAAAGAGACAGCGAAACAACCTCCACCCCCTTAAAGATGGCACAGACTCTACCTGGATCAAAGGGGGCCCCTTAAAACTAGTCCATTTCCATTTCTTGCTCCTCTGCTCTCTTACTCTCTTAAAGAGGTATACCATAATCTTGTGGTTATCATCACAGAAAGCAGATATGATATTTGTTTAACAAACCACCTGAGAAGTATTACTTTGCAGGCTCTATGGAAAAATTATTTAAAGAGCAAAACCAAAGTAAACCAGAGGCAAACATACCAGCTTTTTCAGCTGAAACTCTAAATTCCCATTAAATTCGCTTAAAAGTATTGAAATTACCATGCATAATCCTTCCTATCCACCCACCTACACCCTTTATCAGCCTACAGGAATTATATTTATCTTTCATGACTCAGCTCAAATGTCACTTCATCTGTGAAGTCTTCCTTGACTTGCCCAGAGTTAGGCGCTTTGATACAGCTTTCTTTTGTACTCTGAGATCATACTGAATTAGACCTACACTATACTGCACATTCCTCTATTCTTTAGACCAGTGTATTTAGATCGTTTGCTTACACAATAGTACTAGTCAACTACTGCCATAACAAGGCAGTATAAGAAACTCAGTAATACCAGTGGCATAGAACAAGCAGCATTTAGTTTTACTCCCAGGTCTGTGGGTCAGGTCGGTACTCTGTTCTGCATGTTTCATGTGTTGTTCAAGCTAAGTGGCAAAAGACAAGGAGAAGCTCTTCTTAAAGAAACAGAATGACAAAGGCATACAAGCAGAATTATGGGCCGCCTTGTAAGCCTTGGATCAAAACCGGGACACTGTCACTTCTGCCCATATATCATTGGCCAAAGCAAATCAGATGACCAAGTCTAAAGTGAAAGGATAAAGGGGCGCCTGGGTGGCTCAGTCTGTTGAGCGTCCAACTTTGGCTCAGGTCATGATCTCATCGTCAGTGGGTTGGAGTCCCACATCGGGCTCTGTGCTGACAGCTCAGAGCCTGGAACCTGCTTCAGATTCTCCCTCTCTCTCTCTCTCTCTTCTCCCTCTCAAAAATAAATAAATATTAAAAAATTAAATAAATAAATAAAGTGAAAGGATAAAAAGTACACTGCATCCATAATGAAGTCATAGTACAGATATGGATACAGGGAGGGAGGGAAAAACATTAGGGCTAATAATTCAATCTACTTCCATTCTAGTACAGCAATATCACACATTCAATAGTGGTTTGTTGGATGAATAGATAAAACCAAAAATCTTCAAGATAAACCCAAAGTTGTAAAAATAGAATATACCTTCTTAAAAATATATATATCCTGGTGTTTAAACTTCTCTATGCTAAGCCTTGAGTTATCCATTTTACCTTATTTGGAATTAAACGCCTTTATTAGTTTCCTGTTGTTGCTGTAATCGACTAGTACAAATTTAGTGGCTTAAAACAACACAAATATATGCTCTTACAGTTGTGGAGATTGGAAGTCCGAAATGGACCTCCCTGGGCTAGAGTCAAAGTGTCGGCAAGACTACATTCCTTTTGGAGACTCTGGGGAAAAATTCATTTCCTTGCCTTTTGAGCTTCTAAAGGTTGTCTGTATTCCTTGCTTCATGGCCCCCTTCCAGCTTCAAAGCCAGTGAATGCCAGTCAGGTCTTTTCTCCTGTCACATCACTCTTCCACCTTCCTCTTCCACTTTTAAAGGACCCTTATGATTACATAGGGCACAGCCAGATAAACCAAGATAATCTCCCTATTTTAAATTCAGCTAATTAGCAACCTTAATTCCATTGACAACCTTAAATTTTCTGCCATATAACCTAATATATCCACAAATTCCATGGAGTAGAATGCAAACATCTCAAGGTAGAGGGAGGGGGGAGGTTAGAAACAGTTATTCTGTGTACCACATGGCTATAACGTATATGATGGAAAAAGCACAGATCCAGGAAATAGTTGGTTTGAGTCTTAGGACTAACCAGAAGTAGTAAATTGGACAGTCCCTTTAAGTTTCAGTCATTTCTGGTGAAATGAAAAGTTGTCCTAGCTGATCTCTAAGGCTCCTTCCAACTCAAATTCCCTTGATTTTATGAATATAGTACATCCAATTAAACCTTAGTATGAGAAGAGATTAAAGCCTAATTCATCATCATAAAAAGAATGAGGTAAAAGCTTACATGTGTTATGGGAACACAGAGGAGGGTCATTAATAATTCTCTCTAGGTGGCTACAGAGGCTTCATGGAGGAGATGAGATCTAGGCTTACATGCCTCTGGGGTGTAAGGACAAAAGCATTCTGGTCATGGGAACCAATGCAAAGGGCAGAGGGACTGAAAGGCCATCGGTTATGTAAGGGCATCAGCCATGCAGAGTAGAGAGAAATTCTGCGTGGACAGAGCATTAGATGTAGGAGAAAATGCTGGAAGTATAGAGTAAAACCAAATTGCGATGCCTTCTGTGGGCAAAGGAGACACACTATTTCTTTTTATTATTATTAGGCAAAGGCATGCCATAATAGGCTTTGTATGTTTTATAAAGATAATGCAGGAATAGTGAAAGAAGTTCTTTTTACTGCTTTAGTCTCTTTAACATTCTAGGTGGCCGTGCTTCCTTGAAATAGCTTACCAAGTATCATAAAATTGTTTTCTTATCTAAAAAGTCAAAAAAAAAGAATGTAGTTTTTTTGAATCTAAGCTTATTATTATCTTTGTAAAAATATCCATTTATTTAGAATAAAAAGATATTTCAAACTTACTTTTTAAAATAGAAGTATCAACTGAGTAAGGTCATCCACATAAGTAAATTTTAGAGAATTAAATAAACTCTGAGCCCCAAATTACATTCATCCTCACTCTAAGTGACCACCTGCTATATTTATCCATCTCTTACTGTCAAGTCTTTCTGGAGAGTTCGGTCATATAAGTGTTGGTCTACTCTCTGCTATAAGCAGGATCCAAAGCTCCGGGGTATTGAATTGTCAAATAATACTATCTCGTCTTATCAGAAACACAAGGGAACATGTTATTCCAATTGAATCCCTCACTATTCTGTACTAAGGATGTATTCAGATAAGAGAGGGTTCTTGTTGGGGTGAGAGCCTCTCCCATCTGACAGCAGGGTGGAGCACGCAGTCACTCAGGGCATCCTTGACACAAACTGTCTGGATTCAAACTTGACTCCACCACTTATTTGTGCAACATTGAACAATTTACTGCACTACTCTACATCTTAGTGTCTCCATCTATAATATATACATGGATAAAAATAATACATACCTCACAAGGGTGTTATAAGCATCAGAGGAGTTAATATCTATAACGTGCTTAGAAGATAGGTCTCATAGAAGTGTTTATAAAATAAACACCCCAGGGGCACCTGGGTGGCTCAGCCGGTTGAGCATCCGACTTCGGCTCAGGTCATGATCTCACAGTTCGTGAGTTTGAGCCCCGCATCAGGCTCTGTGCTGACAGCTTAGAGCCTGCAGCCTGCTTTGGATTCTGGGTCTCCCTCTCTCTCTGCTCCTCCCCCACTCATGCTCTGTCTCTCTCTCTCCTTCAAAAACAAATAAAAACATTTTAAAAAATTTAAAATAAACACCCCAGGGGCACCTGGGTGTCTCAGGCTATTAAGCCTCAGACTCCTGATATTGGCTCAGGTCCTGATCTTGTGGTTGTGAGAGCAAGCCCAGCATCAGGCCATGTGCTGACAGTGCTTAGGATTTCCTCTCCTCCTCCCTCTCTCTTAAAAAATAAAAAACAAACAAACTTTAAAAATAAAATAAAATAAATAAAATAAAATAAAATAAAATAAAATAAAATAAAATAAAATAAAATAAAATAAAATAAAAAACACCCCAGACTGCTAGGCATGTGAGAAAGATCAACCTTATACTTGCTTATGCCCCTAGAGTAGGATTTTCTGATCCTTACAGCACAACATAACCCTATTTGATACATGCACCACCTAAAGCCTTCCAAAACCTGGCCCTTTACTTCCTTTCTAAATTCACTCCTCTTCTGTCCCTCCACTCCGTCTGCCCTACTTTGCCCCTCCCTAAGTTTCCAGAGTCATCACATTAAATCTTCCATTCATCCTTAAAAGTAATCCACACTGGACCTTCAACATTACATCATGCAGAATGACTTTATTACCTTTCTTTATATGTATGTTCCTTTTACTAAAGTGAAAACAGTTCTTCCAGGGAAAGAAATGGTTGTGTTTTTTTTGTTTGGTTTTTGGTTTTTGTTTTTTTTCCCAGCTTATCTTCAGTGTCTGGCACAGCAACCGTAGCAGCATGATTAAATTATCAGGAAATGTTAAATGAATAAAGGAATCACTATTCTGATTCTTGCCATCAGGTCATTAAGTTATTAAGTTATTAACAGTTTAATCTGTGCTTTTATTATTTTTTAAATGTTTATTTATTTTTGAGAGAGAGAGAGAGAGAGAGAGACAATGAGCAGGGGAGGGACAGGGAGAGAGGGACAGAGGATCTGAAGCAGGCTCTGCACTGTCAGCACAGAGCCTGATGCAGGGCTCCAACTCACGAACCATGAGATCATGACCTGAGCTGAAGTTAGAAGCTTAACCGACTGAGTCACCCAGGTTGGGCACCCAGGTGCCCAACAGTTTAATCTATGCTTTTAGAATAAAACATTTAAAGAAAGCACAGTGTGGTGAATGTTCTAAATTGTAATGCCCCATTTGTTATCAGATATTTTATTCTTATATTTGAAAGTCTCTTCAAATGGTGGTTGTTGTTTTTTTTTTTTTAATTTCACATATTAGGCCAAATAGAAATGAGATGTTCACTCTAAAATACTTTTACAAAATCTTTTTTGTAAAAGCAATCCAAGAAGAGTAAGAACTTTTTTCCTTATAAACACATTATTGTTTTTTAGTTTTGCAATTCACAGAGGAATAACTTTCATGTTTCTATTATGTTTGAATCTGAATTTTCTCCCAAATTATAAAATACTAATATCAACATAAAAGATGATAAATGCTTTATGTTTAAATATGTTTATTAAATACTTTATGTGCTTCATGTATAACTGTCTTTTTGCTACCCAATGTCAGTTACAGCACCCATCTCAATTGAAACCTTTTATAATTCTCTGCAAGAGTTCTATACTTTTCTCTTTCCAATTATTGCTACCTCTATTGCTGTCAATGACTCCTATATCAACTACCACTCCTCTTTCAACTCATGAAGTTCTTACTCTATTGATTATTTTTTGTCTCTTCTGTATCTTCAGACTTATCCTTTCCATTAACTCCTGCCTCTCAAAAAATTTTGTCTTAGTTTGGGATCCTTAGAAGCAGACCCTTGAGAAGGTCAAGTATAAGCATTTTATTTGGAAGGCAATGCCACGAAACAGGGAGGGTAATGACAATGCAGATCACAACTGGTCTTCCAGCTTCTGGTCTTGACCCCCTCTTATCCATTCTACTTACTACTACCAGAATAATCTTTCTAAAATGTTTAATCATCTCTTGCTTAAAATCTTCCATGTTTGTTATCATTTTCCAGGTATAAGCCAAGCTGTTATGAATGACCCTCTCCATCCTGCCTCTACCTGTCTTTCCAAGTGTGCTTCCTGCTATTTTTTCATCAAGCTATGTAGAAGCTCCCTAATAAGCCACATCCAAACCAAACCCATTGCACTGTCATTGTTTGCAGGTGTATCTTACCTGGTTAACCTGATAGATTCAGGATGCCCACAAGAGTAATATGTAGGTCCCAACTTCGGTATCATAAAAGACCATAAGAAAACAAGTTTTCAGTTATTTAACAATCACTGAGCTACTCTAAGTACAAAACTATGAGAATGAGGAAGACACAGAACTGTCTCAAGGAGCCTTATTTTAGAAGGAAAGTATTGGAGGAGTGGAAAACTTTCCCCTTCTTCCCTTCTAGGTTTTCGGGTCTAATAATTAAATTGACATAAGACAGATTAACAGAAGAAAAACAAATTTACTACTCAGGGGAGTGCCAGGAAAATATGAGACTCCCCTTGACAGTCTGGTAATTGAGGCTTGTCTACTATCCTGAGCTAACGAGAAGGGGATGGGAATCTGGGGCTTCAAAAGGGAGAAAGACAATTCACAGGAAGACAAGAAGAGCAAAAGTTTGGTAAACAAATGTTTTCCATGTCATGCAGATAATTCTTTCTGATATAAAAAGTTGTCTCTGGTAATAGCTCTCTTCCTGGTACAGCCTCCCTATTGGAATTCTTTCAGGCAGTTAAAGGGGACTCTTACTGAGTCTGCTGAGCCCTGATTATCTCAAATTCAAAATAATCCACACACCAAAGCGTGGCATATTCTGTTCCCCTCAGTATGAATAAAGATGACTTTAAGGCCAGGTGCAGAGCTATACATATGATAAATGAGATATAGTTACACAGGTGTAGGAGTTCAAGGCAGCGAGAGAAAAGAAATTGTACCTTACATTGGACTTTTCCAATTTTGAGTAGCTCTTAAGTACTTAAAAACCCCCTTTGGAAGAAAACAGTTTTATTTAGGAAAAACAAATGAAAGGACTTGGTTCCCTTGACATGATGATTATGAGTACTCTCTAAGACTCATAAATCCAGACTTTATTTCCATCAGTGTGATTTCATCACAAAGATACAGCATTTATTCACTCATTCACTTTAATACATCTTGAGAATCTACCGTGCAAAATAAGATGTGCCAAGAGACAAATCATAGGAACAATAGGAGGTTAAGTTTTTACATTTACATCTCCAAAGGGTATAATTTTTCATCATTAACAGTTATGATTATATATTTTAAATTAAAGTTTGTAACTTTACATTGCTATTTTAATACTCTGTTTGCCTTCCCTTAACGATAATTTTGTTTTACTTGTAGCTCGCTGTTTCAATGACAACTTTGTAATATGTAAAGCAAGACTAAATGTCCTGACTAGTTGTAGATGAACAAAAAGAGGGTGGGAACAGATCCAAAGAAAGGAGAGAAAAGTCATTACAAGTAAAACATAAACAATCCAGATTTAACACTGGATTTGTTTTGTTGTTGTTGATGTTAATGCATTTTCTCACAAGCATTTCTTTTTTTTTTTTAATGTTTATTTACTCTTGAGAGAGAGAGAAAGAGAGAGAGAGAGAGAGAGAGAGAGAGACAGAGCGTGAGCGGGGGAGGGTCAGAGAGAGAGAGAGAGAGGGAGACACAGAATCCCAAGGAGGCTCCAGGCCCAGAGCCGTCAGCACAGAGCCTGACGCAGGCCCCAAACTCACGGACTGCGAGATCATGATCTGAGCTGAAGTCGGATGCTCAACCAACTGAGCCACCCAGGCACCCCATTCTCACAAGTATTTCTCAGTATCAACTATCACAAGCAAGTTCAATTTACTAACATGCATAAATGGTCTGCATGTTAAGTACTGAAGGTTACAAAAATAAACCCATCTTAAAAATCCTTCCCAATAAACACAAAGAAAAATTGCATGCCATCAAATGACACAGCAGGAAATGCAGAGTTTCCATACTTAGTAGAAATTGTTAACATTTTACACCTCAGGAGTAACTGTAATGCTCAGCAATTAAACAGCTGCAGTCAGTGAGAAGAACAACTAAAATATTACTTTTTACTGTGCAGCATTTTTGATTTCTTACTTGTCTTCGATAATATGCAATGCTGCAGTTCCCCTGTAATGCTTGTGAACTGAGTTATTAAATAAATGACTCCAGCCCTGGGCAGCAGTGGGCCATGACATGCAGCTATTTGCACTCACAATGCAAATTCAGCTGGATGGATGAGCCTGGCACCGTACATCCTCATTGGGATGTTCGTTAGCGTCACTTTACAGCTGTCAGGAGTGATATCTGTTATTCAGCTCAACCCAGGCTCCGAGAAAGAACTCTAAGGCAAATGATGGTAACACATGGAAAATTATTTGAGAAAAAGCAAACCTATCTAAAAGCCAAATGGTAAAAATAAAATAAAATAAAATAAAATCATCACTTCATCTTAGAGGATTAAAACATAATAATAAAAATAATTACAG